>NW_025999837.1:639684-1279369 GCF_019419815.1 Pyrus x bretschneideri | reverse complement strand
GTTGATTAAGTTGTTCAAGTCCTTTGCAAATTTTGATAGGGGATTGATTAAGGCGAGGCTATATATACAATGTCCACTACTCTTGCAGAGATCTACTCCTTTTTGTTCCATAGTCCTATTGATTTTGAAGAGTACTTGTGCTTTGTGAAAGAGAAGAAGGATCATTGTTCAGATGCTATCATGGCATCTTCCTCGATGACAAGTTTTGCAGGTATGTATTCATATGTTTTCGTTTGAGATGCTAATATGTTGGTTATGGTTGTATTAGTAATTCAACGGACATAATTTGGTTCTAAGGTTGTGTTGTTGATGTAGTTCTTACATTGCCAACATTTCTTTTGATACCAAGTTATGTGAGAATCAAAATCTAACTGCACCGCTTTCCTACGGAAAGTAAATAAATAATAAGAAGAAAGACAGGTTCGTGGTTCTAGTAACAGTAGTAGTTCAGTTATTGGAATTTTAATTCTTTCATCAAATGTAGTTGTTGTTTGGCGGCGTTTGAAACCAAAAAGAAAACATGGTAGAATAACATATAAAAATTTCAACCGAACATGCATATAGCTATGCATAAACAAAAAATTCTTTGTCCAAAAATATATTGTTATTTAACTTTTATTAATGGTCTCCACAAATTGATAGGAGCATATTCATGCGACTTAATTAGCTTGTTTTCGTGCATTTATGTTGTGTTTACTTAGTTGTTTTAGTGTTCAAGGCCACTTTTGTGTATTTTCAGATTATAAGGCCAAAGTGTGCAAGAAGATGCAAATTGGAGTATTTTGAAGCGAAAGAGGAACGAATGAGTTGAAGACTTGAAGAAACGACGAAATCCTACTCCAACGATGAATTCTTACCAAAACGAGGAATCCTACTCAAACAAGGTTTCCTATTTTAGGAAAGTTAACCCTAAGTTTCCCGTTTTGGTAACCTTTCCTAATCTTAAACGTCCGTATTTTTTAGCCACTTTGAAGTCCTTGTAGGCGCTTTAGGATACAAAACGAAGGCCCTAGCCCAAATTCTAGCCTAAGCCGTGCCTTTGCACTTTCTTTCCCTTCCCTTGCCGTGCAAGGGGGGCATTTGTGTCCAATATCATTCACTTAAACCCTAACCCTAATCACCCTAATTATAATCTCAACCGTACCCTTTTAGTTGGACCCTAGCCGACCTAATTCATTGCATGCATTCATATTTTTAAACCATTCAGCCACATATTGACAAAATAACCAAACAGCCGCAAGAAGCCATTGGTTGATATTATCATTCAGCCGCAATTTTGGAGCATTCTTCCCTAATTCACATTCAAGCCGTCACCCTTTTTTGGTTCTCATTCATGCCATTTTTTTATTCAGCCACCATCTACATTTTTCTTCCATTTTTCCTTCCATAACCTGTGCATCACACATTATTTCACCCTAATTTTCCCTTCACACTTATTCCTCCTGGAGCCGTGATTCATTCATAATTTCTATTCAACCATATAACCCTAATACACTAATTCAGCCACCCTAATTCTACAAACCCTAACACACTTTCACCCTAACATATTGCAGCCACCATTCTCCCCTTAAGCCGTGACCTCCATATCCCGTATTCTCTCCATCAGCCGCACCATCTCCCCTTCCATTCCAAACCTGCCGCAGCACCACCATCCATTCTCCCTCCATTCCACACCTCCACACACCCTTGCCGCACCACCCAACCTCCCTAAATCCATCCCCAAATCAGAAAAACCTCCAGAAATTCCCTAGACCATCTCTGCCGCAGCAAGGAGAAGAGGAAAGAGGAGCTTCGACGCGTGGAAATTCAAGTGGATTCATCGTGCGTTCTAGGTGTAATCAATCCTTTGTGCTTTATGTTTAAATTCAATTGTATTTCTCTTTTTGCGAATATGAGAGGCTAAATCCCCCTAGTTAGCTAGGGGGTGATTCAAAACCATGGTTATACTTGCAATATGAATTGATTACTTTTGGTTGGAATTTCATGAATGTTGGATTCAATTCATTTAACTGTTTGATTGATAACTTATTTATGTATGTTGATTGAGAGTGCACGCTTAATGTTCATGCATGAATTTGACGCTAGAATATAAGTGAGTTTCACCTAATAGTTATGAACTTATATTCACAAGTAGTGGAGGTTGCTTATAAACAATCGCGTTAATTGAATTCCTGGCAAGAGTATCATGCTTTTCATAGTTACAAATGCCTTGTCGATGCTTATAATTTCCAAAGAACGTAATGATTCTAACTTGTATCTTTATCATGCTGTTCATATAGAGAACTTGTTAGGAATAATTTGTTTGCGATGCATATTCATCCAATTCAATGATTCTAGGGAAATTTGAAGGTTAATTTAAGCAGACCTAATTAACTTAGAGTGTCGAGTTCCATAATTTATCGAAAGACCAACTAAAAGTCATTTTGTATGCAAGTGTGACATGTGTGGAGAAGAACCTTCTAGCTAGCATTCATCCATATTTTCATCACATTCATATTTATATTCTGCCTTTAAATTACAATCTGTGTATTTAGTTTAATCTCATCCAAAACCAATCCCCCTTTACCTTAGTGTCTAGTTTAGTTAGAAAGTGTCTTAGTTTGTGTTTATAAGCGTTTTGTATTCTTTGAGTCTTTTGATTTGTTTTAGTGTTTTATTGTTTAGCTTTGCATTCTTTGAGTCTAGTTTAGTGTTTTTAACGTTTGTTTTACGTTTTTGAGTCAGTTTCCAAGTGATTTAGTAATCCCTCCTAATCTCCGGTCTAGAACGATCCCTACGTGCATCTTTACTACAATTGTCACAAGAGGGTTTTAATTTGTGTGCTTAATTAGTTAGCATCACAAATGTCACTAATTCAATGCCCATCTCACAGTCAGAGCCATTGGAGCTATCTCAACGTCAATTTACATATTCTAAGGTACTCAAGATCACTAACAATTTTGAGAAGATTGTTGGTAGAGGTGGATTTGGATTAGTTCACCATGGCTACATAGGTGATGCTCAAGTAGCTGTGAAATGTTTTCACCATCAGCAATACAAGGATTCAAGAATTTCATTCAGAAGTATGTAATAAGTAATAGATAACTTTTCAACAATTTAGCACAATCATATACTCGTAAATGAAATAAAATAAAATTCATTTTTGCGGGTTAATCTTCTCATGAAAGTTCATCATAAAAACTTGACAAGCCTTGTCAGACATCGTATGGATGTAACCAATACAGGGCTCATCTATGAATACATGGCCAATGGAAACTTACACGAACATCTTTCAGGTTTCGCTCATAAGCTGGAATTGATCTTCTTCTCTTTTTTTTTTTTTTTTTTTTTCAATTTTTGGAGTCAAATTATTTAACGAAGAAGAACGAAACAACCGTCAAAGCAGCTTTAACAACACTAAGAACAATCTGAACATGCACCAAAAAGAATACAGGAAAATAAATAGTAGGCCACATAAAACAGATGAACAATAAAACAACTACGTTAACTTGCTCTTAACACTTGTAAGTTTTAGCAGCATTCATTAACTTTATCAGAATTTTGCGCTTTCAATCTATGAAATCTATTTCCTCTTTCAAGTTAGATATTGTTAAAGGATGCATCCCACATTAGAAACTTGACTAAATAAACAACTCATATTGAATGGTTCCACTCCTAATTGCATTGAAGTCTATTGAGACAAAATCGAACACCTGCCAAGTTGTGTAGGCGATTAAGTAGTGGGCAACTGGCCTAGCTCTAAAATCTTAACAGATACCTCTTAACTGTGCAGATTATTTATATCAGCACATAGGTTTCTAAATTAATTAGAATAACAATGAAAATTGACTAATTCATTATATACAAATGCAGATAACAGGTCAAATATATTTAGTTGGGTAGATAGACTTCGAACTGCAATTGACGCCACACCTGCACATGGTGAGCAAGTAGAAATTTTCATACTCCTCCCTCCATAACATATCTACTTTTATATTGTTAACAAGTGTAATAAAAATTTTCAATGTAGTATTAGGGTATCTGCGCTATATATGCAAACCACCTATAATCCACAGAGATGTGAAATCTACAAATATATTATTGAATGAAAACTCAGATTTTGGTCTATCCATAAATTTTCCTGCTGAGGATGGAACTCGTGTATGGATACATGTTGCGGGCACTCCTACGTACCTTGTAGGTACTACCAATCAAACATGCTATATGAGAAAAATGATGTTTATAACTTTGGGTTGTGCTTTTGGAGATCATCACAAGTCGACCTATCATATCACAGACGCATGAAAAAGTTCACACTGTGCAATGGGTTAGTTTTATGGTTGGCAAAGGGGATATCAAAAGTATCGTTAATTCAAGGTTGAAAGGAAACTTTGATAGAAACTCTATCTGGAAAGTTGTTGAAAAACCTTTGGCTTATGTATCTTCCGATTATATCACAAGGCTAAACATAAGTGAGCTAGCTAGTTATAGAGCTGAAAGAGTACTTGACAATGGAGTTGGCTCGAAAAAAAAAAAGAGTTGCCATACTGATTCAAAAGATTCAATGGAAATGATGTCATTAAAATTCACCACCAAGGTGAGTCCCTCAGCTAGGTAGTTGTACTGCTCTATCAAATTACCCAGGAGTGAAAATTTTCATCTTGTGTGCTAAACGTATAAATTTCAACTCTCTGGTTGTTGTATACAATAAGTACGAGTAAATGGTGCACGCCAAAATCAATTGATGAACCATGTTAGTGTATTTAGGACTCTACAATTTAAATTTGGATGATTCTTAGCTACTAAAAATCAAAGAGAATGTGATCTCCAGGTTGCAGAGAATAGGTTGAATAAGAAAGAAAGGGGGAGAGAGAGATAGAGAGATAGAGAGAAAGAGAAAGAGAGAGAGAGAGAGAGAGAGAGAGAGAGAGAGAGAGAGCAAAACCAAAGACGTCTCTGTGAATCTACGTTGGATTCCTTCATTCAGTTACAACAACACGCGAAAAGTGTGTGAGCAAATATAGTCATTGCTAGCTCACACCTTAGCTAGAAAACTAGGCATGTGAGTTACACATGTGCAGCTTAAGCACATCACAAGATTAGACAGGTGGCACAATAATAATATACACCATTTAGATGTTTTAGTCATGGTCATCCATTACAAACAAGTACAATTTGATACTTAAGAATATTTCTAAAACTATAAACTGATGCGAAAATTACTTGACACTCAAATTAAACCCTCTTTTTGTCAATTGTAGTATAAGTATAAGTAGGGATCGTTCTAGACCGGGGATTAGGAGGGATTGTTAACCACTTGGATTTGACTTCAAAAACGTAAAAACAAGTTTAAAACACTATACTAAACTCGAAGAATGCAAAAGTAAAAGTAAGAAAGATTAAGACTAAAACTTAAACAAAATATGGGGGGGATTTAGGTTTGGACGAGATTAAACTAAAGTGGATAGATTGCAAAGAAAACAAATTGTAAATACGAAATTGACGGAAATGAATGGATGGGAAAGCTAGCTAAGGGGTTCTTCTCCACACATGTTATACTTGCATACAAGATTGATTTCTAATTGCTTTTCAATAAACCATGAATTCTCAACGCCCCGGGTTAATTAGGTCCGCTTAAATTAACCGTCAAGTTTTCCTTAAATTAATGAATTGGATGATTGCATACGACAATCCAAAGCATTCCTCACAAGTTCCCTATATGAATTGCATAATAGAGATACAAGCAAGAATCATTAAGCATCATGAAAACTATAAGTGTTGACGAGGCATTCGTTACTATGATTGCATAAAACTTATGCCAAGAATATGTTTAACACGATTGTTTATAAGCAACCTCCACTACTTGTGAATATAAGTTCATAACTATTACGTGAAACTCACTTATATTCTAGCGTCAAATTCATGCATGAAAATTAAGCGTTCATTCTTAATAAACATACATAAATAGGTTATCAATTAAACAGTTAAACAAATTGAATTCACAACTTATGAAACGTAATTAAAAGTAATCAAATCATATTACAAACATAAACATAGTTTCGAATCACCCCCTAGCTAAAGGGGGTTTAGTTCCTCATAACTTTGAAATCAAAGAAACACCTAAACATTCCAACAACTCAAAACTTGAATTGTATGAACGTTTAAGCACCCTTCTCTTCCATTCCTTATACGTACAAAACAAAGAGAATTAAAATGAAACTTTGAAATCAAAGAAACACCTAAACATTCCAACAACTCAAAACTTGAATTGTATGAACGTTTAGGCACTCTTCTCTTCCTCGTTGTTGTAGCACAAGGTTTAAGGATAGGTTGGTTGATGGGATGGAAGTGTGGAATGGAGTGGAAATGGAGAAGATGGAGAAGGGGAAGTGTTTGTGTATTACAATGGAAAATGAGATGATTTGGTGAATGGAATGAATGGGTATTTATAGGAAGAGAATGGGTGTTAATGGATGTTTGTTTAAGGTATTTGGTGGAAGGGAAAAGGTGTGGTGATGCGAGAATTATACGCGCACAAATTAAACCCTCTTTTTGACAATTGTAGTATGGATGTAAGTAGGGATCGTTCTGGACCGGGGATTAGGAGGGATTGTTAACCACTTGGATTTGACTTCAAAAACGTAAAAACAAGATAAAACACTAAACTAGACTCAAAGAATGTGAAACTAAACGTTAAAACACTAAGACAAAACAAAAGACTCAAAATGCTTTAAAAACACAAACTAAAATGATTTCTAACTAAATTGAACAATAAAGTAAAGGGGGATTGAGTTTTGGACGGAATTAAACTAAATGAACAAATTGCAATTAAAACATAATGTAAATATGAAATTAATGAAATGGAATGAATGGATGCTAGCCAAGGGGTTTATCTCCACACATGTTACACTTGCATAATAAAAAGATTTCTAATTGCATTTCAATAAACCATGAATTCTCAACGCCCCGGGTTAATTAGGTCCGCTTAAATTAACCGTCAAGTTTTCCTTAAGTTAATGAATTGGATGATTGCATACGACAATCCAAAGCATTCCTCACAAGTTCCCTACATGAATTGCATAATAGAGATACAAGCAAGAATCATTAAGCATCATGAAAACTATAAGTGTTGACGAGGCATTCGTTACTATGATTGCATGAAACTTATGCCAAGAATATGTTTAACACGATTGTTTATAAGCAACCTCCACTACTTGTGAATATAAGTTCATAACTATTACGTGAAACTCACTTATATTCTAGCGTCAAATTCATGCATGAAAATTAAGCGTTCATTCTTAATAAACATACATAAATAGGTTATCAATCAAACAGTTAAACAAATTGAATTCATAACTTATGAAACGTAATTAAAAGTAATCAAATCATATTACAAACATAAACATAGTTTCGAATCACCCCCTAGCTAAAGGGGGTTTAGTTCCTCATAACTTTGAAATCAAAGAAACACCTAAACATTCCAACAACTCAAAACTTGAATTGTATGAACGTTTAAGCACTCTTTTCTTCCATTTCTCATACGTACAAAACAAAGAGAATTAAAATGAAACTTTGAAATCAAAGAAACACCTAAACATTCCAACAACTCAAAACTTGAATTGTATGAACGTTTAGGCACTCTTCTCTTCCTCGTTGTTGTAGCACAAGGTTTAAGGATAGGTTGGTTGGGGGGATGGAAGTGTTGGGGAATTATGGAAATGGATGAGGATTGGTGGAAATGGAAGATGGTTTTTGGATTCTAAGGGAGACTCATGGCTAAGGAAGGTGGATGTGTTTGTGGTGTTGTGTTGTGTTGTGAATGAGATGATTTTTGAATGAATGAATGCAAGGGTATTTATAGGAGGAGTGGAGATGTATATGGCTATTTGTTTAAGGTGTTTGTGGTTGCAATGATGAAGAATTGCATGTGGAAATAAAAGGGAAAATGTGGTGAAATGATGAAGTAGGAAGGTGGAAATGCATGTGAGATGTTGGAAAGGAAATGGGAATATGAGTAGGCCATGGCATGGGAGTTGTTTTGTTGGTGTAAATGTGCCATGGTTGCAATGATGAAGAATAAAGGGTGCATGTGGGGTGGAATTGAATGAATGCAAAGTGAATGAATAATGAAATGAGTTAAAGAGGGAGAATGTGGTGAAATGATGAAGTAGGAAGGTGGAAATGCATGTGAGATGTTTGTGGAATAAAGAATGAATGGTGGAAATGTGAGTGAATGATGTGCATGTGTGTGAATGCATGTGTTGATTTAAAGAATAGGTATGCATGTGAATTAGTTTGGAAAGAGGTGGGTGTGCATGTGAGATGAAATGCATATGTTTGAAATGTGTAGATGATTATGAGTATGATAAGTGATAAATGAATGATATGTGGTGAGTGATAAGTGAATGGAAATGATAAGTGATAAGTGAAAGGTTTGATAAGTGATAAATGAATGATATGTGGTGATAAATGAATGATATGTGGTGAGTGATAAGTGAATGGAAGTGATAAGTGATAAATGGACTAGTTTAAAGGGCTAGGGTTTAAGTACATAGAATGGGCCTAAAATAGGTTGGTTTGCATGGCATAATATGTTTGATTGGGCTAGAGGTTTTCCATGGCTCAAAGGATTTGTTTGATTGGGCTAGGCCCTTTGTTTGATGTCCCCAAAGAGCATACAAGGCTTCAATTTCGTCCATCCTCTTTGCTCCATGATTAAGCTATCCAATCCATGCCCAAAAGTGCCCCAAATAGCCTCAAAATGCACTTTCTTGCTCCCTAAGCCCTTAGAACCTGAAAACACACAAAAGAAGCATAAAGGACTAAAATAACTATGAATTACCAACATAGATGCACGAAAACAAGCTAAGTAAGTCGCCTAAATATGCTCCTATCAAACTCCCCCACACTTAACTTTTGCTAGTCCTCGAGCAAAACAGAATAAAAACAAGTAAACAAAACGACACTAAACACTTAAAACACAACCTAAACCTTCCAACACCCGTCTTAGGGATTTCCAATGCACATGACATGTTAGAAATCATCATTCTCACAGATTTTAGTCATCTTCACACTTAAGTACATTCTTAATCATAGTCACCATATACTAGTTCACATTTAAGCATTTAAAACCATGTTTTGAATGTAGTAACATGCCTTAGAGAATTTGCTCAATTCCTTACAAGATATGCACTCGATTTTCACTCAGAATTTCTAACTACACACCCTAATCTAGTCATATGTGAGAAGATTGATGTAAACATGAAAACGAACACTCACATATATGTATCACAAAGAACGCAATTTCTGGAGTTAATAAGCATGTTTAGATATGATCTCATGAATGGAATGCTACTACTTAGACGCGAGAACCAGTGACACCATATGCTCATACCAAATTCAAACTCCACAATTGAAATACATAACACTCAAGATTGAAGTCACGGGTTGTAATGGGGCTTGGGGCGTGTGGATAACAAAGAAGGGATATGGAAAACAAAGGTTCTTAAAGAAATAGTGAGCAAGGCAATTGAATCAACTTAGAATTCACTTTTGAATGAAAACTCAACTTTGGAACAAAAGGGAGAATTTAGACAATTTTGGGCCAGAATTGGTGTTTTGAGCCCTTTCTTCAATCACTCATTTTTTTCAAGCTCTTTTTTATTTCTTTCCTTTTTTTTTTTTTTTCTTTTGAAACTCAAAACATACTTAAGAACAAGCATTCCTTCCCCCACACTCATTTTCTTGCATAATGTAACTCAAAAGGAATTCATTTAAGTCATGCTCACTATCTTTTAAGAACAAGGGTAAGGACGGTCATATTCTAGGTTAGGTGAAGATAAAGTGGGTTAACAAAGAACATGGGCTAACATGGCTCAACGGGGGTAAAACTTACAACATATACGAAATATGGGAAGTGAGGCTATTTGGCTATGGTGGCAACTACACAACTTCATCTTGATATATGTTATGCAAATCAATAACATGCTTTGAATGAAATGGGCATGAGTTCTAGCATTTGGAACTATATGATGAAACGCCTTCTAAGTAGTAACCAAGCAAAGAATAATGAGATCATGCAACGACTTTAGAAAACAAGAAATCACAGATTATACTCTCCAAAGAACGTTATAGGCTCAAGTCTCTCAGGGTTGTAGCGTTTGTTTGAGTTCCTTCCTTCAAGCATGTTACATAACTAATTTTTTTTTTTTTTTTTTATTTTTTATGATTGCATGTGAAGTCATACATTATAACCATAACCAAGCATATACCAAGAGTAAATCAAACTTTTCTCCATGTTTATAACTCTTTTTAACAGTCATGCAATTAGAAACCAAATCCTTATCATTGTGTTGGAAGGTGACCTACGACACAAAAACGACTCAAAACACTCTTTTTAGGCTTTTCAAAACATGTTTTTCAAATTTTTATGTGATTTTCGAATTTTTAAGTCAAAACACACTAAACACACTTAAAAACAGCAAGAAACAACATTTGAAGTTATGGTGGATAAAACCCTACGAATTTGCATCAAAACACTTTAGTAACTCCCCCACACTTAAAACAAACATTGTCCTCAATGTTAAAAACCACACTAAACACAAACAAACATATAAACAGCAATTAAACATACTAAACATGGCAGAATGTATCTAACAAAGAGAAGAGTTTAGAGATGCAAATCTGGTTATGGAGTTTTCGTTCTATCTTCTCCTTGGTGATTGCAGTGAGGCTTGGATCTTTGTGATTCCACAGGCTTACTCTTGAACTGCGCTGCTCCCATCGTTGATTTTCCTTTGTGCTACTCTTGAACTGGGCAGCAGGCTTCCTTTGGTCTCCCCCAAAGGTCTGAGCTTCCTCCTCTTATCTGTTTCTTTGTTCAATCTCTCCAATTCGTATTGAAGAGGGTTAGAGGATAGCTCAGCAAAGCTAGGTAAGCAACCAGGGAATAGAGTCCAGATAGACTCCAAGTGTCGGCTGATTGCTTCTTTCACTTTGCCACGCAAGTAATATCAAGGACAAAGGAAAAGACAGGGAAAGAGCATGATATGAGATACCTTTGCTTTCGCCCTTGATGATATGAGATACCTTTGCTTTCGAAGAGGCAGCGAATGAATCCACATGTTTCGATCCACCGTTTCCTCTTGCTCATTCGTACTGCAGGCATTTGGTATCTTCTTTGGGGGATACATCTATGTTTGAAAGTGTGATCTCAAGAAAAGGAGAAATCTGAGCATGTTTGAGAGGGTTGGTTGCAGCTTACATTTTCGGCTGAGAAGGAAAATTATGCATTTGTGGGTGTATGCCTTGCCATGAAGGTTGATGTATATAGGAATTGTAATGGCAAATGGCAGTGCGGATGCGGCAATGTCCTCCACGCGTCTTCTGAAAAGCTGGGAGCTTTTGACAAAGTGGCACGCGTCTTCTGAAAAGCCGGGAGCTTTTGACAAAGTTGCACTCGCTTTCTGGAAAGTCGGGAGCTTTCAGCTTTGTCACCCACGTTTGTCGGCTAAAGTGTGCAGCTGATTTCTCGCCTTCCACGCGTTTTCTGAAAAGCTGGGAGCTTTTGACAAATTTGCACACTCTTTCTGAAAAGCTTGGATTGCGTCTGAAGAGCTGGCGATCTTTACGCCAGAAAATCCGGTTTTTGAAGAGCGGTGTCTCTTCAATGCTGAATTGGTGATTGTGTCGCCTATCCTTTAATAGAGGTGATCGATCACCTCTATCTGCACACTTTGAAGACTTCCCAAAAATCATCTTCGGCCCGTCGAGATTTTCCTCCATCCAACCCTTTTCTTTTAACTTCTTGAACAATGGCTAGCTCATCCAACCCATCGAACATTTGCTTAGATTTGAGTCTAAGCAGTGACCCGATCGCGCCTCGTCAGGGTAAGGTATGGTGCCCGTCTTTCTTATCTTCCCATGGCCCTCTTACAGATGAGGACTCTGTGATGACGGATCCCACAACGGCTACGATAGTGGCTCGGAACCTCCTCACTCCCAAAGACAGTCAGCTACTTTCAGGACGGTCCGATGAGTTGGCCGTTCAAGAATCCCTGGCTCTGAGTGTTCAGTGCGCTGGCTCTGTGTCCAACATGGGCCAACGCCTTCTTGCTCGCTCCCGTCAGGTTGAATCCTTGATGGCGGAGGTGGAGAGTCTTAAGCAGGAGATCAAACAGCTTAAGTACGAGAACCGAAGTTTGCACGTGCTTGCCAACAATTATTCGTCAGGCATGAAGAGGAAACTTGACGAGCTTGATGACCGTCAAAGGCTTGCAGTTTTCTTCCAGAGGCACCTCTTTCCTGGGTCATCCAGCGTTCCACCAAGGTTTGGGGCCTTGAATGATCTATCTTCGGTGCCTCCCGCTCCTATGCCTTCCGCTCCGATGCCTCTTGCTCCAATGCCTTCTGCTCCGAGACCTCCTGTTCCGATGCCTCCTGCTCCGATGCCTCTTGCTCCGAGAGTGTTGCCACGTAGTGGGGCCTCACGTACACAACCTTTGTGAAGACTCCATCTTTCTGCCATGTTTAGATACAATTGTAATTTATCGAAAAAATCAATGAACAAACTTTGTTTTATTTACTGTATTGGGTTGCCTCCCAAGTAGCGCTTGCTTTAACGTCGTACAGCCGGACAAAACCTTCTTAGGCTCATTTAGGACCCATGACATGGAATTTATCTCTGAATGGGGGGTGATACTTGAGATGATCCGGTAATGGTTCAAATTCTAAAGTGGGTGCCTGGATCATTAACAACATATTAGTATAAAAGAAAATTGAAATTCGGGAAGGCGGCTTACCTGTGTGCTCTGACATAAACTCAAGAATAAACACCACTCCCTTTAAAGTTTCAGGGATATTGGACTTGCCCAGATTGCATATGAGAATTGGTCTTTGTCTAATGTCCTCTTTGATGCCTTCTACATCTTCTCCAGCCACTACCTTCTCTTGAATCATTCTTCTTGGTGTACAAAGTCCTTTGAAGAATTCAACACCATCTAAAACTTGCTGTGTTGCACCAAGAATTGGAATAACATTTTGAACCTTTGGGAAGGCTTCCACGATGTCCTTTTTACTCTCTTCTTGGTTGGGAATCAAAAACCTGCTAGGAAAAGGGACATTGGGTGGAATAACATCAGAATAACATGGAATTGGGACGTCCTTACTTGTGGTGGGTGGTTTAGAGGGCTTAGGGGGCTGCAGCAAGGGTTGTTCTTCCCTTGCCGTGTGCATGTCTTCTTCCTCCTCCTCAATTAGCAGCTCTTCATCCACTTCTTGCTCTTGAATTTGTTTCATGAACTCCATAATCTGCCCAATTTGCTCCTCCATATCCATCATCTCCTTCTCGTTATTTGCTATCCGGTTGTTTTGATTTTGCAACCCTTGCGAAATAGAGGTTAGTAATTGCATAGCTTGATCACTTTCCAGGGACATACTTGAACTTGATTGGAATTGTGGTGGGGGAGGTTGTGGTGGCTGCATAGGTGTTGTATAGAACTCCTCGTAAGGTTGCCAATATGCTTCTTGTTGAGCCTCCTTGGCTTGATTTTGTGACCCCTGCACCAAAGAATTTAATTCATTAAGAATTTGATTATAATCTATTGACGAACTTGAATTTAATTGAGCATATTGCATAGGAGGTTGTGGTGGCTGCATAGGTCTTGAATAGAACTCCTCATATGGCTGCCAATATGCTTCACTTTGAACTTGTTGAGCTTCCCACCACATAGAGTTTGAATGATCCCTCCAATCTCTTTGTGGACATTGATTGGCTTGAAATCCTTGCCTATATGAAGCACCAAATGTAGGGACACTCTGCATTGTGGTCCTTTCGGCATACGGCGACAATTGAGAAGTAAGATTTGCCAATTGAGCTTGAATACTAGCAAAATCCATATCTTACTTCTCTAGTACCTCAAATCAAAGAAAGAGAACTAGATCAAATATCAAAAGTAACAACAAACAAAGAAAACAACACTGAGTTAGAAACTAAAACGAAAACAACTAAACCAAAAAGAAAAGAACCAAGGGATTAGCAAAGTTGCTAATCCCCGGCAACGGCGCCAAAATTTGATGCGAGAATTATACGCGCACAAATTAAACCCTCTTTTTGACAATTGTAGTATGGATGTAAGTAGGGATCGTTCTGGACCGGGGATTAGGAGGGATTGTTAACCACTTGGATTTGACTTCAAAAACGTAAAAACAAGATAAAACACTAAACTAGACTCAAAGAATGTGAAACTAAACGTTAAAACACTAAGACAAAACAAAAGACTCAAAATGCTTTAAAAACACAAACTAAAATGATTTCTAACTAAATTGAACAATAAAGTAAAGGGGGATTGAGTTTTGGACGGAATTAAACTAAATGAACAAATTGCAATTAAAACATAATGTAAATATGAAATTAATGAAATGGAATGAATGGATGCTAGCCAAGGGGTTTATCTCCACACATGTTACACTTGCATAATAAAAAGATTTCTAATTGCATTTCAATAAACCATGAATTCTCAACGCCCCGGGTTAATTAGGTCCGCTTAAATTAACCGTCAAGTTTTCCTTAAGTTAATGAATTGGATGATTGCATACGACAATCCAAAGCATTCCTCACAAGTTCCCTACATGAATTGCATAATAGAGATACAAGCAAGAATCATTAAGCATCATGAAAACTATAAGTGTTGACGAGGCATTCGTTACTATGATTGCATGAAACTTATGCCAAGAATATGTTTAACACGATTGTTTATAAGCAACCTCCACTACTTGTGAATATAAGTTCATAACTATTACGTGAAACTCACTTATATTCTAGCGTCAAATTCATGCATGAAAATTAAGCGTTCATTCTTAATAAACATACATAAATAGGTTATCAATCAAACAGTTAAACAAATTGAATTCATAACTTATGAAACGTAATTAAAAGTAATCAAATCATATTACAAACATAAACATAGTTTCGAATCACCCCCTAGCTAAAGGGGGTTTAGTTCCTCATAACTTTGAAATCAAAGAAACACCTAAACATTCCAACAACTCAAAACTTGAATTGTATGAACGTTTAAGCACTCTTTTCTTCCATTTCTCATACGTACTGATAGGAGCATATTTATGCGCCTTAGTTAGCTAGTTCTTATGCATTTTTGTTATGTTTTATTCGTTAAAGTAGTCTTTTAAGCTACTTTCATGTGTTTTCAGGTTTAAAGGACATATTACATGAAATGATGCAATTAGGAGCTTTTGGAGCAAAACTGAGCTGGAATGTGGTGTATGCAAATGGAGCACGAGGAATGAACGAGGTTGAAGGTCAAAGGAGCTTAAGAAATGAAGAAATGAAAGTGAAGAGCAAGGAAGTCGGAATTGGTAACCAAAGTTTCTAAAGTTGGAAGTTTCTATTCTTGGAGGTTTCCATTGTCGTGAGTTTCTATTCTTGGCTTTGGGCTTTTAGATGACCTAAACCCTAACTCTTTGTGGACCCTAAGCCTATGCCGCACCTAAACCCTAACTTTAGCCCATTTTAGAGCCATTGCCTTGGGCTTTAGCCCAAGTCCTTTCCCTTGCCATGCAAGGGGGGGCATTTTAGGCCCAAATCCATGCATTAAGCCCTTCACCCTAATTGGCCCAAATCCATGCATTAAGCCCTTCACCCTAATTCTTCCTCCTAATTAGTGCATCCCACCATTCCATTCCATAATTTCCATTAGTGCATCCCACCATTCCATTCACACTTAAATGCCCATTATCCCATTTTTTTTAGCTTTTAATTCCACACCATCCCATTATCCTTTACATCCACTAAACCATGCATCCACATTCACCTAAATAAACCCTAAATTACATCCACTAAACCATCCATCCACCATAATTCCCACCATCCACACCTTTTCCCATCCACCAAATACCTTAAACAAACATCCATTAACACCCATTCTCTTCCTATAAATACCCATTCATTCCATTCACCATCTCATCTCATTCACAACACAACACACCACAAACACATTCCTTTCTCCCTTAGAATCCAAAAACCATCTTCCATTTCCACCAATCCTCATCCATTTCCATAATTTCCCAACACTTCCATCCCCCCAACCAACCTATCCTTAAACCTTGTGCTACAACAACGAGGAAGAGAAGAGTGCCTAAACGTTCATACAATTCAAGTTTTGAGTTGTTGGAATGTTTAGGTGTTTCTTTGATTTCAAAGTTTCATTTTAATTCTCTTTGTTTTGTACGTATGAGAAATGGAAGAAAAGAGTGCTTAAACGTTCATACAATTCAAGTTTTGAGTTGTTGGAATGTTTAGGTGTTTCTTTGATTTCAAAGTTATGAGGAACTAAACCTCCTTTAGCTAGGGGGTGATTCGAAACTATGTTTATGTTTGTAATATGATTTGATTACTTTTAATTACGTTTCATAAGTTGTGAATTCAATTTGTTTAACTGTTTAATTGATAACCTATTTATGTATGTTTATTAAGAATGAACGCTTAATTTTCATGCATGAATTTGACGCTAGAATATAAGTGAGTTTCACGTAATAGTTATGAACTTATATTCACAAGTAGTGGAGGTTGCTTATAAACAATCGCGTTAAACAAATTCTTGGCATAAGTTTCATGCAATCATAGTAACGAATGCCTCGTCAACACTTATAGTTTTCAATGTGCTTAATGATTCTTGCTTGTATCTCTATTATGCAATTCATGTAGGGAACTTGTGAGGAATGCTTTGGGTTGTCGTATGCAATCATCCAATTCATTAACTTAAGGAAAACTTGACGGTTAATTAAAGCGGACCTAATTAACCCGGGGCGTTGAGAATTCATGGTTTATTGAAATACAATTAGAAATCTTTTTATTATGCAAGTGTAACATGTGTGGAGATGAACCCCTTGGCTAGCATCCATTCATTCCATTTCATCAATTTCATATTTACATTCTATCTAGTTTATTTACTTGTTTCGTTATTTCAATTTTTGTCCAAATCCAATCCCCCTTTATTTTGCTTAAGTCTTAGTCTTTCTTACTTTTAGTTTTGTATTCTTCGCATTAATTAGTGTTTTAAACTTGTTTTTACGTTTTTGAGTCAAAATCCAAGTGATTAACAATCCCTCCTAATCCCCGGCAACGGCGCCAAAATTTGATGTGAGTTTTATACGCACACAAATTAAACCCTCTTTTTCCACTCCATCTTCTCCATTTCCACTCCATTCCACACTTCCATCCCCCCAACCAACCTATCCTTAAACCTTGTGTTACAACAACGAGGAAGAGAAGAGTGCCTAAACGTTCATACAATTCAAGTTTGAGTTGTTGGAATGTTTAGGTGTTTCTTTGATTTCAAAGTTTCATTTTAATTCTCTTTGTTTTATGGAAGAGAAGAGTGCTTAAACGTTCATACAATTCAAGTTTTGAGTTGTTGGAATTTTTAGGTGTTTCTTTGATTTCAAAGGTATGAGGAACTAATCCCCCTTTAGCTAGGGGGTGATTCGAAACTATGTTTATATTTGCAATATGAATTGATTAACTTTCGTTGGAATTTCATAAGTTGTGGATTCAATTTGTTTAACCGTTTGATTGATAACTTATTTATGAATGTTTATTAAGAATGCACGCTTAATTTTCATGCATAAATATGACGCTAGAATATAAGTGATTTTCACCTAATCGTTATGAACTTATATTCACAAGTAGTGGAGGTTGCTTATAAACAATCGCGTTAAATGAATTCTTGGCACGAGTTTCATGCTCATCATAGTAACGAATGCCTCGTCAACACTTATAGTTTTCATAATACTTAATGATCTTTGATTGTATCTTTATTGTGCTGTTCACGTAAAGGACTTTTGGAGAATGTTGTGAATTGCGTTGCGCAAACCCATCCAATTCATTAACTTAAGGAAAACTTGACGGTTAATTTAAGCGGACCTAATTAATCCGGAGTGTTGAGTTTCATAATTTATCGAAAGACCAACTGAGAATCAATCTTGTATGCAAGTATAACATGTGTGGAGAAGAACCCCTTAGCTAGCATTCATTCCATATTTCATCACATTCATATTTAAATTCTACCTTTAAATTACAATTTGTGCATTTAAAATAGGGATCGTTCTGTCACAACACAACACACCACAAAAACGTAAAAACAACATTGGTAAAATTGTAGTGAATTGTAATAAAGGGGGATTGGATTTGTGCATTTAAAATTGTAAATTGTAATAAAGGGACAAATACACAATGTTGCTTAAAATTGTAAGCAAAATAAAGGGGGATTGGATTTGGACAAAAATTGAAATAACGAAACAAGTAAATAAACTAGATAGAATGTAAATATGAAATTGATGAAATGGAATGAATGGATGCTAGCCAAGGGGTTCATCTCCACACATGTTACACTTGCATAATAAAAAGATTTCTAATTGTATTTCAATAAACCATGAATTCTCAACGCCCCGGGTTAATTAGGTCCGCTTTAATTAACCGTCAAGTTTTCCTTAAGTTAATGAATTGGATGATTGCATACGACAACCCAAAGCATTCCTCACAAGTTACCTACATGAATTGCATAATAGAGATACAAGCAAGAATCATTAAGCACATTGAAAACTATAAGTGTTGACGAGGCATTCGTTACTATGATTGCATGAAACTTATGCCAAGAATTTGTTTAACGCGATTGTTTATAAGCAACCTCCACTACTTGTGAATATAAGTTCATAACTATTACGTGAAACTCACTTATATTCTAGCGTCAAATTCATGCATGAAAATTAAGCGTTCATTCTTAATAAACATACATAAATAGGTTATCAATTAAACAGTTAAACAAATTGAATTCACAACTTATGAAACGTAATTAAAAGTAATCAAATCATATTACAAACATAAACATAGTTTCGAATCACCCCCTAGCTAAAGGAGGTTTAGTTCCTCATAACTTTGAAATCAAAGAAACACCTAAACATTCCAACAACTCAAAACTTGAATTGTATGAACGTTTAAGCACTCTTTTCTTCCATTTCTCATACGTACAAAACAAAGAGAATTAAAATGAAACTTTGAAATCAAAGAAACACCTAAACATTCCAACAACTCAAAACTTGAATTGTATGAACGTTTAGGCACTCTTCTCTTCCTCGTTGTTGTAGCACAAGGTTTAAGGATAGGTTGGTTGGGGGGATGGAAGTGTTGGGAAATTATGGAAATGGATGAGGATTGGTGGAAATGGAATCACCCCCTAGTTTCGAATCTCCCTTAGAATCCAAAAACCATCTTCCATTTCCACCAATCCTCATCCATTTCCATAATTTCCCAACACTTCCATCCCCCCAACCAACCTATCCTTAAACCTTGTGCTACAACAACGAGGAAGAGAAGAGTGCCTAAACGTTCATACAATTCAAGTTTTGAGTTGTTGGAATGTTTAGGTGTTTCTTTGATTTCAAAGTTTCATTTTAATTCTCTTTGTTTTGTACGTATGAGAAATGGAAGAAAAGAGTGCTTAAACGTTCATACAATTCAAGTTTTGAGTTGTTGGAATGTTTAGGTGTTTCTTTGATTTCAAAGGTATGAGGAACTAATCCCCCTTTAGCTAGGGGGTGATTCGAAACTATGTTTATGTTTGTAATATGATTTGATTACTTTTAATTACGTTTCATAAGTTGTGAATTCAATTTGTTTAACTGTTTAATTGATAACCTATTTATGTATGTTTATTAAGAATGAACGCTTAATTTTCATGCATGAATTTGACGCTAGAATATAAGTGAGTTTCACGTAATAGTTATGAACTTATATTCACAAGTAGTGGAGGTTGCTTATAAACAATCGCGTTAAACAAATTCTTGGCATAAGTTTCATGCAATCATAGTAACGAATGCCTCGTCAACACTTATAGTTTTCAATGTGCTTAATGATTCTTGCTTGTATCTCTATTATGCAATTCATGTAGGGAACTTGTGAGGAATGCTTTGGGTTGTCGTATGCAATCATCCAATTCATTAACTTAAGGAAAACTTGACGGTTAATTAAAGCGGACCTAATTAACCCGGGGCGTTGAGAATTCATGGTTTATTGAAATACAATTAGAAATCTTTTTATTATGCAAGTGTAACATGTGTGGAGATGAACCCCTTGGCTAGCATCCATTCATTCCATTTCATCAATTTCATATTTACATTCTATCTAGTTTATTTACTTGTTTCGTTATTTCAATTTTTGTCCAAATCCAATCCCCCTTTATTTTGCTTAAGTCTTAGTCTTTCTTACTTTTAGTTTTGTATTCTTCGCATTAATTAGTGTTTTAAACTTGTTTTTACGTTTTTGAGTCAAAATCCAAGTGATTAACAATCCCTCCTAATCCCCGGTCCAGAACGATCCCTATTTATACACTTCACTACAATTGACAAAAAGAGGGTTTAATTTGTGTGCGTATAAAACTCACATCAAATTTTGGCGCCGTTGCCGGGGATTAGCAACTTTGCTAATCCCTTGGATTGTTTTATTTTCGTTTGTTTTTATTTTTCCAGATTCTTAAATTTGTTTTGTTTCTTGTTTTAGGTACTAGTTCATGACTCGGAGTTCTCATCCGATTCGTGAACATATCCTGGAGTGATTGGGTTCATCGTCCGGCTGTACGACGTTAAAGCAAGCGCTACTTGGGAGGCAACCCAATACAAAAGATGGAGCCTTCACAAGGGTTGTGTACGTGAGGCCCCACTACATGGCAATACTCTCGGAGCAGGAGGTCTCGAAGCAGAAGGTATCGGAGCAAGAGGCATCGGAGCGGGAGGTACCAAAGATAGATCATTCAAGGCCTCAAACCTTGGTGGAACGCTGGATGACCCAGGAAAGAGGTGCCTCTGGAAGAAAGCCGCAAGCTTTTGACGGTCATCAAGCTCATCAAGCTTCCTCTTCATGCCTGACGAATAATTGTTGGCAAGCACGTGCAAACTTCGGTTCTCGTACTTAAGCTGTTTGATCTCCTGCTTAAGACTCTCCACCTCCGCCATCAAGGATTCAACCTGACGGGAGCGAGCAAGAAGGCGTTGGCCCATGTTGGACACAGAGCCAGCGCACTGAACGCTAAGAGCCAAGGACTCTTGAACGGCCAACTCATCGGACCGTCCAGAAAGCAGCTGACTATCTTTGGGAGTGAGGAGGTTCCGAGCCACTATCGTAGCCGTTGTGGGATCCGTCATCACAGAGTCCTCATCTGTAAGAGGGCCATGGGAAGATAAGAAAGACGGGCACCATACCTTACCCTGACGAGACGCGACCGGATCACTGCTTAGACTCAAATCTAAGCAAAGGTTCGATGGGTTGGATGAGCTAGCCATTGTTCACGAAGTTAAAAGAGAAGGGGTGGACGGAGTAGATTTTCAAACGGGCCGGAGACGATTTCTGGGCAATTTTCAAGTGTGCATGCTAAAGGTGATTAATCACCTCTATTAAAGGAGAGGCGTTCACCAATTCAGAATGAAGAGACACCACTCTTCAAAACCAGAATATCCGGCGTAAAGATCGCCAGCTCGTCAGACGCAATCCCAGCTTTTCAGAAGACGCGTGGAAGGCGAGAAATCAGCTGCACACTTTAGCCGACAAATGTGGGAGACAAAGCCGAAAGCTCCCGGCTTTCCAGAAAGCGTGTGCATATTTGTCGAAAACTCCCGGCTTTGCAGAAAACGCGTGCCACTTGTCAAAAGATCTCAGACAGAGCCGCATCCGCGCTACTACGTGTCGTTTAGAAAGCGAAGGGCATCGTTCAGAAATCGAAGGGGCGACTGCTCAGAAATCGAAGAGGCAAATTCAAAGATCGAAGAGTCGTCACTATTCCAAAAAGCCGGATTTGCGGGATCAAAATGTTTGTCGACAACGGTAAAAGAACAGTATCACCACTTGCTATTGAATTCCCTATATATGTCGACCTTCATTTTTTTTGGCAAGACAGAACTGAAGAAAATGCCCAACTCTTTCTCACCTCTGAGGGCGCACTCCCAGGAAAGCCTTTCAAAATACTCAATTCTTTCTTCTTCCCCAAAGATGATACCAGATGCCTGGAGTACAGATGACCCAGGAGGAAACAGCACCACAAATACATGTGCTGATTCATTCACCGCTTCTTCAAAAGCAAAGGTATCTCATATCATCAAGGGCAAAAGCAAAGGTATCTCATATCATGCTCTTTCCCTGTCTTTTCCTTTGTCCTTGATATTACTTGCATGACAAAGTGAAAGAAGCAATCAGCCGGCACTTGGAGTCTATCTGGACTCTATTCCCTGGTTGCTTACCTAGCTTTGCCGAGCTATCCTCTAACCCTCTTCAATACGAATTGGAGAGATTGAACAAAGAAACAGATAAAAGGAGGAAGCTCAGACCTTCGGGGGAGACCAAAGGAAGCCTGCTACCCAGTTCACGAGTAGCACAAAGGAAAATCAACGATGGGAGCAGCGCATTTCAAGAGTAAGCCTGTGGAATCACTCAAGATGAAGCCTCACTGCAATCACCAAGGAGAAGATGGAATTTACACTCCACAACCAGATTTGCATCTCTAAAACTCTTCTCTTTGATAGATACATTCTGCCATGTTTAGTATGTTTAGTATGTTTAGTTGTTGTTTTATATGTTTTCTTTTGTTTGGTGTGTTTTAAGCTTAAAACATTGAGGACAATGTTTGATTTAAGTATGGGGGGGGGGGGTAACTAAGTATGTTGATGCAAATTTGTTGGATTTTATCACCCATAATTTCAAGTATTGATCCTTGCTGTTTTAAAATGTTTTTAAACTGTTTTAATGTGTTTTGACTTAAAAATTCGAAAATCCCATAAAAATTTGAAAAATTGTTTTGAAAAACCCAAAAAGAGTTGTTTTTGTGTGTTTGTGTCGTAGGTTACCTTCCAACACAATGATGAGGATTTGGTTTTTAATTGCATGACGGTTAAAGAAAGTTACAAACATGGATGGACGTTTGATATACTCTTTGGTTTATGCTTGGTTGTAGTTATAGTTCACGAATTCACATGTAATCACAAAGAAAAAAATTAGTTTTTGTAACATGCTTGAAGGAATGAGCTCAAACTAACACTACATCCCTGTGAGACTTGAGCTTAAACGTTTATTTGGAGAGTTAAAATCTGTGCATTCTTTGTTTTCTAAAGTCGTTGCATGATCTCATTATTCTTTGCTTGGTTGCTACTTAGAAGGCGTTTCATCACTTAGTTCCAAATGCTAGAACTCATGCCCATTTCATTCAAAGCATGTCATTGATTTGCATAACACGTATTCAAGATGAAGTTGTGTAGTGAACACCATAGCCAAATTGCCATATTTCCCTTTTCATTTGTTTTATAGGATTTAACCCCGTTGAGCCTTGTGTAGCCTACTTTCTTTGTTAACCCACATTATCTTCACCTAGCCTAGATTAGGAACATCCGTACCCTTGTTCTTGAAGCATAGTAAGCATGAATGAATTCCCTTTGATTAATGTGTGCAGAAAATAAGTGTGGGGGAAAGTGTATTCATGTGAGTTTTTGTGCCATAGGCACGGTGAAAAAAAAAAAAAAAAAAAAAAAAAAAAAGAAAGAAAGAAAAAGAAAAGAAAAAAAATGGAAAAAGAGTTGAAAATAGTTGAAAAGTATTGGTTGTTGAAGTAAGGGCCCAAAACAATGAATTAGGCCCTAAGAGTTGTTTGAATCTTCCCTATTTGTTTAAAAGTTGATTTCTGCATTCTAAGGGAATTCTAGGTCTTAATTTTATTACTTTACTTATTATTGCTTAAAGAACGTTTGTTATTCCTTACCTTCCCTTGTTAGCCAAAACCCCAAGCCCCATTACAACCCTTGACTTCTATCTTGAGTGTTGTGCATTTCAAATGTGGAGTTTGAATTTGGTATGAGCATATGGTGTCACTGGTTCTCGCATCTAAATAGTAGCATCCCATTCATGAGATCATATCCATACACGTTTAATTACTCCCGAAATTGCTTTATTTGTATAACGTATGTGAGTACTAGTCTTTCATGTTTACATCAATCTTCTCACATATAACTAGTGTAGGGTGTGTAGTCAGAAAATTTGAGTGAAAATTGAGTGCATAACGAGTGAGGAATTGAGGGAATTCTCTAAGGCATGTTACTACATTCAAAATATGTTTTAATTGATTAAATGCGAACTAGTGAATGGTGACTATGATTAAGTATGTGCTTGAGGGAAAGGAAGACTAAAAGCCATGTGAGTAATGAATTTTGACATGTCATGTTTCATTGGAAATCCCTGAGGCGAACGTTGGAAGGTTTAGTTTTTGGTTTTGGTTAGTTTGTTTCGTTTTGTTTTCTTTCTTTTGTTTGTTTTGCTCGAGGACTAGCAAAAGCTAAGTGTGGGGGAATTTGATAGGAGCATATTTATGCGCCTTAGTTAGCTAGTTCTTATGCATTTTTGTTATGTTTTATTCGTTAAAGTAGTCTTTTAAGCTACTTTCATGTGTTTTCAGGTTTAAAGGACATATTACATGAAATGATGCAATTAGGAGCTTTTGGAGCAAAACTGAGCTGGAATGTGGTGTATGCAAATGGAGCACGAGGAATGAACGAGGTTGAAGGTCAAAGGAGCTTAAGAAATGAAGAAATGAAAGTGAAGAGCAAGGAAGTCGGAATTGGTAACCAAAGTTTCTAAAGTTGGAAGTTTCTATTCTTGGAGGTTTCCATTGTCGTGAGTTTCTATTCTTGGCTTTGGGCTTTTAGATGACCTAAACCCTAACTCTTTGTGGACCCTAAGCCTATGCCGCACCTAAACCCTAACTTTAGCCCATTTTAGAGCCATTGCCTTGGGCTTTAGCCCAAGTCCTTTCCCTTGCCATGCAAGGGGGGGCATTTTAGGCCCAAATCCATGCATTAAGCCCTTCACCCTAATTGGCCCAAATCCATGCATTAAGCCCTTCACCCTAATTCTTCCTCCTAATTAGTGCATCCCACCATTCCATTCCATAATTTCCATTAGTGCATCCCACCATTCCATTCCATAATTTCCATTAGTGCATCCCACCATTCCATTCACACTTAAATGCCCATTATCCCATTTTTTTTAGCTTTTAATTCCACACCATCCCATTATCCTTTACATCCACTAAACCATGCATCCACATTCACCTAAATAAACCCTAAATTACATCCACTAAACCATCCATCCACCATAATTCCCACCATCCACACCTTTTCCCATCCACCAAATACCTTAAACAAACATCCATTAACACCCATTCTCTTCCTATAAATACCCATTCATTCCATTCACCATCTCATCTCATTCACAACACAACACACCACAAACACATTCCTTTCTCCCTTAGAATCCAAAAACCATCTTCCATTTCCACCAATCCTCATCCATTTCCATAATTTCCCAACACTTCCATCCCCCCAACCAACCTATCCTTAAACCTTGTGCTACAACAACGAGGAAGAGAAGAGTGCCTAAACGTTCATACAATTCAAGTTTTGAGTTGTTGGAATGTTTAGGTGTTTCTTTGATTTCAAAGTTTCATTTTAATTCTCTTTGTTTTGTACGTATGAGAAATGGAAGAAAAGAGTGCTTAAACGTTCATACAATTCAAGTTTTGAGTTGTTGGAATGTTTAGGTGTTTCTTTGATTTCAAAGTTATGAGGAACTAAACCTCCTTTAGCTAGGGGGTGATTCGAAACTATGTTTATGTTTGTAATATGATTTGATTACTTTTAATTACGTTTCATAAGTTGTGAATTCAATTTGTTTAACTGTTTAATTGATAACCTATTTATGTATGTTTATTAAGAATGAACGCTTAATTTTCATGCATGAATTTGACGCTAGAATATAAGTGAGTTTCACGTAATAGTTATGAACTTATATTCACAAGTAGTGGAGGTTGCTTATAAACAATCGCGTTAAACAAATTCTTGGCATAAGTTTCATGCAATCATAGTAACGAATGCCTCGTCAACACTTATAGTTTTCAATGTGCTTAATGATTCTTGCTTGTATCTCTATTATGCAATTCATGTAGGGAACTTGTGAGGAATGCTTTGGGTTGTCGTATGCAATCATCCAATTCATTAACTTAAGGAAAACTTGACGGTTAATTAAAGCGGACCTAATTAACCCGGGGCGTTGAGAATTCATGGTTTATTGAAATACAATTAGAAATCTTTTTATTATGCAAGTGTAACATGTGTGGAGATGAACCCCTTGGCTAGCATCCATTCATTCCATTTCATCAATTTCATATTTACATTCTATCTAGTTTATTTACTTGTTTCGTTATTTCAATTTTTGTCCAAATCCAATCCCCCTTTATTTTGCTTAAGTCTTAGTCTTTCTTACTTTTAGTTTTGTATTCTTCGCATTAATTAGTGTTTTAAACTTGTTTTTACGTTTTTGAGTCAAAATCCAAGTGATTAACAATCCCTCCTAATCCCCGGTCCAGAACGATCCCTATTTATACACTTCACTACAATTGACAAAAAGAGGGTTTAATTTGTGTGCGTATAAAACTCACATCACGTACAAAACAAAGAGAATTAAAATGAAACTTTGAAATCAAAGAAACACCTAAACATTCCAACAACTCAAAACTTGAATTGTATGAACGTTTAGGCACTCTTCTCTTCCTCGTTGTTGTAGCACAAGGTTTAAGGATAGGTTGGTTGGGGGGATGGAAGTGTTGGGGAATTATGGAAATGGATGAGGATTGGTGGAAATGGAAGATGGTTTTTGGATTCTAAGGGAGACTCATGGCTAAGGAAGGTGGATGTGTTTGTGGTGTTGTGTTGTGTTGTGAATGAGATGATTTTTGAATGAATGAATGCAAGGGTATTTATAGGAGGAGTGGAGATGTATATGGCTATTTGTTTAAGGTGTTTGTGGTTGCAATGATGAAGAATTGCATGTGGAAATAAAAGGGAAAATGTGGTGAAATGATGAAGTAGGAAGGTGGAAATGCATGTGAGATGTTGGAAAGGAAATGGGAATATGAGTAGGCCATGGCATGGGAGTTGTTTTGTTGGTGTAAATGTGCCATGGTTGCAATGATGAAGAATAAAGGGTGCATGTGGGGTGGAATTGAATGAATGCAAAGTGAATGAATAATGAAATGAGTTAAAGAGGGAGAATGTGGTGAAATGATGAAGTAGGAAGGTGGAAATGCATGTGAGATGTTTGTGGAATAAAGAATGAATGGTGGAAATGTGAGTGAATGATGTGCATGTGTGTGAATGCATGTGTTGATTTAAAGAATAGGTATGCATGTGAATTAGTTTGGAAAGAGGTGGGTGTGCATGTGAGATGAAATGCATATGTTTGAAATGTGTAGATGATTATGAGTATGATAAGTGATAAATGAATGATATGTGGTGAGTGATAAGTGAATGGAAATGATAAGTGATAAGTGAAAGGTTTGATAAGTGATAAATGAATGATATGTGGTGATAAATGAATGATATGTGGTGAGTGATAAGTGAATGGAAGTGATAAGTGATAAATGGACTAGTTTAAAGGGCTAGGGTTTAAGTACATAGAATGGGCCTAAAATAGGTTGGTTTGCATGGCATAATATGTTTGATTGGGCTAGAGGTTTTCCATGGCTCAAAGGATTTGTTTGATTGGGCTAGGCCCTTTGTTTGATGTCCCCAAAGAGCATACAAGGCTTCAATTTCGTCCATCCTCTTTGCTCCATGATTAAGCTATCCAATCCATGCCCAAAAGTGCCCCAAATAGCCTCAAAATGCACTTTCTTGCTCCCTAAG
Organism: Pyrus x bretschneideri; assembly: GCF_019419815.1. NCBI lineage: Eukaryota > Viridiplantae > Streptophyta > Magnoliopsida > Rosales > Rosaceae > Pyrus > Pyrus x bretschneideri. Next base: position 1,251,607 of record NW_025999837.1, on the reverse strand, counting down.
CCCTTAGAACCTGAAAACACACAAAAGAAGCATAAAGGACTAAAATAACTATGAATTACCAACATAGATGCACGAAAACAAGCTAAGTAAGTCGCCTAAATATGCTCCTATCATGTGGATGGTGGGAATTATGGTGGATGGATGGTTTAGTGGATGTAGTTTAGGGTTTATTTAGGTGAATGTGGATGCATGGTTTAGTGGATGTAAAGGATAATGGGATGGTGTGGAATTAAAAGCTAAAAAAATGGGATAATGGGCATTTAAGTGTGAATGGAATGGTGGGATGCACTAATGGAAATTATGGAATGGAATGGTGGGATGCACTAATTAGGAGGAAGAATTAGGGTGAAGGGCTTAATGCATGGATTTTGGGCCTAAAATGCCCCCCCCTTGCATGGCAAGGGAAAGGACTTGGGCTAAAGCCCACGACAATGGCTCTAAAATGGGCTAAGGTTAGGGTTTAGGTGCGGCATAGGCTTAGGGTCCACAAAGAGTTAGGGTTTAGGTCATCTAAAAGCCCAAAGCCAAGAATAGAAACTCACGACAATAGAAACCTCCAAGAATAGAAACTTCCAACTTTAGAAACTTTGGTTGCCAATTCCGACTTCTTTGCTCTTCACTTTCATTTCTTCATTTCTTGAACTCCTTTGACCTTCAACCACGTTCATTCCTCGTGCTCCATTTACATACACCACATTCCAGCTCAGTTTTGCTCCAAAAGCTCCAAATTGCATCATTTCATGTAATATGTCCTTTAAACCTGAAAACACATGAAAGTAGCTTAAAAGACTACTTTAAGGAAGAAAACATAACAAAAATGCATAAGAACTAGCTAACTAAGGCGCATAAATATGCTTCTATCATAAACCAGAAACTAAGTTCATCCAAACTTCAAGCCTTCAATCTTACAACAACAGATCCTACATCTCAACACTCATTTCCAAGCTTGTTATTGCTTTCACTCCTAGCATTTCTCTAAGCATGTAAAACATGTCCTTAGGCAAAGCCATATGTTTACCAATTGTTCCTCAAATTTGCAGTAAACCAAGTTGATGATGTTTGATTAGTGAGACCTAACATACATGTCATGTAAAAACCTATAAGTTGCAATATGCAAAATAATCTTTGACATGAGGCATCATAGTTGTCTAATGGTTAAGTCTTTAATCTTTGACTATGTCAATGGCATTCCATTGAGAGTGTTCATGGTATTGTTGTGGTCAAGCTATCTAGGCATATAGGCATGTGAATACACAACAAGGGATCTCTAACCTTCCGTGGTGGAAGGAAAGTACTCTGAGACATGATTAAAGAGTCTTTGGCTAAAGCATATGAATATGACTAAAGAAGAATGTTCCAAACCATATTCAGTAGAATCATATAGAGAAGTATCACATTGGATATTAGACATGAAACAAACTATTAGTTAAACAAAGTTATTCAGAGCATTGTATTAGAGAATGACCGTGTTGCATTGTAGTTGTAACTGGATAGGTTCTCCAATCACTTCTATTTAGCTTGGATAACCATTTCATATTGTCAAGTGTCACTCATAGTTTGTGGAAGCCCTGAAGATTAGCAAATACTAATCTTCATCAAAGGGAGAATTGAAATGTGGCTTTAATTCACAATCAATCTTAAAGAGTAACAATCGCCTACTGCCTCACCAATTCGAACCTAATGGGTTGTACACTCAGTAAGGTGAATGTGAAGAAATATAAATGAGATGGATAAGCAATTAAATAGTTTAATTGTCCGTGGTCAAGATTAATCAGTTAGTTAATTAATCGTACGAAAGGTTCATATTTGGGCTTTTAAGTTAGTTTCAGGTTTCGAGGCCCAAAAGAGTTTTGAACCAGAAGGCTCATTGGTTTTAAGTTGTGTAACAACTAAAACCTAATGAGGAATTAACCCAAAATTAAAAAGGGATGCCGACCTATGCAAAGGAAAGTGAGATGGTGGACACTTGCGAGGTGGTATAAAAGCATCTTTATAGTCGTTCCCTCGCTAAGTTTTCTTTAAGGCAAAACAGCAAAACAATTTCTCTCTATTTTCTAAAGAGGCCGGCCACACTAGGGATTTACTAGCTAGCAATCTTACTTCTCCCCATTCATCCATCTTCTCTTCACACCTCATCCTTGGTGTGGAGACTTAGAGGATTACAATCTTACAAACTTTGGAGTTCCTTTCCTCAAATTCTCAATGAGCAAAGGAGAAGCAAAGAAGAAACTATCCAAGGAGAGAAGAACACTACACAAGGAAAGATCCAAGAAGCAAAGGAGGTGACTTGAAGGCCCTCTACTTGGGTGAATCCCTTGCATAAACAAGGATGAGATGCAAGGGTAATGAAACTCAAACTCTTTCTTCTCTTTAATTTGTTAAAGAGTTTTATGGTTCACCGTTCACTAGACTTTGAAAGTCATGGGTTTTAGAATTATTTTTTAATGCATGCCTAGTTTAAGTGTTATATGTATGCTTATGTGTTCAAATTATTCTCACATGTTCTTAGTTAGGACAAAAAATTTCCTTCAATATTGAGCCACTACACCCTCTAGTAATCACCACATTTCCAAAGGTAGAATTAAGTCTACTAAAGTGCCTTGGTGCCCATTGGGTAAACAAGTGTGCATCTTGGCCAAAAGAAAAAAGAGTCAAAGCAAGCAATCGCATGTTATTCATCCCAACTTTCCCTTGTATGCCTCTCCATTCATTTCACATTAATGGTGGTGCCCTAAGTAAGCACGAAATCGCTTGCTAACTTACTTTGGGGTGGCTTTAAATCACAACCCCAAGAACCATGTTTCAAGACTTACAAAGTCAAAAGACACTATGCAAACACCCAAACACTCGTGCTTTTCATCAAGTTCGTGGAGAATCAACAAGCATAACAAATATGTGCCAATTCATCCACAATAAAGCTGAAGACCACCCACCATGTGAAACTTCTCGTGGTCTCATTTCGTTCAAGATCAAGCCTCGACGGCCTTCAAAGAAACTTCCAGCCCAATTCAATGCAGATGGACTCATCAAAGTGCACATATAGCATGTGACTCATCAAAACTAGACGAGTCATTAAGAGTGACACATGTTGAAATCTGAGACATCCATCAAAAAAATCAAATCGAGTACAAAATGGGACAAGATAACCCTAATTTGATCAAATTATATCAATTAAGGTTTGATTTCTAATCAAAAGTTTAACCCACAAATTATAGGATTTAGAGGTGTTTCAAACCAAGACAATTCTCTGCATACAAATACTAGACACGCATTCACAATTGAGATGGGGAAAAAGAAGGAAGTAACTCCTCACACGCATCCTACACTCAGATATCCACACATTTACCAAACGCTCAAACACTATACACAGTTAGAAGACTTATAAGCTCTCTGCATTCTTCACCATGGTTTTTATCACAAGTGGTCCCTAAAATTGACACATACCATCAAGATGGTCCCTAAAAATAAAAATCAATCAATGTAGTGCTTGAATATGGATGTCACAAATGAATGTAGTCCTTCCGTTAGAATTCCATCAAAATTTCTGCTAGTATGGTGATGTGGCACATATGTGAACCCACAACTCTATTGAACATTGCCACATGGATGAATTATTAAAACTATAAAAATCTAATTTAAAACTAATTTCAAAATGATTAAATAAAAAAATATTTGGTTCCTCCATTGTCACAAGCCAAACTCATGTAATGTTCATTGGTTTGAGAACAAGTCACTACAACTCTCGAATCAATAGCTCCCATACACTCTACAACCCAAGATAAAATCAGAGGATTAACAATTTGTATCCGAGTTTGTAACCCTAAACTTTCATTAGAATAAAAAATTATTTTGTGCACGTATTTTTTTAAGAGAAAAAAATTTGGACCATTTCTCGATTTATGCATGTCATCCTTGTGCATAGGCTATGCTAATCTTCTCTATATTGGTCCAAATTTATCGAATATCTTGTTTGAAAAGAAAAAAAATGCATGTCACAGCTAATTAATGAAAGTCAACATCTCTCCCACTTTTGTGAAAGTTTACAAAATGTTAGATTAAACAGATTTTCCACAGGCAAATTTGTTATTCTGGGACTATAAAAAGCAAAAGCTAGAGCCAGGGATATGGGTTCCCTTGAGAATGTCAGAAAGTCTAAGATCATCTCCAAAGGAAATGTCAAATTATAAGAGTCAAATTATAATTGATGGCTGATGTGGCAATTTAAAATCTTATGTCAAATTTTATACTTCTCCAACTGAATTGTGAAATGTTATTTTCTTATTTAAATAGAGCTTTTAAATGGTTGTAATTATTAAAAGAAATGTTGAAACAAAATTTTTGTTGCTTCAAATATTAGTGGAATAATAGACCCACTATTAAAATGAATTAAAAGTAAATTTGACATTGATGTCAAAATTGACTCCAAGTCACAAGGTTTCAAGTCCAGTCACTAAATAACACTTCGGTTGAATAGACTTTTAATATTAAATATACACAATGACATTCCACCTAAGATTTTACTAAGATGCTCTAAATTTAGCAAACATTCTCCAGCCATATATCATCTTTGTTTATCCAATCAAAACAAACTTTTCTAATCCCTTACAAGACGAAGCCAACTGAGATCCACAAATCATGCATATTCATGTAACAATGCATTATCGCCTTTTTATTTTTTCATAAGAAAAAACAAATTACAAGGAAAAGCCACGACAGCAGCATTGATTACAGGAGTCAAACTGCCAGGCATACAAGGCTTCATGAGACAAAGCATTAAACCAAACTTGCAAATCGTTCTTGTCACGTCCTCTAGCTGCAATTGCGTAGTATGTCGAAACTGAATAACGTCAAAACAGCTAATAAGAAGGATGTTTTGAGGGATAGCTTTGATGTGCCAAAGAACTACGTACACACTTGCCCATATGGAGTCGATAATAATTTTAGAGTCACCTTCCTTTCTCATTTCAATTTTTTTCTCTTCCTTCTGGCCAAATTCACATCACCCCATTATCATCAAGAATATCATCATTCAGAATTTGTGTAGCTTTAAATGGAATTAGAGTTTAATTCGCAAAACAAAAAAAAAAAAAAAAAAAAAAAAAAAAAAAAAGAAGGCTAATCGCCCAAAAACATACTAATTATAGAGGGGAAAAATCCTTGGTGTATATTTTGTGAATAGCAGACATTTTTTTTCAATAACATCGGTAAGTGAGATTCACTATCTCCAACAGACCTCAGGTGCATCAAGGGCACACCAATGTTATCTATATAACGAAAAATAAGTTACAATCACTTTATAAGCTTGCCTGGTTTTCGATTTTTAAATTAATGTTCGTGTGTTATTTTATTTTGTAAGGTTTTGGTTGATGTCCACTTGTTTTGTGTTTGCTTTTTTATTATTAACTAATAAAATACATTTTTAAAAGGGAACTAGTGTGGGTTTCTTGGGTAAGGGTCCTCTCTCTTTCAGAAGAAGAGATACTACACCCGAGTCCTCGACTATTGATGAAAAACTAATCTCGCATATTATATTATACAATTAATTTTTATTTTTTTTAACAAACGATATTATCTATACTAAAAGGGAGAGGGTGAGCTTAGCCTCACAATAAACTAGCAATAACGTAGTTTAAATGTTTAGAAAAATAGCACTACACCGTAGTACTAATCTCACATATTATATTATACAATTTAATATAAAAAGTTATAATTTACCATGCTGACTATTGATTTTAAGACTTTACGTACAAGCCAAATTAGGTTAAGCCATTTGCAAAGGTTCCAAAACCGTAAAATTCATAACACACATCATTACGACCAGAATAATGGATCAACATCATCATGAAGAATATCATTAGTTGCATAATCTATCCCTAGGATGAAGTTTCTTGATAAAAGGAAGGCTTTATGCAAATTAATTAACAAACCCACCTGTCCAAAAGCAAAGTAGTACAACATGTGCTAAGCAATGAGGTTGGGGTGATTTTCTAGGGCACGCTTTGGGTTGAATCAAGGAGACAGAACCACTGACTAGAATTCACAATTCTTAAAAGAATGTCCCTTGCATTGGTTAGCCAAACACTGATATTAAAAAGAAATACCTATATACAAAGATCTCCAAGAAAGCTAAGCTTCAAGTACACAAAACACATTAAACAATTATACAACAATAGCTTAAAGTGATAAATCGCTTTCTAGCCCTTGATCTTAATCATAGGGGTTATAATTGCAAATCCTTTTTGTATAAAAGTAGATCATGTGCAGCTACATTATTTCCACTCGTTGTTTTGCTACTTCCACTATATTATTATCTTAATATTCCTTCAATAAAACATGACACATTTGGATAGTGGAAGCAGCAAAAATAGTACTGGATAAAAATTCATTTCCAAATGTTGTACTTGTGAAGCTCCTGGGTGGTGGATGTTATGACAGCACGGAATGACCCTTAATAACTCAGGATACATGTAATGATGATGAAGAGAATGATTTGGATCTTGGATACAAAATTTACTACTTTAAATTTCTTTTTGGGTGATACAATAGGGTTTTGGAGGTTAATCATTGACGATGAAATGAAAGGATCATGATGAAAATGATTAAAGGACTAAGGACATAGAGCTAGGGCTTTTTTCATGGTTTGTGATTAGTTTTTCAACCGTGTGGTTGGTGGATATGATTAGGGTTTTGGAGTGGAACATGATTATGGGTTTGCATGGGAAAAGAGGGGTTGAAAGAGAAAGCAAAGCTTGTTGTAGGAATATTAGAATTACTCATGGACTCAATTTTTCGGCCTAAGTTTTCAAGTGCCTTGACCTGTGACCTCAAGAACTTGAGATAATTTGCAGCCTCATCAAGCATTGATGCAGTGTCCATCTTGTTTCCACCAGGAACCAGCCTTTGCAAAACTCTAATTCTCTCACTGATCCTCTCCCTCCTTTGCCTTGCAGCCACAGTTTGTGGATCAGATGATATTTTCACATTCTTCCTCTTTGGCCTCTCCACCAGCTCCAGCCCCAAGTTCACAGGCCTGAAAGCCGCAGCGCGATAAATCATCTCTTTCATCTGCGCAATGACCTCTGGATCGGGTTCTTCAATAGAGGAAGTTGACACGGATGAAGTTGGTTGTTGAAAGCTGATGTTGGATGAGCTTGGACGCTTATTATCTGATCTGGGTTTCTTCATTTTTGATGGGTTGTCGGAGATGAGCCTGAAACCCCCTTCACTAGTAGAAGAATAATCTGTTTGAAGAAGACCAAAGTGACTATAATTTGCTCCGTGCAATTTGGGCTCACTTTGATCATGGCTTCTCTTTGTGGAATTTGGCTTACCTTGGCTTTGGACATATAAATCTGATGAACTTTGAGAGAATACTGTTTCATTGTTCTCAGACTCTCCGGAAGAGATTGCACTATTATTTCCTGCTCCAAAATTCCATAAGTTTCTTCTACAATCCGAAAAAAGCATAGAAATTCCATCGTCATCTTCTACAGATGTGTCGGTGTTGCTATTAGTGGCTGAGAGCAAACAATCCAAGGAATCAACGGAGTGTATCGTTACTGGCTTAGCCTTGACATGATGATCTTGTAAGCCTTGAATATTGGCTTGCGGTTGTACATATTTCCCAAGATTGCCACAATGATCAGCAGCCATGAAAGTACTAGTGCTTAGTGAGCTCATCAAATTATAAGTCATGTTGACCTTCAAAGGGGCTTGACACAATTCATCAGCTCCCAAAGTTGACATAACATGCACTGATTCCAAACCACACGGATTTTTCTGATGAGCAATTTGATGACAGCCAATACTGCTCGGTTTTTCGGTATTTGAATTCATAATCGCATGCGATGTTTGCACCTTCGGAACCCCTTGGATTGGAATGAAGGCACTGGAACTTGAGTTAGACACCAACAATTCTTCAAGGTCATGTACTTGATTGCTCCATAATAAGGTTGATGTGTTTGTGATGTGTGAGCCGTCGTCCCAGTCGTCCCAATCCAAACCGTCCATTGATTACAAACCTACAGTAATAGTTTTGTAGATTCTGTTCAGAAAGGGTACAAATGTGATGTAATAATACTTGAAAAAAATGTCTATATGACGTAATCAATTAATATATTGATGATGCATGTATAGTATACATATCTCTATATTTCAGCCCTTAGTGATGTTATTGGCATTCGAAAAATGTCATTCTATACTACTTTTTTGTACAAATTTTTCCTTGTGCTTATCAAAGAAATTTCATGATGACACACCAGTACCAGATCCAGCTGCCAACCAATATTAGAATATCAAAGGAGGAGCCAAAAAAACCAGGAAATGAGTTGCTTTAGTGACTTCAAGCTTTCTTTCTCAACAGAACCAAAATCAAACCTCAGCTTCAGCTTTTGTATTTTGTTAGCAATTTTGTCACTTTTAAAAACTGCATGCCTTCTTTAACTTCGGCTGTATCATCAAAACTGTGATGACCAAGGGAATAAAACAACCACATCTTATGTCAGTTTTGGCAACTTTAAACTGTTCCACCACATAGGGACAACCACAGAGAGAAATTCAAAGAAGAAGCAGCTCAAAAAAAAAAAATATTCAAATTGAAAAGACAAGTACGTTCTCAAGGAAGAAAAAAATGAGAGCAAAGAAACATGAAATAAATATATTGGGAAATGAAATGTTGAGGATGAAGGCTTTTCCCCTACCTTAATGAGCAGCCATGGAGCACCTATACATATATGTTGATACAGTGTTTTGATAGTTGGTTGTGGCATGCTTAAATAGATATCAGGAAACAAAGGCTAGCTCCAATTATTTAATAAATAAAAAATTATTGGTAATAGTAGTTGAACATGTAGAATATGAGGAAGAGAGAATGTATTAAAATATCATTTTAACAGTTGAAAAGAAGTATAATGAGTTTGGAAAAGATGGAAAGGGATCCTCTCTAGAACCTTTAATCTGAGCCTACTAATCATACAATTTGAGTTCTTGAAATTTGATCTAACGGTTAAAGTTATTATAACTTTTAATAAGACTCCTTGTTTTTAATCGTTAGATTGAATTTCAAAGGTCCGAATTGTGTGGTTAGTAGGCTCAAATGGAAACGAATCCGAAGAGTATCCCAACCCGCTAAAGATAAGGCTTTTGGTCAGGTTTGGTGGGGTTGTAAGAGTGTATTTTTGCAGATGGGGAGCATGAGATTTCAGAGAAGCATTTTGAATCCTAACTAATGAATTACTAAAAGATTTATTTTTGGTTTTTTGTTTTTTTTTAGTGGGAAAGTTAGCTCTGACCTCCTTTTGCTTGCTTATGCCATTCCATGCGCACTGTAAAGTTGCAGTGGTAGTTTGAGCTGCAGTTAGAGAGTGAATAGAGTGAATAGAGTGATCAGAGCATCTTTTACACTAGTACCACTACCGTCTTTCTAAAAGATTACTATTAATCATGGTTTTAATCATAACCACTTTCAAAGTTTTCACTTTCTACTATATTACTTTTTCTTGGTAATCAAATACTTACATATGGTGCCACCACTAGACAACCTTATAGATAGTAATAAGCTGGTAGCATTCTCTAGCCAGCTTGCTACCTTGAAAAGAATAAAAAATAGTAGACATGTTTATGAACTGGTATGAATCCATTCAAAATTACCGGGTGCAAAATTTTGATGTGTTTAAGATCTTTAAATTTTGTTATAACATTTTTTGCCTTATCAGAAACAGTACTCTTTAATCAAAGAATTAATATTTTGTAATGTAATCGCATGTACGCATAATGTCTACAACCTGACTATAATGAAAATGTTGTTCTATGTTATTATAACCATGGATTATATTGTAACCTTACTTTCCTTGTAATTTAAATATTGAATAATGACATCATGTTGTGATGCCACTAAACGTGAAGGTAGGGAGCGCAGAAGAAAATAACAATAATGACTAATTTTATGACGTACATGTATACTGTAGTAAGATGTTTAGGGTGCAACAATCAACGTTGACATGTAGAATAATATAAAAAAATATCATTCTATAACCTCACCATTATTATGTAGCCTTGAACAATAAATTTAAACGATTATAATGTAATTTTATTAAACAAAAGGCTACTATTGCCCTATTTGGAAGAGGCCGCTCCTCCTAAACATGTTAATCACAAAATTAATTGACATATGTGCTGAAAAATATTCTATATTTATATGAGTTATTTATGTATACCTACTTTGCTGTGAATGTAGAGTAAAAAAATAGTGCAACTAGGTACTTCACCGCACACATATTCATAAACTATTTCTTCTCATGAGCTACATTGTACATCAAATTATGCTACCAAACGTGCATGTCTTGTAAAATTGGTGATTAGTGAGAGTACAATGTGTAAACACTAAATTGATAATATATATAGTTCCTTATTATTAGAAGTTCCAACTTGGGCAGGCATAAAAGTTAGTAGTGGGTGTTTAGAATATGACAGTTCCTGGCAGGCAATTGCAAGCAAAGAAATATATACATTCAGAGGAGAGGAGAAGATAGCATGGAGCAGCAAGTTGCAAATTGAATTTTTTCTTATCACATTTCACATCCTAAGTTAGCATATAGTTCCTTCTTGTATTTCTCAGTAGTAATCAAATTCTCTCTGTTACGAGAGACAGAGAGAGAGAGATAGAGAGAAGTAGGCTGGGGTTCTGAGTCTTCCCACATGCGCCCCATCTCATTACAGCTCAGTGAATGGGTTGCCATAGCCCATTACATTTGCTAATTACTAGTACATCTCTCTCTCTCTCTCTCTCTCCCTCTCTCATGCAGTGGTATCTAAATATTTGTCAACTCTCATGTTTTTCTTCAACCCTTCTGTAGATCATCAGTCGCAAATATAAAAGGGAAGCATATCGTTTCTTGAAAGATATCATTGAAACCATAACAGAAAGATAGAGAGAGAGTAAAAATACACACAGACACAAGAAGTTACAAATAACATATTCAGCAACTGAATTATGCAATATGTGTGTGTCTGTGTGTGTGTAATTCATAATTTCAAATTACACAGGGGAAGTGACATGAGACTACCTCATTTTGGTGAAAAGATATATATGCTATCAGCTTGAAAAGGCTGGGGTAGATTACCTTTGAAATTTGCTAGTCCAAATTATTGGTACGTATGTCAAATATCGCTGCGCACCAACTATTTGAATTGAATCGATCGCCCGCCTTTTATCAGTTAACTATTTACTTATATAAAAATGTATACGTATATGTATATGTGTGTGCGCATGCGCGCGCTTTTCTATGCACCTTGTAGTATTTGTTTGTGTATGGATTACTCGCAGATGAATTATATACATCTACATGTTGTGCATTATGACAAATATTCATCAAGGTAGAGAATTGACTATTTTTTTATCTAATATTAGTCTTATTTTACATGATCAGTTTTTGGATTAAATGGTTTTTATATTGACAAGATAAATGATCACAACCGAAAAGAAAGAAAATTAATTCATTCAATAAAGGGATTAGGAAGGATTCGGACTGCGGCTGCTAATGCAACCTACTCCTTCCTCCCCCACAGAGCAATTGAAAGGAGATAAGCCCCCAGTAGAACGGTCCCTCGCCTCCTTAAGAACACGCACCCATTAAGTAGTAACGCTTAATTTTATATTGAAAATGTAATTAATTTTCACACACCTAATTTCTCTTTTTGCATGGTCCTCTGTATTCTTAGCATTTGAATTGAATTGGTTAATCAAAAGGTCTGCTCTCCAGTGCGAGAGGGTAAACCAATTTCCCGATACCCATAAGGATCTGCTCTCCAGCGCGAGAGGATAAACTAATTGCTCTCCAGTGCGAGAGGGTAAACCAATTCCCTGGCACCAAAAAAGGTCTGCTCTCCAGTGCGAGAGGGTAAACCAATTCCCTGGCACCAAAAAAGGTCTGCTCTCCAGCGCGAGAGGGTAAACTAATTGCTCTCCAGTGCGAGAGGGTAAACCAATTCCCCGACACCCAAATGGGTCTGCTCTCCAGCGCGAGAGGATAAACTAATTGCTCTCCAGTGCAAAAGGGTAAACCAATTCCCCGACACCCATATGGGTCTGCTCTCCAGCATATGGGTTTGCTCTCCAGTGCGAGAGGATAAACTAATTGCTCTTCAGTGCAAAAGGGTAAACTAATTGCTCTCCAGTGCGAGAAGGTAAACTAAATCCCTAACACCCATTTGGGTAAGCTCTCCAATGCAAGACGGCCACATAGCTCAAAAGATCGAATGCTTGAAGATCATCGAGGCAAACAAATGGTTAAGGGGCAACATCCACTTTTACACTTAACAGTTCACTCATCCGACACTTCATCTTCAGCAACTCTGATCTTGGCAGCTCCATCCTTGACTGCTCCATCTATTGCAGCTAAGAAATCAAACTCAAGCAATTTCCTCATTTTTGGCAAGCAGCCCCGACGTGGCAGCCTAAACCGTTGCCTATGCCACGCCACTTCCTCAGCCCATGCTGAGCCAATCCTTGGCTTCAATCAAGCCGAGCAGCACAAGCAATGGCCCCTGCCAAACCACCTCCTTGGCCCATGCCAAGCTGACTCCTGGCCCCCGCCAGCCAATCGCACCACCTCCCGCAATAGCACTATCCACGAAGAAGACAAGAAAAATGAAATTTTTCTTACATCAGTTAGGCACGGAGAAAACGAAGGAAGCAACAAAAAATAGTCCTTTGCACGGGCAAGATGTAGAAGATTACTAGAGGAGGGGGAACAATATCCTCTAAGCTCTCTCTCTTTCTCTCTCTCTCTTGTAGGATAGAATAAATCGCTCTTCAAAGTTGATTTAATAACCCACTTAAGGTGGACTTAAATAGGCTTTGAGAGAAATTTGTTTCCCTTTCCTAGAAAGATCTAATTTCCTATTAAAGAGGGAATCTACATCAAAATCGGAAACAATCCAAAGTTTCCTAAAGCAAGAAAATCTCTACATATGTAGCCCTTTTCTACGAGCAACCCAACAGGTGTGGGAGCATTTATGGAGCCAAAAATAATCATAAGGCAACACGTGGATTTTTGGATAGAAGAGGACAAAAATACCCTTGAGTTATACTGGGATTCCTACGCTCGAGCAGCAGACAATCATCCCTCAACCAAGTCAAAAGTGCCCAAAATAGGTAACAAATTCAAAACTATTTCATCCACCCTCATTGTCACATCCCGACCCGAGAGGGACCACTTCCCGAGCCCGACTCCACCGTAGCACGATATTATCCACTTTGGGCCCCGACCACGCCCTCACGGTTTTGTTTTTGGGAACTCACACGAGAACTTCCCAATGGGTCACCCATCCTGGGAATGCTCTCGCGTGCTGCTCGCTTAACTTTGGAGTTCCTACGGAACTCGAAGCCAGTGAGCTCCCAAAAGGCCTTGTGCTAGGTAGAGATGGGAATATACATATAAGGATCACTCCCTGGGCGATGTGGGATGTCACAATCCACCCCCCTTAAAAGCTCGACGTCCTCGTCGACACACCACGGCCAGGGTTAGGCTCTGATACCAAATTGTCACATCCCGACCCGGGAGGACCACTTCCCGGGCCCAAGTCCACCATAGCACGATATTGTCCGCTTTGGGTCCCGACCACGCCCTCACAGTTTTGTTTTTGGGAACTCACACGAGAACTTCCCGATGGGTCACCCATCCTGAGAATGCTCTCACGCGCTACTCACTTAACTTCGAAGTTCCTACGAAACCCGAAGCCAGTGAGCCCCCAAAAGGCCTCGTGCTAGGTAGAGATGGGAATATACATATATGGATCACTCCCTGGGCGATGTGATAGGCACGTAGGGCCGTGCACTCTCCGGCACGTGGAGCATCAAAAAATTATTTTAAAAATATGGGGAGTAGATCACATTGGTGTATTCATACACCCCATTTGAGCATTGTATGAGAAGTTATTACCTATTTTTGGTTATGTGCTTTATATTGACATTTGTATAGTTGTTTCACATATAGGTGAGACCTATCCTGAGGACGAGCGCAGTCATTCAAGACAAGGGGGTTACGACCCTTCCACCTATCAGTGAATGGGCTTTTGGTTTTCCGTATATACCTATATACTTGTGGTTTTTCCCAGAAAATGAAATGGAATGTTTATATGTTTTAAATGCCATGCATAGCGTTTGCCTATTTATTTATGCATTAGTAGGTGCATATATGTATGTGTTATGCTGCGGATGCACAGGTAAGTGTCAGGTAAGTTTATGGTTATGATTGTGAATTAGTGACATGGCATATTTCTGAGCATGTTTTTGATATATGTGTATATTCTATTTTCTGGGAAACTATACAGGTTTTACAAGCTAGAGGTTAGAACTGTTGTTAATGAAATGATTTTGAAAAGTTTTTTTTTTTGCCCACTCACACTTTCTGTTTTGCGCCCCTCCAGGTTCTAGTTTGGGTTGCTCTTTTGGTGGCTTACGAGGAACTCACGGCATATCTGACAGATTATCACCAGTGTAGGACCACTTCTAGGTGTGTTTAGTTAGTGTTTGTTCCTCTGGACTGCACTAGGCTTTCTATGCTCTGAATATTGTTTTTTTCCCTTACACTTGCACTTGTATGTTAACTACTTTGTTTAGTTGTTTGGTTTTTATTTATTCGTACTTTTATTATTATATTTTTATATTTGCTTCCGCACTGTGCACATGGCTACGTCACCCTCACGTGACGGCTAGTACGCCTTGATTTCGGTCGGGGTATGTCACTCATCCTATATTGTCCACAAGGTAAATATTCCATAACACCCAGAACATTTATTTTAAATTATGTTAATTAGTCAATTAATGGATTTATTACCTAATTAATCTATTAATGGCTAATTAACTACAAATTACACCCAAAAAATACCACAAATGGCCGGTCCCTATTCTCCTAATAGGGTCGGCCATATCCTTATAAATAGCTCTCCATTCTCTCAAAAAATTACTTCCAAGTCTCTTGCAAAACTCTACAAAATTCTCCAAACACTCTTCCCTCAAAATTCTAACTTTGGCATCAGAGGTTCTTCGGCCAAAGCCCCCTCCCCCCCCCAAATTCATCGTGGGCGCGTGAGGCTTTTTGGCCTTGACCAAAGATGTGATTTGTTTTGTAGGTGCAATTTTGTCTAAGAAGAAGAAGGCGGAAATTTGCATCCACAATACGTATAGCACGGAACACTACATTCACACCCATCTTTAGTGTGAAACTTTCATACGACTTGTAGTAAAATTCCATACTATTAATCCAATCCAATGGCATGAAAAATTGATAATTCGGTGGGCCCCTACTTTTGGGCATTGATGGTGAAAAAGCGGTCCATCTGTCTCTTTGGAGAATACAGTGTCAATTAATGACCTCAACTATCTCCCGCGTTATTTTTGGCCCTTCTGCTAGTGAAGGAGATGTCTGCTCAGATCCTCAGACGCCAGCTCAAACCAAACCCAAAACTTATTGAAGTAGGCCCCAAGGGCTTCCCCCATTCCATTGTTACGACTCACATGTGAACGCAACTCTTTGTTCACACGTGGCACCATGCCATTGGAAGTGAAGCTGATGGGATGTGCATGTCCACGTGGGATATCAGAACAGTTGTGAAATTGGAATGAGAATCCTCTCAAGATCCTCATTGTGATGATCTCGGGGATCCTCAAAGCACGTTCATTCATCGAGTTGAATATCAGAGTGCGCAAACAAGACTATAAAATAATAAGAATATTATTAAACGGCTACAAAACCACAAGAGGTTACATCTTGACTAACTTAACTTTATGTTAAGCTATAAGCTATATTTATAGAGCAAAATCTAGAAATTCTAATTCAAATGGGCTAAACTCATATACTAAACTAACAAGCAAACTCAAATAATAATATAACCATAAATACTAATATTTTTCAACACCACGTTAAGTTGATGTCGGTATACAACATGGATTTGCAAACAAGCAAATACGGACTAGCTCCGTTAAGCAGACTAGCAGGCATACAAACTTGACTTAACTTGACTTAACCACCGAACTGACGAACTTGACTTGACTTGCGAAGTGATGAACTGGCAAACTTGACTTGACTTGCAAGGTGATTCCGATTCTTAAATGCTAACGTTGAGAGTATAAAAAGAAAGTACATGAGTGCTCTCCGCCACAAAACGGAGAAATTTTCATATCTCAAATGTACCAACAAACAAACAACGTTAAAAACTTATGACAACTATCACTCGGATGATCAACACTCCAAGCCCTCGAGTATTCATTGCGAACGGCAACGGCAGACACCCAAACTTCAAAACAAAGCCAACAACTTGTGTGGCCTAAAACAAACTTAACCATTTTTTCCCTTTGCCCGTGTGGGCCTAAAACAAACAGCCGAAAAGATTTTTCTTTTATTTTTTTTCTCCTTTTTTTCTTTTCTTTTCGTCGGTTTTCTTTTCTCCTTCCCTTAAACCTTTCTTTCTGGGCAGTGGTTTTCTCCAGAATAAACAATACAATTGCGAGTGCAGTGGTTCAACGGAGGTGTGCATACAGTGGATACAGTGGTGCAAGAGGATCTGGTACGGCTTGACAGAGATGGGTCAGGTGCGGATTGTCCAGGCGGGTCTGGCAACGGGTGGTGGTGGACAGCGGCGGCGAGAACTGATTGCAGTGATGCGGGACAGGCGGTTTAGCAAGGATGGCGACGGATCAGGTGTGACACGGTCTGAAGCAGCTGCGGAATGCGAGTCGGATCTAGCCCTCGATCAGATTTTTGAAACAGAGGGACGACGGGTTTGCGGAGGCCGGTTGCAGGAGGTCGTGTTCTCGGTTTCTAGTTGCTGCAGCAGCGTGGGTGGATGGTGAGGCGCGCAACAGACTGGTATAGACGGTCCAGGATGAAGGCGCGACGTGGCTCGGCTTTAGCGTGGCTCTGGCGCGGTACGGCTCCAGCGGCTCAGCTTCAGCCTTAGTTTTTCTACAGGTTTTTTTTTTTTTTTTTTCCCTCTGCGACTACAACTCAACAATCTAAAGTCACAGCTCAAACGAAAAAGAAAGCAAATGGACAAGAGGACAAAATGATATCAATGAATAAATCTCAAAGGATTACATGCTATGCTATGATACCAAGTTGAATATAAGAGTGCAAAGAAGATTACAAAATAATAAAAATATTAATAAACGTCTACAAAATCTTTAGAGGTTACATCTTCACTAACATAAGTTTATGCTAAACTATAAGATATATTTATAGTGAGCAAAATCTAGAAACCTAATTTTGAAGGGTGAAGCCCATATACTAAACTAACAAGTAAACTTAAATAATCAAATAATCATAAATACTAATATTTTTCAACACATTGTACATTATGTGATCAGTTTTCGTTAAGTACTGTTTATATTCAATTTTAAATAAAAAAATTTACAATGATTTCTGACCGCACGATGTGTGATGAAGGAACGTAATTGGAGGATCCCTGAGATCCTCACAAAGAGGGACCAAGATTGTTTGCCCTCCCATTTTCCATCCCTTCCATCCCCACTTATTTTTCTAACCATTGATTTCATGTTGAGTTAATTTAATGCTCCAAATTTTTCCACCTCACACATTTTCACACTCCTTCCTTCCTCTTTGCTTCTACTTCCGCATTCATAGACCAAGAAACATTTTTACTCTCAGCCCACAGTTTTTGTTTTGTTTTGGTTTCATTTGTTCTCTCTGTTGGAAATGTGCCCTAAAACCAATCATATGATGATACTTTACGGACATTTCAAACTAATGTAGTTTAAATGTAAAGGGCAAAGATTATTGTTTGAGCCGTCTCATATAAATGTTATACGCTTAAACGATAAGTCCAAGGAATATGTGATTGGAAGAATGCGATCTAAAGAAGTTAGATTCATGAGACCATTCTTTCGTTGACACATCCTAAACGTTCCTGATCATAGGATTGTCAATTGGGCATTGACAGTCCTTTAAGATCAGTACGTGCTATGTCTTTTCTCAGAAAGAGTGACTAGTCTCGAGTCATTGGTGTGTGTGACATCAAGACAAGTACGTAGGTGCTCAATAGAGAATGAGTTCACTAAACACGATCAACGAAGAGTTCTCATATTCATGTCACATGAGAACTCATGGTTGTGATAATGCAAATTAGTCTTTTGACCTGAGGCATCACAGTTGTCTTGTGGTTAGGTCCTTAATCTTTGATTATGTCAAAGTCATTCCATCAGGAGGGTGTCTACGGCATCGTTGGGATTAAGCCACTTAGCCATGGAGGCAAGTGAATGCGCAACAAGGGATCTCTAACCTTCAAACTGTTTGAGAGAGAATACTCTATGATATGATTAAGAATCTTTGGCCAAAGTATGAATGAGATTTAGGAATGTGTTCCAAATCACATTCAAGGTAATCATATAAGCACAAGACTCACATTGGATAGTAGACATGAATAAACTATCAAACCAAACAATGTGGTCAAGAGTATTGTATTAGAGAAAGACCGTATTGCATTTGTAATCCTAAAACTGAATAGGTTCTCCACCTCTTCTGATTAGCTTGGGTAACCATGACATACTGCTAGGCGTCAACCATGGTTTGTGGAAGCCCTAAAAGTGTATTATCACTAACGGGAGAATTGAAAGTAAGTTTCAATTCACAATCGATTAGAAAGAATTTTAATCGTCCACTACCTCGCTAAAAGGAACCTAATGGATCGTTCACCGAGTAAGGTAGAGTTTGAAGAAACAACGGAGATGAGTTGATGCGAGAATTACTTGACACTCAAATTAAACCCTCGTTTGACAATTGTAGTAGAATGGATAAGTGAGGGATCGTTCTAGACCGGGGATTAGGAGGGATTGCTAAAACCTTCTAAATTGACTTAAGAACGTAAAAACAAAATAAAACACTAAACCAGACTCAAAGAATGCAAAACTAAAATTTAAAACATTAAGACAAACCAAAAGACTCAAAACTAATTTTGGACGAATTTAAGATTATGGCTTGATTCAAAATACTTTAAAACACAAACTAAACAGATTCTAAGCACTAAAGAACAAGAAAGTAAAAGGGGGGGAAAAGTTTTGATTTGACGAAATTTGAAATAACAAAACAAGTTAATAAACTGAGCGGAATGTAAATATGAAATTGTGATGGAATGAATGGAATGAAGGCTAGCTAAGGGGTTCTTCTCCACACATGTTATACTTGCATACAAGATTGATTCTCAGTTGGTCTTTCGATAAATTATGATACTCAACACTCCGGATTAATTAGGTCCGCTTAAATTAACCGTCAAGTTTTCCTTAAGTTAATGAATTGGATGGGTTTGCGCAACGCAATTCACAACATTCTCCAAAAGTCCTTTACGTGAACAGCACAATAAAGATACAATCAAAGATCATTAAGCATTATGAAAACTATAAGTGTTGACGAGGCATTCGTTACTATGATGAGCATGAAACTCGTGCCAAGAATATGTTTAACACGATTGTTTATAAGCAACCTCCACTACTTGTGAATATAAGTTCATAACGATTAGGTGAAATTCACTTATATTCTAGCGTCATATTTATGCATGAAAATTAAGCGCGCATTCTTAATAAACATTCATAAATAAGCTATCAATCAAACGGTTGAACAAATTGAATCCACAACTTATGAAATTCCAACGAAAGTTAATCAATTCATATTGCAAATATAAACATAGTTTCGAATCACCCCCTACCTAAAGGGGGTTTAGTTCCTCATAACCTTGAAATCAAAGAAACACCTAAACATTCCAACAACTCAAAGCTTGAATTGTATGAACGTTTAAGCACTCTTCTCTTCCATACATACAAAACAAAGAGAATTAAAATGAAACTTTGAAATCAAAGAAACACCTAAACATTCCAACAACTCAAAGCTTGAATTGTATGAACGTTTAGGCACTCTTCTCTTCCTCGTTGTTGTAGCACAAGGTTTAAGGGATGTTGTTGGTGTGTTGAATGGATTGGGGAATTTATGGAAATGGAAGAAATGGAGGAGAAATGGAAGGGAAACTCACGGCCAAAGGGGGAAGAATGGATGATTTTGAAGAGTGTTGTGTTGTGAATGAGATGAAGAATGCCTTGAATGATGAGAATGCAAGGGTATTTATAGGAGTAGTGGAGGGAACATATAGGGAGAGAATGGATGGGAGAGCATGTGAATGATAGCTAGGAGAATGATTAAAGGGGTGTGAATGGTTGGAAATGCATGTGGGTGAATTGGTGGTGCAATGATGAAAAGTGAATAAATAATGCATGTAGGGTTAGCTAGGTTGGCTTTATTTGGGTGCATGTGAGTTAAAGAGGGAGAATGTGGTGAAATGATGAAGTAGGAAGGTGAAAATTCATGAATGGAATGCTACTACTTAGACGCGAGAACCAGTGACACCATATGCTCATACCAAGTTCAAACTCCACAAATTGAAACACATAACACTCAAGATTGAAGTCACGGGTTGTAATGGGGCTTGGGGTGTGTGGATAACAAAGAAGGGATATGGAAAACAAAGGTTCTTAAAGAAATAGTGAGCAAGACAATTGAATCAACTTAGAATTCACTTTTGAATGAAAACTCAACTTTGGAACAAAAAGGGAGACAATTTAGGGCCAGAATTGGTGTTTTGAGCCCTTTCTTCAATCACTCATTCTTTCGTTAAAGACCTCGGGTTAGTTTTGGGCCGCAAGGCCCAATGGGATTTGAATGTCAAGCCCATTAACTCAAGTTGTATGACAACTTGAATAAACAAAGGGCTTGAAAGCCCAATAAACCCTATAGGCTGGCCATGTTAGAAGAATAGGGCTTTTGGTCCATTAGGTCACTTATTTGAAGGGACTATATAAAGGACTTTATAGCCTAAAATTCATTAAGGGTTGTTTTTGGGGAAAGGATGAGAACACAAGCTCTCCTTTCTCTCTAAAATTTCGGCCACCTTGGAGGGATCATCTAGCAATCAAACTCCTCCAAGGTCACTCATTTCTTTTTCATTATGCCTTGGTGATGAATCATTAGAGGTTCTCAATTTTGGGAACTTTGGAGAAACCTTTTTCATCCATCCAAATCCATAGATCTAAGATGCAAGGAATGAAGGCCCTCTCTTTGGGTGATTAGCCTTTGTTTAAATACAAAGAGGAATCTACAAAGGTATATATTTCAACTCACTTTGTTTTGAGTTGATTATTGGTTCACCATTTTACTAGGCTTTGAACATTCATGGGTAATGTTTTGTTTTTAAGTGCATGCTAGCATGATTCCGCCTTTAATTTGTTAATTGCATGCTAATGATGTTGCTTAAATGAACATGTCATCTTCCAAAATAATCCTTCAAGTGGTATCAGAGCCTAGGCCTAGTTTATGGTGGATCCTTTTGGGTTTTGTGATTTTTCATATTTTGTGATTTAAGTGTTGTAAATGTTACAAGCTTTGTTCTTGCTTTGAATATAAATTTTGCTTGAAAATTTAGCATCTCAAAGGTTGTAGATGGATTTCATTAAAGCATGAGTATTGGAACTAAAAGTTGGTGCCAAGTGTTTTGGGATTTTCGGCCAAATCCAAAGGGTGATTTTTTGGGTTCTTGTTAGTCTTGTTAAAATGGTTTTAAAGTGCTTTATGGAACCCCTAAGTACCCTAGGATATTAACCCTCTTTTGAGTTGTGAAAATTTGAGTTTTTGGTGAAAGAAAACATCCATGGAGCTATTATGAGTTTTCATGTATGTTCTTCATATTTCTTGAAGTTCTTGCCAAGAACAAAAAGGTTTTGAAGTTTTGATTCAAAAGTTTTATGTTTTTCATAAAGTTTTGTTTTTCAAATGGTGGGTGATAGTTATTGGTGAGATGTGACTAAAAGAATTTTAAAGTTCTATAAAAAAACATTTTCTTACAAACCATCAATGTCACCTTTGTCTCACCTACCAAAAACCATTTTCAAAACTTCAGATTTTTTCAATTTTTCAACACTATGGCCGGCCACCTTTGGTAAAAGGTGTTGGAGGGACTTTTGTGCAATTATATAAAGTTTTGATACTTTTGTGTATTTGCATTTTGACCCCAAAAGTTTTTGTTTTAACATAGTGACCCAAATTGTTGTGGTCATTGTTTTTGGCCCAAAACAAAATGAGAACAAAAATTATTTTGTCTCTTTAATGAGAATTTGATTTTCATTATATTTAGCTCCTTTAAATCAATTCTATGGATACAAAAACCAAATGAAAATGTTGCATTCAAGTTTAATTAGTTAAAGTGTTAATTAATTAAAGAAAGGGTGATTATGAACCTTAGCCTACGATAATTGAGCTATGTGAATGGCCGTTTCAAATTTGTTTGAACCATGGGAATGTGTAGATTAAATTGTGGTTGTAATTTGATATGATCAATTGTTATAAAAGAGCATAAGCTCTTCTTTACTTTAAAGTAATTTGATTTGATCAATTGTTGTAAAAGAGCATAAGCTCTTATTTACTTTGAAGTACTCCTTTCTTGTTTTATTCGATATGCATGAAATTGGAGTAGTTGGGTCCAACGCCCAATAAGACAACACACCTTAATGTGATTAAACGCGTAACTAAAATCAATCACCATCCCTAGACCGAGATTCAACACAAGGCTCGTGTTGGATCTAATCAAAGGTTCATAGTCATCCTAAGGCCCTAAGGCAACTATATAGTCCATCAATGAATGCAAATCTTATGTTAGTAGTACCATATAGTCTTGCTTTAAAAACCATTTTAAAAGCATAGTGGGAGTATTATATACTACTAAATCAATCATATGGACCAATAGTTATAATAGGACCAAAATGTTTTAATTGGATTAAAATGTATGTTTATATGTGATGAGACCTAAAACCCTCAACAAACCATTATTAAGTTGATAAGCGAGAGATGCTTTGAATATCTCTTCGTAGGCCTTCCACCGTGGTGGGCTCCAATCGTTTGTGACTCATGCACCGGCTTCACCCTATAATGGGGAAGTACAAAGTATGTGCTTACATCCAGGAGGAGTCCATAAACATATGATGAGGTGAGTGTAGACAACGAGTATGACCAACATGATATAATTCTGAGGTTGTGCTTGAACCTCTACATAAACTAAGCATGGTGGGAATAACTTAACTAAGTGCAATGGTGCCAACATGATATAATTCTGAGGCATTCATTCTCTAGAGGCCAAACTAGATGGGTAATTACAAGAGTTGTAAATGACTAAAGTGTTATTCTCTCATCATTATTTTTGCTAAACAAAATGATATAATTCTGAGGTGGGCTTGGTAATGGTGAGCCTCCCATACCCTAGTAAGAGTTTCCTCCAAAAGTCTCGAATTCCGATGAGAGATATGGAATTTGCTAAAAATAGTGGGTGGTGCTATTTTGATTTAAAGACCCGGATCAAATAGCTTAAAATCAATCAATTTATATTCGTTATGTATTTGTTTACCAATATATTTGCAAACGCTATCCAAAACTTGACAAAGAAAAACCGAACGCTTTAGTTTCCGAACTTGGTACCACAATCCCATAGATTGTCTTGAATGGATTGTAAAAGTACCTAAGTAGTCTCATCCTCACAATCTTCCTATTGATAATGTATCAATGGAAGAACATGTTAGATAAGTCTACCATGAAGAGGACAATGCAAACTCTAGTGCTTGTCTCTTTGTTACACGAACAAGGAACTTGAGAAGTAAGCACAAGGGCATGGACATTTTATGTGCCATGATTCTTCACTTACAAATTGTTGTATGAAGAAATGAGAGTTGCCTTAAACAACTCTTGAAAGTTTGTTATTATGTTTAGAACATAATGGTTGGTTGACAAAAATAGTTCATTTATATGGACTTATGATGATTTTGAATCATTGAGTGTTGAAGTGTTAAACCACTTAACGAGACGGAAACTAGGCAAGGACTTCACCTTTGTGTCCCTATCCTAATGGTTCACTAAGTTTATTGTAAACTATATAGTGAACAATAACCGCACGCTCTCCAAATCGTTTGATGTGTATAACACATTTGAAATAAGTTTCAAGAGAGATAGTGGGAGTTTAGGGACCATGACTATTGTAGTCAAAAGGGAAGTCAAATGAAGAAGGCAAAATAACTCCAAGGGAACAAACTTTCTTTATGAAAGGATGGACATTGGAAGGGGTATTTGCAAGAAATGTCTTGCAAGTGTCAAAGAACACACCTTTCGAAGGTGTTATAAAATGTTCTTGAATAATTCAAAACAGTTGGTTCTTCTATTTGAATACATGATTCTGTATTAGCAACTATGTTTTACAATTGTTGTAAAAGTGTGCTAATAAAAAGTAGAAGATTAATGAGAGAAGAGAAAGTACTTCACATTCGGAAAGTGAATAAAATATAGATCTCTGCGAAAGCGGATTGTACTTACTTTCTCATATGAACTACCAAAGAAATTGGAAAATACTAAAGATTGTCTTTACATTCCAATTTTAAGGAACTTAAATCCGTCACTATAGTAGAGATGGATGAATGTTTTGTTTGACAAAACATTGTTCTTTATTAATCAATAATTAGATTATTGTAATTTAATTGGTTGTCTCTATAGTAGAGATGATGTGGTAGTTTTACTGTTTAAAATACGATGATGCTTAAAACCCAAAAGGTTGCAAGGTAGTGACTAATCCCAACTGAGTTGTGATACCTCTAAAACATAAGTTACGAGTTGGTCATAGATGGATGATTTGGATCGTTAGATCCGGATCCAATACCTTCTTGTTAAAATTGTATAGAGGCGAAATGTTCGAATCTTTATTCTTTTGGAAAGAAGAAAGAATCACAAAGTTGTTGAGGTTAATTCACTTAGATGTTAGTGGCACTTGTCCACAACATAATACTACTCATGTTGTATGACATTCACCGAAGATCACTCTCGGTTGGACTATAGTTTATTTTGAATAAACACAAGTCCGAATACTTTGCAAAAGGTTTCAAAGAATTCAAGAAATGTAAGTAGATGAGTAAGACGTCTAAAGTATTTACCTCCTTAGATTTGATCCAAGGAAAAAGTAACACTTTAGATTAATTTCCTTAAAAAATATCAAGGAAAGTAGCATCGTAAGATAATGAATTTCTCCATTAGGAGAAGAATGAACATAAATAAGATTTAGTTCGTTGGACATTATCAATTACCCATATATATATGATATATACTTCTAAGACATGTTAGTTGTAGAGATCCATCCATCATGGATCTTAGCAAGCTAGTGGGAGCTATAAGCGTCTTATGAGAAAAGATCAATTGTTTGATTTCTCATAAAGATGTAAATGAATCTTTTGTTTACTAGGTTTACAAAAGATTAGTGGGAGTTGATCATATTCCTAAAATTGAATATATATATATACATGATATATATTAATTTTGAAAATGAAAGGAATTCTTCATCGTTAAAGTTATGACTTTAAACATTCTATAATGATAGAATGTATATGGGAGACATAGTCTATATACATGGGATGGAAATCTATAATGATAGATTTCAAGATATAATTGGATTATATCAATCCCTAAAATAGACAATGAGATGCTAGGAAGTTTCTCATATGATGATAAACTTCAATTAGAATGACAATTCTAGTGAGACTAGGAAGTTGTTCTTCTCAAAGGGAATGTACCCTTTGACTCCCAAAGAAATAATGCGTAAATAGACTCCTTTATGCATACGCAAAAAGGTGATTTATGTATTTCATATTGTATGAAAACATTGATATAAGTTGTACCTAGAACGGTACAAGATGATATCAGTGCAAGCCCAGGATCAGAACCATGGCAACTGTCAAGTGAATCCTTAGGTATTTAAGAAATACTAAGGATGGATTCCTCAAGAATGAGGAAGAATTAGAGTAACGTAATGGAAGCGTAAATGTATTAGATTATGAATCTAATCCATCATAGAATATCTCTTCATTATGAATGAAGTGATAATGAGATATCTATTTATTATGACTAAATAGATATTTGGGTGGAAACGTTAAAAGTAAATGACTTTAATGTGTTCTATCATGTATGCAAAATATATTGCCATATAGAAGCTTACAACATTGTTGTTTGGATGGGAAAGTTCATTCATGAACTCTCCATTCGGTTCCAACCAGAAAGTGTATGACACTAATAGGGCGATAGCTCAAGCCAGGGAATCAAGGTCTCATCAAGGTCCGAACTCAAATGAGAGACTGAACCACATGATTGAGAATCATGTATAATGGTGACGTCGTTATTCTCAAGGTTGCTTTTATGGATAACATATAGATATCCATTGTTTAGGCCTACTACTCAGCCATTTATGAAATGAATTACAGAAGAGGTATCATCAATGATGACTAAGCTGATTGGCTCTAGTGCAAGTGGGAGATTGTTGGAAATGTGCCCTAAAACCAATCATATGATGATTCTTTACGGACATTTCAAACTAATGTAGTTTAAATGTAAATGGCAAAGATTATTGTTTGAGCCGTCTCATATAAATGTTATATGCTTAAACGATAAGTCCAAGGAATATGTGATTGGAAGAATGCGATCTAAAGAAGTTAGATTCATGAGACCATTCTTTCGTTGACACATCCTAAACGTTCCTGATCATAGGATTGTCAATTGGGCATTGACAGTCCGTTAAGATCAGTACGTGCTATGTCTTTTCTCAGAGAGAGTGACTAGTCTCGAGTCATTGGTGTGTGTGACATCAAGACAAGTACGTAGGTGCTCAATAGAGAATGAGTTCACTGAACACGATCAACGAAGAGTTCTCATATTCATGTCACATGAGAACTCATGGTTGGGATAATGCAAATTAGTCTTTTGACCTGAGGCATCACAGTTGTCTTGTGGTTATGTCCTTAATCTTTGATTATGTCAAAGTCATTCCATCAGGAGAGTGTCCACGGCATCGTTGGGGTTAAGCCACTTAGCCATGGAGGCAAGTGAATGCGCAACAAGGGATCTCTAACCTTCAAACTGTTTGAGGGAGAATACTCTATGATATGATTAAGAATCTTTGGCCAAAGTATGAATGAGATTTAGGAATGTGTTCCAAATCACATTCAAGGTAATCATATAAGCACAAGACTCACATTGGATAGTAGAAATGAATAAACTATCAAACCAAACAATGTGGTCAAGAGTATTGTATTAGAGAAAGACCGTATTGCATTTGTAATCCTAAAACTGAATAGGTTCTCTACCTCTTCTGATTAGCTTGGGTAACCATGACATGCTGCTAGGCGTCAACCATGGTTTGTGGAAGCCCTAAAAGTGTATTATCACTAACGGGAGAATTGAAAGTAAGTTTCAATTCACAATCGATTAGAAAGAGTTTTAATCGCCCACTGCCTCGCTAAAAGGAACCTAATGGATCGTTCACCGAGTAAGGTAGAGTTTGAAGAAACAACGGAGATGAGTAAGAATAATTAAATGGTTTAATTATTTATCTAAGGCTAGGATTAATTAATATGTTAATTAATCAAACGAATAAGTTTGTTAAAGACCTCGGGTTAGTTTTGGGCCGCAAGGCCCAATGGGATTTGAATGTCAAGCCCATTAACTCAAGTTGTATGACAACTTGAATAAACAAAGGGCTTGAAAGCCCAATAAACCCTATAGGCCGGCCATGTTAGAAGAATATGGCTTTTGGTCCATTAGGTCACTTATTTGAAGGGACTATACAAAGGACTTTATAGCCTAAAATTCATTAAGGGTTGTTTTTGGGGAAAGGATGAGAACACAAGCTCTCCTTTCTCTCTAAAATTTCGGCCATCTTGGAGGGATCATCTAGCAATCAAACTCCTCCAAGGTCACTCTTTTCTTCTTCATTATGCCTTGGTGATGAATCATTAGAGGTTCTCAATTTTGGGAACTTTGGAGAAACCTTTTTCATCCATCCAAATCCATAGATCTAAGATGCAAGGAATGAAGGCCCTCTCTTTGGGTGATTAGCCTTTGTTTAAATACAAAGAGGAATCTACAAAGGTATATATTTCAACTCACTTTGTTTTGAGTTGATTATTGGTTCACCATTTTACTAGGCTTTGAACATTCATGGGTAATGTTTTGTTTTTAAGTGCATGCTAGCATGATTCCGCCTTTAATTTGTTAATTGCATGCTAATGATGTTGCTTAAATGAACATGTCATCTTCCAAAATAATCCTTCACTCTCTCTCTCTCTTCCCCCTCTTCCCTTTCGCCTTCCCATTATGGATCTTCTCGGCTCTCTCACCACCCTTTCTCCTCTCATCTCCTTCTGTCTCATGGATTTCTTCTTCTCAATCTCCCATTGATTTCTTCACCGCCTACACCTCTCGATTCACAATCACCATGGTTCCCAAGTGTTTATTTCAAATTTTTTTAGTTCTTCTGATCTATTCATCCTCAAATTGCGACTTTCAAATGATTAAATTCATAAATTCTTATTTTTTTCAACACTTTGGATT
Organism: Pyrus x bretschneideri; assembly: GCF_019419815.1. Lineage (NCBI taxonomy): Eukaryota > Viridiplantae > Streptophyta > Magnoliopsida > Rosales > Rosaceae > Pyrus > Pyrus x bretschneideri. The sequence continues at coordinate 1,223,147 of NW_025999837.1, read as the reverse complement.
CTGGGTTCTTCTCCGTTTCTGAAAATTTGCATATAATCCCTTTTTTTTTTAATTGATCAAAAAAACCATCCTTTGTAAAAATTTTGGTGTTTGAATTCATGGGTTTCTCTGAAAAATGGTGACTGTGAATCTGGGAATGCTCCATTATGTTCTGGATCATGCGTATGGTGCATTCATGCACAGAACGAAGATAAGCCCTCAATTGTAATTCAATGGCATTCTTGGTGGAGGATGTTGTTGTGCAGCTGAAAATGTTTCTTAGTCTATGAACGCAGCAGCAGAAGCGAAGAGGAAGAAAGGAGAGTGAAAATGTGTAAGGTGGCAAAATCTGGAGCATTAAATTAACTCAACATGAAATCAATGGCTAGAAAAATAGCAGGGATGGAAAATGGGAGGGCAGACAATCTTGGTCCCACAAAGAAGATCCTCATTCGTGAAATTGGACCATCCAATTCGAAGTCGAAATCTCCCTTAAAATTAACATTATCATGGAGAACTTCAATCAAGCTTCTAGATTACCTTTGGGGCGTGTTTACTTATCTATAATCGGAATGAAAATATAGAATTGAATTCTGATTACGGAGTACTCCGGTGTTTACTAAACATTGAGGAATCAAAAAGCAGTGGGGCCCATGACAATTTTGGAATTCAATTCCTTGTATTGGTGGAATTGGATTCCTTAGATGTAGATGGTAATCCAATTCCTAATTGCTTAGGCAATCAGAATGACATTTTTATTCCCTTTATGCCCTCACTTACTTTTTTTATTTCCAAGACTATCCTTTATAAACCCATTAACCCTAGTTTAATTATGCACAACTCCTTACTTTCTTTATTTCCATGCTCATTCATATTATGCATAACTTCATGCATATGCCGAAGAGAAGAAACTACAACTTGAGCGAGAAAATTTTAATATTAAAGTAAATACTTAAATTTATAAAAAATAAAATAAAATAAAATAAACAAAAGCATTTTAGTGTGTGTATGAAATTAAAAAAAAACAATTTAATTTTTTTCTTACTATTATATATTATATCAAATTTTATTAATAAGAAAGTATACAAAATATTTGATTTTGGTAAAATATTTGATCTGGGACAAGGGCATCATAGTAATCATACTGGTTTATATTCCGATTCTTCTGGATTAGTAAACAGCTTTATGGAATTAGTGTCATTTCTATTCCAATTTCAGAAGTTCGATTCTGACTTCTCCTCATTCCAACTCCTCCTCAATTCAATTCCTCTTATTTTCATTACAGTTACGTAAACACGCCATTGATGTGGATGTGGTTGTGGAGCCTAAAATAATCCCAAAAATTCTAGAGGCGACACGTTGACTTTTATTCAAAGACGACAAGATTGCCTTCAACAAATAGGCAGGTTTCTCAGATGCTCTCATGCGCAGCTCACACCCTTGGAGGTTTCAGCAGCTGAATACGACTGCCCACAGCTTACCTGCCCTTGGCAAGGAATAAAAGATAAGGATTAATTACCCAAATCCTATCTTTAATACATTCCCAATTGAAGATTGACTCCAATCAAGTAAGTAATCGTAATTTACATCAATTTGGAATAATTACTCCATTATCTCAAGATATTATTTCCTATTAAATATCTTTGGAATATTTAGAGAATATATCTCCATTAAACACTATATGGTCGGCCCTAACCCTATAAATACCCCATATTCTACCAAATTTTGAGAGCTATTGTAACCCTAAAAAAGTTCTAAATACTTTACTCTCTCAAAGAAACTAACTTAGGCATCGGAGATCCGTTGACCTAACCCCCCCCCCCACCTCATGTGCATGTGAGGCTTAGGTCCCTGATTAAAGGTGTTGATTGTTTTGCGGGTGCATTTTCGTCAAGACTGAAGATGACGGAAATTTGCATTGACAAATTGGTGCTTTCATTGAGCGCTGATTCAAAACACTCGAAGAAGCCTCTCATATTTGTTTCTTGAATTTTCTATTGTGTTGAATTTCTCACATGTCGTATCAATTAATTTTTCTTAGAAAAGTTTCTTGATCAATCCTTGGAGAAAGGATACAATGGAAGGAAGTTCAGAAACTACAATGAACATGAACCTCCTACGTGAAAGGATTTGGACCGGAGAGTGGAGACGAGGACATAGCCCCATGATGGAGGTCCTCAAGGCTCAACTTGACGGTAGGAGGAGTCTACCACCGCGGAGCTGTGCTACAACCATCATCACTATGACCCAGCAGCCATGGCAAAACCACCAAGCCATGACACCATTTCCACCGTCGCTGCCTTTGCAGCACCGCACCCTACCAAACCCTAGGCAAGATGCCCAGGTCCATTTCCAAGCCCATGGGCAGGAGGCCCAGAACTTGGCAACTACTAAAGCAAGCCCAGGGTAGAAAGCCCAGCCCACTGCAGTAGCAGGCCTAACCGCACAGCATGCCCAAACCCGAGCCCAGATCGCTGCAACTACTACTAACCAAGCAGCTCAACGGGCCTAAGCCCAAGCCACCAATCTAGCAGGCCAAGATATGGAAGCCTAACAACCAGGAGGGCCACAGCCATGTAGGCCCAATCGAGCAGGTGCCGGTCCAACTCGCCCCGCGACACGGCCCATGGCCCAATCCATTTCAAGGCCACCTCCAGCGATCTAGATGCCAACCACAAGTCCTGCGATCGATTCAGGGTTACTTACACCCTATTTTTCTACAGGAATGCCCACTTTGGGCTCAAGTTTTGTACTTGCAGTCTACCATACTTCCACCACGCATAAAGACGCCCATTATCCAGACTCTTCAAATCCAAATGGCGAGCACCACTTGACTTAGTAGGTCACTAATTTGACGAACGCCCTCGCGCAGCAAGCCACCTTGGTGAACCAACTCCTCGAGTGCATCGAGATGCAGAGTGCCCCAGACTAAGTGTCCCAAAGCAGGACAAAGGGGGAAGAACATGACTTATTCCAGTGACGTCCTGGCAAAAAGTCATTCAGCCTACCACAAACCATGCATTCAGGTAGTGTGCACTCTCGTTTGGGCCCTCGAGGAAACGTTTTTTCCTACCTAAATGCATAGAGAAGCATTCATTCCCAACTAGGCTCATGAGTCAATGTGTATTCGAGGTTGGGTCCTTACTCCGATAAGCACTTAGGACATTTCGGGAAAAGCGTCCACACGAGGCTAAAACCACAAGGAGATCTTCCTACGAGGCAATGAAGTAGACAGCCGCATAATGCCTAGAGAAGAACACGTGAGCAGTCCAGCCCCAAGTTCCACTAGTAGCCCCTGCCTAAAGTGACGGTGAGCAGCACAAAGCAAACCATGTGCACCACAACAGCGGAACAGACAAGCAGGACGTACTGAAGAGCAATATGGACCGGCAAGTTAACATCGAGGGTAGTTGGAGGCTTCGCTACCCCCACCAGGTGCAAATCCAGGAGGAAGTACAAAGGCTTGTAGCATAACAGCTGCATAGATTCCAGTACATTGACACTACCGACGATGCCCTTTGTAGAGACGTGGCCAACCTGAGCAGGTCACCATTTTCAAACGAGATTGAGTAAATGGAGCCACCACGGAAATTCAACCAACCACATTTCACCATACTCAAGGGAGATGAAGATCCAGACAGGCACTTGATGCACTACCGAAATGCCATAACCCTCCATGTTAACAACAACGTACTCATGTGCAAAATCTTTGCCATGACTCTTCAAGGCGAGGTGCAAGATTGGTTCCACACCCTACCGCCACGCTCAATTCAAAACTTCAGTGAACTTTCCTTGGTTTTCACTAAGGAGCATTCGTCCTACCATTCGACAAGAAGATGTCTAATCACCTCTTCAACATAAAGAATGACCCAAAAGAGTTATTCCGCATATACGTCAAGAGGTTCAAGGCGGAGAAAGTGAAGATTGTCGGATGCGATGACAGCATCGCATGCTCAGCTTTTCAAAAATGGTTCCCAGCAGATCACCCATTTTTCATAAAATTGATCATGAGCGAGAACTTGATCCTGGCAAACTCTTACGCTTTGGCAGAGAATGACGCACTGTAGGATGAGGCCAACAGTTATGCAGGAATGAGCAAAAAAATAAACACAGGTATCGTTCCCCGAACTAAGATGACGCAATACCTAAGGCGGTCACTAAGTTCATAGTATCGATTGGCCAGATTCTCTATAAACTCAAGAATGAACCATGGTTTAAACTGCCACCACCCGTGAAAGGTGATCTTACCAAGCTGGATCAGATAAAGTATTGCCCATTCCACCAAGGGCCGGATCACACTATCAACGGCTGCCTAAAATGGAAGCAGTACCTCGAGGAGCTAATGCAGGAAGGCTGGTGCAACGAATACCTTGACAAACCAACTACACGACCTATGTAAGCAGCAGAAGTTGACATTGAATCCTCATTGAAGACGATGCGGATTAATGGCATCTTTGCTAGGTCAGAGAACCTCGGTTTGTCACCTCCTAAACTCTGTTTAGGCCCCTCCCAATAAGTTTGAAGTCTCAAGTAATTCGATGAACAATACCTCACAGGCCGAGGATTATCCCAATTGTTATGCAGTTTCTACCTTCCAGCATAGTTGATGCATTTCTTTATTCTCAATGAAGATCCAATAAGTTATTCCCAAACCTAGCTCAACTGATGCCTACAACAACTGCTCAAAACCCCATTTAGGTAAACTCTCCAAAGCAAGAGAGTAAACTAATTCCCCAATACCCATCTGGGTTAGCTCTCCAGCGCGATAGGGCAAACTAATTCCTTGACACCCATCTAGCTCTCCAGCGTGAGAGGGTAAACTAATTCCCTGACACCCATCTGGGTAAGCTCTCCAGTGCAAGATGATAAACTAATTCGGAACATCCAGACATGGATGGGTGGTATGACTGCTCAGTTTCCCTGAATGCAGCCACTACCTGTGTTAGACAACTCCTAGAATTGGCCACGATAGTTTTTCCCCCATAATAGACTTAGCCAATTGAATGATTCAATTCTGCGGGATCCCGAGTTTCTAACCGGAAGAGACACTAAGTGCAGAACCCCTGCCCATGAAAGAATCCACGTAACAAGATGGTCCGTCCTCGACGTGCAAATCTTCATGAAATGGCTTGATTTTAAAGTGTTATAATACTAGTTAAGCAACATGCAGAATCAAAGCTGCAACTCAGAAGGATATGGCCTATGAGGCGCGATTTTTCCTACACATCACGCCTAAAACTCCTCTGAAAGCCAGGGATGATGCCTAAAGTGGTTACGCAGGTCGTCTTCTTTTGTAAGTAAAACACTCGACTGACAACCCAACGGCTAAAAGCCCAAGGAAATCCGTAAGCCGAGACTTACACCTATTATAACTATGCTAACTCACATGTTTACTTACAAGCAGCGCTTCCGGCCGATGGTCTATGGTTTAAGTTTTGCTAGAACAAAGCCGAGGTACGACAATAGTGGATACGCGAGCTCCTCTGCTTCCCACAAGAAGCACGAGCCCGACCGACTGCTCTATAAGTTAAACACTTCGCAATACCCCCTGGGATGGCCAAGGCTCAAGAACCCACACAAAAGCCAAAATACAACCATAGAGGTGATAGGAGCATATTTAGGCGACTTACTTAGCTTGTTTTCGTGCATCTATGTTGGTAATTCATAGTTATTTTAGTCCTTTATGCTTCTTTTGTGTGTTTTCAGGTTCTAAGGGCTTAGGGAGCAAGAAAGTGCATTTTGAGGCTATTTGGGGCACTTTTGGGCATGGATTGGATAGCTTAATCATGGAGCAAAGAGGATGGACGAAATTGAAGCCTTGTATGCTCTTTGGGGACATCAAACAAAGGGCCTAGCCCAATCAAACAAATCCTTTGAGCCATGGAAAACCTCTAGCCCAATCAAACATATTATGCCATGCAAACCAACCTATTTTAGGCCCATTCTATGTGCTTAAACCCTAGCCCTTTAAACTAGTCCATTTATCACTTATCACTTCCATTCACTTATCACTCACCACATATCATTCATTTATCACCACATATCATTCATTTATCACTTATCAAACCTTTCACTTATCACTTCCATTCACTTATCACTTATCATTTCCATTCACTTATCACTCACCACATATCATTCATTTATCACTTATCATACTCATAATCATCTACACATTTCAAACATATGCATTTCATCTCACATGCACACCCACCTCTTTCCAAACTAATTCACATGCATACCTATTCTTTAAATCAACACATGCATTCACACACATGCACATCATTCACTCACATTTCCACCATTCATTCTTTATTCCACAAACAAGCCACATGCATTTCCACCTTCCTACTTCATCATTTCACCACATTCTCCCTCTTTAACTCATTTCATTATTCATTCACTTTGCATTCATTCAATTCCACCCCACATGCACCCTTTATTCTTCATCATTGCAACCATGGCACATTTACACCAACAAAACAACTCCCATGCCATGGCCTACTCATATTCCCATTTCCTTTCCAACATCTCACATGCATTTCCACCTTCCTACTTCATCATTTCACCACATTTTCCCTTTTATTTCCACATGCAATTCTTCATCATTGCAACCACAAACACCTTAAACAAATAGCCATATACATCTCCACTCCTCCTATAAATACCCTTGCATTCATTCATTCAAAAATCATCTCATTCACAACACAACAACACACCACAATCACATTCCTTTCTCCCTTAGAATCCAAAAACCATCTTCCATTTCCACCAATCCTCATCCATTTCCATAATTCCCCAACACTTCCATCCCCCCAACCAACCTATCCTTAAACCTTGTGCTACAACAACGAGGAAGAGAAGAGTGCCTAAACGTTCATACAATTCAAGTTTTGAGTTGTTGGAATGTTTAGGTGTTTCTTTGATTTCAAAGTTTCATTTTAATTCTCTTTGTTTTGTACGTATGAGAAATGGAAGAAAAGAGTGCTTAAACGTTCATACAATTCAAAGTTTTGAGTTGTTGGAATGTTTAGGTGTTTCTTTGATTTCAAAGTTATGAGGAACTAAACCCCCTTTAGCTAGGGGGTAATTCAAAACTATGTTTATGTTTGTAATATGATTTGATTACTTTTAATTACGTTTTATAAGTTGTGAATTCAATTTGTTTAACTGTTTGATTGATAACCTATTTATGTATGTTTATTAAGAATGAACGCTTAATTTTCATGCATGAATTTGACGCTAGAATATAAGTGAGTTTCACGTAATAGTTATGAACTTATATTCACAAGTAGTGGAGGTTGCTTATAAACAATCGTGTTAAACATATTCTTGGCATAAGTTTCATGCAATCATAGTAACGAATGCCTCGTCAACACTTATAGTTTTCATGATGCTTAATGATTCTTGCTTGTATCTCTATTATGCAATTCATGTAGGGAACTTGTGAGGAATGCTTTGGATTGTCGTATGCAATCATCCAATTCATTAACTTAAGGAAAACTTGACGGTTAATTTAAGCGGACCTAATTAACCCGGGGCGTTGAGAATTCATGGTTTATTGAAAAGCAATTAGACATCGTTTTGTATGCAAGTATAACATATGTGGAGATGAACCCCTTAGCTAGCTTCCCATCCATTCATTTCCGTCAAATCCATATTTACAATTTGTTTTGTTTCCAAGTTTGCATTTTTAGTTTAAAGTCGTCCAAATCCAATCCCCCTTTACTTTATTGTTCAATTTAGTTAGAAATCAATTTAGTTTGTGTTTTTTAAAGCATTTTGAGTCTTTTGGTTTGTCTTAGTGTTTTAACGTTTAGTTTCACATTCTTTGAGTCTAGTTTAGTGTTTTATCTTGTTTTTACGTTTTTGAGTCAGTTTCCAAGAGATTAACAATCCCTCCTAATCCCCGGTCCAGAACGATCCCTACTTATACTTATACTACAATTGACAAAAAGAGAGTTTAATTTGTGTGCGTATAAATCTCGCATCAAGAGGCTATGCAAACTCCTCTGCTTCCCACGAGAAGCACGAATCTGGCCACCGGCCTTATAGGTTAAACATTTCACAAATATGCCCCAGGGGGGCTAAAGCTCACAAAGTTATCCACAGCCGAGATTCACAACTATAATATCTATGCGAACTCACCTGCTTCTTTCGGAGGCAATGAGTTCGGCCGTCGATTCTATAAGTTAGAAATCTTGCATTTTTCCTCTTATAGGTAAAGCTCTATGAGCATCAAAGCCAAAAATGAAGCCTAAAATGACCACGCGAGTCAACTGCTCCATCGACGTAGCCAACTCAACCACCCATTCTACGATAAAGTTTTGCAAGTCGCCTCTGGTAGGCAAGGCTCCAGAAGCCTAATAAGCTGAAGTTAAGACCTAAGTGATGACAGAGGATCGACTGCTTCATCAACCAGCATACCCCGCCGCCCATCCTACGGTGAAAAGCTTCGCAAATAGCATGGTGGAAAAAAAGGATGATGCAAAAATAAAGGAAGTTGTTTATTGAATTTCTAGCAACTTGATAAACCGACTCGAAGGCCAACAAAGTTCAAGCAAAGCAGAACAAAAAGGAAAAGAAGAAAACTCTTAAGTCTAAGCAAAAAGACCACTCATTGGTAGCCTGCGCAACCACTGGTTCATTGACTACCATGCCTTAAGTAGCCGCACCTCTTCCAACAGCCAAAGCTTCCATCAGCTCATCCTCAGCCGTCCTTGCCTGGACTACCTGACCCTCAGCTGCTCCACCAAAGGCAGCCTCAAATGAGAAGTCAAGCAAATCAACTGGAGAAATGGAAAAAGTTTAAAGTCCTTCTCGAAAAACTCGTAATCCGATAGCCTGCCCTGAATGGTCTACATAGCTAAGCTTGTAGAAATCGGCCTGACAAGAAGCAAGAGCCACTTCGTGACCAACTTTCTCATTCTTCAGATGCACATTATCCTCAACAAGCCCAATGTAAGCACCCTACAGCTTATCCAGTTCCTCTCAAGTTCTCGCAGTAGACAGCGCACCTTGCAGATCCATTTCTTTGAACTCAAGCTTATTGGCAACTTCCTTAAAAGACGAGACACTTCAGCATGCATGAAGATAAGCTCCTCGTCTTTGGCAAAGAAAACATATCATAACTCTACATTGACACACTCAAGGTCCTTAACCACCAAAGAAACATGACATACTTCTTGTGAACACGAAAGTTCCTTGAAACAAGAAACAAGAATAACGTGTACAAAATAATATTTTGTGTTTAATGATTTTGGGGTTACGATCTCTCTCAAATTTGGTCCTCTTATTCGATCTCCGTAAGATGTAGATTTGTTGATCCAAGGGTCGTCGAGGCTTGATCTTGGATGAACGGTTGTAAGTTTCTTCAAGGGCCTTCGTGGCTTTGATCTTGAAGGTTGATGGAAGTTTCTTCAAGGGCCTTCGTGGCTTTGATCTTGAAGGTTGATGGAAGTTTCTTCAAGGGCCTTCAGGGCTTGATCTTGAATGTTGATGGATGAGCGGATCTTCAAGGGCTTTTGGGCTTGATCTTGAAGAACGGTTGGTTTTCTTCAAGGGCCGTCGAGGCTTGATCTTGAATGAACAGTTGGTTTTCTTCAAGGGCTTTTGGGCTTGATCTTGAAGAATAGATGTGTGGATTTGTTTGTTGATCCAAGGGGCCGTCGGGGCTTGATCTAAGGATGAACAGTTGATGAATGGATCTTCAAGAGGCGTTGGGCTTGATCTTGAAGAATGGGTGTATGGGTTTGTTGAGGTCGTTGATCCAAAGGGCCGTTGGGGCTTGATCTTAGGATGAACGGATGATGAATGATGAACGCTTTCTTCAAGGGCCATTGGGGCTTGATCTTGAATAATGGTTGTGTGGATTTCTTCAAGGGCTTTTGGGCTTGATCTTGAAGGTTGATGGATGAGCGGATCTTCAAGGGCCGTTGGGGCTTGATCTTGAAGAACGATTGGATGTGTGGTTTTGTTGAGGTTGTTGATCCAAAGGGCCGTTGGGGCTTGAGCTTAGGATGAACGGATGATGAATGATGAACGCTTTCTTCAAGGGCCGTTGGGGCTTGATCTTGAATAATGGTTGTGTGGATTTCTTCAAGGGCTTTTGGGCTTGATCTTGAAGGTTGATGGATGAGCGGATCTTCAAGGGCCGTTGGGGCTTGATCTTGAAGAACGATTGGATGTGTGGTTTTGTTGAGGTTGTTGATCCAAAGGGCCGTTGGGGCTTGAGCTTAGGATGAACGGATGATGAATGATGAACGCTTTCTTCAAGGGCCGTTGGGGCTTGATCTTGAATAATGGTTGTGTGGATTTCTTCAAGGGCTTTTGGGCTTGATCTTGAAGGTTGATGGATGAGCGGATCTTCAAGGGCTTTTGGGCTTAATCTTGAAGAACGATTGGATGTGTGGTTTTGTTGAGGTTGTTGATCCAAAGGGTCGTTGGGGCTTGATCTTAGGATGAACGGATGATGAATGATGAACGCTTTCTTCAAGGGCCGTTGGGGCTTGATCTTGAATAATGGTTATGTGGATTTCTTCAAGGGTTTTTGGGCTTGATCTTGAAGGTTGATGGATGAGCGGATCTTCAAGGGCCGTTGGGGCTTGATCTTGAAGAACGATTGGATGTGTGGTTTTGTTGAGGTTGTTGATCCAAAGGGTCGTTGGGGCTTGAGCTTAGGATGAACGGATGAACACTTTCTTCAAGGGCCGTCGGGGCTTGATCTTGAAAGAGGATTTAACGAAGAACGAAGAGAGCTTTCTTGATCCTTCGGAATTCTTGGGAATTTGGATGGTTGGAAGCTTTGGAGTTTCAAAGCTTCAAGGATTTAGGGAATTCCTCTTCTAATTTTGGAGTAGAGAAATGTATTTGTGAATTCCTTGATGCTTGATACCTTGATGGAGAAGCCTATTTATAGGCTTTGAGAATGAATCACCACCACAAAAATATTTTTTTCTTTCCAAGCACCATTGCCTAATTTTCCCACTTAATGCAATATTGAAATTGAAGTGGTGTAACTTATGGCCTAATTTCCCACTTAATACCATTTTAAACTTGAAGTGGTCTAACTTATGGCCTAATTTCCCACTTAACACCATTTTAAACTTGAAATGTGTATAACTTATGGCCTAATTTCCCACTTAACACCATTTTAAACTTGAAATGTGTATGCTTTGTCATTGCCCAAATGAGAAAAACTTGCTTTGATCCGTAATGGATTGAAGTGTGCTTGCCTTGTCATTGCCCAACATGAGAAGAAAAACTTGTTTTGATCCTCAATGGATTGAAATGTACTTGCCTTGTTATTGCCCAAAATGAGAAGAAAAACTTGTTTAATCCTTCAAGGGTATTTCTTCCTATTTTGTTGAGTCACACGCCATGTGTACAATTTGTACAACACGTGGCGTATGCCATGTATGCCTTGACACGTCAAAACTTTAATGCATTGGTGAACATTTGCTTTACTGAAATTTCGATGTCTACAAATGCCCCCACTTCAAGGCGCGTCATAGACATGTGCTTGACACGTGTAGAAGATACGTTTTGAAGTCTCTTAATGTAGATGTCAACCCAAGGGCCGTCGAGGCTTGATCTTGAATTGGCTGGAAATTTCTTCAAGGGCCATTGAGGCTTGATCTTGAGTTCGACTGGAAGATTTTCTGGTTTCCTCTAATCGTTGATTTTCCACAGGCTTAGTCTTGAACTGGGCTGGAGGATTCTTTTGGTCTTCCCCGAGGGCCTAAACTTACTCCTTTTATCTGGAGTTGAATTTGATTCAAGGGTGGTGAACACTTGATTTTGAATCGGACTTGTGATTTCTTCAAGGGCCATTGAGGCTTGATCTTGAGTTCGACTGGAAGATTTTCTAGTTTCCTCCAATCGTTGATTTTCCACAGGCTTAGTCTTGAACTGGGCTGGAGGATTCTTTTGGTTTCCCCCGAAGGCCTGAACTTACTCCTTTTATCTGGAGTTGAATTTGATTCAAGGGTGGTGAACACTTGATTTTGAATCGGACTTGTTATTTCTTCAAGGGCCATTGAGGCTTGATCTTGAGTTCGACTGGAAGATTTTCTGGTTTCCTCCAATCGTTGATTTTCCACAGGCTTAGTCTTGAACTGGGCTGGAGGATTCTTTTGGTCTCCCCCGAAGGCCTGAACTTACTCCTTTTATCTGGAGTTGAATTTGATTCAAGGGTGGTGAACACTTGATTTTGAATCGGACTTGTGATTTCTTCAAGGGCCATCGAGGCTTGATCTTGAATTGGGCTGGAGGATTCTTTTGGTCTCCCCCGAAGGTCTGAACTTACTCCTTTTATCTGGAGTTGAATTTGATTCAAGGGTGGAGAACACTTGATTTCGAACGGGCTTGTGATTTCTTCAAGGGCCATCGAGGCTTGATCTTGAATTGGGCTGGAGGATTCTTTTGGTCTCCCCCGAAGGTCTGAACTTACTCCTTTTATCTGGAGTTGAATTTGATTCAAGGGTGGAGAACACTTGATTTCGAATCGGGCTTGTGATTTCTTCAAGGGCCATCGAGGCTTGATCTTGAGTGAAAATAGGACCATGAGCGGTTTCAGGATTCAGACACATGGCAGGCAAGCACGAGGTGGAGGTGATGACCTGTTTCTTTGTTCAATCTTTCCAATTCGTATTGAAGAAGGTTAGAGGATGACTCAGCATATGCAGTTGCGTTTGCTGACGATCCACAAGATTGATGTTTCATTGTCACTCATCTTAGCTGTTCTCCAAGCAGATGTGGTCCCTTCTCTGGAAGTGTATCAACCGTTGAAGATGACTACTCGAGAGCAACGCTAGGTAAGCAACCAGAGAATAGATTCCAGGTAGTCGGTTCCAGATCGGAAGACTGACTCCAAGTGCCGGCTGATTGCTCTCTTTCACTTTGCCATGCGAGTAAGAACAAGGACAAAGGAAAGGACATAGAGAAAGCATGATATGAGATACTTTTGCTTTTGAAGAAGCAGCGAACGAATCAACACATATATTTGTTGTGCTTGTCTCTACATGCTTCGATGTATCATTTTCACTTGCCTTACTTGCTCCCCTTGCAGAAGTGGTATTTCCTTATGCAAGTTTGGCATCTTCTCTTGTAGTATTTGTCCTCTGACACAGGAGTGGAATGCAAACCTTGCATTTGAATGGACCATCACTTCTTGGTGGCAGCGCAAGTTTGAGTAGAGGTTCCGACATATTGCTTTCTCTGTCCTTGTCTTGGCAGGTGAGAACAAGGGCAAAGGAAAAGACAGGGAAAAAGCATGATATAAGATACCTTTGTTTTCGCCCTTGATGATATGAGATACTTTTGCTTTTGAAGAAGCAGCGAACGAATCAGCACATATATATTTGTTGTGCTTGTCTCCATATGCTTCGATCTACCGTTTCCTCCTGCCTCATCTGTATTCCAGGCATCTGGTATCTTCTTTGGGGAAGAAGAAAAAATTGAGTATTTCGAGAGGCTTTGCTGGGAGTGCGCCCTCAGAGGTGAGGAAGAATTGGGCTTTTTTTTTTTTTTTTTTTTTTTTTGCAGGTCTGCCTTGCCATAAAAGATGAAGGTTGACATATATAGGGATTTCCCAATAGCAAGTGGTGGTACTGTTCCTTTACCATTGTCGACAACTGTTGGGTAATTGAACAGTAACATTCACGCGTTCTCAACTTTGTCAGAAATCTTTGACAAAGTTGCCCGTGATTTCTGCAAAGCTGGGGTTGCATATGAAGGGTGATGACAAATCTGGAAGAGCCCAGCTTTTGAAATTCAGAGAGTGATGACTCTTCGATCCTTGAATAAGCGGCCCAGTTTTTGAGGTTCAGAGGGTGTTACCTCTTTGATTTCTGAACAAACGCTTCTTCGATTTTTTGAGCAAGCGTCTCTTCGATTTCTGAACAAATGCTTCTTCGATTTTTGAGCAAGCGCCTCTTTGATTTATGAATGGCAAACAGTAGTACGGATGCGGCTTTGTCAGAGATCTTTTGACAAAGTTGAACGCGTTTTCTGAAAAGCCGAGAAAGCGTCGCCTAACTTACGCCTTTTATCTGGCTTTTGAGATTTTGAAGAGTGGTGTCTCTTCCATTTTTGAATCGGTGGTCGTGTCGCCTCTCCTCTTTATAGAGGTATCGATTACCTCCAACATGCACATCTTGAAGGTTGCTCATTCCTGAAAATCATCTCCGGTGTATTTTGTTTTAACAGCCCCTTGAGATTTTTCTCCATCCGACCCTTCTCTTTTAACACCTTTGAAAAATGGCCAACCCATCTAACATTTGCTTAGATTTGAGTCTCAGCAGTATGCCGCGTCAGGGTAAGGTATGGTGCCCGTCTTTTTTATCTTCTAATGGCCCTCTTACAGGTGAAAACTCCGTGATGACGGATGCAACAACAGCTACGATAGTAGCTAGGAACCTCCTTACTCCCAAAGATAGTAGGCTGCTTTCAGGACGGTCCGATGAGTTGGCCGTTCAAGAGTCCCTCGCTCTCAGTGTTCAGTGTGCGGGCTCTGTGTCCAACATGGGCCAACGCATGCTTGCTCGATCCCGTCAAGTGGAATCATTGATGGCAGAGGTGGAAAATCTTAAGCAAGAGATCAAACAGCTTAAGTACGAGAATAGAAGTTTGCATGTGCTTGCAAATAACTATTCGACGGGCATGAAGATGAAGCTTGATGAGCTGCAAGAATCTGAAGGTCGAATTCAAAGTGACCGTCAAAGGCTTGCGACTTATCTCCAGAGGCACCTTTTTCCTGGGTCATCTAGCGTTCCACCCAGTATTGAGGCCTCGAATGCTCTATCTTCAATGCCTCCCGCTCCGATGCCTTCTGCTCCGATGCCTTCCGCTTCTAGAGTTTTGCCACGTAATGGGTCTTCACGTGAACAACCTTTGTGAGAGCTCCATCTTTTTTTTTTTTTTTTTTTTGATGATGTAATAAAATTGACTTTCTTTAATGAAACATTTATTTATTTATTTTGATGTGACTGTACTTGAAGTTTTGAAGTTTCAAGTTGCCTACGTACTCTTCCAAAGAAGGGATCAAGTCATAACGTAGTTCAAATGAGTGATGGTTTTGATGATGATTTTGCCGTACACAATTTATGCTCTTGCGGGCCAGAAGCGTTTGGTGCCGTTTGCAGTTTCAGCTCGTGCAGGCAAGGAGCGTTTGGTGCCGTTTGCAGTTTCAGCTCGTGCAGGCAATGAGCGTTTGGTTGTCACCTTTTAGGCTCGTGCGAACAAGGAGCTTTGGTTGTCGCCTTTTAGGCTCGTGCGAATGAGGAGCTTTTGGTTGTTGTTGTGGATTTGTCAAGCGATCTGGGAGAGGCGTTCCTCGCAATCTTCATAGGAAGGAGCCTTCACCGAGTAATTGAAGAAGTTTTCTGGGAAGAGGTCGCACATTGTGATGGGGATAGACGATCTTTGTGTCGAAATTTCATTATCTCCAACACTTTCACATTGTTCTGGAGGTTGACAAGAGCTGTTTTGCCCCCTTTTTGACTGATAAACTTGTGGACAAGATGGTTGCTGCTTGTCCAATTTCTTCGAAGTGATCTTCGAAAGGCATTCCTCACAATCTTCATAGCAAGGAGCCTTGATCGAGAAATTGAATAAGTCTTCGAGGAAGAAAAGATCCCGCATGAACGATCTTTGTGTTGAAATTTTCTTATCTTCAACATTTTCACATTGCTTTGGAGGTTGGCGAAAGCTGCTTTCCCCCCTTTCTGATTGGTGCACTTGTGGAGAAGACATATGTTTCTCGTGCAGTTTCTTCGAAGCGACATGAGTCCATCCTTCAATTTCACTTGACTTGGAGCATGCCCCCAACAGTCGAGGTGAAGACTTTGAGTCGAAAGAGCCAGAAGTGACATCTTTCTTAGGGATTTCATCTTCAGTGCCGTCCTCTTGGGTTTGTTGGCATGAAGATTTGCCAGTGTGGACGATGATGCGCCTCCTTACCTTCAGTGGTCCTTTTGTGTCGACCTCTAGGATTGCTTGGCACTTCATCCTTGAAGGAATCAAGCTTCGAACGTCGCCTTTTTCTGCTAACCCATCGAACTTTTCTTCCTTTGGTGTTGTCTTCCTCTTTCCAAAAGGCTTCTCATTATCTTCAAATCTTTCCGAAGCTGATCGTCGCAGAGGAGAGATAGCTGTGTTGCTTTGTTTCTTAGGCTTTAACAACCTTTCAAAAACAGAGCTTTGGGATGTTGGCGCGCTAAGCCTCTTGAAGACAGAGGTTCGGCCTTGACTACTAATGCGATTAAGCGCTGAAATTCTGGAGCTTGAATGGCTCATCGTATCGAAGACCGACGTCCGAGGGGCGGGTTTAGGCTCTTTTTGGTCTTGTTCAATGCTCACGCTGATGTGTTGAGCGCTAGCTTTCTTCGCTTTGCTTGAAATCTTCATGGGTGCATTTGGTGTGAAGCCAAGTCCGGCTTTGTTGTTGTTAACTCCGTAACCATGCTCCTTCAACTTCTTTTGAGTTTTGGTGAGGTTACGTTCTTTGTCATTGACGGTGTTTGAAACCTTCTTTCCAAGATTTGAAGAGGAAGCAAAGTCATGCCTAGCCTTGGACATGAGTTCGTAGGCATTTGGGTTAAAGCCTTCTTCGGTCTTCTTAGTTGGAAGAGAGCTTGGTTTCATTTTGACGCCATGCTGTGCCTCCAGATGGTTGATGAGTCCGGCGGTTTGCAAGTTTTTCTCCTCTGCAGTCCGTGTGAGCTTTACGATTGCTTCATTCATTTGAGCTAGCTGCTCCTCGATTAAAGTTACTCCAGTGGTCATGACTTGCATGGTTGTACTGCCGCTCGAATCAGCGTCGGAGAGTAGGGACTCTGAGTATTTCCTCAGGCTTTCCCCTCTTAATGCCCTTAGCGAGGCTAGGGTGATCACAGGCTCGTGCCTCAGGTGCTCTTGTTCCTTTGACAGAGTTAATGCAGGGGCGGAAACCGCGGCAAAAAGAGCTCTTGCCTTACTTCGGGTTATGGTGCCCGAAATATCACCACTTGCGGCGATGATGTTCTTATTCTTTGCTTTGATTACAGGAACAACTTGATCATTTCATGATGCCATTTTCGTTTTTCGATGATTTGAGGATAGAGATGAGAGGTAGAGATGTCCCACCGGGCGTGCCAAATTTGTGAACACGAAAGTTCCTTGAAACAAGAAACAAGAATAACGTGTACAAAATAATATTTTGTGTTTAATGATTTTGGGGTTACGATCTCTCTCAAATTTGGTCCTCTGATTCGATCTCTGTAAGATGTAGATTTGTTGATCCAAGGGCCGTCGAGGCTTGATCTTGGATGAACGGTTGTAAGTTTCTTCAAGGGCCTTCGTGGCTTTGATCTTGAAGGTTGATGGAAGTTTCTTCAAGGGCCTTCAAGGCTTGATCTTGAATGTTGATGGATGAGCGGATCTTCAAGGGCTTTTGGGCTTGATCTTGAAGAACGGTTGGTTTTCTTCAAGGGCCGTCGAGGCTTGATCTTGAATGAACAGTTGGTTTTCTTCAAGGGCTTTTGGGCTTGATCTTGAAGAATAGATGTGTGGATTTGTTTGTTGATCCAATGGGCCGTCGGGGCTTGATCTAAGGATGAACAGTTGATGAATGGATCTTCAAGAGGCGTTGAGCTTGATCTTGAAGAATAGGTGTATGGGTTTGTTGAGGTCGTTGATCCAAAGGGCCGTTGGGGCTTGATCTTAGGATGAACGGATGATGAATGATGAACGCTTTCTTCAAGGGCCGTTGGGGCTTGATCTTGAATAATGGTTGTGTGGATTTCTTCAAGGGCTTTTGGGCTTGATCTTGAAGGTTGATGGATGAGCGGATCTTCAAGGGTCGTTGGGGCTTGATCTTGAAGAACGATTGGATGTGTGGTTTTGTTGAGGTTGTTGATCCAAAGGGCCGTTGGGGCTTGAGCTTAGGATGAACGGATGATGAATGATGAACGCTTTCTTCAAGGGCCGTTGGGGCTTGATCTTGAATAATGGTTGTGTGGATTTCTTCAAGGGCTTTTGGGCTTGATCTTGAAGGTTGATGGATGAGCGGATCTTCAAGGGCCGTTGGGGCTTGATCTTGAAGAACGATTGGATGTGTGGTTTTGTTGAGGTTGTTGATCCAAAGGGCCGTTGGGGCTTGAGCTTAGGATGAACGGATGATGAATGATGAACGCTTTCTTCAAGGGTCGTTGGGGCTTGATCTTGAATAATGGTTGTGTGGATTTCTTCAAGGGCTTTTGGGCTTGATCTTGAAGGTTGATGGATGAGCGGATCTTCAAGGGCTTTTGGGCTTAATCTTGAAGAACGATTGGATGTATGGTTTTGTTGAGGTTGTTGATCCAAAAGGCCGTTGGGGCTTGAGCTTAGGATGAACGGATGTTGAATGATGAACGCTTTCTTCAAGGGCCGTTGGGGCTTGATCTTGAATAATGGTTGTGTGGATTTCTTCAAGGGCTTTTGGGCTTGATCTTGAAGGTTGATGGATGAGCGGATCTTCAAGGGCCGTTGGGGCTTGATCTTGAAGAATGATTGGATGTGTGGTTTTGTTGAGGTTGTTGATCCAAAGGGCCATTGGGGCTTGAGCTTAGGATGAACGGATGAACACTTTCTTCAATGGCCGTTGGGGCTTGATCTTGAAAGAGGATTTAACGAAGAACGAAGAGAGCTTTCTTGATCCTTCGGAATTCTTGGGAATGTGGATGGTTGGAAGCTTTGGAGTTTCAAAGCTTCAAGGATTTAGGGAATTCCTCTTCTAATTTTGGAGTAGAGAAATGTATTTGTGAATTCCTTGATGCTTGATACCTTGATGGAGAAGCCTATTTATAGGCTTTGAGAATGAATCACCACCACAAAAATATTTTTTTCTTTCCAAGCACCATTGCCTAATTTTCCCACTTAATGCAATATTGAAATTGAAGTGGTGTAACTTATGGCCTAATTTCTCACTTAATACCATTTTAAACTTGAAGTGGTCTAACTTATGGCCTAATTTCCCACTTAACACCATTTTAAACTTGAAATGTGTATAACTTATGGCCTAATTTCCCACTTAACACCATTTTAAACTTGAAATGTGTATGCTTTGTCATTGCCCAAATGAGAAAAACTTACTTTGATCCGTAATGGATTGAAGTGTGCTTGCCTTGTCATTGCCCAACATGAGAAGAAAAACTTGTTTTGATCCTCAATGGATTGAAATGTACTTGCCTTGTCATTGCCCAAAATGAGAAGAAAAACTTGTTTAATCCTTCAAGGGTATTTCTTCCTATTTTGTTGAGTCACACGCCATGTGTACAATTTGTACAACACGTGGCGTATGCCATGTATGCCTTGACACGTCAAAACTTTAATGCATTGGTGAACATTTGTTTTACTGAAATTTCGATGTCTACACTTCTTTCTTTACAGCTTCCAACATTGCTTGAGTCGCACTAAGCCTAGCATTCAAATGGGTGTTCTCTTGATAAGCAATCTCCAGCTGCAAAAAAATGCGGGTAGAGACATCAAACCCTTTCAAAACGGCAAGTTCAGGTTCGAGCTTCTCGATATTTTCAGCAGCTAAGCCACCAACACCACTCCGACCTCCTTGGCACACTTGACAGCATCATGATCAACGTGCATAGACCAGCTGCCAGGATCAAAGTCTTATGCACTATAGCAATTAGGGATGACCTCTTCAAGTAGACAGAACATTTCACAAATGAGTCTGAGCGGATGACAACTTTCCCAACACTGTCAAAAAATTTGGCATATGCATCGACGTCTTCAAGTAGGCCAACCTTCAGCAGCACACAAACCTCAGGAAATTCTCTAGCCTCAGACTTGGTGGATCTCTCATAACTGCTTGTGCGAGTAGATTTTCCCTTCTCAGCAGACGAGTCAATCACGACAAAAGGAGGAACAGGCACATGCGCTACCTTAGCAGCAGAATCCACCTTCTTGCAGTGAACCTCTCAGAAGCCGATCCAGACTTAACTCCCGATGGATGCTTTGATATAATCACGAACACCGGAGGCATCACCGAGCCCTTCTACTGGGCAAGTCTCTCAACAATGGATGTGGTCCCCTTTGGAGCAGCAGGTTTCACAAGCTCAGGCCCAACGGTCTTCTTTGTCCCCTTGGGGGAAGTTAGATCAATGGCAAGCTTCTCGACAGTAGCCGAGCTTCTACGAGCAGCAGAGGAAGTCTTTGGCTTATTCTCAACTGAAGGCTTACAAGCAGGTGAGGAAGACCTCTTATTTCCACCCTCATTGGCAGTAAGCTCTACAGCAGCGATCGGGCGAGCCAATGCCTCGTCTTTTATCCGCTTTCTCTCTTCCTTTAGAGGCAGGCCACCTTTCTCCTGATGAAGATGGCTAAGCAACTATTGCCACTCATGGTACTCAACATGAATGCCTAAGGCGACGTGCATTTTCTTCATATCTGCCGAAGTCCTTGGAGTTGAGCCAAACTCCGAATCTACGCAAAGTAAGAAAGACGATCAATACATTGAAGTCATGGAGCAACTCAACAAAAATTCAAGCAAGACAAGAATGAAGTAGTTCACTTACCATTGATAAATGTAGTCGGGACATGCAACTCATGAGAAGAGTCAGACTCCCACTCTTCATTCACCTCCAAGGTATCTCTCGCCCACTCAGGATCACCTTTGTTAGAAGCATCGAGCAGCCTATGGCGAGATCTCAGTTGCCTTACACCTTCCTTGTGGCTAATCTCAAAGAAGTAGTAAAACTCATTTATGGTCAAGCCAAGATCAAAGAACCTGCTCAAGTTCGAAAACCCCACCATCGCACGAACTACATTTGGGGAACATTGAGCAGGCGTGCATTTCATGTAGCAGATCACCTCCTAGAAAATACACGACATAGGAAAAGTAAATCTCAACACACAACTTAGGAGAAAAGTTAGACTATCACTATCATTCCTCCTCCAATTTCCAGCAGGCTCGAGCTTATCATCGTGTCACCTAGCCCACGCTAGTTGCGCGCCGAGAACAACTCGCGCCGCCAGTACCTAGGCCAAGCCAGGCCAACTTGTGTCGCACCAGTAAGCAGCCCTGTGGCTTCTTGCTGTGTGTCACCCACACACATGGCCCCCGCCAAGCCAATTTTTTGAGTCCCAAGACTCCCAAAAAATTCAAGAAGAAGAAGATTCAAATTTTTCTTACCTTGGTGCGGCACGGAGAAGAAGAACTACAATGAGAGACGACCATTAGCAAAGGCAAGAAAAGAATAACGCTAGGGGAAGGGGAATACATATTTCCTCTGGCTTTTCTTCCTTGTTGGAATAATGATTGTTCTCCAAATTTATTTAATCCCCTGCTTAAGGCAGAATTAAATAGGTATTGGGGCAATCATTTTCCTTTTCCTAGAAGAAATCTATCTCCAAATCAAGAAAGAAGATTAAGTTCAAATTGGAAAACAATTCTACAAGCCAAGATCAAATTCAAATTGGGAAACAATTCTACAAGCCTATGTAGCTTGGGATTCCTACACCTATTATCCTTTTCCAGCGTGCAACAAAGTACGTGTGGGGGCATTTGTGGAGTCTAAGATAATCCCAAAAATTCTAGAGGTAACACGTAGACTTTTATTCAAAGAAGACAAGATTGCCTCAATAAATGGGCAGGCTTCTCAAATGCTCCTATGCACAACTCACATCCCTGGAGATCTCAACAGCTAAATACGATTGCCCACAACTCACCTGCCCTTAGCAAGGAATTAAAGATAAGGATTAATTACCCAAATCCTATCTTTAATACATCCCCAATTGAAGATTGACTCCAATCAAGTAAGAAAGCCTAATTTAAATAATTGGGAATAATTACTCTATTATCTCAAGATATTATTTCCTATTAAATATCTTGGGAATATTTAGAGAATATCTCTCCATTAAACACTATATGGCTAGTCCTAACCCTATAAATACCCCATATTCTACCAAATTTTGATAGCTTTTGCAACCCTTAAAAAGCCCTAAACACTTTACACTCTCAGAGAAACTAACTTAGGCATCAGAGATCTATTGACCTAACCCCCCTCATGGGCGCATGAGGTTTAGATCTCTTATCAAAGGTGTTAATTGTTTTTCAGCTGCATTTTCGTCAAAACTGAAGACAGCGGAAATTTACATTGACAGTGGTACACTGGAATTTTTCTCTTTCACAATCTTTTTGGCATTACATCAATATCTCAAAGTAAATGTTAACCTCATCATAGAATATTTTAGCATGCGAAGGAAAAGATCCTAGCCAAAAATAAATTGGCAATAAAAGAGTAATATACCTCCAAATAAGCACATGTAAGGTTATTTAACTTTCCAATGTGTGATAACACTGCACATCCTCGCAAGAATCACAAGTACCTATGATGGGGTCTTGCATATTAGGGCTCGTCTAGATGTGCTTTTAAAATGACTAAAAGCGCTTTTAGAAAAAAATATTTTTGGATTTCGAAAACACTTAAAGTGTTTTTTGCAAGAAGCACCAGTTATGTGCCTCTTCCAGGAAGCACTTTAAGTGCTTTTCCAGGATTTACTTCCTTTTTTACTAATGATTGGTTCTAAAAACATTTTCACCAAAAGCGGTTTCATTCATTTCAAATGCACATCCAAACGAGCTCTTAGATAGCCTTGATGTCACATTATGGTATTCTTTTCCACATAGTTTAGTTGTAGCAGAATTACCACTTATTTTGGTGAACTTTGGCTTCCCCAAATCCCATGTAAAAATTCCTTATCTTTTTGTAACTTATAGCATTAGACCTAGATTACGGCTACTCATGCAACCTACCGTTTCCCCTGCACAACGAAATTGAAAGAGGTCAATAAAACATATCCCTTCTCCCCCATCCATTCCCCAATGACCGTATAAGCTATATGTGTGGTTATAATCCACAAGTAATTTGTTACAAATATTATCCAAAAGTTCACCAAAATAAATCATTTTCGCATCAAGGGACAATCTAAATGAAGCTAAGCAACTTGAAACCTGATTTGCATGTTGTTGAGTGTAACGGACATCTAAAGTTGTCACTTGCAAACAATATACTATTACCATATGTGAATTTTTAGTCCTATAACACCAAATTCCATCTCAAAGTCCCTCCAGAAATCTTCAACAAAGTGGTGATTTAAATGGAAACTATGCAAAACCCTCGGTGATGAGGAGAACTTTTTTGCTTGTGAAAAATGTGCATGGTGGACCATAGATCATAGGTCATGTCCAATTCTATAGCCCAAATGTTAAAACACAATCATGCTCACCCAAAACATGGAGTATTTGATCCCTTTGCACGTGTACGCAAAGTTTTGTCCAATCCGATGGCCTTAGTTCAACTCAGAAAAGGTCAAAAACCCATAAGATAGGGCTCTCAAGTGGAAGTATCATTGTCTCAAAGAGTTCTTAAGTTGGGTCCATATGGGACCTAAACAAATCATACTTTGTTCTAAATTAGACTAATGATAATTCATAATAACATGCTTCCACAACAACAACAAAAAAAAAAAAAAAAATTATCTCATTAAGTGAATCAATTGTATGAATCATAAAACGCCATTGCTCTCGGTTTTACGCCAAATCTTCCGTTAGCTCCAAGTACTCTATGTCATTTCAAGTCTTTATAGGTCATTCATCTACCCTTTTTGCCTTGGGGTAGGCTTATAGTTCACAAGTCCAAACCACCTTAATCGATTTTCTCTCATCTTATCTTCAATTGCGGGCACTCCTATTTTACTTCGAATATCCTCGTTCTTAATCATATCCTTTCTCATGTGCCCGCACATCCAACGAAGCATTTTCGTCTCCACTACATTCATTTTTCACATGTGTTGATGCTTGGCCACTCAATATTTTGTGCCATAAAGCATTGATGGTCTTATTCCCGCCCTAAAAAAATTTCTCTTGAGCTTTAGTAGCGTACGTCGGTTGCACAACACACCCAATGCACTCTTCCACTTCATCCATCCAACTTGAATTCTATGGTTGAGATCTCCATTCAATTCTTTGTTCTTTTTTAAGATAAGCCCAAGATAATGAAAGCGCTCACTCTTTGTTACTTCCTGATCTTCAATCCTCGCCCCTATCTCATTTGGACATCTATCCGCACTGAACTTGCTTCATATACTCTGGCCTTGATAGTGAATACAAGGCCTTCAAATTCGTCCAACATTTTGGCTCCAATCATATGCCATCCATTCCAAGCCCAATTTTGCTCCAAAATGCTCCAAAATGCATCTTTTTTCTTCCTTAAGCCCTTAGAACCTGAAAACACACAAAAGAAGCATAAAGGACTAAAATAACTAGAGAAACATAACGTAAATGCACGAGAACAAGCCATTTAAGTCGCATGAATATGCTCCTATCAAACTCAAAATTTGATGCGAGAACTATACGCGCACAAATTAAACCCTCTTTTTGACAATTGTAGTATGGATGTAAGTAGGGATCGTTCTGGACCGGGGATTAGGAGGGCTTGCTAAAACCTTCTAAATTGACTTAAGAACGTAAAAACAAAATAAAACACTAAACCAGACTCAAAGAATGCAAAACTAAAATTTAAAACATTAAGACAAACCAAAAGACTCAAAACTAATTTTGGACGAATTTAAGATTATGGCTTGATTCAAAATACTTTAAAACACAAACTAAACAGATTCTAAGCACTAAAGAACAAGAAAGTAAAAGGGGGGGAAAAGTTTTGATTTGACGAAATTTGAAATAACAAACAAGTTAATAAACTGAGCGGAATGTAAATATGAAATTGTGATGGAATGAATGGAATGAAGGCTAGCTAAGGGGTTCTTCTCCACACATGTTATACTTGCATACAAGATTGATTCTCAGTTGGTCTTTCGATAAATTATGATACTCAACACTCCGGATTAATTAGGTCCGCTTAAATTAACCGTCAAGTTTTCCTTAAGTTAATGAATTGGATGGGTTTGCGCAACGCAATTCACAACATTCTCCAAAAGTCCTTTACGTGAACAGCACAATAAAGATACAATCAAAGATCATTAAGCATTATGAAAACTATAAGTGTTGACGAGGCATTCGTTACTATGATGAGCATGAAACTCGTGCCAAGAATATGTTTAACACGATTGTTTATAAGCAACCTCCACTACTTGTGAATATAAGTTCATAACGATTAGGTGAAATTCACTTATATTCTAGCGTCATATTTATGCATGAAAATTAAGCGCGCATTCTTAATAAACATTCATAAATAAGCTATCAATCAAACGGTTAAACAAATTGAATCCACAACTTATGAAATTCCAACGAAAGTTAATCAATTCATATTGCAAATATAAACATAGTTTCGAATCACCCCCTACCTAAAGGGGGTTTAGTTCCTCATAACCTTGAAATCAAAGAAACACCTAAACATTCCAACAACTCAAAGCTTGAATTGTATGAACGTTTAAGCACTCTTCTCTTCCATACATACAAAACAAAGAGAATTAAAATGAAACTTTGAAATCAAAGAAACACCTAAACATTCCAACAACTCAAAACTTGAATTGTATGAACGTTTAGGCACTCTTCTCTTCCTCGTTGTTGTAGCACAAGGTTTAAGGGATGTTGTTGGTGTGTTGAATGGATTGGGGAATTTATGGAAATGGAAGAAATGGAGGAGAAATGGAAAAGAAACTCACGGCCAAAGGGGGAAGAATGGATGATTTTGAAGAGTGTTGTGTTGTGAATGAGATGAAGAATGCCTTGAATGATGAGAGTGCAAGGGTATTTATAGGAGTAGTGGAGGGAACATATAGGGAGAGAATGGATGGGAGAGCATGTGAATGATAGCTAGGAGAATGATTAAAGGGGTGTGAATGGTTGGAAATGCATGTGGGTGAATTGGTGGTGCAATGATGAAAAGTGAATAAATAATGCATGTAGGGTTAGCTAGGTTGGCTTTGTTTGGGTGCATGTGAGTTAAAGAGGGAGAATGTGGTGAAATGATGAAGTAGGAAGGTGGAAATGCATGTGAGATGTTGGAAAGGAAATGGGAATATGAGTGCATGTGGGTGAATGATTTGTGGTGCAATGATGAAGAGTGAATAAAGAATGCATGTAGGGTTAGCTAGGAAAGTGGGAATGTGGTTGAATGATTAAAGGGACATGCATGTGGCTTGTTTGATTGCTTGGTGAGATGATGCATGCTTGTAGTTTAGGGTGTTGAATATGGATTTGCATGGCATTTGAATTGATTGTGGGCTTTGGAATTGGAAGGAAATGCATGGCAAAGGGCTTGGTTTAAGAGAGAATGGGCTAGGCCCTTTGTTTTATGTCCAAAGTGAATACAAGGCCTTCAAATTCGTCCAACATTTTGGCTCCAATCATATGCCATCCATTCCAAGCCCAATTTTGCTCCAAAATGCTCCAAAATGCATCTTTTTTCTTCCTTAAGCCCTTAGAACCTGAAAACACACAAAAGAAGCATAAAGGACTAAAATAACTAGAGAAACATAACGTAAATGCACGAGAACAAGCCATTTAAGTCGCATGAATATGCTCCTATCACTTGACCTACTTAGGTGAAGACCTTTAGATCGCAACATTTCCTGTGAAAGGTTAAGCTTCGTATTTACTCGCTTATGAGTTTCATCTATCAACAATGTATCCTCCAAGAAGATCATACACCAAGGGATAGCATCTTGAATATGTCTCATTAACTCATCCATTACTAATGCAAAAAGATAAGGACGTAAAGTTGAGATTGGTGTAAACTTATGGTTATGGAAAGCTTTTAGTTTGTCCTTCATGGATTCTTACTACAATTCTTACTTCATCCTACAATATATTTATTGCTTAGATATGCAACTTGTACTCCTTTCTTCTCTAAACCCTCCAAAGAATTTCTCTTGGGACCCTATCATATGCTTTTTCCAAATCTAGAAACACCATGTGCAAATCCTTTTGCATATGTCTATATCATTCCATCAATCTTCATAGAGATAGATTTCCTTATAGTCGA
Source organism: Pyrus x bretschneideri (assembly GCF_019419815.1). Taxonomy (NCBI): domain Eukaryota; kingdom Viridiplantae; phylum Streptophyta; class Magnoliopsida; order Rosales; family Rosaceae; genus Pyrus; species Pyrus x bretschneideri. The sequence continues at coordinate 1,196,190 of NW_025999837.1, read as the reverse complement.
GCGTCTTGGCATGAACCCAAATAGATTGTTTGAGACTCGTGTCTCTTGTCTTAGTCTATACTCAATTACTCTATCAAGAAGCTTTATTATATGACTCCTTTTTTTTAACAAATTATATGACTCATTAGCTTCATACCCCTTATAGTGTTGGGTGGCAGACTACATTAGTACATGTGTGTGTGAGTGTGGGAAGGTGATGTAAGCATATATAATCCAATTTACATGCATGGTTAGCGGAATTTTGGATTCCGTTTAACCTTATTAAATTAATCCACATGATCTAGGTGAACTGGTGTGCTTGTGTTCTTGTAAAACATTTTTAAGAACACATGCATAAACTTAAATTAAGTTTAAAATTCCAACCTTTCGATTTCATATGAAGATGAATTTGTTGTTGAGGCTTCCAATTGTTAGCCCTCTACTAATATCCACATGAATGCATTTTTGGTTAATGAAGCAGGAAGACGACGAATTACTTGGTTCTTCTCTTCCAACATATGCAGTGGTAAAGGTGTGTTTGTGTGGTGTTTTGTTTTTCAATTTCTCTAAATTGAAAAACCTAAATCCTTTTCTCTAAATTCGATTTCACAATATGTAAAACCCACACTTTTACATGTAAAATGAAATATCTGACCCCATAAAATTTTTCTATTTAACATGTGAAAAGGGCCAGTTTGAAATTGCAAGCCTTTTATAAAAAAATAAAAAATCTTATGATGTGCTTTAAGAAGAATCAGCTGTAAAATAAATTAGTTAAGTGTTCAATAGATTGTATTTTAAAAAGTGTTGGGAGTATGGAAAGTAGTGTAAAAGCGCTTGGTAAATTTTAATGTAAAAGTGAAATAGTTGTATGTAATGACAAAAATAGACATGGTAATGGAGTGTTGATGACAATGGTAGTGGCGGGAGTAGTGATGGAGGCAGCGGTTGTTGGAACCATATTTGCGCGCAGCCGTGAAATGGTGGCTATGCACAAATTCAAGCAACCTGCCAAATATTAAACAACCATCATTAAGCCTAAAACCAGGGGGTGGTGTACCGGCCAAAGGCTTTCCAACGATCAAGTTAGTGAATGATTTTAGACTCAAGCAGTGGGCAAGAGAATTCATGTGTTTAGATTGCGTTATTAGATTTAGAGAGGAACCCTAGATGGGTGTATTTATACCATGGGAGAGACATTTTTAGGATAGAATCCTCACTCTAAGCCAGGAGAATCCTAGAGGATATCTAGAAATAAATATTGCCCATTTTAGGAGTTGTGATTACTTGTGGCGCACATCAATTCCAAGATTGTAGAAAGTCCAAGACTTATAGGATCTTATTATGTCCATATCCGGATCAAATTGCGTGTTTTGCAGAACAAACATGGTCATCCAGTAGAGTCGCAAAGACTCCACCTATTGCCTCAAAACATGGTGATGGTGGCACCTCAGCTCCGTCTAATATAGCTCCAAACAGAGCTTGTGAGTCTATTACTGGACTTCTGATGTAACTGTACTTGGATTAGTCTTACTCGGCCTTGAAAAATCATGATCCCACAGTGATGGTGGTGATGATTGTGGAGGCAGTGGTGGGGTATGGTGGTGGTACCAATAATGGGTTATGGTGGTCGGGGTGCAAAGGTAACAATAGTGGTAGAAACGGCGGCAACAACTGGTGTGGTTATATTGGTGGTGGTAGTGGCAACAATGGTATGGTAATGGTGGCGGTGGTGGTGGTGGTGTAAGTTGGTGTTTATAGTGGCATGGGCGGGCGATCACTTTGTTCTCCAAGGGATAAATGTGTATAAAAGGATAAAAATGTCATTTGATAAAACTAATGAAGGTATAACAAGCATTGAAAATAGTCCTTGAAGACTCAACTCCATCTTTTATAAAAGCAGATTTTAAAGCAACCTACATACTACTTATAAAAGACGTTGGAGGCCATTACTTTTAAAATAAGCAAGATATTTTATTTTATCAAACATTTTGGGTAATTCACATTTTACTCCTTCAAGTTTGGGTGCAGTTACAACCTTATACAACATCTTTAAAACATTTCGATCTCATACATTTACTAATCATTTCATTGTAATTTCATACATCCATTAGTCAAACAGTCAATTTTGACCGTTAAGTGACGACATGGTTAATATAAGGCCCACGTGTTTTGGTGACGTGGAAAATAAAAATAATTAAACATTAAAAAAACAATTTAGTGAAAGAAAAAAATAACTAAATTAAAACAAAGTGCGCCCCAGCCACATTCTTCTCAAGGTACCTTAACATAGAGGTAATGGAGGAGAGAGATGGATACCCACTTTTACTACAATTTTAGTGCCATGGGCGGAAAGGGCACATGGAGGTCAGAATCAAGTGTAAGTGCCAAGGCACTTCTATTCCTTTCTACAATTGTAAAGTCTAGACTTTTATGTTTGGCTTTCCTTGTCAATATTGTAATTGTACCACACATGCTCAATCCAGTTTTAAGCCTCACTCTATTTATGGGATTTTATTGGTGGAATTATGCGTTCAAGGCTATGGCTCGTCTCCTCAGAGGTTGGTTCATGCATGTGCATTTCATGTCTAAATGCTTGTTGCATTCTGATTAGTTGGTTGTCTCGTCAGTTTTGTGCGCTGACTTTCTGCGAGCTGGGCACATTATTTAAGGCAGCCCATATGGGTTGACTGACACCTTTTATACAAGATTGCGGTTTTCACCCTTGATCTGCTTAGATTGCTTTTACATTTGACAAGTGTCTCTTTGTACTTTGTTTACAACAACCAAAGGTCTTGTTTTAATAAGGATAGAGGATTCCATTTCCTCTTTGCAGAGAAAGTTTACAATTCTTATAGGGTTGATTTTTCCTCTCCATCTTAGATCTCCCTAGGAGTATCAAGCATTTTTTCTAGGTAAAATTCTTCTTTAAATATTTATAAATCTATCTCTAAAAATGCTTGTTTAAATCTCCTTATATTCTCAATTGTTTTGGCTAGGAAATTTAAAGAGTGTTTTTAAAGCCTTGGGTTTCCGATTGTGTTCTTCGTTAGAAACCCTCGCCACAAAACCATGTTTATGCTTTAAATGCCCAATCATTGCATAATAGGGTTGCATTTGTTCTTCATGGTTTTGAATTAAATTCGTGGTCAAGTTTTCAAGTTTCATATTTTCTTATTGACTAGTTTTTTGAATTCTCATCAATTTATTCTTTCATCTATCTGACTGAAGAAATTGACTAGTCATTGAATCCAAATTGCACACTATCATTATTATCATATCATGTGCATTTTAGGTGTTGGTCTCAATGCCACAAGGTGAAGAGTTCAGGAGGAGCTTCTATCTTGTGAAGACTAAAGACGACTCTATTTCGGTGTCACAAGGTGAATAGGTTAGGAGGAGCTGGCACTTCGTGAAGACCAAAGGAATCCTCAACTCGTGCAAAGTAAGGTTGCACAAAGGTAAAGCTACTCGGAAGATTAGATTTAGGAATTGAGCTTTGTGTGGATCTTTGTAAAAACCTTATTTGCACTAGTGGATTGGACTCAGTGGAGAGTCTCCCTTTTTTTAACTATAGGTGGGTTTTTCAGCCAAAAACTTATTGTGTTCTTTGTCTCTTAAACTTGTTTACATATCTTATTGACTAGGATACATTTCATGCATTCTATGAGTTGTTAGTTGATATGTGTTTGTGACTATGTTTACACTACATATTATGAGCTATGAAGTAAATTTTTATTGATTAGGATAACTTGTAATGAACTAAGTTTGGTTCGTAGATTTGTGTTTGGTTAACTGACGAATCTATACTTAGTTAACTGATAAGCTTAACTAGTTGATAGGCGCATATTCATGCGACTTAATTAGCTTGTTCTCGTGCATTTATGTTGTGTTTACTTAGTTGTTTTAGTGTTTAAGGCCACTTTTGTGTATTTTCAGATTATAAGGCCAAAGTGTGCAAGAAGATGCAAATTGGAGTCTTTTGGAGCGAAAGAGGAACGAATGAGTTGAAGACTTGAAGAAACGATGAAATCATACTCCAACGATGAATTCTTACCAAAACGAGGAATCCTACTCAAACAAGGTTTCCTATTTTAGGAAAGTTAACCCTAAGTTTCCCGTTTTGGTAACCTTTCCTAAACTTAAATGTCCATATTTTCTAGCCACTTTGACGGCCTTATAGGCACTTTAGGACACAAAACCAAGGCCCTAGCCCTATTTCCCTTCCTAGCCGCACCTTTATATTTATGTTTTAATTTCCTATTTTCGTAAGCCTTTGATGTAATTTTAAATAAGCTAGGGTTAGTTTTCTAAAACCCTACACATTTTTACTCCCCTAGCCGCACATTATTCTTCATATATTCCATAATTCTTAAAAACCTAGCAACCATCCAAATCCATCCCTCTAATCCGTGCACTACTATAACCTATTTCACCCTAATATTCCTCCATTATCTCCCTTTTTGTGCCGCAGCCACTTTTCCCATTTTTAGTCCTTAAGCCGTGGCCCCCATATAGCCATAATTGTTTTCCCCATTAATTCCATATCCCATAATTCAAACATCAGCCGCATGCAACCATTTGTTTCCTATATTTTTCTATTCAACCATATAACCCTAATTCACAATAAACAGCCGCAACACTTTGACTATTTTTTATTCCAGCCGCATATTTGGTCCCAAAACCGTTCAGCCATATTCTCCCATTATTCCAATCTGCCGCATCCATTCCATCACCCTAAGATCCCATTATTCTATTCCTCTAGCCACCACCATAACCTAATCCGTGCAAAAACCATCCAGCCGCCACCATCTACATTTTGCTTCCATTTTCCTTCCATAATCCGTGCACTCTCCCTTCCATTCCAAACCAAGCCATTGCAGCCAATTCCCATCTTTGCCGTGCCTTCTTCCACCTTCTCCACCACCTTACACACCTTCCTACACCACCCCACAACCTTGCCGCAGAAGGAGAAGAGGAAAGAGGAGCTTCGACGTGCACCAATTCACGTGGATTCGTTGGGCGTTCTAGGTGTAATCAATCCTTTGTGCTTAATGTTTAAATTTAATTGTATTTCTCTTTTTGTGACTATGAGAGGCTAAATCCCCCTAGTTAGCTAGGGGGTGATTCGAAACCATGTTTATGCTTGCAATATAAATTGATTACTTTTGGTTGGAATTTCATAAGTTGTGGATTCAATTTGTTCATCTATTTGATTGATAACGTATTTGTGTATGTTGATTGAGAGTGCACGCTTAGTTTTCATGCATGAATATGATGCTAGATTATGAGGGAGTTTCACCTAATAGTTACAATCTTATAATCACAAGTAGTAAAGGTCGCTTGAAAACGATCGCGTTGAATGAATTCTTAGCATAAGTTTCATGCAATTCATAGTAACGAATGCTTCGTCAATGCTTATGTTTTTCATAGAACTTAATGATTCTTGCTTGTATCTCTATTATGCAATTCATGTAGGGAACTTGTAGGGAATGTTTTGGGTTGTCGTATGCAATCATCCAACTTAATAACTTGTGGAAAAACTGAGGGTTAATTAGTGCAATTCACAGTTAACTTGGGGCGTTGAGTATTTATAATTCATCGAAAGACCAACTGAAAATCAAAGTGTATGCAAGTGTGACATGTGTGGAGAAGAACCTTCTAGCTAGCATTCATTCCATATTTCATCACATTCATATTTACATTCTGCCTTTAAATTACAATCGTTGCATTTAGTTTAATTTCGTCAAAACCTCAATCCCCCTTTACTTTAGTGTCCAATTTAGTTAGAAAGTGTCTTAGTTTGTGTTTATAAGCGTTTTGTATTCTTTGAGTCTTTTTATTTGTTTTAGTGTTTTATTGTTTAGTTTTGCATTCTTTGAGTCTAGTTTAGTGTTTTTAACGTTTGTTTTACGTTTTTGAGTCAGTGTCCAAGTGATTTTGCAATCCCTCCTAATCCCCGGTTAAGAACGATCCCTACTTATTCATATACTACAATTGTCACAAGAGGGTTTTAATTTGTGTGCTTACTTAGTTCGCATCAAATTTTTGGCGCCGTTGCCGGGGATCGAACCCGGGTCACCCGCGTGACAGGCGGGAATACTTACCACTAACATGTTTAAACTTGTTCTTTGCTGTTTTTAAGTGTTTTTAAGCTATTTTAGAGTGTTTTAGAGTGTGTTGACTTAAAAATCCGAAAATCCCATAAAAATTTGAAAAATTGCTTTGAAAAACCCAAAAAGAGTTGTTTTTGTGTGTTTGTTTGTGTCGTAGGTCACCTTCCAACACAATGATGAGGATTTGGTTTTTAATTGCATGATGGTTAAAGAAAGTTACCAACATGGTTGGACGTTTGATATACTCTTTGGTTTATGCTTGGTTGTAGTTATAGTTTACGAATTCACATGTAATCACAAAAGAAAAAATTAGTTTTTGTAACATGCTTGAAGGAAGGAACTTAAACAAACGCTACATCCCTGTGAGACTTGAGCCTAAACGTTATTTGGAGAGTTATAATCTTTGCATCATTGTTTTCTAAGTCGTTGCATGATCTCATTATTCTTTGCTTGGTTACTACTTAGAAGGCGTTTCATCACTTAGTTCCAAATGCTAGAACTCATGCCCATTTCATTCAAAGCATGTCATTGATTTGCGTAACACGTATTCAAGATGAAGTTGTGTAGTGAACACCATAGCCAAATTGCCATATTTCCCTTTTCATTTGTTTTGTAGGATTTAACCCTGTTGAGCCTCGTTTAGCCTACTTTCTTTGTTAACCCGCATTATCCTCACCTAGCCTAGATTAGGATCATCCTTACCCTTGTTCTTGAAGCATAGTAAGCAATGAATTCCTTTTGATTAATGTGTTGCAGGAAATAAGTGTGGGGGAAAGAGTATTTATGTGAGTTTTTGTGCCATATGCATGGCTAGAAAAGAAAAAAAAAAAAAACAAAAGAAAAGAAAAGGAAAAAAAAAAAAAAAAAGTTGAAAAGTATTGGTTGTTGAAGTAAGGGCCCAAAACAATGAATTAGGCCCTAAGAGTTGTTTGAATCTCCCCTATTTGTTTAAAAGTTGATTTCTGCATTCTAAGGGAATTCCAGGTCTTAATTTCATTACTTTACTTACTATTGCTTAAAGAACTTTTGTGTATCCCTACCTTTCCTTGTGAGCCATTATCCCAAGCCCCGTTACAACCCTTGACTTCTATCTTGAGTGTTGTGCATTTCAATTGTGGAGTTTGAATTTGGTATGAGCATATGGTGTCACTGGTTCTCGCATCTAAGTAGTAGCATTCCATTCATGAGATCATATCCAAACACGTTTAATTATTCTAGAAATTGCTTTCTTGGTTATAACGTATGTGAGTACTAGTCTTTCATGTTTATATCAATCTTCTCACATATAACTAGTGTAGGGTGTGTAGTCAGAAAATCTGAGTGAAAATTGAGTGCATAACTAGTGAGGAATTGAGGGAATTCTCTAAGGCATGTTACTACATTCAAAATGTGTTTTAATTGATTAAATGCGAACTAGTGAATGGTGACTATGATTAAGTATGTGCTCGAGGGGAAGGAAGACTAAAAGCTATGTGTGTAATGATCTTAGACATGTCATGTTTCATTGGAAATCCCTGAGGCAAATGTTGGAAGGTTTAGGTTTTGTTTTGTTTGTTTTGTGGCATTTTGTTTACTTTAGTTGTTTTGTTTTGCTCGAGGACTAGCAAAAGTTAAGTGTGGGGGAATTTGATAGGCGCATATTCATGCGACTTAATTAGCTTGTTCTCGTGCATTTATGTTGTGTTTACTTAGTTGTTTTAGTGTTTAAGGCCACTTTTGTGTATTTTCAGATTATAAGGCCAAAGTGTGCAAGAAGATGCAAATTGGAGTCTTTTGGAGCGAAAGAGGAACGAATGAGTTGAAGACTTGAAGAAACGATGAAATCATACTCCAACGATGAATTCTTACCAAAACGAGGAATCCTACTCAAACAAGGTTTCCTATTTTAGGAAAGTTAACCCTAAGTTTCCCGTTTTGGTAACCTTTCCTAAACTTAAATGTCCATATTTTCTAGCCACTTTGACGGCCTTATAGGCACTTTAGGACACAAAACCAAGGCCCTAGCCCTATTTCCCTTCCTAGCCGCACCTTTATATTTATGTTTTAATTTCCTATTTTCGTAAGCCTTTGATTTAATTTTAAATAAGCTAGGGTTAGTTTTCTAAAACCCTACACATTTTTACTCCCCTAGCCGCACATTATTCTTCATATATTCCATAATTCTTAAAAACCTAGCAACCATCCAAATCCATCCCTCTAATCCGTGCACTACTATAACCTATTTCACCCTAATATTCCTCCATTATCTCCCTTTTTGTGCCGCAGCCACTTTTCCCATTTTTAGTCCTTAAGCCGTGTGATGCGAACTAAGTAAGCACACAAATTAAAACCCTCTTGTGACAATTGTAGTAAAGATGCAAGTAGGGATCGTTCTAGACCGGGGATTAGGAGGGATTACTAAATCACTTGGAAACTGACTCAAAAACGTAAAACAAACGTTAAAAACACTAAACTAGACTCAAAGAATGCAAAGCTAAACAATAAAACACTCAAACAAATCAAAAGACTCAAAGAATACAAAACGCTTATAAACACAAACTAAGACACTTTCTAACTAAATTGGACACTAAAGTAAAGGGGGATTGAGGTTTTGACGAAATTAAACTAAATGCAACGATTGTAATTTAAAGGCAGAATGTAAAAATGAATGTGATGAAAATATGGAATGAATGCTAGCTAGAAGGTTCTTCTCCACACATGTCACACTTGCATACACTTTGATTTTCAGTTGGTCTTTCGATAAATTATGAAACTCAACACCCCGAGTTAATTAGGTCCGCTTAAATTAACCGTCAAGTTTTCCTTAAGTTAGTGAATTGGATGGGTTAGCGCAACGCAATTCAAAACATTCTCCAAAAGTCCTTTACGTGAAAAGCACAATAAAGATACAATCAAAGATCATTAAGCATCATGAAAACTATAAGTGTCGACGAGGCATTCGTTACTATGATGAGCATGAAACTAGTGCCAAGAATTCATTTAACGCGATTGTTTATAAGCAACCTCCACTACTTGTGAATATAAGTTCATAACTATTAGGTGAAACTCACTTATATTCTAGCGTCAAATTCATGTATGAATATTAAGCGTGCACTCTCAATAAACATACACAAACAAGTTATCAATCAAACAGTTAAACGAATTGAATCCAACATTCATGAAATTCCAACCAAAAGTAATCAATTCATATTGCAAGCATAAACATGGTTTCGAATCACCCCCTAGCTAACTAGGGGGATTTAGCCTCTCATGTTCACAACAAGAAAAATACAATTGAATTTAAACATAAAGAACAAAGGATGGATTACACCTAGAACGCCCAATGAATCCACTTGAATTTCTGCGCGTCGAAGCTCCTCTTTCCTCTTCTCCTTGCTGCGACAGTGAGGTTAAATGGTGTTTTTAGTTGATTTTCTGGTTTGGGAATGGGTTTAAGGTAGTGTGGTGGTGCGGCAAGGTGGTGGAGTGATGGAGGAGGTGTGGAATGGAGGGAGAATGTGGTGGAAGGCTGCGGCAGGTTATGAAAATCTGTGGAAGTGGCTTGCGGCTGGAATTGAAAAGGCACGGCTTGGTGGGATATTGGAATATGGTGGCTGTTTTGGAATGATGGGAAGGAATTGGTGGCTGCGGCAGATTTAATAAAAATGGGATGAATTAGGTTATGGAATGGAAGGGGCTGGAATCAATATGGGATCCCACGGCAATAATGGGAATTGTGGGATGTTGCGGCAGATTTTTATGGGTGGTTTTTAATTGTTTTAGGTTTTTAATATGGAGGAATAAGGGTGTGAATGGTTTTGGCTGAATAAAATGTTAATGGCTGAATAAAATAAAATGCATGAATCAATGGGGGGTGACGGCTTAGAATGAAATTAGGGTGGAATTAATGGGGGGGGCCACGGGCAGAGATGCAAAATGGGTGCAGGTGGCTGCGGATGGATGAATATGGGAGAATTAGGGTGAATATTAGGTGCGGCTAGGTTGTAAAAATGTGTAGGGTTTCAGAAAATTAACCCTAGCTTATTTAAAATTAAATCAAAGGCTTACGAAAATAGGAAATTAAAACATAAATATAAAGGTGCGGCTAGGAAGGGAAATAGGGCTAGGGCCTTGGTTTTGTGTCCTAAAGTGCATACGAGGCCTATAAAGTGGCTAGAAAATACGGACGTTTAAGTTTAGGAAAGGTTACCAAAACAGGAAACTTAGGGTTAACTTTCCTAAAATAGGAAACCTTGTTTGAGTAGGATTCCTCGTTTTGGTAAGAATTCATCGTTGGAGTAGGCTTTTGTCGTTTCTTCAAGTCTTCAACTCATTCGTTCCTCTTTCGCTCCAAAAGACTCCATTTTGCATCTTCTTGCACACTTTGGCCTTATAATCTGAAAATACACAAAAGTGGCCTTAAACACTAAAACAACTAAGTAAACACAACATAAATGCACGAGAACAAGCTAATTAAGTCGCATGAATATGCTCCTATCAAATTCCCCCACACTTAACTTTTGCTAGTCCTCGAGCAAAACAAACAACTAAAGTAAACAAGACGAAACAAAACAAACAAAACATAACCTAAACCTTCCAACGTTTGCCTCAGGGATTTCCAATGAAACATGACATGTCAAAGATCATTACTCACATAGCTTTTAGTCTTCCTTCCCCTCAAGCACATACTTAATCATAGTCACCATTCACTAGTTCGCATTTAATCAATTAAAACACATTTTGAATGTAGTAACATGCCTTAGAGAATTCCCTCAATTCCTCACTAGTTTTGCACTCAATTTTCACTCAGACTTTCTGACTACACACCCTACACTAGTTATATGTGAGAAGATTGATGTAAACATGAAAGACTAGTACTCACATATGTTATAACCAAGAACGCAATTTCTGGAATAATTAAACGTGTTTAGATATGATCTCATGAATGGAATGCTACTACTTAAATGCGAGAACCAGTGACACCATATGCTCATACCAAATTCAAACTCCACAATTGAAATGCACAACACTCAAGATAGAAGTCAAGGGTTGTAACGGGGCTTGGGGTATTGGCTAACAAGGAAAGGTAGGGATAAACAAAAGTTCTTTAAGCAATAGTGAGTAAAGTAAAGAAATTAAGACCTAGAATTCCCTTAGAATGCAGAAATCAACTTTTAGACAAACAGGGGAGATTGAAACAACTCTTAGGGCCTAATTCATTGTTTTGGGCCCTTACTTCAACAACCAATACTTTGGAACTCTTTTTCACTTCTTTTCAACTCTTTTTCACTTTTTTTTTTTTTTTTTTTTTTTTTTTTTTTTTTTTTTTCCTAACCGTGCCTATGGCACATCAACTCACATCAATAATCTTTCCCCCACACTTATTTCCTGCAACACATTAATCAAAAGGAATTCATTGCTTACTATGCTTCAAGAACAAGGGTAAGGATGGTCCTAATCTAGGCTAGGTGAGGATAATGCGGGTTAACAAAGAATATGGGCTAACACGGCTCAATGGGGTTAAACTTAAACACAAAATGAGTGAAGGGCACATGGCTGTTTGGCTTTGATGGTGGTCACTACACAACTTCATCTTGAATATGTGGTATGCAAATCAATGACATGCTTTGAATGAAATGGGCATGAGTTCTAGCATTTGGAACTAAGTGATAAAACGCCTTCTAAGTAGTAACCAAGCAAAGAATAATGAGATCATGCAACGACTTTAGAAAACATTAATGCACAGATTTTAACTCTCCAAATACGTTTAGGCTCAAGTCTCACAGGGATGTAGCGTTTGTTTAAGTTCTTTCCTTCAAGCATGTTACAAAAACTGATTTTTTTCTTTTGTGATTACATGTGAATTCGTGAACTATAACTACAACCAAGCATAAACCAGAGAGTATATCAAACGTCCAACCATGTTTGTAACTTTCTTTAACTATCATGCAATTAAAAACCAAATCCTCATCATTGTGTTGGAAGGTACCCTACGACACAAACAAACACACAAAAACAACTCTTTTTGGGTTTTTCAAAACAATTTTTCAAATTTTTATGATATTTTCGGATTTTTAAATCAACACACTCTAAAACACTCTAAAATAGCTTAAAAACACTTAAAAACAGCAAAGAACAAGTTTAGACATGTTAGGTGGTAAAACCCTACGAATTTCATGCACACAGTCTCAAAACAGAATGTTACCCCCCCACACTTAAACTAAACATTGTCCTCAATGTTTGAGACACAATTAAAAACATTACACAAAGCATAAAGTAAGCAACAAAGGGAAGGATTTAGGGACGCAAATCTGAGTGTGGAGCGATTCCCAAGTTCTTCCTTTGTTGATTGCATGGGTTGCCTCCCACGAAGCGCTTGCTTTAACGTCTTCCAGCCGGACGAAACCTTCTTTTACTCCTCACTCTGGCTCACGGAATGGAGGGTTATGTCCTCCACGGTATACTCCTCGACATTTCTCGTAGTACGGCTCGATGAATGGGAGGGGATAGTGATCCTCCCTGATTTTGGTGCTTGGGTTCCGACACTCCATGTACATGCTCCCACCACCTTTAAATTGGTTTTTCACCTGCACCACAGAAGGTAACAACCTATTACTTGAAATGGGAATCGGAATTGGGATTGGAGACTTACTAGGATGTTGTGGCAATGTCCCTAGGGCAGCCACTATCTCGCCAATTTTAGCACAAGGCACGGCCATATTGGATGTTTTTATGGTAATGGCGTGCTCGTTGTGCTCCAATCCAATTCCTTCCTTGATGGTGATTCTAGATGCATCCTTCTTGATTGGTGCGGATCCTTTCGGCCCTAAGTCCTTATGCACATCTATAACACAACAAGAATGAACATCATTAGTACTCTTAATGGATTCAGAAACTTTAAAGTTAATTGTATCACCACCAAACTCCATAGTTAAAGCTCCCTTGGCCACATCAATCTTGGTGTGGGCTGTTTTCATGAAAGGTCGTCCAAGTAAGAGCGGTGATGGTGGAGAGTAGGTTGAATCATCCATGTCAAGCACATAGAAATCTGCAGGAAAAATCAAATGTTCTACCTGCACCAAAACATCTTCCAAGACTCCTCTCGGGTATGCATTAGATCGATCAGCTAATTGTATAACAACACCATCATTTTTAAGCTCTCCTAGATTCATAGATGCATAAACAGAGTATGGCATGACATTAATTGATGCACCTAAATCTAGCATAGCATGTTCGAACTTTGTATTTCCAATTACACACGGGATCGTGAAACTACCTGGATCTTTGCATTTGGGTGGTAGTTTGCGTTGCAAGATGGCAGAGACATTCTCACTTACATGAACCACCTCTTTTTCTTGAATCCGTTTCCTTGTAGTACAAAGCTTTTTCAAGAACTTCGCATATTTCGGGATTTGCTTGATTGCATCCAAAAGGGGTATGTTGACTTGAACTTTTCTAAATGTCTCTAGAACATCTTTTTCCTCCTCTTCTTTCGTGGATTGCAAAAATCTGCTAGGAAAAGGAACATTGGGTGGAACAAAGTTAGAATTAATCAATTTTGACCCCAACTTACCTTTGGTGGCCGAATGAGATGAGTTGGGTGCATTAATGTCCCTTGGTAGTTGCGGCAAAGGTGTTTGTACCCTTGCCGTGGGCTTGCTCTCTTCCTCCTCTTCATGTTGCAGCTTTTTATCCTCGTTATGACCTGTTTTTGATGTAGGACCTGCCCCAACTTCCTTACCACTTCTTAGGGTGATTGCTTTAGCTGATTCAAAACCTCCCTTCGGATTTGGAATGGTGGAACTATGGAGTTGTCCGGGATCTCGAAACTTACCTACAAACTCGGCAATCTGGCCAATTTGTTTCTCAAGTTGATCCACCCTCTTATCTTGGTTTTGCATAGCCTTTGCTTGATCTTCCTGCCCATTAGACAACTTAGTTAGTATCTTAATAAGTGTATCATTGTCTAAAGAGTTACCTGAACTTGTTTGGGCAGATTGTGGAGGTGCTTGTGTGGGTACGAATGGCTTGGTGAAGAAGCCCGGAGGTTGTTGCCTAAAGCCCCCTTGTTGTGGTGGTTGTTGGGGCTCTCTCCATTTAAAGTTTGGGTGGTCTCTCCAACCCGGATTGTAAGTGTTCGAGTACGGGTCGTTCCTTGGTTGGTTTTGACCCTGAAATCCAATCGCGTTGGCGTTTTCCCATCCACCATTTTCTATGAGTTGCGGGCACTTATCAGAAGCATGTCCTTGGATCGAACACACCCCGCATACAACCGGTCCTTGCATCCTCATGCCTTCAGCCATCTGAGACACAATGGACGTAAGATTAGCTAACTGGGAATGAATATCGGGGGTGGAACTTACCTCATGCACTTGCTGCCGTGGGGGTCCTCTTTGGCCTACTCCCTCATATTGTTGAGCGTTCAACGCTCGGTTCGCGATCAAGACCTTGGCCGCCATGGGCGTCTTGTCCACTAGTGCTCCACCCGCCGATGCGTCGAGCATTTGTCGTTCGATTGGTAGGAGCCCCTCATAGAAGTATTGCAGAAGCAACTCCTCCTTCATCTGATGCTGTGGACATGAAGCAACAAGAGATTTAAAACGTTCATAGTACGTAGGAAATGACTCACCTTCATCTTGTTGAATGCCACTTATCCTTTTACGCAAAAGGATGATTCGAGAAGTTGGGAAGAACTTCTCCAGAAAGGCCCTCTTCATGCTCTCCCACGATGTGACGGTTCCAGGAGCTAAATCGTACAACCAATCCTTGGCTTTGTCCATCAAAGAAAATGGAAAAGCCTTCATCTTCAATATACTTCCGTCAACGTTGACGGGAGTCATACTTGAGCACACCACCTCAAATTCCTTTAGGTGCTTGTTCGGATCCTCCATGGACAACCCATGGTACTTCGGAATATGATGGAGCAAGCTTGACTTCAACTCAAACTCCTCGGTCTTCCCTTCGGCCGGTGGGGGATATTGGATGCACAAGGGTGCTGCATTAGCCAATCCCGAAGCGGAAAGCTCCTTAAGTGTCCGGTTGTCTACGGCCATGTCTTGTGGCTCCTCAAAGATCCCTGCCGTGGCCTCTTCTTCCTCTTCTAGGCCTTGTTCGTCAAGCTCGGGTTCCAGGCTTGGCGGATTTGATTTGTGATGCTTCTTCCTTCGTCTCAAAGTCCTCTCAAAGTCACTGTCAAAGTCCGAGATACGCTCACGAATCGGTTGAGAACTCCGAGTCATGCACTAGTACCTAAAACAAGGAAAACAAAACAAAATCAGAAACTTCAACAAAATAAATAAATAAACAGAAATTAAACAATCCAAGGGATTAGCAAAGTTGCTAATCCCCGGCAACGGCGCCAAAAATTTGATGCGAACTAAGTAAGCACACAAATTAAAACCCTCTTGTGACAATTGTAGTAAAGATGCAAGTAGGGATCGTTCTAGACCGGGGATTAGGAGGGATTACTAAATCACTTGGAAACTGACTCAAAAACGTAAAACAAACGTTAAAAACACTAAACTAGACTCAAAGAATGCAAAGCTAAACAATAAAACACTCAAACAAATCAAAAGACTCAAAGAATACAAAACGCTTATAAACACAAACTAAGACACTTTCTAACTAAATTGGACACTAAAGTAAAGGGGGATTGAGGTTTTGACGAAATTAAACTAAATGCAACGATTGTAATTTAAAGGCAGAATGTAAAAATGAATGTGATGAAAATATGGAATGAATGCTAGCTAGAAGGTTCTTCTCCACACATGTCACACTTGCATACACTTTGATTTTCAGTTGGTCTTTCGATAAATTATGAAACTCAACACCCCGAGTTAATTAGGTCCGCTTAAATTAACCGTCAAGTTTTCCTTAAGTTAGTGAATTGGATGGGTTAGCGCAACGCAATTCAAAACATTCTCCAAAAGTCCTTTACGTGAAAAGCACAATAAAGATACAATCAAAGATCATTAAGCATCATGAAAACTATAAGTGTCGACGAGGCATTCGTTACT
Organism: Pyrus x bretschneideri; assembly: GCF_019419815.1. NCBI lineage: Eukaryota > Viridiplantae > Streptophyta > Magnoliopsida > Rosales > Rosaceae > Pyrus > Pyrus x bretschneideri. The sequence goes on along the minus strand of NW_025999837.1, from coordinate 1,180,100 downwards.
ATGATGAGCATGAAACTAGTGCCAAGAATTCATTTAACGCGATTGTTTATAAGCAACCTCCACTACTTGTGAATATAAGTTCATAACTATTAGGTGAAACTCACTTATATTCTAGCGTCAAATTCATGTATGAATATTAAGCGTGCACTCTCAATAAACATACACAAACAAGTTATCAATCAAACAGTTAAACGAATTGAATCCAACATTCATGAAATTCCAACCAAAAGTAATCAATTCATATTGCAAGCATAAACATGGTTTCGAATCACCCCCTAGCTAACTAGGGGGATTTAGCCTCTCATGTTCACAACAAGAAAAATACAATTGAATTTAAACATAAAGAACAAAGGATGGATTACACCTAGAACGCCCAATGAATCCACTTGAATTTCTGCGCGTCGAAGCTCCTCTTTCCTCTTCTCCTTGCTGCGACAGTGAGGTTAAATGGTGTTTTTAGTTGATTTTCTGGTTTGGGAATGGGTTTAAGGTAGTGTGGTGGTGCGGCAAGGTGGTGGAGTGATGGAGGAGGTGTGGAATGGAGGGAGAATGTGGTGGAAGGCTGCGGCAGGTTATGAAAATCTGTGGAAGTGGCTTGCGGCTGGAATTGAAAAGGCACGGCTTGGTGGGATATTGGAATATGGTGGCTGTTTTGGAATGATGGGAAGGAATTGGTGGCTGCGGCAGATTTAATAAAAATGGGATGAATTAGGTTATGGAATGGAAGGGGCTGGAATCAATATGGGATCCCACGGCAATAATGGGAATTGTGGGATGTTGCGGCAGATTTTTATGGGTGGTTTTTAATTGTTTTAGGTTTTTAATATGGAGGAATAAGGGTGTGAATGGTTTTGGCTGAATAAAATGTTAATGGCTGAATAAAATAAAATGCATGAATCAATGGGGGGTGACGGCTTAGAATGAAATTAGGGTGGAATTAATGGGGGGGGCCACGGGCAGAGATGCAAAATGGGTGCAGGTGGCTGCGGATGGATGAATATGGGAGAATTAGGGTGAATATTAGGTGCGGCTAGGTTGTAAAAATGTGTAGGGTTTCAGAAAATTAACCCTAGCTTATTTAAAATTAAATCAAAGGCTTACGAAAATAGGAAATTAAAACATAAATATAAAGGTGCGGCTAGGAAGGGAAATAGGGCTAGGGCCTTGGTTTTGTGTCCTAAAGTGCATACGAGGCCTATAAAGTGGCTAGAAAATACGGACGTTTAAGTTTAGGAAAGGTTACCAAAACAGGAAACTTAGGGTTAACTTTCCTAAAATAGGAAACCTTGTTTGAGTAGGATTCCTCGTTTTGGTAAGAATTCATCGTTGGAGTAGGCTTTTGTCGTTTCTTCAAGTCTTCAACTCATTCGTTCCTCTTTCGCTCCAAAAGACTCCATTTTGCATCTTCTTGCACACTTTGGCCTTATAATCTGAAAATACACAAAAGTGGCCTTAAACACTAAAACAACTAAGTAAACACAACATAAATGCACGAGAACAAGCTAATTAAGTCGCATGAATATGCTCCTATCACCGTGGCCCCCATATAGCCATAATTGTTTTCCCCATTAATTCCATATCCCATAATTCAAACATCAGCCGCATGCAACCATTTGTTTCCTATATTTTTCTATTCAACCATATAACCCTAATTCACAATAAACAGCCGCAACACTTTGACTATTTTTTATTCCAGCCGCATATTTGGTCCCAAAACCGTTCAGCCATATTCTCCCATTATTCCAATCTGCCGCATCCATTCCATCACCCTAAGATCCCATTATTCTATTCCTCTAGCCACCACCATAACCTAATCCGTGCAAAAACCATCCAGCCGCCACCATCTACATTTTGCTTCCATTTTCCTTCCATAATCCGTGCACTCTCCCTTCCATTCCAAACCAAGCCATTGCAGCCAATTCCCATCTTTGCCGTGCCTTCTTCCACCTTCTCCACCACCTTACACACCTTCCTACACCACCCCACAACCTTGCCGCAGAAGGAGAAGAGGAAAGAGGAGCTTCGACGTGCACCAATTCACGTGGATTCGTTGGGCGTTCTAGGTGTAATCAATCCTTTGTGCTTAATGTTTAAATTTAATTGTATTTCTCTTTTTGTGACTATGAGAGGCTAAATCCCCCTAGTTAGCTAGGGGGTGATTCGAAACCATGTTTATGCTTGCAATATAAATTGATTACTTTTGGTTGGAATTTCATAAGTTGTGGATTCAATTTGTTCATCTATTTGATTGATAACGTATTTGTGTATGTTGATTGAGAGTGCACGCTTAGTTTTCATGCATGAATATGATGCTAGATTATGAGGGAGTTTCACCTAATAGTTACAATCTTATAATCACAAGTAGTAAAGGTCGCTTGAAAACGATCGCGTTGAATGAATTCTTAGCATAAGTTTCATGCAATTCATAGTAACGAATGCTTCGTCAATGCTTATGTTTTTCATAGAACTTAATGATTCTTGCTTGTATCTCTATTATGCAATTCATGTAGGGAACTTGTAGGGAATGTTTTGGGTTGTCGTATGCAATCATCCAACTTAATAACTTGTGGAAAAACTGAGGGTTAATTAGTGCAATTCACAGTTAACTTGGGGCGTTGAGTATTTATAATTCATCGAAAGACCAACTGAAAATCAAAGTGTATGCAAGTGTGACATGTGTGGAGAAGAACCTTCTAGCTAGCATTCATTCCATATTTCATCACATTCATATTTACATTCTGCCTTTAAATTACAATCGTTGCATTTAGTTTAATTTCGTCAAAACCTCAATCCCCCTTTACTTTAGTGTCCAATTTAGTTAGAAAGTGTCTTAGTTTGTGTTTATAAGCGTTTTGTATTCTTTGAGTCTTTTTATTTGTTTTAGTGTTTTATTGTTTAGTTTTGCATTCTTTGAGTCTAGTTTAGTGTTTTTAACGTTTGTTTTACGTTTTTGAGTCAGTGTCCAAGTGATTTTGCAATCCCTCCTAATCCTCGGTTAAGAACGATCCCTACTTATTCATATACTACAATTGTCACAAGAGGGTTTTAATTTGTGTGCTTACTTAGTTCGCATCACTAGTCAATCCAACATACTTTAATTCATAATTGCTTTGTCATAATGAACTGACATGTAAATGTGTTCAAGTTTAGGATTTGGTGTTGTGAAACTGATCTGGGCAAACTCTGAGTAGTTGGTCGTATTGGTCAACCAAGATTTGTTCTTGCTACTGCACTTTCTATCACTGACTAACTTGTAACTAGTTGACTAACTCATTTGGCTAGTTTACTGTGCAAAGTTACATTTTTATTTGGATATTCCGTCTAGTACCAATTTCAACAATCAAAAGAAATTATTGTAGAAATTCTCAACCAAGACTGCCCAAGATTTTGATCTGGCGTCTTAAGCTTCTCAAATTTAACTTCTCCATTCTATAAGCAGACAAAAAATAATAACTCGTCATTACCAAAATTCTTGACTTGCTCCCTGAAATTCTCTTTAGGCCTCATTTAGTTTCAGCCACCATCCCAAAATCCCAGAAAGCCCAGAAGATAATGGCATAATCGCCACCGACATCACGATACGGTCCGCATAAGAGAGAGCCAGAGCCAAAGAGCATCACCACCACAACTTTGACACGCTATTAGGTGATAAACTAAACGAAACTCGGCGCCTGAACTTTGTTTTTCTCCGAAAACGAGCCTAACTGAGCGTCGTTGGAAGAAACGTGCCTAGGTGCAGGATAACGGGGCAGGACTCAGCCGAGTCATGCTGCAGTCGAATTCTCTGCAACAAGCTCGCCGACGAAACGTCTCGGAATCGGTTGTTTCGGTTCTGCGAGTCGACAAAACGCGAAGGGAGCTGAAGAGACCAGCACAACATGCCTAACCTCACCCACCTCTCCCTCCACAACAACTCTCCCGTCTCTTGGAATTTCGTTGCGGGACCTCGATTCGCATCCTGTTCTTGATCTCATGATTGACGGTGCCGACAAGGTCGACCCCCATCTCAATGTGGGCAATGATTTTGATCAAAGAGGTGGATGTGAAATCGGGGTGGGAAGCAGAGATCAATGCGAGCAGGCGATTTCATACGTGTCTTCGGGCTGGAGAGTTACGATAGGGAGGTGAGGATTCTCTGCTTGAGCTCCATTATGGCCAGGTGGGTCGAGAAAGAAGAAAAATCGGAAGAAACGGTTTTTTTTTCTTATATTGATTTTTTAATATTTAATTATTTTCATTGTCACGTCATCATAATATGTAGGCCTTATATTTTCCGCGTCATCACTTAAGAATCAAATTGATGGTTTAACTAATCGATGTATAAAATTACAATGAAGAAGATCAATGCCCAAAATTAACAAGGGTGTGAGAGATGAAAATAGATGTGTGAATAACACTATTCTATTTTAAACACATGTTTTATTGTTTAAAAAATGGTAGTGTCATCCACATACCCAATTTTACTTGTCACACGCATTTCTCAATTTGTGTCAGGCACATCTAAAGAATTGAAAAATATAAATGGCCAAAAATTAACAAGGATGTGTGAGACATAAAAAAATAAGTGTAAATAGCATTATCCTATTAAAAATTAATTAAAACATGCCTCATGTAAAAATATAGTGAGTAAAATGACTCAATCCCCTAACTGAACAATGTAATCCCCCAAGTTATTTTCACAGTTTTGCACTATTTCATCTAAATAGTTGTCCTTCCTAAATTTCAGCAAAAGATTTACGAAGAAGCAAAACAAAATATATAAAAACTTTCCGCCGCCACGATCAACACCACCTCCACTACCACCGGTACCACGGCCATCACCACCGCCATTACCAAGTGCTGAACCATCAATTTCCTAGGGGCGGGCTATAATGTTTCATTCATTTCCATCGATCGTGTGCGGGTTAGAAACTGGCTGTCTTGGGAGCCGCTAGAGTGGAGAGAGCCAATTTTTGGTAGGGTGGGGTGTAATTTACTCCGAGTGGGACGAACTTCATAAAAATTAACCCTTTCACAACTGTTACCACAGTTCCCTGGCAAAGCTTTTAAAATCCTGGAACAAACATTTCGAGCAGGTGTTTCAAAACACACTAAAATAACAGGACCGTCGGAAATAAAGTTCCATTCAAATGTACCGTAAGTGAACAAGGCAAAGAGAATTCTGAACCTTTGGCATGAAGATCACAACCGAAACTGGCCGGGGGTCAACGAAGCTCCAAAAGGCAAACACACTCGATATGAGGAGTGTGAGGGAACATGTCTACTGGCTGTACGCTCTTTAGCTTATAACAGCCTTCTATACCTTTCTCAGTCTGCATAAAATTTTCAGTGGGTCATACAACTGAGTATCAAATAAAGTCTTAATTAATAAGGGTGAAAGAGGAGACACATACCACACCATGACAGAGATAATCAAGGTCACGTGCACATGTGGCAGGATTACACGATACATAAACTATCCGTGGCGCCTTAAGCTTTAGAAGATATCTTATCAACTTCATGTGCATTCCTGGACGGTTTGGATCTGTATGATTCAACACATCAAACACGGTAAGAGGCAAACTGATGTACGTTCTCATTAAAAGTTAGTTATATGAAATTAAGCAGCAATTAACCTTTCTTTTTCCTTCTGTTAAACAAAAATCAACTTATGAAATCTAAGCCATGTTAGACATATTTCAACCTAACGATACAATTCGGACATAAAAACAGATTGAAAACAAAATTTTAACTAGAAGCCTATAATATTTGTAATCATTTGTTATCCAATAACCAAAACACTCATGGGTCGGAGACCTACTCTTCAAAATCATTTTAAGAACAGAATGCTTATTATTAGGTCCAAGAGATTAGTGAAGCTAGATGAATTATAGGATCAAGAAAAGAAAAAAACCTGAAATAACTATGTCGGGCTTAGGAAAATTTTTCCCAAAACTTTCATCAATTTTGTTAAGATCCCCTTGGACAAATGTGGCATTCTGGATACCATTCAGCTCGGCATTTAGACAAGCATCTGCAATGGCTTGAGGAATTATTTCATATCCATAAACATGTTTGGCCCTGCACCAAAAGGCAACCACAACGTCAGATTTTAACAAGAAATGTAAAACAAATGAAAATTCGAGAATTACCTTCTGGCAAGTGTCAACCCAATGGTGCCGGTTCCACAAAACAGGTCAAGAACAATCTCTGAGCCATCTCCTCTGAGACCAGCACAATCTTCTATGAGTTTATATAGAACCTCTGCCTAAGCATTTAAAAAAATTAGCATTTAATTTCACAGTTAGTATTCACCAGGAAAACCTCAAGAATTTAACTATAAAATAAAATGAGTTGAAAGTAAGCATCGGCGGATGAGGGGCTAAACTTTTGTCACATTACATGCCTGGTGAGTATTTGTTTGGAAGAATGAGTTTGCTGATATTTGAAATGTTAGCCCCCTTAAGTTCTCCGTGATGCTGGATTTTCCATACAAATTGTATTCCACCTCCCCAAGAGATGTGTTACCAACAGAACTATTTATATTGTTCATGACACTTACCTATCAGTCATAAAAAAGATGATTTAAGAGATAAATAAAAATAAGTAATTCAAAACTAATACAAAATGATGAGTAGAAAACAAATAAATAATAGTAAGAACAAATGCAAACACAATTAGGAGTAAAATGCACAACATTTTCACCTAAATTTTTCTATCTCTTTTCTTTTTAACAAAAAGTAGCTAGAATTGGAAACTTGACCGTCAGAAACAGCTTTTTAGGAGATTGCTAAAATGAAAGGCTGCAAATGTTCTAGGTATCTAATTTGGTGTTGTAGCTAAACAACCATAGAAGTAAATATGTGGGGGTACCCAATAGACGACAATAGAAAATATGCAATGACACAAAAAATTTATGTGTATCAATTAATTCAGTTTAGGTTGAGAAGCTGGGGTAGATGATAATCTTCTCCAGATACTTCTTCAGGTTATACTCCGGAACCAATTAAAATAGAAATGGCCATACTAACCACTTCAGGGATAGCTGATATCTTTTCAAGAAGAGGCTTAAGCAGCTCTGGCTTGTTAGATGAAGTCACAAAATTAACCATAAGTTCAGGAAGACCAGTCTCCGCATTCCTGGAACACAATCAAAGACATTGCTTACTATGAAAATTTGATTCATGAGCTCACAGGGGACAACATATAATCAAATCACTGTACGATGATCAAATTTGTGCACAAATTACAAGTAAACTACAGAAATGCTCAAGCTATCATGACAACTTATGTGGGATATTTTATTGTCTGGTTTCTCATTTTTGAACTAGTTTTCAACTACGTCTTCTTGTAAGACATCTACAATTTTAGGCCTCCAAAATATGTACTCAAAGAGAGATAAAGAATTTCCATTCTTCATTTGTTTGTTTGACTACATGACGGTGGGTTGAGTTGACAACTAAACAGTGCATGTTCAACATTTCCAACTATTTTCCAAAACTTGATATTTTCCCAGACTATCTCGTTTAGCCACATAAAGGTTTCAAAGGTACGAATACCTGTTCATAACCCGGACTCATTTTTCAATCTTTGTATTTTCTCGTTTATTTCTCCATACTTTCTTCCTACCACTTCGTATGAAAAGTTATTAGTGAATTATGGAAAACGATTCATAAGTCGGTAGATTCATGCATATCTGTGGCTTCTTTTGTGAGTATGAAAACTACAACATGCTTACGGATGAGCAAACTCACAGCTGCACAGGAACCATAATTTGCAAGTTGAGAACAAGTTACAGCTTTCTTACACACATTCACATATGTGCATTTATAAGGATAATAAATTACGGACATCAATATAGCTCACAGTACCTTCCAGTTCTTAGCATTAGATGCTTAAGAAATCCAACATGAGAGTAAACGTCATAAGGAGAGAGACCTAATTGTGGATCTCTCCAACAGTCTTGGACTACAGCAAGAACCTGCACATCAGCAATGGAAGTCATTGGTGCAAAATAGTACAATTTCCTGACACTACTAAAATAAACTGGCAATAGGGTAGACGAAAAAGATAAGTTGTGACATCACGGACAATGTTACAAATTACAACCTGCTGGCTTGACAATGTGGAGACTTTTTAACACATACAGCAAAACAGGACAAGGAATCCTTGATTGGGAATTACTCTGGGTTTGTGCCCACATACAAATTACTATTTTAACATTATGCTAGCAAGATACAATGGAATAAATCTTACAAAACTACATTATCTTTTTACAGGTATTAATCACATAAATTCCAATTGTTGAGAGTTACGTTATAGGAAGGCAATTATTTCCAAAACCTCTTCATGAACGTGATATGGTAATAGGCTCTAGTGCAACATTTAGGTCTCAACATTACCAACTCATAATAGTGATTTTTCATATAATTAAACGCCAACTTTAGGCACCATGCAGTAGTCAAGTGACAATATAAAAATATAAAAGAGCTGGAAAAAGGGATCCTGAGTTTAATGGTATATGCAAGGTAAGGAGTCTCAAGGTGAGAACAAATCCAAAGGTGGTGTATGGTTTCTGCGTTTAATAGCACAAAGAACTCAGAAAACAAAATTACACAGGAAATACCATATTCGCCGGCTCACTTTGCAATAAGCACTTGTCAACATTGAGAACCTTATCGAAGAATCCAGGAGCATGCAATCCCAGGGCATAGTTCTCAATTCCATCTTGTCTCTCCATCAATTTTTCCTTGGGTAACCATTTTTGAGAACCAAATGAGAACTCCATCTGCAAAAATGCCAGAAAATATCAAAAACTACTTTTTAACATTAATACACCTCGATAAAATACAAAATAATAATTACAAACTACACAGGATTTACAGATTCTTAGAAATTTATTTTACAGTGGATTTCCGGGTAAAATTAAGAATATGCATATATGTATACACTACACCAGAAGAGTACTCTGATACTTTGATTCTTAAAAGGTGTCAAATGACAAAGAGCAAGTAGGTTGTGTTAGCTAAATTGAGTAACTGTTTTCTGATGTGATAAAAACAAGAGGAAAGTATTACAGAAATTGTATGTACCGAAACTGAATGAACATTCAAATTTAACAAGGTTCACAGTATGCACTAGCCTTATTCCTGTAATGAAACTGGATTTCACAGGGAACGATGGGCTTCATGATGCTTAAAGATTCCAGTTCTGTGTGAGAAAACTTTCCAAAGTTTATAATCAACTCATGAACTTGCTGCTCCTTAGCTTTGACTTGCGCCTCATAAATCAAATTTTGTGTTTTACATCCTCCACAGTAAGAAGCATACTCACAAGGAGCGTCCACAAAGTCCCAAGGAGGAGAAATTGTCTCAACCTTTGTCACCTGCATTTTTGACCCAAGAAAAAGATATTTTTATTGTCTTGCAAAGTTCTTGAAATGAATGATAGCTTCCATCACACGCACTAGACTATGAATTGTGTAAGGGCAATCACATAAAATTCAAAACCAATACAGGTAGCATGTAATGTCTCAAGTTGTATACAGCTGAAACTTCTAGTTCTAGCAACGAAATGTCGTTGGATAACGTCATTTGTTTTTCTCGTCCAAGCCTCAACATCGGTCACAACAACCTCCAGACTTAGCAATGCCTCAACTCATCTCTTTTACCCTTGTTTTATTCCTTTCGGCATTCTCATGTGATCTACTTCTTCATTCGGTTTAGCAATTTGTACAAGGACTTACTTAAACAGATCATTAAGCTGGACTAATTCACTACTCCAATCACATTTGTCTCAAAAGTTAACCCAACAATTTCGGGAAAAAAAATAATGATTTAAAAGCTAGAATTCACCCCAATTTGTCCACAAAAATCAGCAAACAGATAAAGACCACTTCACGTTATCAATTTTCGGAACCAAATGATACCAGCAAAATCATCACATAAGCAAAACCCAATGATTCAATTTTCCCACTCCATCCCAAAATTTTCTCGGTAACCAAAGAGAACCCAGAACCCGTACCTCAGCATAGGTCCCTTTCCGGCGAGTAACCCTCCCTACGAACCGCTCGCCGGGCAGCGCGCGGTCGCACATGACGACGAACCCAGTCTCTGCCACCTTGCATAGACCTTTCCCTTTGAAAGCCAGAGACTCGCACACCAGCTCCAGAGTCTGCCCTCGCTTCGGAAAGTACGAGTTGGGCTTGTCGCCGCTTTTGGGCTGGGCATGCTCCGAGTCTTCGGTGTAAGGGGAGGAGAGAGAGGCCAGGGAGGTGGAGCGACGGAAGGTGGGGAGCCACGGGCGAATGGCGCTCACGTGCCTCAGTCCGTGACTCGGCACGTTCACCATTTTTGCTGGGGATAGTCTTGCTGCTGGTACAGTCTGTGTCTCGGAGGGAAAGAGAAAGACGACGGTTATCGTTTGGGGATAGACGGCATTCTGGGTATTCCACTCTCGACATGCAGATTATGGTAGGGCTGGAATTAGGGGTGGTTCGGTATGGGATCCCATACCGAAACCATTGTCCCGATTCCCAAACCGAAATTTTTGGGAATCCCAAATTCAATCCCAATCCCAAACCAAATTTTCGGGAATCCCAATTTTCGGGAATCCCGAAATAATTTCGGGATTTCGGGACAAATCGGGAATCCCGAAATGCTTTTGGGCTTTTGGACTAAAATTTGACATATTATGTTTTTGGGCTAAAATTTGACATATCACTGTCATGAATCAAAATGCATGCATTGTTTTTCTTTCGAATGCATAAAACAAAAACAACCTGGAGATTTGATTTATAAAGATGAGAGGCAGAGTCTTGAAATAGAAGATGCAGAGCATCCAGAACACTATAAGTAAAAAAGACAAACAAAGTTGAGCGGCTTGAGCCAAGGGCAACCCATTTCCAGAACTCATGCATTGATTTCAAAAATAAGAATAAGGACTTTAACCCTGCGGATACTGCAAAGAAGCTCAAGTACATTGCCAAAGTCATTGTTATCTGCCTCATGGTTCAGAAAAATTTCAGCTGTTTCTAAGCACATAAAATTCCCAAGATTTTGGTTATTCAACAAACTCCCAGTCCATTTCAAATCCTTAAGATTTGGAGCAAAAACTTTGAAGGATCTGCTGCTAGGCGAATCAAATCTCCAGTTTATACGCTTAGCTTCAAGTTTTTCACATGATAGAACTATAAACAACAACAATGCATGCATGAAAGAACTATATTGAAATTCTTCTAAACTACAAAACAAATGAATGCCGCTGTCATTTTGCCAATTTCGACAGAGCATACCTTGTCTTAGTTGCCAATTTCGCAGAGCACTGTCACTGTAATTTTGAATGCCGGACCGTGAAGGAAGGCTGCTGGAAGCCTGGAAGGCAATCGAACGGGAAAATTGAAAGGGGATCTAACTATCTGAGACTTCTAAGTCATCTAACCTAAAAACAAATGAACGGCACAGATTAAATCTAAAACAATGAACGGTTGAAATAATTTTCTTATAATAAAAAAATAATATATATATATAATATTTATTTCAATTCGGTATGGGAATACCGAAAAATTGGAGATGGAATACCGAATCCCATACCGAAAATTTCGGTTTGGTTCGGGATTACATACCGAAAATTTCGGGAATTTTGGTTTGGGATTTTTTTGGTTTGGGATCGGGATTTTTTCGGTTTGGTTTGGGATTTTTGGGATTTTTTTCCAGCCCTAGCTGGAATAAACTCCCAAAAATCCCAAATGAAACCGAAAAAATCCCGATCCCAAACCAAAAAAATCTCAAACCAAAATTCCTGAAATTTTCGGTATGGAATTCGGTATTGCATCTCCATTTTTTCAGTATTCCCATACCGAATCGAAATAAATATTATATATATATATATATATTATTTTTTAATTATAAGAGAATTATTTCAACCGTTCATTGTTTTAGATTTAATCTGTGCCGTACATTTGTTTTTAGGTTAGATCCCCCATTTCAATTTTCACTTCCGTTCCATACTTCAACCAGCCTTCCTTCATGGCTTCACCAGAATCACCCATTTCAATTTGTCTGTGAGCTTGAAGTTGAAAACGTAGCCGCTGTGCGCGTGCCACTGCCACCAGCCTTCCTTCACGGCTTCACCAGAATCACCACCCAGCTTGCCTTCCTTCGAATCGTCTCTGACTTGCGAGTTGCGATCTCTCTCTCTCTCGGGTAATTCTCTCTCTCTCTCTCTCTCTCTCTCTCTCTCTCTCTCTCTCTCTCTCTCTCTCTCTCTCTCTCTAAACAAATAAAGATTGGTGTTTTCTTCTGTGAAATGTAGAAATACGAATAGGGTTTTTTTTCTTGAAAGGAGAGATTACATGGATTGAGATTTAAGGCTTTGGTTTTTGGGTTGACGATGAAGTTTTAGTTTAAAATGTATGTTTGTTGTGTTCTTAATTAATGTTTGAAGTTGGTTGTTGGTTGACATTGTAAATTATAATGATCCGATTGCTTTTTCTTTGAAAAGTAGTTGAAATTTGTGAAGGAATTTGATGAACGTCAGTTTCTGTGGAATTGTGTGTGTTGCCAAATGCTATTCGTTATCTGTTTCTGCCATTTTTGGGAGTTTCTGGCTTTATGACTGATGAGCATCCCATAGGATCATCGTTTTAGTGTGGGGAAACCGGGCGTGTAAGTTTTCGACTTAATTTCAAAGCAATTGAAATATATGAAATGTGTGTCAGCCTACTGCAAAAGCGGAAAGGTGATTTATGTGTGTGTTGCAAGGTGATTTATGTGTGTGTTGCTGAGTAGGAGACTCGAGGGTTTTGGTTTGTTCCGTTGAATAGGCAGATTTCTTTTGATTTCTGTTATATATTTTGAGTTATTTTTCTCACAACCATATATTTTCTATGTTGAATGCTCAGATTTTTGAACCATTTATTTTATTTATTGATTAGAATTTGGATATATGCTGAACTGTGGTTGTGATATATTAATGTGCATTGTTATTTTATTTGTTAGGATGGGCGGGTCTAGTAGCCAATCTAGTACACCTATGGTCTCGGTATTAGGAAAACGAAAACAAACCCAACCTAGTGGTACCCTTCAACTAGGCACTCCCTCACCTCAAGATTATTTGCATAATGATTATTATGAAGATTGTTGGGATGATGATCCGGATATGGAGGAGGATATTGCATTAGAACAAATAGAAGAAGATGAGGAAGAGGGGGAAGAGGGGGAAGAGGAAGTAGAAGAAGAAGAAGTAGTGAGACAATGGGAGGGTCCTCCTTGGAAAAAGGGCAATAGGAGAAAGGGCCCAAGTCCGGCGTGGAATGATGCTAAGAGGGTAACGATCACCGATAATAATGGGGAGAAATCTTTCATGGCCGAATGCAAGCATTGCAAACTCTTAGTACCGGCACACCCTATAATTCATGGGACGACGGGAATTCTTAAGCATTTGAGGAAATGCCCGGGTTCTAGTCTCTTTGAGAATGTGGATCCGAAGTAACCTACATTGACACAAGCGAGGATGAGAGGTCCGGTTGTCACTCACACTTTCAATCAAAAAAGACTTGATAGTAGATGTGTGAGGTGGATTATAATAGCGGAGATGCCTTTTAGGGTGGTTGATCAAGAAGACTTTCAAGATTTTATTCGTGATTTGAATCCAGAATACAAACTTCCTAATAGGCATAAGGTGGTAGCGGCGGTTTTGGAGTTGTATGTTGAAGAGAAGGCTAAAATAAAAAGTGTGATTGAGGGGTTGAGAGTGAGTATTACAACCGACACTTGGACCTCAATTCAAATGATAAACTACATGGTCATCACGGCCCATTTTTTGGACACTAATTGGGGGTTGCATAAGAGGATCCTAAACTTTGTCCAAGTTACTTCTCATAAGGGTGATGATATTGGAAGATGTCTAGAGGTTTGCTTGAATGATTGGGGCATTGACAAGGTGTTTAGCATTACCGTTGACAATGCTAGTGCAAATGACACCGCCATTGCATACATGAAAAGAAGACTCAAGTCAAATGGTACTCTTTTACTTGACGAGGCTCACTTGCACATGAGGTGCGCTTGTCACATCCTCAATTTGATAGTTAAGGATGGAATGACGGAGCTTAGGTGTGAAATTGATGCCATAAGAAATTGTGTGAAGTTTATACACTTATCCCCGGCAAGGTTGGAGTCTTTTAGGGAATATTGTGCCTTGTTGAGATTTGATAGGATGTCAAGTATCCCTTTTGATGTTGTCACAAGGTGGAATGCCACATATGAGATGCTTAATAGTGCTTTCAAGTTTAAAGAAGTGTTCTCTAAGATGGCCTTTGAGTGTGACTCTTTTATTGCTTACTTTAAAGAGGAGGTCTCGAAAGAGGTTGATGGGGTGACAACAAAGACCAAGCGGGTGGGTCCTCCGGAGGTGGATGATTGGGAAAGGTCGATGAGTTTTGCTCACTTTCTTAAAAAGTTTTATGATGCCACCTTGACATTGAGTGCAACCCTTACTCCAACGTCACACTAAATACTTAGCACAGTGATTGCCTTGCAAGTGGAGATACAAGAACAAATTTTAAACACCTCTAATGCCACTTTGCAAAGTGTGGCTACCTCAATGAAGCTCAAGTTTGACAAATATTGGGGTCACATTGAAAAGGTGAATCCTATTCTCTTTGTAGCCCAAGTACTCGACCCTAGGTACAAATTTGATATGTTGGAGACAAATCTAGAAGAGCTCGGCTATGGATGAGACAAAATAAGGGAGGAGAAAGTAAGGATTAAAAGCTATGTAACCGAGTTCTATAATGCATACAAGGAGGGAGTGGTCCTTAGTAGTAGTAGTACTAGTAGTACTAGTAGTACTAGTAGTAGTGCTACCTTAAATGTGGAGCAAAGATCAAGTGTTGTACTAGATGATGTGGGGGGTGTGATTGTAGATATTGATGTTGCTTCAAAGATGACAAAGAAGATCCAACGAAAGAGAGCGGAGGCACAACAAAATGAGATAGCCAATGAAGTGGATATGTACTTCAATGATCCACATCAAAGCCTAACATATGAGGGTTTCAATCTTTTGGATTGGTGGAAAGGAAATTGTGCTCGATATCCAACTCTTAGTAAAGTTGCTAAGGATGTTTTGGCCCTTCCTAGTAGCACCGTTGCTAGTGAGAATGCCTTTAGTCTTGGTGGGAGAGTTGTTGATCCTTTTAGAACTTCCTTAACACCTAAAACGGTTGAGGCTTTAGTGTGTACTAGTGATTGGCTTAGAGGAAAAAAATTTTGTTTCTACAAGGAGCCTACACTTGACGAATTCCATTTCTACAAGGAGCTTGAACGCTTAGAAAGAAGTAAGTAAACAATTTAATTTCCTCTTTTATTTTCTTAGTATTTATTATCTATTAGACTATAATTCAATGTAAATGATTTGTGGTTTATTATTTTAGGCACGGCTAATTTGGGAGGTGAGGAGAATACAACACAAGAAAATGAAATGCCACCTCCACCTCCTCGACCACTCCAAGTTGAAGTTCAACAACGTCAAAATCAATCACTACCTCCACGACCACCCATTGCAAGGGGAAGGGCTCAACCATCAACATCAAGGGGAAGAGTACAAGTACCAACAAAAAGGGAGCAACCACAAGCATCAACAAGATCTAGGGGACGAAGGGGTCGAAGAGGCCAACAATATTTATAGACTTTAAGCTTTGCTTTTTAGCTTTTGGTTTGTAACTTAATTATTGAAACTTTGGCTCATAACTATTTTTTTTGATTTTGGGTTTGTTACTTTATTTATTTTAAAACCTTGGCTTGTAACTACTATTTTTGCTTGAGTTTGTTACTTTATTTATTTTAAAACCTTGGCTTGTAACTATTATTTTTGCTTTTGGGTTTGGTACCTAATTTATTTTTATTGCATGCATGATGCATGTGTAGTGGGCAGATTGAAACTTTGTTATTATTGAAACTTTGTGCACAAATGGGTAGTGGGTAGATTGAAACTTAATTTATGAAATTATATCAAATTTGTGCAATGGGCAGTGGGCAAATTGGTAGAAATAACAAATTCGCAGTTTGGGCCTAAAAGCATAATATGTCAAATTTTAGCCCAAAAACATAATATGTCAAATTTTAGTCCAAAAGCCTAAAAACATTTCGGGATTCCCGAAAATTGGGATTCCTAAAAATTTGGTTTGGGATTGGTATTGAATTTGGGATTCCCAAAAATTTCGGTTTGGGAATCGGGACAAGGGTTTCGGTATGGGATCCCATACCGAACCACCCCTAATTATGGATTAGGTTTAGGCTGGTTTGGTACTTGATGATTCTAAAAAAAAGTTGGTATTAAAAAAGTTGAGAATTATTTTTGTGTTTTGTAAACATTCAGCAACCAAAAATAAGAAGCTGCAAAACCAAGTTTTGAAAAATCGGTTTTTTTTTCACATTTGTTTTACATAAAAGTTTACCAAATACTATAATACTGCTTTTTTTTTTCAAAAGCACTTTTGCAAAAAAATTTACCAAACACTCTGCTGCTTTATTTCACAGCTGCTTATTCTCATAGCATAACAAAAGTAATTTTTTTCAAAACACAACAATACAAAACCAGCCCTTATTATAGGCTTATTTACATGTATAGAAGTTGAAACTCTATGCCGGTCTCAATTTGAATTTTTGACCTTTCTAACTCGTCAGAAGATATACTAAATTTTTATTTCATCACTTGTATTAATAATATACTAGAATTTTAAAACTAAAAAATGTTCAAACTAATTAATTCTCTCGTTTGTGACATCTTTTCTCTCCCTTTGTGAGAGCTCTTTCCTTTTTCCTTCTTCTTATATCTGGTTTGCTTTCTTTCTATTTGCCATTTTGAGAGTCGGCGGCTTGGGCATCCGGCGTCTCCGCCGGCTTTTCTCTGTTGATTTCTTCTTTTCTTCGGTTTTTCTGCTTTTCAAACTCCAATACCAACTTTGAAGCTCCTGCCTTTCAACCCATCATTTCCATATTCCCATCAATTTTCTGCATCTACTTCCTTTTCTCCCATTTACTTCCCCGCCACCCTCCTTTCCCTTAAGCAAATATTACATCTCGCAGTTCTAATGGTTTTGCTGTTTTCTTCTCTTTGTTTGCTGCTAGTGCCCTTCTTCGGTCTCACGTTTACGGTGACGAGTTCATAGGCCATCTCCAATCGAGCGCTGGCCAGAGGTTTTGTTTTAGTTATGATCCTCAAAAATATTAATATTTTAATGAACAATACGGGTTCATATTTGCATCTGTCTCCAACCGAGGGTCAAAGGGCTAGAGGGCTCGTTTTAGCCCTGTCATAAAAAACCGTTTTCAACTGAGAGTCATAGGACCAAACATAATTTATTATTTAAATTTAAAAACTACAACAACTTAAATTTAAAAACAACGTAAATTTAAAAACTACAACTTATATTTAAAAACTACAACCAAAATTTAAAAACAACAAATTAAATTTAAAAACTACAAATTAAAATCGAAAACAACATTAACTTAAATTTAAAAACTACAACAACTTAAATTTAATATTCATAATCAACATCATCTTCATCATCCGCCATCGTAGGAGTATAGTTAGAGGTAAACAACTGCCGTCGGCCCATAATTTCTTTTTTTTTTCCTATCAAAATAGGTCTCACTTATTGGAGTGTAATTCGAAATGTTCCTTTTCATATTCTTATCATCCATCTCTTCTTGTATTTGTTTGGCCCATTCTTCATGCCTACACTTCCTTTCTTCCACCTCAAGGATATTTTGCTCCACCAATAATCGCAATGAGACCGCCACTTCATGTTGAGCGGCGTAATCATCATTTGCCTTGCCCTTTTCCTTCAACCTTCGCACCTTGTTTCGTCCCATAACCCTGGGTATGGAACCTTCACCCAAAGACGGATTTTCTACCCTTGTTTGTTGAATGGTTGGAGATCCATCGTCATCCATATCTACAACCAAGGATGCAGTTCCAAGCACCGGCGTAGAAGCTCTCTGTGGTGGATCTTCAAATAACACTCACCCTTTACAAATTTCCCAACAACTGTGAAACTGAAAGGGTTTCGAGCTATTGTCCATATACAATTCCTCCGCTTGGCGTACCTGGAAAAAAATTAAAGTAAATTAATTTATGAAATTAAATGTAATATAATTAAATATTTAAAATAAATTGTGAAAACACTTACTTCGTCGTAGTAATTAGGCCCGCTTTCATGTCTACTTGCAGCTGCTAACAATACTTGATGCCATTTGTTCAAATTTGGCTGAAGATGTTTCTTCCATCTTGAGGAACAAGTTTCGTGGTTTCGAATATTCACTGGAGTGGTGCCTTCATAGAACTCTAAGTATTTTTTGGACACACGAGTCCAAACACCGTCATTTGTTTAACAATTCCCCCTCACATTATCTTCCGACACTCATCTATAAGCCTTGCAAAGAGCTTTATCTTCTTTTCAGGTCTAAGCCCTACCTTTCATGCAAACGAGGCCATTTCAAAATTATTAAAAAAAATTGAAGGATAGATTTTTGAAAGAGGAAGGAAAATATGAGAATTGAAATGGTGTAGGAATGGTGAAATTTTTGTGAGGAATGGTTTAGGTATTTATAGGGAAAAAATAGAATTTAAAAAAAAAAAAGAGAGAGCCCCAAAAAACCTAAAAAAACAAAAAAAAACGAAAAAAAATAATGATAATTTTGAATCCAACGGTTACTGGCGCCAGCTAGCCGTTGGATTCAAAATTCTTTTTAAGAATTCCTGTTGGTTATAACCGACAAGATTAATTAGTTTTCTGGCAACCAGCCCTCCAACCCTTTCAGATTCCAAGGTGCCCTCTTAGATTCCATGAGCCATCTGGCCTAGCCCTCGGTTGGAGATGGTTTTCGGGCTATTTTCGGCCCTCTAGCCCTCTGGACCTTTCGGTTGGAGATGGCCTTAGTTTGTGGGTCATGAGTTGTCCCCCTCTTTGTTCACTTGAGGATGATGCTTATTGATGGCTCGGGTAGAATGTGACAAAACCATCCTTTACAAATCTTCTGTCGAGACTTCTACCTCTTCTTTGGTGTTGAAAAAGTCCAGCCGCAACCATAGAAGTTGTTGTTTTAGGCTCCAAATATTGTTGTTGGGATTTGTTTGGGATTGGTTTCAGGGTCCATCTCTATGTTTTGAGCTTAATGTTGTAATTAAGCCTCTCTATGTTTAAGTTTGTTGTTTTGGTAATCATTTACCTTTATCCTAAAAATATATGTTCAAGCATTGATAAACACTCGTAACTTACTCCTCAAGAAATAATATTCATTTCTCACATTGGTCAATCTTTGTAGTCTCCATTGACGTGATACCAAAGGGGTAAAAGTAATTTTGAGTATTTAAACGTCATAACTTATTTTACTTAATAAGAGCTCACAAGAACTTTCCCATATCAAACAGTTGTGATCTAATTGAAAACACCCTGAATGGGAGGCACAAATCAGATTTAGTGACGATTTTTCAGTTGAAGTGATATGGTGCTTTTGTTTTAGGGAAAATGAATAATTAAACTTAAATTAGACCTCTAGGACCATCTCCAACAATGGGGTTAAAAGCCAAATTCCCCCCTATTCCCCCCCCCCCCCCCCACCACAAAAAAAAACCCACTCCAATCTAAGCCAAATGCCAAAGTTGGGCCAAATACCCTACCCCCCTCCTCCCCAAATTCCCCCCTGCGAGTGGACTCGTTGGAACTTGGGCCATTCTTGGCCTCGCCCACACTCGTGCGTGCCCCGCGCACTAGGCCTGCAATGCTTTCCAGACAGGGGTGGGCCCCATAGTCAGCTGGTTGTCGACCAACATCATCATCCCAACGACTATAATTGACATCCAATGGCTGGGGTTTAAGGACCGTTGATCCAACGGCTGAAATAATTAAAAAAAATTATTTAACTCAAAATTCACCCAAAAACTCTATAAATACTTATGTGGTTTATGTACTTTATTAAATTTATGTCTTATTAATTATTGTTTCTATTAATCTAGATGCTTTCAATAATTATTGTACTTATTATTCCACACTTTAATGTAGAAAATTTGGTGTTGAATGGTTGGTGAATTGAAAGTTACCACAGGGTTGAAAGATTGGTGAAAGTTGAAGGCTTGCTTTGTGGAAAATTTAGTGATTTTTCAATATTTATCGGAATTTAAATATTTTTAGATTAAAATGTTCATAAAATTAATTTACAGTAGTCTACATATTAATTTTTTTTAAATTTAATTTAAAAAAAAATAGCCTTAGTTCATTCTTTAATAATTTTGGATTAAAATTTTAGTCCAGAACAGTTAGAGCAGAAAAACTGTTTTTGAGCTAAAAAATTTGACTTTTAGCCTAACTATTGGAGATAATCTAGGTAATAATGAATAAATAAACTATGGAGTTTGCTCAACCATACGACGTCGTTCAGAAACGTCGGTCACGCTACAGAACGACCTTAACCATAAATGGTGCCACGTCTCCTCCTCTGCCGAAACCCTAACTCGCAAAGAGAAGCGCTCTTAACACACAGAGCAGCAGCAGCAGTAGCATCAGCATCAGCATCAACGGTCAGCCATGGGTATGAGATCCTGATCTTACTTTTTCCCTTTTTTGTATGGATTTTCGCGATTTGTGATTGGTCTGTGACGCTGGGTGAGTTGGTCTGCAGGCAAGGTTCACGGTTCGCTCGCACGTGCCGGGAAGGTTAGAGGTCAGACTCCGAAGGTGGCCAAGCAAGACAAGAAGAAAAAACCCAGAGGCCGCGCGCACAAGAGGCTGCAGTACAACAGGAGATTCGTCACGGCGGGTAAGCTCATCAGTCTCACTTGCACACGTTAATTATTTCATGATTTTTTGGGATTTGGATTTCTTTGGATTTGATAAATTAGTTCGATTGAAGTCTCTGGGTGTTGAAATTTGACATTGGTTTTTAATCCTGACATTGTTGTGCTGTAGCTATGGGTAAAAATGTTTGTTTTAAGCATGTGACTTGGGGAGGCCAATGTTGGTAATTTGGGTGGTACTGATTGTGATTTTTGTTCGATTTGCAGTTGTCGGGTTTGGGAAGAAGAGGGGGCCGAACTCTTCCGAGAAGTAAGGTTTCTGTTTGAGGACTTTTACTGGTTTCTTATGAGGCATTATTTTCTTTTGAAGTATGGATTATGACATTTTGTAGCCAAACTAATGGTTTAGATTATGGTTATGTTTAATTTGTACCCTTTAGGAGCGCAGTATATGATGTCCGGATTCGGGAATGCTTATTGATATGTTTTACTTTTGACCACATGATTGTCTGGTACTGGTCTTTATTTTAAGTTATGATTTGCTCATGTCTCGTTATTCTGTCGTTAGAATTGGTTTTGGTATCTCTGGTGCTACCGTTGTATGATCCTACTGGAAATTACTGTTATTCTCGTTTCCGAGAGAGTTAAGAGATTAAGGAGTTGTTTCTTTGTTTAGAAATCTTAAGTTAAGTGATAATGTGTTTAGATTTCGGTAGTCTTCTCCTCCCGTAAACCCACAAGCCTTTCAAACCATTCTCCTTTAAAGTTTAAACCATAGAAAAAGACAGCATCAGCGTTTCAATCCTTCTCAGAAGAGCTAGAGTCACACCAAAGCATAGGCCTTCCAAATTGAACTTGGAAGAGACCACGAGTGTACAACGAAGCTCTAGCTGTTGTAATTAATAAGAGGTAAAAATGACTTCAATTTGAAGTTTGAATGTGGTTATGAGGTAGGCAGTGGCATCCCCGTTTCACCCTTTTCTCGTAGGGGAACCCATCTCCTCATATTAGGTTCTCCTTGGTGGTACAAGAGCTAGGGTCGCACCAAACCGGCAGCCTTCCAAAATTGAGCTTTGTGAGAGACCCTATATGTGGAGTAGAACTCAGTTCCTGATGTTGTATGTAAACAGGGGAATGCTCTTGAATGAAAGGTAAAGGACTTCACTTTTGAAGTTTGAATGTGGTTACGAAGCAGGTGGTAGCATGTTCTGTGCATTATCGAGCGCTTACATTAGTTTGAAATCTGTAAGAGTTGGTGGGGTTTTGCATTACATGACTGGAGGGTAGAGATGGGATTGAACCGATGAGTATATACAAGGAACAGAGTTGGTGAAATCCGTAATGATACTCTGGATGAAAACAGAAGCATAAATTTTCCTTGAACATGATAATCAGAGACCCTGTGGAGTTGAGTGTTCCAATTGTATGATTGTATGTTTGATAGTGTGGCAGTGAGTGACAAACACTTTGCAGGATGATTCGGACATGACTGCTGGGTCTCGTCTCTGCACAATGATTCAAACATTGATTGATTTTGATGAGATTCTATAGCGGAGGTGAGTAGGATCGAACTCCATCGTAGCAGTGCGAGACAGGTTTGGATGTTGATAAGGGTTTGATTCCATTGTAAGTAACAGTCTTGTGGATGGGAGCTGAAGCCTGAAGGTGGTTAAGTAGACAACATATCGTAGTCAAGTTCCTGCCAATCCAATGCCCATCTAACGGGCCCTTAGTATTCAACAATTATTGTATGGGATATGCTATCCGAACACATTTTTCTACTTTTCACACATCCTTTTAATTTGCGACCGTCGGATCGAATAAATTAAAGAAAATTAAAGAATAGAAATTAACAAGAGTGTGAAAAGTAAAAAAAAATGTGTGTAATCCGCACACCCCTTGTTGTATATGACATTACAAAGCAATATTTTGGAATATTTGATGAATTTTGACTTTGATAACAAACATCCATTCCGATGGTAGTCAATACGTTTTAATAACAGAGGGAAGACGGGGGGACATACAACAAAAAATGAAAGCGAAAGGTTGAGGTTGGAGTTGGAGGCCGGCCAATTGCTATCACGTTGTTCCGACGGCCGTTTCGTAAAGATTGAGAAAATAGAGAACCAAACATTATGCTATGATTTTGTTGCCAATGCCTTGCTTACACCTGCAAAGCGGAAACGCCATCTCTGTTGAAGTTAATACATGTGAGGGTTTGTAGCTCGGTTAATTAACAACATTTATTTTTATACACGATGTTTCGAGTTCAATGTCCTCCTTCGGTTTAATGTTGTATACCTTTTGTTGTATTCTTAGTTTTAGGTTAAAGTTGACTAATAATTGCCCTAACCGCTCAAGCGTTTAAAAGATTTACACCTCGACTCTAGGTCCTATGTTAAATTGTCAAATTTAATTAGGATATACATGTCAATTTATTTTCCAAATAGGTGCCCTATGTTATACATGTTAAGTCAAATTGTTTGCCTAACTAAGATGTGCATGTTGCTAAGATGTGAATATCGACCCTTGTCTTAAATGTCTCCCTAATTAAGATGTGTATGTTAGCAACTTGTAATTCTTCACCGTTATTAGTTTTATTCTTGTATGATTGTGTGCTCGATTATAAATCTAACGGCATCTAGATCATTAAAAAAAGAATTAAGCCAAAAATTAGGATAGATTATAAGAAAGAAAAACTCCAAAAATATATGAATCAAAACATTAACATTACCCCAATAAAGTTGGTGAACATGTAGGGGCCACATACCATATTTACTAATTACCAAACAAACTATATTATCTCATAAAGGTTTGTGCTTAAATTTGTTAAAAATCCCCAAGGTTTTTACTGAAAGCAAAAAAAATGTAAATAAAATAAAATAAAGAAAAACAATGGAATAATGTAAAAGAGTGCAACTATAAAGTTACGTTCCACTCAATGATACAGACATATAAAATATAATAATTAAAAAAAACTATTAGACTCCTACATGCAAAATATTTCTGTTAATTTTTTAGACCATTCAATAAAATGTATCACGAGTGAAATAAATGTTGAAAGGTAAAAACATAGAAAGTGGAAGCAATTGAAATAATTTTGCTTTCCCCTTCCCTTTCCTTTTCCATTTTCCATTTACCTCTGCACCAGCTCGAAGGATCAAACCAAACAAACAAAATCCCCAACACACACCCTCCCTCCCTCCTCCGGGTTTCTACCACTCTCTCTCTCTCTCTCTCTCTCTCTCTTGAATGCTTCTTCAGTTTTACTTTTCATAACACCTCACGAAGACAAACCAAAAACAAAAACAGAGGAACAATGAAAGCCCCTTAAACCTCTCTCTCTCTCTCTCTCTCTCTCTCTCTCTCTCTCTCTCTCTCTCTCTTTAAATTTCATTCCTTCGTTAAATGAATGAAAGCCGGCCCAAACTCGAGAGAAACAATTGAAGTGAGGAAAGTGTGAACCGATCTGCTTCGCTTCCTCAAACGTGTCCGACATTGATTCATCCACATATTGTTCTCCTTCTTGCAACGCACATGGTATTTGATTCTCTCTCTCTCCCTCTCCTCTCTCTCTCTCTCTAAACATGTTACATGTTTTTTCATATTTGCCAGGAAAATGGGAATACAAGCTTTTGTGATTTGAATTTTGATCCCAAAACTTTCCTTTTGTTGATTAAAGTTACGTTGTTTGGAGATATCCCATTTGGAAAGTAGTACTTTTGTTCCTGACTTTGCGATGTGATCTCGATCTTTGTTGGATTTGGTTACGTTATAGGCGTCCATTGTTCCACGAATTTGAAACCCCATAACCCAAAATCCAAACTTTCTTCACGCTTCACATTGGAAAGTGATTTTTTTTTTTTCAAAATTTGGGGTGTCCTTGTGTGATGATTTGAATCCAAAAAAGTGTTTTTTTTCAATCCGAAATTCCGAAAACTACATAACTCATGATTTGAATTTTGTTGTGTTTGTGGCAGTTCGATTTGATTAAGATTTGAATCAAGATGCAATCAAGGGGGGTGGCACTGGAGGAAAGCAAGGATCCTACAAGTACATTTAAGTCCAGCCATGCCAGGGCCCTGCCGTTGCGACTTGTTCAATATCTTGTCATGTTTGTACTTTTGGGTATTGGGGTTTCGATTTTGAGTATGCACACAATTAGGTATTTTGGTGTTCAACATGTGGCTCCAACAGCACCTTCCACCATTAGGCCTTGCTTCGAAGAGCCGAGTAGTTTAGAAAGTCGGATTAGACCTCCATCTAATCTGTTGCACGCCATGAATGACACCGAGTTGCTGTGGCTTGCTTCACATACTACTCAAATAAAGGAGTATCCGTTTAAGAGAGTTCCAAAAATTGCCTTCATGTTCTTGACAAAGGGACCATTGCCAATGGAGCCTCTTTGGGAGCGGTTTTTTAGAGGACACGAGGGGATGTATTCGATCTATGTTCATTCGTTGCCATCTTATAATGCCAATTTCTCATCTACATCAGTGTTTTACAAGAGACAAATCCCAAGCCAGGTACCCTAATAATTATTGCTAGATTTCTTATATGAATTTGCTTTGATTGAATTTGTTTCATTCATTTGGCGTTCTTCTTGTGGGTTCGTACTTTTGAATTTGTATTGTATGTCGAAAAATAGTCAATTTGAATTTGTCATCTAAAAGGTATTGAAAGATGAACTCTTCCGACCCATGTTGGATTGGACCTTCCCATTGTACTATATGATTTTGCAATCTTTATTGCTAGTCTTATGTTGTTTTAAATCCGTAAGCTATTAACTTTCCCAACCATGATCAACTAAAAATCCTCACACAAATCGTCTGCCAATTCTTGCCGTGCTATGGTGTTGGTTAGGAGCATTCCGTGACCATCCTTGCACAGCGTCCATTTTGCTTCCACCTTGATCCATGCTTAAGTACCGAAACGCGAGTATCTACTTTGAATAACACGTGCATTGATCAATAGGGAACATGTTGTGGTTCTAAATTGTCTCCCCCGTTGGTTATACCTTCATACATAAAAAAGAACAGTTCTCTGTCACTGCTCTTGCCTTTGTTTAGCACTTTTTATTGATAGCGTTGGAACATTGTTTTTGAACTTGGTTAGTTGTTAAAAACTGTCTTGTCAGCCAGTTCTTTGACAAGATTCGGGCACTTCGTTCTTTCTGTCTGAAACTGAAACTGAAAAACGCGATTATGTAGAATGTTCAATGGAATAATTCTTTTATTACTTGGAAATCCCTATTTCTCTGTGGCTTAAGCATAATTTTCGGAACTTGTTCTCATGCATTTAGACCTGTGACCATTTGTATTCTATGATTCAGGTTGCCGAGTGGGGAGAGATGAGTATGTGCGATGCTGAGAGGAGACTCCTAGCTAATGCGTTGCTTGACATCTCAAATGAATGGTTTATCCTCCTTTCTGAGTCATGTATTCCTCTCTACAACTTGAGCATTGTCTATCACTACCTATCAAGATCCAGGTACAGCTTCATGGGTTCATTTGATGAAATCGGGCCCTATGGGAGAGGACGTTATGACGGACGCATGGCTCCTTTGGTCAATCTCTCTGATTGGCGTAAGGGGTCTCAGTGGTTTGAGATTAATCGGAAACTTGCAGTTAGGATTGTTGGAGACACAAGTTACTACCCTAAGTTCAAGGACTTTTGCAGACCAGCATGTTATGTGGATGAGCACTACTTCCAGACAATGCTAAGCATCGAGACCCCGCAGCTTTTGGCAAACAGGACCCTTACCTATGTAGACTGGTCGAGAGGCGGTGCTCATCCGGCTACATTCGGCAAAGCAGATATTACAGAAGAGTTTTTCAAGAAGACCGGAAGTGATACATGTCTTTACAACAACCAGCCAACCTCACTCTGTTTCCTTTTTGCACGAAAGTTTGCCCCGAGCGCTCTGGGACCCCTTTTAGAATTAGCATCGAAAGTATTTGGGTTTTGACATATCATCGGCTTCTATTGCCTGTCCGGAGAAGTGCTGATCGGAGCACGTGATCGTAGTTTTGAGTTAACCCCGGACTCATCTGCTGAGACTGATCACTTTGTACCCAAATTCAATAGGGTTTTTGACTTCAATGTTAAAGCATATTGCATGTATATAGAAATAGGGCTTAAAATTAGGATCTTACATAAACGGCTGGTACAATAATGATCTATTTTTCCCCTCTAAAGATTTCGTACACTTGCTTTCGAAAATCTTCTGATGCGATTCCGGCTTAATTTTTGTGCTGCATAAGACACCGTGGATCATACTACCAAGAATGCTTGTATAACTAAACATCACCTAACCTATTTGGCAAATGTTATCCGAAAATTACAACATTGATCATAACCTAATGTTGATACATGAATGTATATTTTTCCAAGGAACGAATCATACAATGCACAGTTGCTGCAATATGGAATCCTCCGGTGAATATGAAGACTAGGTAACGTTCGAACCAACAAATTAATCAATGAGCTTGTTATAATTCATCGTGGTGTTCTTGCGCTGGCGAAGGAACTTCCTGTGGAAACTCGAGCAAATACCTAACAGCGAAAGCAGCATGGAGCGCAGCACCAAAAGGAAGTGCATCTTCATTGATTCGGAAGTGTGGTGAATGAGGTGTAGGCAGGGGTCCAAGTGCGTCATCTGCCATTCCAAGCAAGAAAAAGTATCCAGGTATTGCCTCTTGGTAATATGCAAAATCCTCGGATCCCATCAACGGTTCATGGTCTTTGACCTTTTGGAAGCCAAGCATATCTCCAGCTACATTTCGGAAGTGTTCATGTAAGTCGTTATGGTTTATGGTTGGGGGGGAAATAGGTTTCTCATCTTCAAAGAAATTGACAGTTGCGATGCACCTATGTACAGATGCTTGTCCTGTTATAACCTGGTAAAAGAAGCACATCAGCCTTTTGTTGCCAAAGTAAGTTCAAACAGAATGCTCAAATGGCAGCGATGAACTAAATTGCTCTCGAAAGATTATCAATATATAAAAATTAAGCACATCAGCCTTTTAACTTATATTTTTTTCATAACATCCATATTATATGAGCAATTTAACCGTTTTACCTGCTTAATCCGCTGCTTGAGTTGCATTAGGCTTTTCATTGTAAATGCACGGAAAGTACCACCTATTTTGACAGAATCTGGAATAACATTGAATGCATCACCTCCTTGAAACTTTCCAACGGTGACTACCTGAAAATATATGCTTTCAACTTAGTTGACGAGAGGACTTAAAAAACAACTTTACTAAACATGAATTAAGCCAGCCAAAATTTTCTGCAAATGCACTAAGTTCTAACATAAGTAGTAAGTTATCCTAAACTCTTCAAAGGATAGGAATGGTGGAGCATAAATAAGAAAATGGTAAACAAAATACTTGAAAATTGACAGTAATCTGAGTCATTGATAAGATCAGAGTTGATATTTCATTTGTGTATTTGTTATATTCAGATGAAATTAGTGTATATGGTCCTTCAATTTTCTTCCAGAGAAGTTCGATAACTTATGATAATACGCTTGCCTCATCAGAAAGGAATTAAATATTAATGTCACCTATCATAGCCTCTCGTCTCTGAAAATAAAAATGAAAATTTTCTCTCTAATTAATCTCATTTCTGGCAACTCTGTGATTTCAATCTACTTCAAGCTACTTTATTTCTAGACAACCAAATGCTGGAAAGCAATGCAGTTGTAGGTAACCATCAGGCAGCCACCATATTAGACAACGAAAATGCAGAACGCCACTGCACTTAGTAGTGCTGTAGTCATTTGATAAAGGAATGGATCTAAAACTCCCCAATAAACTATCATTGTTTAACACAAGCAAGCAACGAGCAGCAAGGGATGCCCTTTACATTTCAAATTGGTGAGCGTAGATTTTCAGTGAGAAGAGAAGTGTAAATAACCCAAGTACAAAAACCAAACAAGGAATCTACCGATTGTAATAAGATTTGAGTGCATTATTCTAAATGGGCTCAAAGCATGCGCCAAAAAGGTCACAACTTCGGAAAGAAAAAAAATGAGGGGTTTTACCTGCGAGTCGAGTGGATCAGCTTCACGCGAAACAAGATGTTGCAAGCTGACAATCACATTAGAAGCTGCCAGTATCGGGTCAACAGCATGGTGAGGAAGGGCTGCATGACCGCCTTTTCCACTTATTGTCGCTTCAAAGAAGCCACTCCCAGCAAAAAAAGGACCAGGTCTGGAGGCCACTTCAGCAACAGGTATGTGGTTAGCAACATGCAACCCAAAAATAGCACTAACATTCTCTAACGCTCCACCAGCTATCATTTTCTTAGCCCCTGCTCCTCCTTCCTCCGCTGGTTGAAATACAAGAACAACTGTTCCCTGTTGATGTTGAAACAACAACACAAAAAGGTTACAATCTGATGAGAATCATAAAAGCCACATTATGCTTTCCAGCTACGAAACCAAACATGAAAACGGAAATGTGGGGACAAACGATTTGACTAGTCCCGCAAACGAATTCTCATATATGCCATACTCAGATCATACACCACAGACATCAAAAACCTGTTCATTTGTTACCAATTACAGAAAGGAGTGCAGTAGTAACTAGTAAACAACAATAATATGAATGAAAAGTAAGATCAAAGAAACAAACCTGCAAATCTTTCTCATGGTCTTTAAGGATCTTTGCAGCACCAAGAAGCATTGCAACATGAGCATCGTGCCCGCAAGCATGCATTTTCCCTGCATTTTTACTCTTGTGCTCCCACTCCACCATTTCCTATAAATACCAAATCCCATCTATCAAATTACAAACTAATTCGTACATCTACAACAAAAACTCTACCTACCTACAGAATTTGCATAGCCAAACCTGCATAGCCAGAGCATCCATATCAGCTCTGATTGCGACGAAAGGCGGTTTTCGGGTGCCAATGAAGCCTACAACACCAGTAACCCCAATTGGGTGCTTATATTTAATACCCATTTTATCCAATTCTGCTCTGATCAGCTCACTGGTCTCAAATTCCTCATAACCCAGTTCTGGGTTTTCATGTATTTTCCTCCTGATTCCCACCATCCAATCAAACACCTGGGGTCTCTGGGCACGATTGAGCAGCTTCTTTGGGATTTCTGAGACCCCATTTGAGCTCAGAGAGGAATCTGACAGCACAGCTGCTGGAACAACAAACACAGAAAGAACTAAAACCAGAGAGAGTTGCATGCAGAACTCCATGATTGAAAGCAGAAGAGAAGGTGAAGAAAAAAAAACCAAATATAAGAGGAAAGAAGTCTGCTGTGCTAAGTAGCTGAGCATAGAAAATTGATGGCTGCCTTGTTTTGCTGACCAGGTTGTACAGTCAAAACAGGACACACCCACCTGCTGAATTTTCCAATTTGCGCACAATTTAGTAATGATTTAAATGTCTTGGCAAATGTATCTGTACTTGCTTTAGCATAAAATATCAAGCAGCCATCAAATCAAGTTTTTCTACTTCCTTGGCGTGATCGACGATCCCTTTACCTTAGAGCAGTCCAACGTGCGAACCCCAGCCAATACATTATGTCATCTACTTAGTGAACAGTAACTATCCTTAATAAACAATAATTTCATTTTACATCTCCACCATTGCATTTCAATAGTCTTAGTAATAGGCAATAAAATATTATTATTTTTTTAATTTATAAAATAATACAAAATAATTTTATTTGTAATTTCGGATAAGATTTTTAATCGTTCTCGTTGCGTTACGTGTCATTATCCGAAAAATTATAAGATAATACAAAATAATTTTATTTGTAATTTCAGATAAGATTTTTAATCGTTTCTGTTGTTTGACGTGTCATAAAATCCGAAAAGATAATTATTGGTGATAGATTTTCGATAAGATTTTTAATCGTACTCATTACGCCACGTGTCATTATCCGAAAATACAATTATTGGTGATGGATTTCTGATACGATTATTAATCAATCGCGTCGCGCCACGTATCATAATCTGTTTACAATCTTTGAGGATAGATTTCCATCATATTTTTAACGAATGACAACATGTCACGTGGCATTATCTACAACCTAATCCTTTCTGAATCCTCCATATAATCCACCATCCATCCTCACAAATCTCACACCAATTTTCTCAAGATCTCTATCATTATTCATAATTTATACTTCATTCTTCACCAAAATCTCTATCATTAGTCAAAACAGGACACACTAATTTTCTCACACCAATTTTCTCAAGATCTCTATCATTAGTCAAATCTTACACCAATTTTCTCATGATCTCTATCATTAGTCAAAACAGGACACACCCACCTGCTGAATTTTCCAATTTGCGCACAATTTAGTAATGATTTAAATGTCTTGGCAAATGTATCTGTACTTGCTTTAGCATAAAATATCAAGCAGCCATCAAATCAAGTTTTTCTACTTCCTTGGCGTGATCGACGATCTCTTTACCTTAGAGCAGTCCAACGTTGAACCCCAGCCAATACATTATGCCATCTACTAAATGAACAGTAATTACTTTTAATAAACAATAATTTCCTTTTACATTTCCACTATTGCATTTCAATAATCCTAGTAATAGGTAATAAAATATTATTATTTTTTAATTTATAAAATAATACAAAATAATTTTATTTTTAATTTCAGATAAGATTTTTAATCGTTCTCGTTGCGTTACGTGTCATTATCCGAAAAATTATAAGATAATACAAAATGATTTTATTTGTAATTTTAGATAAGATTTTTAATCGTTTTCGTTGCTTCACATGTCATAAAATCCGAAAAGATAATTATTGGTGATAGATTTCTGATAAGATTTTTAATCGTACTCATTACGCCACGTATCATTATCTGAAAATACAATTATTGATGATGGATTTCTGATACGATTATTAACCAATCATATCGCGCCACGTATCATAATCTGTTTACAATCTTTGAGGATAGATTTCCATCATATTTTTAACGAATGACAGCATGCCACGTGGCATTATCTACAACCTAATCCTTTCTGAATCCTCCATATAATCCACCATCCATCCTCACAAATCTCACACCAATTTTCTCAAGATCTCTATCATTATTCATAATTTCTGCTTCATTCTTCACCAAAATCTCTATCATTATTCATAGTTTCTGCTTCCTTCTTCACCAAAATCTCTATCAGTATTCATAGTTTCTGCTTCATTTTTACAATGTCTTTGTCACATCCCGGCCTGGACCCCCACCACATCCCGGGTTCGACTCCACCGTAGCACGATATTGTCCGCTTTAGGCCTCGACCACGCCCTTACGGTTTTGTTTCTAAGAACTCACATGAGAACTTCTCAGTGGGTTACCCATCCTGGGATTGCTTTCACGAACTTGCTTAACTTCGGAGTTCCTATGGAACTCGAAGCCAGTGAGCTCTCAAAAAGCCTCGTGCTAGGTATAGATGCTAATATACATATAAGGCTTACAGGATCCTTACCCCTGGGCGATGTGGGATCTTACAGTCTTCTTCTTCAAGGATGTGTGTGGGAAATTGATCAGTAAGAGGAAGAATTGTTTAACCAATCAAAATGAATGTTCAATATTCAGGTGGCCCAAAATGAGAGGGAAGAGGATGAGGAGCGTAGAAGGAGAGATGACGAAGCAAGAATGGGCAGAGCCTCACATTCCTGTCAAGTCATCCAAGCTGTAGGTCAGATTTGCAGGCCCAGCCATTCCGAAAACCTTGATAGAAGCAGGCAATGACGAGGTACGGAACTCTTGGACGATGATTCTTACTTTGTGCAAAAGAATGATGTTTTTGTTGTTATGGGTCTCATTCCTCAGCAAAAAATTACTGCTGCCTTGCGGATGCTTGCATATGGAGTATCTGCAGACCAAGTGGATGAGATAACGAGGATGGGGAAATCAAC
The DNA here is from genome assembly GCF_019419815.1 of Pyrus x bretschneideri. Classification (NCBI taxonomy): domain Eukaryota; kingdom Viridiplantae; phylum Streptophyta; class Magnoliopsida; order Rosales; family Rosaceae; genus Pyrus; species Pyrus x bretschneideri. Next base: position 1,147,427 of record NW_025999837.1, on the reverse strand, counting down.
CATTCTTGACTCCTGGATGAGGTTTTGCGGAGCAATTGAATCTATCTACACCGCAGAGTACCTCAGGAAACCTACTGACATGGACTTGTAAAGGCTTCTGAAGAAGGGCGAGATGCGAGGTTTTCTTGGGATGATTGAAAGCATCAATTGTATGCACTAGACGTGGAAAAATTGTCTAAGTGCATGGCAAGGCGCTTATGGGGACAACAAATAAGCAAAAAGTATCATTTTGGAGGCGGTGGCATATTTTGATACATGGCTTTGGCATTTTCAAGGTTCTGGGAGCTCAAAATGACCTTAACGTCCTTACCCAATCCCTAGTGTTCAACGATGTCCTGCAAGGAAAGGCACAAAAAGTCACGTACTGTGTCAACGGATGTACGTACGACGGGCCATACTTCCTAGCAGACGGCATTTACCCAAGGTGGTCAACATTTGTCAAAACAGTGTCACATTCGCGAAGTGCAAAGGATAAACACTTTGCAAGCTGTTAAGAGGGGTGCAGGAAAGATGTGGAGCGTTGTTTTGGTATCCTCTAAGCTCGCTAGGTGATCGTTAGGGGTGCTGCCAGATTGTTTGATGTAAAGTCGCTTCGATCCATCATGATGACGTGCATCATTCTTCACAACATGATTGTGGAAGATGAGTACGATTATGATGCAGTTGATAAATATGAGCCAAACACGATGATCAATTCTAAAACACGTACATATTATGTTCATGACGCCACCGAAAAACCCGTGCAGCATGAGCCACTAGAAAGATGATGTGGTAGAAACCAACATACAAACTAAACCCTTTTAATGTAATTGTAGTATGAGCAAATAGGAATCGTTCTATCCAGAAGGGATGCTAATCAACACAATTTTGACACAAAAACCCTAAAAACTGACTAACAAACACTAAAACAATGATATGGGGATTTTTGGATGAATTTTAAGAAACAAAAGTAAATTGCATCAAACAAAGTAAATTGTGAATGAAAATTGGGTGAAAGGCTAGTTAGAGGATTCTTCTCCACACATAAACCATATGCATACAAATCGATTTCCAGTTATTATTCCTATAAACCATGAATGACAATGCCCCAAATTATCGTGAACAACACTAATTAACTCTCAGATTTTCCTAATTTCATTGAATTGGACTCAGCGACGCAATCAAATTATTCTTATCAAGTTCCATATATGAACAACATGATAGAGATACATATTAAAGATCATTAAGTTCTATGAAAATCATAAGCATTGACAAGGCATTCATAACTATGAAAAACATGATACTCCTGCCAAGAATTTACTTAACGCAATCATGACTAGTGACTTTTACTACTTGTGAATATAAGTTCATAACGATTAGGTGAAATTCCCTTATACTCTAGCATCAAATCCCTGCATGCATACTAAGTAGGCCTCCTTAATAAACATACAAGAATAAGTTCTCTATAAAATAGATAAGTAAATCGCATTCATGCTTTACGAAACAATAACTGGAGGAAATCAATTTATATAAAACATGTCCATGGCTTCGAATTCACCTCTAGCTAAAACGAAACTTAGCTGCTCATGTTCATTGTATTTGAAAAGCAATATAAAATAAACATTGAAACTAAGAAAGGATAGAAAGAACTCTGGAAATCTCCAAGGCTTGATTGCAATTTGCGACACGAGACTTGGGTGTATCTGTGCACGACACAAGCTTTCATTTTCCTAATTGCAGGTCATAGCACACTTGATTTCTTCTTTGAATGATCCTAAAACATGCGGCACAACCTTGAATGCTGCGGCACAATACAATTTATAGGGCAAGGGTGCGGCTGAAACTAAGGAGTAAAATGATTGATGTGTTTAGATGGATTAGGACTCCTAAATTCAGATGGGAAGGATTTAGAATAGGATAAGGACTCCTTTTGCAGCTAGAGATAAGTTTAGATAATGTTGGATTAAATAGGATAATGTTTGGATAATATGGGATAAGATAAGATAAGACTGGATAAGATTGGATAAGATTGGATAAGATAATGCCTTTCCTTGTCTTCCAAGCTTCAATTCTGATTTCTCCATATCTTAAGCACATGTTTAACACATGTTAAACACCTTTTAAACCTAAAAAATGTCCATCCTACTTGTTCTCCTTGCATGCTATCCATTCCAGATCCAAAACTGCTCCAAATTGCTCCTTTTAGCCATTTATTGTCATCTTCACTAATTGAACCTACAATAATACAAAAATAAACTAAATCACTATAATAAATGGAAATTAACTAAGTAAATGCAAAGAAATAAGATAACAAAGTCGCATAAATATGCTCCTATCAAAAGGGATGGACGTTACAATGAATTGATCATTCAACGATATACTGCACTTCAAAGGCCATATATGCACAATGCTCGGCAAATTGATTTGATAAAGCACTAGTGGGAATTGAAACAAGCTCAAGATACTTAAGTTCATTTAGTGTGTTTGTTTTTTTTTTTTGTGTGTTTATTTAATTTTATTTGCTGTGTTTATTTAATTTTATTTGGTGTGTTTTTTTTTAGTTCATTAAGTGAGTTTTTTTATTATTTGGTATGTTTATGTAATTTTATTTGGTGTGTTTAAATGTCTTTTCTCTTGGTATAAATAAATTACCAAATTAAATAAATATACTCTTAGTTTAAATAAAGTACTCTATTCAACAAATAAGAAATTACAACTCAAAGTGATTGGAAAATTATGGGCTCCGATTACAAAAAGTTTCATCATCACTTAACCAATTTGTGGTGCTAGGATGATCTTCACTTGTCATGCTAGGACCATTTCCTCTTGCTCTCACTTCTCTTGCACGCTTCCTTCGCACCACTTCCGCTTTCTCCTACTTCCAAAAATATTTAGAATTTGGAGACTTCCCTTCTAAAGGCATGTTCATAATGTCACGATCTCGTTGAGCCATTATTTCTTCTTTAACCTGTTCCCCTTCTTGCCTAAGTAGCTTTCTTTCTTTCTCATTAGCTTGAAATGCTCTCTCAACAGCTACAACATTTGCCTCCTCTCTAGCATTATCAGCCTCAATTTCGCCATTTCTTGCGCCAAAATCAATTCACCTTGGCGAGCAAGTTCTTCCATATACTTTGCATAATCATTCTTCGAAGCACTCCTTTTTCTCTTTGAAGCCGTCTTACCTTGAGGCCTAATTAGATAACGGGTCGATCTCGATGCTTGTTCAGGGGGGTGTTTCGGGCACTTCTTTTGCTTCATCTTCATGAACATGCGAGGCATGATCAGGTGTAGAGTGTAGAAGGGTGTTGTTCATGAAAATTTTTGGACTGACATGCACAACTTTGAATTTAGGACAATCTTTGACAATATTCCAACATTCCCACCAGTTGAATGATTTATTTTTGGTTTTGGTTTTGGCACCAAACCAAGATATTTGGTATGAATAAGACTCCACATTTCTCGCAATTGCATCTCATTACCCGTAAGCGAACTATGAGTAACTTCAACCTAGCTAGTACACAACGCAACATCTTCAAGAAGTGTCCAATTCCTACCTACATTAGTAGTCATTTTGTTGAAAAAAAAATTGGATTAAAACTTTGAGAGAAAGATAGGAATGTGGTTGAGAGTAATTGAGAAAATATGAAATTGTAGTGTAAGGTAGATGATAATGAGAAGGAATTTATAGAAAAGTAAAAACAATTTTTTTTTTTAATTTTTCAAATTTTTTTTCGGATTTTTATTCATTTTTTTACAATTTTTAAATTTTTTTTATTCAACTAATTAATCTCTGCCGTTGGATTTAAAAAAAATTGTATTCCAACACTCAAGATTTTGCCACGTGGCACAACGGTAACATTTCTGAATTTTAAAATTTTTTTATTTATTTATAAAGGAGAATAATATCAACTGTTGATCTCAGATCCAACGGTTGATATTAAATAAGATTTTTTTATTTTTTTTTACCGTTGCAAATCAAACGGTCCACATTATATAGCCGTTGAGATCCAACGAACCATGGGAAGCCACGTGGCTTCCCAATGGTAACTTTTTGAAACTGCGCCGCGGGCCCCAAGCGCTGAAACTGTGTCGAGTGACGCGCCCCCACACGCGGGTGAGGTGCACACGCCTGACAGAAAAAAAAAAAATTAGGTTGACGCCTGGATGACGTCAGCCCTGCGTTAGATCCACTTCGGGCTCGCGGGCTGGCAATTCCTCACAGTCCTGGTGCTCGGGCCTCCATTGTCCATCGGGCTCCCCACGCTGGAGTGTGTAGGTCGGGCTCTTAGGCCATTTTTCCTGGCCTGTCCCCTGAGCAAACTCCCATGCTGGAGCTGCTCTTAATGAAACTGTTATTAACATTTAAAATATGTAATTATACATTGGATATACTTCTCACAAGTATATTTTTTTTCTTTCTAAATATAGAAAATTTAGAGCGCACGATGAGAATTTAGGAATACCAATGTCATTTCTCATTAATAAAGACTTAATGTTTAACAGAGTGTATTCAATGTTGGAGTTTATTGGAGTTTTAAAATCTTAAGGGCATTAAGATTTTAAAGGATTTAATAAAAAGTATATGGGTACCAATTAGTATTACCGTTTAATGGTATTGTTTTTACTTGTAAGTAGAGGTTTTTAATTTGATTTGTAAGGATTATGATAACGTATTATATTTGTGTAGAGTTAGATGTCCGGCCCATTGGGTTGTCTCACTCCCCCCTATACCTCCTTGGCATACTGTAAGCATTAATATTTATAAAATAGTAATAATAATAGCAGTTCAAATGCCTCTCATCCAGTATAGTATTAAACACAATATAAATTAATCCGTCTTTTATTCCAACACAACATTGTTCGATGCACAAATTAGTCTATCTTATTGAAACAGTCAATACAGTTCGACATGCCAAATAAGGCCTTAGAGTAGAATATCATTGTATAAAAAAAATTAAGAAATCTATATTTAAAAAAAAAAACAAAAAAAAACAAAATACTTTAGTCTAGAGTAAGGGATGAAATTACACAGTACAAATGGACAGTGTTTGGGATGGTTTCAGTTTATTTAAGGTTGTGTCAATGGTTTAAAGACCAAGCTTTGTGGCTTTAGGTCGTGTCTGGGCTTTTTGTGTTGCCTCGGTGGCCCCTGTTATAGTTGTCACCAAATGATCGTTTGCCAAATTTCCATTTCGAAATAAGAGGCTGCAATCGCATTGGATCGATAGGGAAGAGGTGAGGTGGCTGTAGTGATGCAAAGGAGGGGCTGTGATTGTTTTGTATCGATGGGGAGGAGGTGAGTTGGTTGCAGCAATAGAAACTAAGGGCTTCCTGTAGGGATGCTAGGGGGAGGAGGAAAGAGGGAAGAGTGAGGTGGTTAGGGGGCGAGATGAAATCATTGCACCAACAGAAAGCAAAGGCTGCGTGTGGACATGTTAGACAGAGGAGGAGAGAGCGGAGGGTAAGATGATCGAAAAAGGGGTAGGGGTGCCGACAAGTGTGTGTAGTTTTGTCGACAAGGGCTGGAGAAAGAGGGTAGGGCAAGGAGGGGGTTAGGGCTAGTCTTGGAATTTTTATTTCAGCTGGAGGTCCTCTTTGCAACAATTTCTGTGCTTTTCTCTTCATCTTATGAACTCTGCTTTGTTCTTTTAATTGCTGCCTTGCTTTTATTTTCTGTTTTTCTAGCTTCCGTGCTGCTCTTTCGTTTTTGCAGTTCCTCTGCGGAGATTACACTGTACGCGCCTTTGCTCATTTTTGTTCATGGTCGTGTTGTTTGTTATTTTGGTTGTGATCCTGCATTTTTTTCATCTGTGCTTATTTTTGGAGGTTTTCTTTGGGACACTATTGTTGCTTCTCATGGTTGCTATTTTGGTTATATTCTTGCTTTTTTATTCATTTGTGCATGATTTCCTAATTATTGTTAAGGTTTTGTATGGCTTCATTAATTTATTTGTTTGGTGTCGATTGTGTTCATGTGTTTTCAGTGTTTAATCCACTGTCATATGAGAATCTTTGTTTTCTGTTGAACTATTTTCTATCTGTCATATTGTTTGTTATTGTGAGGGTAAGCCTGCGTCTTTTCATGCATACTTATGTTTTGGGCGATTCTTTTGGGAGAGTATATTGTTTTTCGCCTCTGATGGTTGTTCATTTGCTTGGATTGTCGTTTTTTATTTACTTGTCCTTCATTAGATAATTGGTTATTGCTCTTTTGAGTGGCTTCATGGATGTTTTGTTCACTGGTGATTGCATTAAGTTATTTTCAGTTCTTCATGAGTTGTCATGAAAGTGTCTTTGTTCTACCTTCAAGGTTTTTTTGTAGCCGCATGCATAATTTTAATAACTGGATTTTCTGTGTAGGTTTTCTCTTTGCAATTTACGTGCTTTGTTGTTTTTCACTTGCGGTTGCGTCTTGTTGGTCTTGTACTTTCGTAGTGATTAGATATCTTGCCCTTTAAATATTTCATGCCTTTTAAATTTCTATTTGGTCTTTGTTTGGCTTGTAGTTGTTGTCCTTGCTTAATTATTGTAATTTGATTTTTATAATGTTGTATTCTTATTTGATGAATGTGTTGATTGCGCTTATTGGGAATTTAATGCGGTTATTTGATGAATATGCTGGTTTTGTTTTTGGCAAATTAATGTGCTTACTATGGTTTCTGGTTTTTGTGTACTTCCTTGTCCAGTGATGAAATCAAAATCATCAATGGAAAAATAGTACAAATCGTGTGAACATAAAGATGACAATAAAGTGCCATTATTTGTGTGTTTACATGATTTGTAATTTTTTTAGCCTTTTGGTTTAGTTTTGATTGATGGATGAGGAAACCAATTGCGTGTGCGACTCGATTTTGTTTGTTTTAAAATATACGATGCTGTGTGGCTCTTTGTGCAAATGTTTGTCTATTTGTTTTTTACAAAGTTCTTTTCTTTGCATGGGTCTGTTTGTCCTTGCTCTGTAGCTGCATCCATTTACTTTTATGTTGTCTCCTTGTTACTGGTTTTGCTTTGAATACTAATCAAAGAACATAAATCAATTTGTGCCTTGGTATTTTTAAAAAAAAAATTGTATTAATATCTGTATCAATGTGTGATTTTTTATTTTTTTTTATCAAAGTGGTCAAAAAGTGAGATCCTTTTATATTTTTTTGTGGCTCCATTAAATTTGTTTTGAAAAAGAACAAATTTGTGTTCTTCTTTGTGTGTTTGTGGACGAAGTTAATTTGTTTTATGAGAGGACAAATTAGTCTTCTTCTTTGTGTGTTTGTGTAGAAAGCTAAATGGTAAGCATTATTTCTTTGGGGATGGTTTGTAGTTTTGCAATGTTTGTTGGGGGTTATCACTCGGGTGATCACATTTAGTGTGCGTTGAGTTTTGGGTTTAGGGGAATTGTGATTGAGTTTGTTACCAAAATCCAAGCTTCTTGATCAACAGGAATTTGGCTTTTCTCTAACTTCGTTAGTGTTTATTGAAGAAAAAAAAAAATCAACATTTGCTATTTTATTTTATTTTATTTTTTTTGTGTTTTGACAAGGATTTATCTCTTTTATGTTGTTTCATTTCATGCTTTTGGCATGGTTCACTACAACAAAATAGCTGTTTGGTGAGAATTTTTGTCCTCGTTGAAAGTTGCTGTCTTGTTGCTGAAGGTTTTTAGCAAGGAAAAAAAATTCCTTGCTTGTTTCTCGTATTAGGCCCATTGGGAAATGTGTACAGTGAGGAATTGTTTCCTCATAGAAATGATACAACGAGAGTGGAACTTCTTCTCATAGTTGAGTTAGAGCAGTAACAAATTCTTCGCTAGAATGGTTGGAATGTGGTCGTCAAAACCTTTTGAAAACCTAAATATTGACATTCCGTAACTTGTGCGAGGATAAAATTCTTTGCAAAAATAATCAAATTCCTCACTCTAAATATCTTCTGGCGAGGAATTTGTAGGGGAGCTTTTAGTGATGAACATATTATTTCTCACTGCAAATCATATATTGCGAGAATGAATTTCCTCGTTGATAAGTATCTAGGAGACACTCAATTTCACGGTGTAAGTTGAAGATAATTATTCTCATAAGTAACCTACTGCGAGAAGTTGGTTTCTCCCTATAATTGGAATTTAGTGCCAAGAATTAATGATCAAAGGTACTTAAAGTTAATTCATATTAGTCCAAAACCAAAATAGCTTACAGTGATAATTTGTAGTCTACAAAATCAGTTAAGCTTAATGTTAACAACTATGAAAGTTCACATTGTTTTCACAAAAAGTTCACATGTTCCAGCAAAACAAAATGACTACTTATGGAGGTGGTTGCTGCCCTTCCATTATTTTGTGTAGGAGTTCCTCAAATTTCTTTTGGTTCTCTTTCAATTCTTAGATCTCTTGTTTTGCTTTACCAAGCTCTTGTTTTGCTTCAACAAGCTTTTGTTGTTGAGTCTCAAGTTTTTCTTCTAAATGTTTGTCCAAAATAGTGTCTTCATGAGAGACAGACGTTAAAGGACCTTTGAAGTACCCAGACTTCTGACCAAGAAACCCTAGAACAATTTCATCATCTATCAATGTCACAGTACTATCTGGAAGAGTTGTTTCATTTTTCATACTTAGCATCTCTTCCTACAAATGAAAAATAAACTATCATGTTTGGCTCCTTCATGTACACAAACATAAAATCTATCATGTTTGGTTCCTTCATATATATATCATAAACAGAAAATCTTCATAGAAAATATACACAACCAGCATGTGCATAACTAACTTACCCACTTCAGTTTAGCTCCTTCATCCCAACAATTTTTGGTGTTTTTATGCACATCCTCAACGTAATCAATTGCACTTAGTTGCTCTCCGGTTTTGGCTTCCTACTACATGGATTGCAAATTAAAGTTACTAACTTATTATCTACCTAGAATCTAGATTAAAATTATGAAAACCACATCTTAAAATCTCTTCTTTATGGGCCCTAACAGATTTTGACCCTCCTTTATGATTGTAAGTCAAATGAGACCTATTAATTGCATTTTTATTTGAGCGTTCTTGCATAGCAAAATAAATGTTGTGACATGAAGAAGATAAACATCACGCATGGCAACTGCAATTCAATTCATTTAATATACACGTGTACCTTGAATTGAACACTTGCATAACGATCACAAAGAAAATTCCATTCCTCTTCACTAGTTACATCCTCATATTTGTTTTGTTTTGCCTCCTCCAGAGTAAGGAAGGAATCAAAATGCTTCCTCAGCTTGTGTCGAAAATCAACAAACCGCCTTTGTAATGCATTCTTAATATATGTACTAACATGAGTTAGTGACATATCAATATCGTACTTGCTCTGCATGGAATTCAATTTATGGTAAATCTAATTTAAGAAGACTTTTACATACTGAGTGTAACAAAAATGTGAAAAGAAAATATTACTCACATTTATTCTTTCAACCATCTTATCCACATCCTTCTTTTCTACATTCCTCCATTGCTCCACATTTAGTGGTGCATAGGTTCGAACCACAAAACCAATATCATTCACAAGAAATGAGGAATTTAGACTTGTGGGCTTCCCCTTTAGTTTGGTCAGTGTAATTGGTATTTTCAAACCACCAAGCTGCTCTTGCAGTTTATCAAAATTCTTCCCATGGGTCTTTGACCTTTTTTTTTTCCTTTTTCTGTTCACCTAAAACATCATTAATGCAAATTTTATTTTACATATGATACAAGAACCTTTTACAGAAACAAAGACAATACAAAACAAGTGGAACAAGAAGGCCGAGGACCAAGAAAACCATAAGAATAAAAAACCAATTGAACACACCAATAACATCCTAAAAGAAACGGACCACATTTTCTTGCTATAAAACAAAACACCTTTTGAGGTTTATATAAAGAATTTGCTCTAACTTTTAATCCATTAATGAAAAGTTCAAATAGTTAATAAAACACGTCATAACTCTTACACATATTATATTCAAATATATAGAAAAGAAAATCACTTCAATTAAGCATCCTAATATAGATAACATTCAACATAAAAAGGCATATCATTAGCACTTCCATGGGTATTGACTGACGATATAATAGCAGTAACCGTATTACTTGAAGGTATCACAGAAAAGCCACAGAAAAACGGTTTTAGCAAACCAAGATTAAGCATGATTTTGAACACCCATAACTATACCAAATGATGCAAAAAAACATGAGAGAAGCTTGTTTTGAGTACATTAAAAGCATCTAAGATTTGTAGGAAACGGGGTTCCCAGTTGAAAGTTATGCAAGATACAAAATAGAGCCCCGAAACTAGAAACCTAGAATTTGTTGATGTTTGGCAGCTTTGTGACTCAAGTTTGTACATGGTTTTGACATATCAAAACTTAACGGAATTATGTGAAATCAGATAGGCTTTGATCATGGACATGTCAAGTTTCAAAACACATGATAATGGATCAAAAGGAATCCATAAGGACATAGAAATCAAGAGCCAAAGTAGGCTACTTGAAACATAGTTTTTCTTCACAGAAACATAAATTCCTTGCAACTTAGAACCCAAACTCTTCTAATTATAACTTCAGAATATTTCCATACAATCCCAAAATCATGTCTATAACTTTGATTTCAATTATACTCACAATTAACAAAAATTGACTTTTTAAGCCAAACCCTAAAACATGATATTTTGATCAACACCCCCAATGTATAAAATTAAAAGTAACAAGAAAGATTGATACAAAGCAGCTATGGAAATAACAAAGAAAGCTAGGAATCTTACCCATGTTGCAGGTCGACAAAAGGAACCATACTTTTGTTATGATTCTCTTTGCTTCTCCAAACGTAGTATTCTATACTTCCTTCGACCTCTCTAAAAAAAACCGGGTATAGTTTTCTCTCCTCGTTATCCTTCTTCTTCCTCTTTTTCTTTCTTTTTCTTTTCCCCTATTCTCTTCTCCTCCTCATTCAGGTTCCTCCTCCCCCTTTTTCCACCCACTCCCCTTTTTAGAAGATTCTCCCATTTTCTTTTCTTTAATTAATATTATTATTGTTATTATTATTCCATAAACAACACCGTATTGCCCTTATAACACTTAGAAAAATATTGAGTTTCACAAACTTGGGTCGTCTGCGTGAAATATTTTTCTCACTGAACACAGATGCAACCCAAATACAAAATTTCTCGTTGTAGGTGTGAATAAAAGGCGCCCTATTTAAAACTTTTGGAAAATTATAGCGGGAATGTTACAGCAAGAACCCATTTTCCTCGCTAAAAATTTTATTCAGCGAGAAAAACAACAATTTCCTCGCTAATATTTTTGGAGGAAAGAATATAATTCCTGCTAAACCTAGAGTGAGAAGAACAATTTTTCCTCACTAGCATTATGTACAGCAACAAAATAATTTTCTCGCCGAAATTATTTTTTCCTCGCTATTTCTTAGGGATGTATTGTTAGCTTATTTGCCAGACCCCAAGTTGGCTTTAAAAGTTGGTACCCCCGTGATGTTGATTAGAAATTTAAATTAATGTTGTGTAACAGAACACGGTTGGTTATGATGCAATTAAGCGATGGAATTGTGGAAGCAAAGATCATAACGGGGAGCAACATTGGTGAAAAAGTTTATATCCCAAGAATAATTACTGAATCATCTCAACATAAATATCCCTTTACTCTGCAAAGGCAGCAATTTCCTCTCGTAATTTGCTATGCAATGACAATAAAAAAAGCCAAAGACAATCCTTGAAATTTGTTGGGTTGTTTCTATCATGTACTATTTTTTCTCATGGGCAACTATATGTTGCGCTATCCAAGGTCATCTAAAAAAAAGGGTCTTAAAATTGTCATTACTCACGATAGTGAGATGCCTTATGGTTATACAAAAAACATAATTCATATAGATATTCCGAAACATTTACATAAAGGTATCTTGGTTTCTATTTATGCTTTTGAGTTATTTTTCTATCTCTTTGTTTATTGTTCTAAATATGACTCAATCTTTTCTTTGATGAATGAGCTTATTCAGTTTTGAATTTAATTTGCTTCAAATTCTTCAGTTCTCTAGATTGATGGAGTCAATGTCAATTTGTTTTACGAGGCTACTAGCATTTTTATGTCTCTGAATGCTACAAGTCTCAATTGTGTGTACGTTAATAAATAGGAGAGAATTATAGACCTTTTACTTATCATTAGATACCAGCATTTTTATATCTCCAGATGCGCACACCGTGTTGTTAGCACAGAAAACCTTTGTGATCACATATATTCTAAAATTCATAAACAAACAACTTTATGCTTTTCTTTGGCCAATTCTATATTGCCTACACATAATAAACATTTGTTTGGTTAATTTTTTTGCTAGATTCAATTAACAAACTACTATGCCGTTTTTATGCTGGGTTAACAATTTCATGCAAATGGAAAAGAAATGAAAAGTTCATTTTCCCGATATAATGGCATAACTTAGAATAAATTTTGTTTTTAAAAAGATAAGATTCAAAGTTTTCGATATGGACACTTTTACTCTCTTTGAATTTCACTAGAAAGATCAATTTATGTTCTATTTAAGGAAGAATTTAGAGCTATACAAAGAAAACTAAGTATGAATTATCAACTTTTTTTTTTCTTATTTCTTATTTTGTTTTTGTTTTTGTTTTTTCTTTTTTGAAGTTCACTCGAGTTTGTTTTCCATTTAAAAATTTAAATAATATTTCATCAGTTAATGTTTAATCAATGTCGACTTGATTTAATTAGTAATATGTTTTTACAAAATGCCTCAATTGCTGTCAGTTTGATTCTGAAAACAATCTCCATTGTTGTCTTACATATGATCTTAAATGTTATCTTTGTAATTGGAACTGTGTTATACTTGCCATTAACGTGATTCTTAAACCATCTGTGTTAAATATTCTCTCATGGATTTAATATTCAGTCTAATTTTGTTTTTCTCCTTTTGAAAAGGGATGCGGCTCCAATTTTATTTGGACCATCTGAAAGTTGGCTTCGCATACAAAATTAACAGATTTCATGTTGTTCGTAACAAGATATCAAGCAAGGTTGTCCATCATGCTGCCGTAGTTGAATTGAACAAGAAAACCACAATTGTTCTTGTTGACAAAACAAGCCAAGAGATCCCAATGCAGCGGTTTAATTAAATTGAGTTTGATCAGCTTTATAAAAGAGTTGATAGGAATGCCGAGCTTACAGGTAACAAATTTGGGTTTAAGTGCTGATGTAAAATCTGAGATATTATTTTAAGTTTTTTGTTGACTTTAGTCTATCCTCATTCCGATTGCTAAATATCGTCTGTAGATGTATTTAATTGCTTGACAACTATACAACCGACTAAAGAGGTCACTATCTAGAGCACAAGAATTACGAAGAAAAGAAATCTTAAGCTCCAAAATATCAAGTAAGTTACGCTTATATTAAATTCTTATTGCAATTTGCACATGTAACATTATATATATATATGACATATAGAAAATGATCGCTCTACTTATTAATTACAAAGGAGAAGAAGTAAGGGTCACCTTATGGACAGAAACTGCAACGAGTTTTGAGAACAGTGCAATACAATCACTTTTGCCACCCATCTTCGTTGCTTTGACTACCCTTAAAGTCAAACAAAACCAAGGTTATAACCCAACATACTTTATTTAGTTACTTCAAATTTCAGTTTGTTGATTGTTATGTTTTATTTATAAGAAAACATGTTATCGAAAGCACAGGATCAACCGTTTGTTTTTTCAATCTTGACATTGCACAGCTTTGCAAATACAAACAGCCGTAAATCAACAATCCTTCTTTAATATTTTATGCGTTTATATTTTTTCAATAAATCTCTCACCTTAAATATGCGCAAAACAGGTTTGAGCATCTAAAATCACAAGTTCAAATCCTACCCACCTCAGCTGACATGTATATGAGGTGTGCTATCAATGTTGATTTTGAGTTAAAAACAATTGACAGTTGTTTTTGCTTAATCCTGCATTGAACAAGGTTAGTCCGTTTTTGTCAACCTGTTAACAAAAATCATTTCTTTTTTTTTTTAGTTGAATTTTTGTGCTGCATCTTGCTTAATTGTCAATATTAATTGGCAAAATGCCTCTTATTTGTTGTTGCGTATTGTGTTGCGCTAACAAAATGCCCTATGGTTTGTTTATCTGTCTGTTTATACTTTCATGTTTACGAGATGATGCTTCTCTAATGATTTGAAAATCATGTGATTTTATAACAGAGTGCAAGTTTCGCATGCCATGCAACGATTGTTGGATTCGATTTAACCAGGGGATGGTGATATAAGTCGTGCCCGTCTTGCCATAAAGCTGTCAAGAAAACATCTGGGTCGTTTGAGTGCCATGGGCATGGTTTCATAAAAAAATTACCTAAACCATGGTAATGTCCTTTTACATCATTTTTAACTTTTTCCGATAAATGTGGTGTTCCTTGCAACTGTATCTTCTCTTGCATAGGTTCAAAATGAACGAACCAAATCTACTTCTTGATGATAGGAAAGCATGCCAAAAAGCTACTTGGTGTTTCTTGCCATAGTCTGGTATAGACGACAAGTATGAAGATCTTTTGGTGATACCGTCAAATTTAAAAAAAAATTGGTTGGCAAAAAAAACAAAATTTCAAGTCCATTTTGGAAATCAAAACAATGACTTTGGAAACGAACTTCATAGGTCATGGACTGCTTGAAGACCAGGCACCCTCAAACCCAATAATTGCCTTAATCGAACCATAGACACCTGATGCCACCACAGGAAAACAGATTATGGGTAAAGCAAACCTTACCCCATTGACGCCCTTGTAACAATTAAATCAGCAACCCAAGTAAGTTACGTCTAGTAAGAGTTCGAAGATAATGTTGTTCCCTCATCAACTAGACTAATCCAACAGGTGAAATTTTCCTCTCAATTAATGTTCTTATGTGTAAATCTTGATATACTTGCCTCTCTTGGGTATTATGAATATGTTTTGCTGCTCATAAAAAACGACCTATGGTTTGTTTATCTGTCTGTTTATACTTTCATGTTTGCGAGATGATGCTTAAATGTCTCTAGTGATTTGAAAATCATGTGATTTTATAACATAGTGCAAGTTTCGCATGCCATGCAACAATTGTTGGATTCGATTTAACCAAGGGATGGTGATATAAGTCATGCCCGTCTTGCCATAAAGCTGTCAAGAAAGCACCTGGGTCGTTTGAGTGCCATGAGCATGGTTTCATAAAAAAAAATTACCTAAACCATGGTAATGTCCTTTTACATCATTTTTAACTTTTTTCCGATAAATATGGTGTTCCTTGCAACTGTGGATTACTCAACTAACTAACATAGTAATATCATCTTCTCTTGCATAGGTTCAAAATGAACGAACCAACTCTACTTCTTGATGATAGGAAAGCATGCCAAAAAGCTACTTGGTGTTTCTTGCCACAGTCTGATATATACTAGGAGTATGAAGATCTTTTGGTGGTATCGTCAAATCTGAAAAAAAAAAAATTGGTTGGCAAAAAAAAGAAAAAAAGAAAAAATTTCAAGTCCAGTTTGGAAATCAAAACAATGACTTTGGAAACGAACTTCATAGGTCATGGGCTACTTGAAGACCAGGCACCCTCAAACCCAATAATTGCCTCAATCGAACCACAGACACCTGCTGCCACCACAGGAAAACAGATTATGGGTAAAGCAACCCTTACCCCATTGACGCTCTTGCAACGATTAAATCAACAACCCCAGTAAGTTACGTCTAGTAAGAGTTCGAAGAGAGTGTTGTTCCCTAATCAACCGAACTAATCTAACAAGTGAAATTTTCCTCTCAATTAATGTTCTTATTTGTAAATCTTGATATACTTGCCTCTCTTGGGTATAATGAA
This sequence comes from Pyrus x bretschneideri, assembly GCF_019419815.1. Lineage (NCBI taxonomy): Eukaryota > Viridiplantae > Streptophyta > Magnoliopsida > Rosales > Rosaceae > Pyrus > Pyrus x bretschneideri. The sequence goes on along the minus strand of NW_025999837.1, from coordinate 1,131,592 downwards.
TATGTTTTGCTACTCATAAAAAATGCTTGAACAATCTTTTCACATCACTGTTTAACACTTTTTTTTTCCTGTTTATCACGTATCTCTCTAACCTTTGTACCTTGATTCACAGCAAAAAGGCTCGCAGGGAATAAGCAGAGACAACCAATTTTGTCATAATTACTGGATAATTCACCAAATTGGTTGTCCCCAAAATTGAACCAACAAACAAAACATTGATAGCCACACACAAAAGCAAATTTCATACTAAAAAAATGAAAGATAGGGAAATTACAATTTGTTTTTCGCTCACACGCCTAAATAGCACCCATGATAACGACAATTATTAAATTATGATTTATGTTTTTTGTTTTAGTGCGAAGGATGTCCACTTTAAAAGAAATAAATTGCCAAAGTCTTCATGATCAACTGGTGCAAGGGAATTTGCATATATATTTTGGTTTAAACATTTGTAATAGCTGTTGGAACAAGAACATAAAACTTTTTATATTTTTTTGTTAACTGCTGAAACAGGTACATAGCTCGTAGGATATGTATTTTGCCATGTTGAATGCACATACAAAATATATGTAAACTACATGCTGCTTCTGTTTCTTATGGAAATAAAGTATGTTTTGCGATCACGGCTTTTATAATTAGTTGTACAATGCCTTTTCACATTAGCTGAATTGAATCTATATAAAAACTAAACTGCTGATCTTACTAGCCCCAATCAACCATATGTTGCTTATATTATTTGAAGACTCCTATGTTCATTCGCGATCCTGTTGAATTTACTAAGCTACATTTCAGGATATCATTCCGTTCATGCCGCCAATTTCGTTTACTTTATGTGAAAAATTATTGATGCTTGTTTCAACTAATACATTCAATCCCCGTAGTAAAGTCCAAATATATTTTCTAGTGTATTCAATAATGATGCTAAAGAAATCTATAAAAGTATAGGTGCAATCAATTGATTTGGTAGATTTTTTTAGTACTTTTTTATTATGAAAGTTTTTAAAGTACTTCAGAAAGTGAAAGATTTTGGTACATTCTAGTTAATTTGTAGTGTATTTTAGGCCATGACAAATTATGCCTTCCTTTCAAGATTTTGATGGATATTTTTCCCTTTCTTATGGGATAATCACACCATCTTTACTATCACCAGTATCTTCCCCACCGCCCACATCGTCTTGCCACCACCATTCCCACTACCATGCCATCCCACTTTCACCCCCATCATGTCGCCACCACCACTACAACCACCACAATTGCCTTCATCACTATTGATGCCATTACCTTACCACTTGCACCGCCACAGCCACTGAAACAACCATTGTCCCCATCACCACCTTGTCACAGCCATCACTACCCTGCCACCATGACACAACTTGCCACTATCACTACCACCACTTCCAGCACCATCTTCACGATCACCTTACCACTATCGCCATCACCACTGAAACTACCATTGTCCTCACTGCCACCACCAACATCACACATGATGGCCTACCATTATTTAAAAAATTTAAAACTAGTGAAATGCCCATTAAATAAGGCATTAAAAGTTCACGAGAATACATGCAAGTACACTAAAGCCTATAATAAAGACTCACAAACCCCATTAAATTCCAAAAAGAATTCATTGAAACCTATGTGAAGTCTCAAAAACTCTCTCAAAATTAATGAATTTCTATAGATTTATAATTCCTTCAAAATCATTTAAAATCTTATTTGAACACTCTCCGTTAAACTTATGATTTAGATTTTTCAGGCACGTTTGGGGGGCTAGACAGGATAACATGTATTATTCTGGACTTGTTAGGTTAGGATTAGATTTGATAGGTTGGGTTTTTTTGTCCATTGTTTGGTGTAGATTGGCTCAATCAGATAAAACTTGGATTCAAAACTATCAGCCATGTCGGATCCAGGTCGACTTTTAGTTTTTTACTATTTTTGCTTCATAAAAGTGGCAATTTTTCTCACGACCCATACTCAACACTGTTATCTCACTCATGACGCTGTTACGACGACCCACTCAACACCCAGCTCGTTACTAGCCCACGACGTCATTCTCCGACGATCCACCCAAGCCCCTGCTTGCGACCCATAATCCATGGCCCTTTCAAACCTACAAATTTGATTTGAGATTAGATGGTTTGCCTAGTTTTGGTTAGGGTTCGGTGGTGACAAGAAAATTCAATTCTCTAGTGAGAATGAGGTGCAAAGTCCAATGCTGACCAAAATGTTGTGGTGGTTATTGGGTTGAGATTGATTCGGGTTTTATGTGAATTACAAAGATCCATTAGTATTTCATGAAGACAAAGTGGAAAAGAAGATAAGGTAAGGAGCCATAGCAAAGAAGAATGCAGGAGAAAAAGAAAGGGAAAGATTACATCTTCACATTCGCAAAAAGAGGCTTGCAAGACTCATAACCCATGTCTCTGGTCGGGTACATAGCCGTTGCTATTTTGGACACATGTACAAGATTCGGAATCAAGTCCATGTTACACTTTGTTTCATCAAACAAGGATTGAGATTTGTAGCCATTTTAATTGGTCATAACCTAGCCTAGCTAGTCCCCAAATGGGTTCTTCATGACCTTGCAACTATAGATGTTGAATGTCTTGCAAATTATGGGTTGAGTATAATCTGGGTCGTTTGCCCCTTTGTCTATGGTGTGGTTTGGGCTTTATCCTATTCCCTTATGTCCACTTAGATATGAGTGATTTCCTCTAAAATTCATTTTCATTGTATTTTTTGCCTTTCTAAATATAATCATAATTATCAACAGAAAGTGCAATGAAAATGAATTTTTAATAAAATTTCAACAAGTTATATTAAAAATACTTTTAAATTATGAGCAAAATTACATTTTACAAAACTAGTTAGTCAAAAATAGAGTGAGTCCATAAAATGGTAATTTCCATCTCTTTTCTCCAAGTCTATGAGAGGAAGTCTCTGAGGCAAAGAAAACAAGTTAATTTCTATCTCTTTTCTCCAGTTCAAATTTTCTTTGAGTTCACACTGTATTCAAAGAAATCAAATATTGCACTCTCATTCTAGAAAAGAAGAAGGATGCTTACTAGCACCATCATCAAGTTCTTTCAGTAAATTTTATCACTCAATTGTAAGTTTTCAAAAGTCAATAATAAATTCTATTTTTAGTATATATATATATATATATGTATGTATGTATGTATGTATGTATGTATGTATGTACAAACAATATTGGGAAGAGAAATCGAAGTTAAGAATAATGGTCAATAATGAGTTTGTCTGACTCAATTCGCCCCTAAAACTTTAGGCTCAAAACAAGTTTGGGGCAAACCATTTCAAAACTAAAGACTTCTATGGGTCGAGGCATGGTTGGGTTTCCAAATTGTAGCCTTTGCCCATATATGCTGGGAATGGATTTCCCCACACTATTTTTTTTTTTTACACGCTGCATATTTTTTATCTTAATTTTCTTTAATTCATTTTGGCTAAATATTAAATATAAACAAAAGTGTGCAAAAGTAGAAAAAAAAAATTTGCAAAAAAAATTCCATAAAATAAAGGATTAAATACTTAAAACCCCTCAACCTTTTAGTGTCATTCTAAATTGATCTCAACCTTTTTTTAACATTCCAAATAAGTATGCCACCTATTGGATATGTCACATCTGTTAAGCCTCAGTTAAAAATTTGTTACATTAACTAGGCTTACGTTGTCTCCAAAATCCATAGAAGGTCATGGAAACATAGCCTCCACCAACCAACGGTTACCACCATCCGCATCATGCTATCACCTCCAAACCTAATGCAAGACCACCAACTCCACCCTACAACTCAAGCCGCCAACATCAAGAAGAAAGTCATGGACATTGCTGCAATGGTAGGAACTGCCATGATGCAATGACCACCATCTTCATCGCCTGCAAAGAAGAACTGAAAGATTTACAAGCCAAGAATCGGCAAATAAGGAAATCACATGAGTAGAAACAATTCATTGAAACCATATTTGAATTCTTAACCCTCTTCTTCGTTAAGAGATTGCCCTCCTCATGTAATTCAACTTGGGTCAATTTTCAATTCAATTCAATACCTATTTGATCATTGGGTTTCATTTTATATAATTTATGTTTCAAATTTAGATTTTGAGGCAACTAATATTAATATTGTCCATGGTACATCTAGTTTGGATTTGAATATAATCCATGTTTGAATAAAAAAAAAAAGAAAAAAACGGTAATTGAGGCTCAACGGATGTGAAATTTTTAATAAGTTTGGTACTAGTTTAAAATGTTTAAAAATATTAAAACTAATTTGGACTGACACTAAAAAGTTGGGAAGAGTTTTAGGTATTTAATCCTAAAATAAAATAGGTACAAAACTCGTTGTGGGCTATTAATAATGGGCCGTTCCCAAAATTTTCCATAAGAGTGAATTAAAAAAATAAAAATAAAAAAATAACCCCTGAACTATAAAGATAAACGGGTGGAAACGTAATTGAGAGCGGATGAGAAGTCGAGCAGTACACCATGCCGGTTGAATTGCTGATACAGGACCGTATAAACCCTAACCCACACTCCGACTCTCGTACAGATTATTCTTGGGGGGACCGCCGGACCAGGTATTTCCATCCTCACAATTCTTATTCCTTTCAATTTATCTTCCTTGCTCAAATTCAATTGGTATTCGACGGCGATCATCTTTTTTTCTATCCAAGTTCCAGGTCCAAGATTGATGCTTGTTTTCTGAAAAGAACCCTAATTTTTGTTTATCTTGTAATTTAATCTGGGTTTTATTTGCTGATAATTTAATCATGTTCTATGTATGTGTTTGTGGTTTGATTTTTTTTGTGGAAATTGTTTTCTTGTCGCTTGTTTTTCTTGAAAGAACCCTAATTTTTGTTTTTCTTGTAACTTAATCTGGGTTTTATTTGCCGAGTAATTTAATCATGTTCTATGTATGTCTTAGTGTTTTGAGTTTCTTTGTGGAAATCGTTTTTTTTTTATTTTTTATTTTGGTTAATTTTGAAGTAGATAAAATATTTGATGATAACAGATAAATAATTTGCAATCAGGTCCCTTCCAAGTAGTTGATAGATAATGTTGAAGAGAGCCCTGCATAAAAATTTAGGAGTACCTCGTGATAGGAAGAGGAGGAAAAGGGAAAGCATCTCTGGCGCGTTAGGTATTGATTTGTGTACAAAAGCATCTGGAATTGAAAGAAAAAGAAAGAGAGGAGAATTAAGCATGATTGACAAGAATGTTAAGCTTAAACAAATGAAAGGGACCGTAAATTCGAATGGTGTGGAGATAAGAGTTGAGGGCGTGGATTATATCTCGCACTTGCCTGAAACTGTGATCCATCTCATCCTGTCTCTCCTTCATAGTACAAAAGATGCAGCTCGAACCAGTACCTTGTCGAAGAGGTGGAGGGACTTGTGGACCTCTTTCTCTGTTTTGGCATTCGATCAGCGCAAGTTTCAAAAACCAGAGGGAGTTAAAGATAGGAAGAAATGCAATGCGGTGTTTAAGGAGTTTGTTGACAAATCTCTCCAGAGCCACTTTGACCGTAATTTGGGTATATATAAGCTTGTGCTGCATGTGAACTCGTTTGATCAAGATATGGCTCATCGTATTGAAAAATGGATTCGACTTGCAGCTGAAAATAAAACAAAAGAGATTGGTTTCCATGCTCACAAGAAAATATGCGGTCGCTACACGGTGCCTAGGAATGTCTTTACTTCGGAAACCATAACTGGATTAAGGCTAGAAGGCTGTAGAGTGGATACTTCCAGTAATATAAAGCTTCCTAATCTGCAAAAGCTGTATCTGCGAAAAATCCATTTTGATGAATCAATAATTATAAATCTCATTACCAGCTGCCCTCTAATTAACGACTTGAGACTCATACTTTGCTCGGGGTTAAATAATCTGCAGATTTCAAGTCTCCTTAAACTTTATAGGGTTGAAGTACACTACTGCCATGGACTAGCGATGATTGAAATCAACGCTCCAAGTCTTGAAACATTTTGGTTTTGCGGGAAGAAATACATGTCCTGCAAAATTAAGTTGGCTGCATGCGAGTCTCTTAAAAGACTGACATTAGAGGACAGTAGAATGACAGACAACCAATTTCGTGATCGGTTCTTTAGGTTTCCTCTCCTGGAGAAACTGGATCTACATAAATGCCTCAACTTGAAAAATATAAGAATTGCAAGCCATCGGCTGAAAAGGCTAGTATTAAGAGGTTGCAAGAAACTAGCAGATGTTGAAATTGATACTCCTAATCTTCTTTCATTTGAGTATGAAGGTGATGAAATGCCCTTTTCTTTTCTGAATCCTGTAAGTTTGAAGGAGGCCAAGCTTTCATTTGCAGCAGTAAGAAACTTCATATCTGAGCCTGAATGGTTTCTTAAGATGCGAGAATTTCTTGGAAAGTTGGATCATAGAGCCTTTAAACTGGTTGTTTACACCAATAAGGTAATCTTCTTTTGTTATTAACAATTGTAACTCATTTTCCGCTTCTCTTAATTTATCTTATCTTACATGCTTTCATTGTCCAATCCAGAATGTCATCATCCACGAAAATATTAGAGAAATTTCGCTTCCTGCAAACTGTGGTCTCAAATTTGAATTAATCCAATCATCAGTGGGTACCGAAGAACTATTAGATGGTTCATTGCAGAAACGGCAGCTGGAGACCCTATCTATAGTGTCGTCTTCCAGCAGTGAATTCCTCAAGGTATGGTAGTTTCCTTGCTTCCATTTTGCTAATTGCTACCCTATTACATTATCCGCAATTTGTATACTGTGGATTCTTTTTCAGATCATGGATCCTTCAATTAAGTCCACCATGTAGAGTGAGATTAAGCCATCAAAGAATAAAGTGACATTTTGCTTTCTCGGCCGTTGTTTTAACTTGAACTGCAGTTGGTACGTGAGAAGATTACCAGAAAGGAGGATCCAACCTGCTGCACAAGTATGAATTCAACCAATAAGTGTTGGAGACACTTCTTAAAGGACGCCAGGATGGTGAACTTGAAAGCGACCAAACACGTTGCTCCATGGATGGCTTGGTTGAAGTCACATCCAAGGGTTAATGAGATCACTTGTTTTAGATTGAAATGGAAATCGGACAAAGATGGTAAGGAGGCATCCCGCTAAGGTTTACATTTTAACTTTTAAATTTCAAAACTTATATTTCAGCTTTATGTTTACTTTTGTGTGACAATGAATTGATTCATTTTGGAATCCAATTTGAAGATTATTTTTCTGGGGAGATTATACGAGTGCGGTCATCCTTTAAAGTTTTTCATTTAGTTTAGTTATTTTTGAGCTATCTTCCCATAAATAGAGGTGGAGATTTCCAAAACTACAAAAGCACACTTGCAACTCTGGTTATGTTAGTGTTGAATATTTGGAGTGTTTTGTTATTGATTGATTCGAGAGCTAACATTGTTTTCTTGTTATACAAGCAATCCTAGGGGAGGGAGATAGGAAAGTAGGATCTTGTAAATGATTCTTTTAACTCCTTGAGTTACAAGCTTGTATCTCGTACTAGAACTTTTGAACAAGAAGCCGGGGTTTTCGTTCTTATGAAACAGTGCAATACTAGGATGATTTTTAGCTCCTAGAGGAGGATTCAAGGTATACCGTCAATTTTGACGATTGGGATTTGCTGAGCTACGTAACCCTATTTCGTAACCTCACGGTAAACAGCTCTCCGTGGTTGTATACAAGCGGTGATAGGGTTTGTGTAAAGGGGATTATTCTGTTTGAATGTTACTTTTGTCAAGGAATTACTTGGCCCAGATGCCTACAATCAGAAAGTGGAGAAGAGAGGGATAGGAATCGGAAAAGGTTCTACAATTCCAAAATGTAGAACAAGAGAAATGCACTAACATTTGCATTTGAACCTTCTTACTTTATCTAATGTTGTGTGTGACTTTTTACACAAAAAGCAACACATTTAATGTCTTTGAAATATTATTTTATGCTTTTCATCTTTAATCTCTAGGTAAAAGCATTAGAAATTCTTGTTTTTTTTTTTTTATTTTTTTATTTTTCTTTTTTGTGTAGAAAGTGACATATGGTGTTGCCATTTAGTGTTCCGGTCAAGTGATATTTCTCTTCACTTATAAGTGAGAGGTCTTAGGTTCATTTCTCGTCAAAAGTAAATTTAAACCACATTATGCAAGCCCATTATGAGACTTAGCCCACCTCCTTCCTTTAGACAACTAAGGAAAATGTTAGGGGGATTATATTTTGTAAACTACATAATATATGAAGTGTAAACAACTAAAGAAAATGTTAGGGGGACTATATATATGTATATGAAGTGTAAACAACTAAGGAAAATGTTGGGGGACTATATTTTGTAAACTACATGATGTGATAATTGATGGTTAAGTTCTATTTTTAATGATTTAAACAAGGAATTCAAGTATCAATCGCTATATCATGTGGTTTAGAAAATTTGATCTGAAAAGTAGTCTTTCTAGCATCACCCCAACACCTAATTCGATTTCAGTGTCATCCACTTTAGATATCCACCAACTGGCACTTTTTAATTTAGATGCTATTACGGTCACCATGGTTTCATCTCATTTTTGTTTTTGGCAAAGAATCGAGCTGATTTTAACACACGTTTTCTTAGCCTTTTACACCTTTCTCTTTATTTATGGTCATCGGTTGAGTAAAATTAAACAGAAAAAACATACATAATTTTGTTAAAAAAAAAGAAAAAAAACAGACATAATTAGATAAAGGTTTGTAGGAGAAGGAAAAATATATATGTTTATCATTTTCGGTCGAAAGAACTTGAAGTTTGTAACTCAGTAATTAAGAGTGCTAATTTTTGCACTTGAAATCTTTTACGAATGAGGATCCTCTTTGTAAGGAACCTAAGGATCCTCAAATCGTATCCGTTCGTCGTATATCGTGGGGCTAGAAATTATTTTAAATACTTTATTTAAAATTAAATATGAATAGTACTCAACGAAAACTGACTGCAAAATATACGATAAACATACACGATTTGAAGATCCCAAGATATATTCAAATATATGCTTTTCTAGCGATATTGACTAGAGTGATGACCGCCACAACCGTTCTCAAATGTATAAGGCAAAAGCATGATTCCGAGTTCCTGCGTATTGCTTGAATTGCTTGAATAGAATCAGATACTATCCCCCGAATTGCTTGAATTGAATCAGATACTATCCCCCCACCATACTTAGCACCCACCAATTAACATATGTTTTCACATTCAATTTATAGGGTCCACTTAGTAATGTATTTGAACGATCCGAACGATCTATATTTAGTTCATCACCAATTAAGATATGTTTTCACATTCAATTTATAGGGTCCACTTTGTAATGTATTTGAACGATCTATATTTAGTTCATCACTCATAGATCACTCTTGCAAAAAATTAGGCATATCCAAAACTATTAATACATTCATTTGTGGTGAAGAATAAAGATGAATATGGGTCTACAAAGAAACACTAAATTTACTCTAACGATCATATGTTTAGGATTTGGGTGACTTTAGTAGATAAAGATAAAATATTAAAGATAAACGATTAGATCGTTGAAATACATTACAAAGTGAGACCCGTAAAAGCGGGTGTCAAAAGTGTGCGTCCCCTAACCTTAACCATATATCTGTCTCTGTGTTTATATACTCTCAATAATATACTCTCAATAAAAAGCCCCTTCTTTTCTTTCACATATTCTCTCTATATAAAGCCTTCTTTTCTTACTTCTTCTCTGTGTTTACCATGCTTCCATTAAGCACAAAGGTAAGCATTAAGCTCTTCTTTTCCACATCTACTTCTTACTTTGTTGTTGTGCTTTGTTTGTTTTATTATTACAAGTGATATTACTATTCTAATCTACGTCACAAAAGAATAGGAAAGAGTTTGAATCCAAAACATAGTCGGTTAAAGAGGAAGGCCGACTCCACCGTTTTCTACGTTGTTATGCACTTGATCATCAACTTTATTTACCTATTAAAACTATGATTTTGTTTCAACGTACTTTTAAACAAGGAAACTGGTGTAACTTTTTATGTAGGAAGGTGGGAAGAGGAAGACCGCGGTAGTGGGACCATGGGGAGGAAATGGTGGAACTCCTTGGGACGATGGCATCTACAATGGCGTGAGAGAAATCACGGTTGTTTACGGCCACTGCATCGACTCCATCACCGTGGTGTATGATAAAAACGGCAAGCCTGTCAAAGCCGATGCACATGGAGGCCGCGGAGGCACTCAGACCGCGGAGGTCTGCCTCGCAGCTCGTAGTTTTCATTTTATTTGGACAAGTATTGTCATGAAGAATTGAACTCAAGACATGCCTTGCAGATAAAGTTGGAGTATCCGGATGAGTACCTAGTCAGTGTGACTGGGAACTACTGTCAGTTGGCGTACGGTGGCACAGCTATCATCCGTTCGCTTAAATTTCAGAGCAATCGAAGAACGTTCGGACCATTTGGGATAGAGGAAGGCACAACGTTTACTTACAACGTTGAAGGAGGAAAAATTGTTGGGTTGAAGGGAAGAAATGGTTGGTACATAGATGCCATTGGGTTTCATGTATCCCCTGCCCCTACAAAACTCTTTCGGATAGTTCAGAAGAGTTTCAGAAGGCTCGGGAGCTTGGTTACCTTCGGGCACCAGAGAAACTGAAACGACTGCTCCCAAGACTAGAGGATTTTGAATGTATAACTATAAGCTAGTCTTTCTGCTTTTGATTGATTGTTTTCATGTATACTTAAGCTATCCAGATAATTCAGTTGCATTTCACTTTTCTTGCTTTTAGAATCCCGAGACATACGTTTTTGACAAATATTTTGACACCTATTTTGTAGGTCTACTTTGAACTCTGTATATTTTAGTACATCATTCATAGATCATCCTTGCACAAAATTAAACAAATATAAAATCATTAACACATTTGCCACTTAATATTACGGTCTAGTGATATTCTTCTTTACTTGTAAGTGAGAGATTTTAGGTTCGATTCTTGCCGAAGGCGAATTTAAACCGCATTATTATAGTTGGAATATTGTAAGACTTGACCCATTTCCCCACTCCCTTTGTGGATAGTATCATTTGTTTTAATGATTTGTTTTAAACAATCATTAAACATTCATTTGTATCTAAGAAAATAAATGAATACTGGTACAAAAATAAGCACTAAATTTAATTCGAATAGTCAAATAATTTCGGATTTGGGAGATTTTTAGCAGACATAATCTTTGACATAAGACAACGTGTCAAAAACGTGTAACCCAGATCCAACAATGACTTGGATTTTTGGACAAACCCTGCAGAGCAGGCGGGCTCTCTCAGGTCTACTTTGAAAACGTTTCTCTAAAAATGACTTCTGATATAAAGTGCTTTTACTAGAAGCAAAGACACGTTCAAACTTTTAGTAAATATCCAAGTGCTTTCTGAAAAAATGAAAACTGGAGGTGCTTCTGTAAAGCAAGTGATACATCCTTAACCTATACGCATTTTTAACGTTATTTCAAATGCTTTTAGTTAGATGCACAAACAGAATTGAACAAATGAACAAATGAACAATTTACAAACTAGATAGGTGGCTTTCCCATCAGCCTTTATAAACACACACCTCCATTGAATTCAATTCATGATGGTAATGAGTGTTTTAACAAGACTAACACTAACATCTAACAAGATGGTAATCATATTCCATAATCTTAAACCGCAACCAAATCACAACATATAAGCTCAAGAACGAAATCACATGTAAACACAAGAACGAAGTCACATGTAAACGAAAGAACGAAATCACAACATATAAACGCAAGAACGAAATCACAACATATAAACGCAAGAACGAAATCACAACATATAAATGCAAGAACGAAATCACAACATATAAACACAAGAACGAAATCACATCTTGCAATTCATCTGAATGCAGTACTAAATTGCAGAATGTGAGAAAATAAATTCCAGACCAGAGAGCTTTGCTCTTGCCCAACTTTCATGATAGTAAATATGCATCTGAGTCACACAGATTACAAACCAACCAGCATACATCCATGAGAAACTACTCATCGACGGTATCATTTCTAATATGAAGCAACTATCACTAGTTTTCATGCATATACACAAACTGACAAAGGCTCACTCAGAAAAAAAGTGCATGGATCAGCATCGAAGCATGACATTCTCTCAAGACACTGTACCATTTCGTGCCAGATTGTTACAAGCAATAATTAATTACCATAAAATAAGGTGGATGTCTTAAAAAACCAAGGACATAAAAATTGCAATGCATCAACAGATTCAACAGACATAAAACATGAAGAAAGTTCTGACTGTAATGTACAATTACATATAAGCTTTTATACGCCAAAATCAAGAATGTCAAAGTTCATGATCATATTCAAAAACAATAAGCACAAAATGGAGCAACAGATATCAAAAAACGTCCTTCCTCAGAAAACCTGAATAGTGCATAAGACGACTAAAAGCTAATTCAGCCAATTAACATACATGTATTTCAACAAACATTGATCCTAATTCCAATCAACAGAAATTATAATGTACTCCAAAGTATCTAGAAACACTAGTGCCCGTGAGCAACAATCAGAAATCATACATCGAAATCCTTGTGCCCATAAACAAATTCGTTCATAATATCACATCACAAACAGCACTTGCAACTTAAGCAAATGGTGTTTCTCCCCGAGCAAAACAGAAAAAGGCAGCAACATCCAAGATCCACCAACCAGTCCCAATCGGCCAATTCACTCAATCAAAAAAAATTGTAAGCTCATTCTCATTAAGCACAGGCACACAGCACATAGCTATTATACATATAACGAAGAAATACAAACAGTGACTCGAACGCAAAGAAAATCCCCGTAGTAGTATATGGCAGCGAATTCAAATTCGTTAAATATACACAAATATCAAGTTGCAAATTGTTCCAACACGAGCCATAACTCATAATTAGCAATGAGTACAAATACAAAAGCATTTCATATATATTCTAATTCGCAATGCAAGCTGATCGCTTTGCTAATTTAACCTCTAGCCTTGAGCTCCGCAAGCCTCCTGGAGAGATCGTCCTCGTCGACCTTCTCGGTTTCCTTGGCGGGCACGGCATGTGCAGCTGGCTGAGGCAGGCCAACGGACACCTCAAGGCCATAGTCATCCGCAACCTGTTGCATCAAGCTATTGACCTCACCTTCCGGCGTCGAAAGCGAGGTGGAGCCAGCCATAGCGGTCTCCATGAACTCGGCCTGAACCTCCATGTTCACGAACTGCTTCTCGAACGAGTCCATGGTCTCCGACATCTTCTGGAGGTTTCCGGTGGCCAGCGACGACTCGAGCGATTTGACGATATTGCCCATTGACTTGTTGATGGTGAACATCTTGGCCTGGGTGTCGAGCCGCGCCACCACGGCGTCGAGCCTCGAGGCGAGGCGGAGGTAGTTCATCTGCTCGGTGCGCTTCCGGATCGCGTTCTCGGCGTAGATCCGGGCGCCGTCGACGTTGCCTTTCTCCATTGCCTTCTTGATCTTGAGCTTCTCGGATTTCTCCTCCTTCTCGCACTTCCTGGCCTGGCGCTGGAGCGACTTGGAGGTGAATTTGAGCTCCATGATCTGGTTCATCAGCTTCTCGGTGTTTCCCATGATGGAATTTGGGGATTTTTTTGGGGGGAATTTGACTTTCTAGGGTTTGGGTTTTTGATCGGAGGAAGAGACTCGAGCTTTTGTGCGTTTTGGACTTGCGATACACGCGTTTCGCGTCCGCGTCTCGGAGATATCACTGCGGGTGAGGCCGAAGTTTCCTAGTTTGCTTTTTTCGGCCCCAACTGGCAATATTTTGGGCTTCACTTGCTTTATGCCTTTGCAAAATACGAAAAGCCCGGTTTAGTGATATGAACTTGTACGTGACTCTTTTATATTACAATCCAATCGTATTCTTCTTCATTTGTAAGTTAGAGATCGTAGGTTCGATTCTCACCAAAAATAAATTTGAACCAAATTATTATGGCTCGCCCATTGTTAGCCTTAGTCCAGTTCCCCACCCCCTTAGTGATATAATATCGCTTGTTTAGGAAAAAATAAACTTGTACGTGAGAGAATTTATAAGCTTATTATATTAACATTCTATACATTTGTTTAGGCCCAAAATATTATTTTGGGCCGAGCTTTGAGTCGTTCTTGGTCCAGTAACATTTATCTAGAATCTTGTCATGGGCTGTTCAGTCAAGGTTGGATCCTATTACGAAGAGGATTGGTTTAGATAAGGGTGAGGTAGTCGAACCCTAGTGCAACAAGGAGTCTTATAGCTAAGGATGCTTAGAATTAGGGGATGAATCTAGTTCGTTAAGGAGCTTTGTTCAAAATCCTATAGGGGTTAGAATTGGGTGAAACCTGATCAGATTGGGTTGAGGAGTTCTAATCCAAGTAAATTTCTAGTTCAGCCATAAGAGGGTTTGCTACTATGACTAGTGAGGGGAGTGCATCATTCAAAGCCCATTCAAATCAACGCATAAATTGCCCCGCGCAAAGCTTCTCAACAACCCTGAGATTTTTTCCCTCCCCATTTCTTCTTGCCAACACATCTTTAGTTTCGATAGACAACATTATGAAGGCAACTAACGACATCTTCAGTTTGGATAGACAACATTGGAGCCGTAAAATCAGCCGACTGAGGAGCACCTTCAGTTTGGATAGACAACACTGCTTCGAAACCGATTAGTTATTTATCCAAGTCTCGGTCAACAAGGATTTCTAAGTCCTTGTTAGTAAAGGTCATCTCATCAGCCTTCTCAACAAAGTGAGGTGTTACCAGGTTCTAGGCTTGGCACATTGAAAGCCGAGTTTTATTTTATGATTGGATATTCGTAAGTACATTTTAAAGTTTGGCATTCTGACGGTCGAACCACATTTACAATCAAGACATTTATCTCTTTCAAGTATTTGTGTCCATACAGTCTAGTACTAGTTCGGCGTACTTATACTCTCACGAATATAATTACTGAGACCGAACCTAGTGCCGACAATTTGTGAACTTCAAAGAAACTAGCAGCCTTGTCTACAGGCTTTAGAACCCAAGGCTAAGAAGTGTTCCTTCCTCGGCCATAATCGCAAGATCAAGAAGTCAGCAGCGTGCCTAACGCCACATCAACATATTTTACTCCCCGGTCGAACTCGACCGACAAGTTGGCACGCCCCGCACACAATTGAATGACGTAGTTAGCTTATTAATTACTCGGCCTACGCGCCACGTAGGCTTGGTAGTTTTTAGGGTCAACATTTTGGCATGCCTAATGGGACCTAGTGCTAAAGCTATGAAGTTCATGACCCTTAAAACACGGTCAATAAAAAAAAAAAAAAACAGTCATGGGTAAGTCAATGACTAATCTTCCACCTACAGTCCAAAGCCCAGAACAAGATGGTTTGTCACAGGCACATAATGCTCCTACTGCCGTAACACTTGAAGCCACAAATACAACATGCCAAGAAAAGGAAATTAATCTCGGCGGTCAGACTCGTGATGCAGAAATCCCCACCAAAATGACAAAAGGCCTTTTTGTTGAAGGACTAGTGGAGTACCATCTAGATCTTTCCTCCGGCGACGATTTGAAGAACAATACTAGCAGTTTGAGGAAATGTTCAACCGAGAGGTAAAAAGCATATTTGAAGAGATATGTGATAATAGCGCTATGCACAACAGATTGCTCGAAGTTTTGGTTAATAAAGTCCAAGAAATTGGACCCGCCTATCGACCCATGCAGCCTCATCTTCTAAAGAATAATCAATTGTTAGCAATACAGGCCGAGACAAGATCTACTCAGCCCAAAATGATTGAGTTAGAAAAAAATGGCGAACCAAGCAACAGATTGGTCAAAATCGACCGAGGAACAGAACCGGCGCCTGTTGACATGGTCGAAGTCCAGAGAATGATTGATTCGACTTTACAAAAGAGGCCGAAGTTCCTAAAATCCATTCACCTATATCTAGCCTTTATAGAAAGGTTCGAATATCCTAAGGGATTCAAGATTCTAGACTTTAGCCTTTTCGCTGGAGAATCATCCTTGTCCTCGTTAGAACACGTAACTCGATTCATTGCATAATGTGGAGATGTTAACAGTGATTTTCATAAACTATGATTGTTCAATTTCTCGATAACCGGCTCAGCGTTCGCATGGTACATCAACTTCCCACCCAACCCTATCCAAAGCTGGGAGGAATTAGTTGAGAAATTTCATGAGCAATTCTATCGGCTAAGGATGGAAATGTCAATTTCTTCTTTAGCCAGGATGGCTCAATCATCCAACGGGTCACCAATGGAATATCTTATGAGGTTTAAATCGGCCAGAAACTGGTGCTGAGTACCCCTCCCTGAAGTCGAGTTTATTAAGCTTGCCCTGAACGGCCTGGATATGGAGACAAAAAGAAATTCTTGAAGGCAAACATCTGAGATATGTACGAACTAGCTCAACATGTCAAGCAATATGATTGTTTGCTTCAAGAAGAGAAAATCTCGAAATCCCAACCCGTGGGACGATTTACAAAAACCCAATGGTAAGTTATGCATTGGTCGAAGGCGAAGAGTCCCAATATGCCAGTATAGATAACATATGCAAAACGTTGGCTCATGCTAATTCCAAAGATGTCAAAACTTGCTCGGCCTCTGTGGAAGCCATCTTCAAAACAACAAAGGTCTACACTTTTAACATCACCAAGGCCGACCCCATCTTCGACCAGTTGTTACTTGCAAAAATCGTCAAGCTTTAGCCATGGCATAATATTCCCAAGGCCAAAGATATGAAAGGAAAGATGTATTGCAAATACCACAACTCAAACAAGCATACGAAAAATAATTGTGTCGTATTTCGCAACGCCATCCAAAGTTAGATCGACAATGGCAAACTTAAGTTTCCCAAGAAATCTCCAATGATCGTTGATGTCGATCCTTTCCCTTCAACGATGGTAAGCATGGTAGATGTTCATCTACCCAAGGATAAGAGAAAAGAAAAAGTCAAGTTTATCTTGAAGCAGTACGTACTTAAGCAGAATTCTCGGCCACGATTGAAAATTGATCTATCTTCGAACGAGACACCCAAATACTTTTCAAACTCAGCTTATGCTGAGTCAATGTTGGATTCCAGCACAGAGGAAGCTGACAAGCCGATGGTTTTTGATGCTAACTAAATAAGCACACAAATTAAAACCCTCTTGTGACAATTGTAGTATAAGTAGGGATCGTTCTTAACCGGGGATTAGGAGGGATTGCAAAATCACTTGGAAACTGACTCAAAAACGTAAAATAAAGTTTAAAACACTAAACCAGACTCAAAGAATGCAAAACTAAACACTTAAAACACTAAAACAAACCAAAAAACTCAAACAGCACCCAAAACACTCAAAACTGCCTTAAAAACACTTTCTGTGCAGTTTTGAGCACTTTGACTACTTTGGACGAAATTGGGTAATAAAATGAATCAAAACACTTAGAAACACAAACTAAGACACTTTCTAACTAAGTTGGACACTAAAGCAAAGGGGGATTGAGTTTTTTTGACGAATTTGAAAACAAAACTTAAAACTTTGTAAAACGAACAAATTTTAAAACGAATTTGGATTTAATGAATGGAATGGAAGCTAGCTAAGGGGTTCATCTCCACACATGCCATACTTGCACACAAAACGATTTCTAATTGCTTTTCAATAACCCATGAATTCTCAACGCCCCAGATTAACCGTGAATTGCACTAATTAACCCTCAGATTTTCCTAACGTTATTGAATTGGATGATTGCATACGACAACCCAAAGCATTCCCCACAAGTTCCCTACATGAATTGCATAATAGAGATACAAGCAAGAATCATTAAGTTCTTTGAAAACCATAAGCATTGACGAAACATTCGTTACTATGAATTGCATGAAACTTATGCCAAGAATTTACTTAACGCAATTGAGGTCATCAACTTTTACTACTTGTGAATATAAGTTTGTAACGATTAGGAGAAACATCCTTATATCCTAGCATTAGATTTACGCATGATAATTAAGCGTGCACTCTTAACCAACACACACAAATCAGTTTAATTCAAATAGATAAGTAAATTGAATTCACAACTTATGAAACACAATTAGAGGTAATCAAATCATATAGCAAGCATGATCATGGTTTCGAATCCCCCCTAGCCAAGGGGGGTTTAGTTCCTCATACGTACAAGACAAAGATAAGTAAATTTAAAGTGTTTTTAAAGTGTTTTTAAGCTGTTTTGGAGTGTTTTAGTGTGTTCTGTTTTATAAATCCGAAAATCACATAAAAATTTGAAAAAAAAAAAAAAACATGTTTTGAAAAGCCTAAAAAGAGTGTTTTGAGTCGTTTTTGTGTGTTTGTGTCTTAAGGTACCTTCCAACACAATGATGAGGATTTGGTTTTTAATTGCATAACTGTTAAAAAGAGTTATAAACATGGAGAAAAGTTTGATTTACTCTTGGTATATGCTTGGTTATGGTTATAATGTATGACTTCACATGCAATCACAAAAGAAAAATTGGTTTTTGTAACATGCTTGAAGGAAGGAACTCAAACAAACGCTACAACCTTGTGAGACTTGAGCCTAAACGTTTTTTGGAGAGTTAAAATCTGTGCATTATTGTTTTCTAAAGTCGTTGCATGATCTCATTATTCTTTGCTTGGTTACTACTTAGAAGGCGTTTCATCATATAGTTCCAAATGCTAGAACACATGCCCATTTCATTCAAAGCATGTTATTGATTTGCATAACACATATTCAAGAAGAAGTTGTGTAGTGACCACCACCAAAGCCAAATTGCCGTGTATCCTACTTCATTATATGTTTAAGTTAACCCCATTGAGCCTTGTTAAGCTTACGTTCTTTGTTAACCCACACTATCCTCACCTAGCCTAGATTAGGACCATCCATACCCTTATTCTTGAAGCATAGCAAAGCATGATTTGAATTGAACTCCTTTTGATTAATGTATGGCAGAAAACAAGTGTGGGGGAAGTAGTTTTCATGTGAGTTAGTGTGCCATAGGCACGGGTGGAAAAAGAAAAAGAAAAGAAAAAGTTGTGAAAAGAAAGAAAAAAAGAGTATGAAATAAATGAAAATAAGTTCACATGTTTGTGGTAGTTGAAGAAAGGGTCCAAAATGTTGAATATGGCCCTGAGTGTTGCTTAGATCTTCCCTTTGTGTTAAAAGTTGATTTCTGTGTTTTAAAGTGAGTTCTAAGTCTCAATTTCATTACTTCGCTTGCTATTGCTTTAAGAACCTTTGTTTTCCTTTATCCTTCCATTGTTAACCAATACCCCAAGCCCCATTACAACCCTTGACTTCTATTTTGAGTGTTGTGCATTTCAATTTGTGGAGTTTGAAGTTGGTATGAGCATATGGTGTCACTGGTTCTCGCATCTAGGAGCGGGATATTGACTTGAACTTTCCTAAACGTTTCAAGAATGTCCTTCTCATGCTCCTCCTTCTTTGTTTGCAAAAATCTGTGAGGAAAAGGAACATTGGGTGGAACGGGGTTAGAATTAATCAAATTTGAACCCAACTTACCTTTGTTGGCCGAATGGGATGCATTGGATGAATTTGGGTCCTTGTGTGCTAGCGGCAAAGGAGGTTGTGTCCTTGCCGTGGGCTTCTCTTCAGCCTTCTCTTCATGTTGCAATGTTTCTTCTTCGTTAGGACTTGTTTTGGGTGGTGTGGATGTGGTGCCAACCTCTTTTCCACTCCTCAAAATGATTGCTTTGGCAGATTCGAACCTTTCCTTTGGATTGACCACTGTTGAACTGGGCAACCTACCTTGCTCTCCAAATTGTCCCATGAATTCTGTAATTTGCCCCAATTGCTTCTCCAAATTGTCCACCCTTTTGTCTTGGATTTGCCTCTCCTTAGTTTGAGTTTGTACTTCCTGCGTCAAAGTAGTAAGTAACTTAACAACTTGATCATTATCCAAAGACATACCTGAGCTTGTTGGGGTAGATTGCGATTAAGTTTGATTGGGGACAAATGGCTTTGTATAAAAGCCCGGTGGTTGCTGCCTAAATCCTCCTTGTTGTTGGGGTTGTTGAGGATCCCGCCATTTGAAATTTGGATGATCATGCCAACCGGGATTGTAGGTGGTAGAGAAGGGGTCACCACGATTTTGGTATTGATTCTCATATCCCACGACATTGAGTGTCTCCCACCCTCCATTCTCGATCAATTGTGGGCACTTATCCGTGGGATGTCCTTGCTTGGAGCACATACCACAAGATGCTACGGTTTGGACTTTTGGACCGTCCATCACCTGAGAAAGCAAAGTAGTGAGGTTAGCCATTTGATTTTGAAGTTCGCTTATGGCATTTACCTCATTGACTTGGTGTTGTCGTGGGGTAGTCCTCTGTCCAACGCCTTCGTATTGTTGAGCGTTCAATGCTCGATTATCAATCAAGGTCTTTGCAGCCGTGGGGGTCTTGTCCACCAAGGCTCCTCCCGCTGAGGCATCTAGCATTTGACGTTCGATTGGTAGAAGTCCCTCGTAAAAGTATTGTAAGAGAAGTTCCTCCTTCATCTGGTGCTGTGGACATGAAGCAACAAGAGATTTAAAACGTTCATAATAAGTAGGAAAAGATTCACCTTCATCTTGTTGAATTCCACTTATCCTTTTTCGTAGGAGGATGACACGAGAAGTTGGGAAAAACTTCTCCAAGAAAGCCCGTTTCATGCTCTCCCAAGATGTGACAGTTCCGGGAGCCAATTCATACAACCAATCTTTAGCTTTATCCATTAGAGAGAATGGAAAAACTTTCATCTTCAAGATGTTTCCATCGACATTCACCGGGGTCATGCTCGAACAAACAACTTCGAACTCCTTTAAGTGTTTGTTTGGATCCTTCATGGACAGCCCATGGTACTTCGGAATGTGATGTAACAAACTTGACTTCAATTCGAACTTGGCAGTCTTGTCTGGAGCCGCCCTAGGATATTGAATACATAGGGGTGCGGCATTGTCCAATCCCGAAGCCGAAAGCTCCTTGATTGTTCGGTTGTCCGCTGCCATGTCTACTTCACCCACTCTTTCTGTGGGTTCGTCTTCTTCAAATTCAGAAACGGACTCGGAACTTTCACTTGATTCGCTAGGTTCTGGGTTTTTTCTCTTTCGTCTCAACTCTCACTCGAAATCGTCGTCAAAGTCCAAGATATGTTCACGAATCGGATGCGAACTCCGAGTCATAAACTAGTACCTAAAACAAGAAACAAAACAAGATTAAGAATCTGGAATAAAATAAAACAAACCAAAATAAAACAATCCAAGGGATTAGCGAAGTTGCTAATCCCCGGCAACGGCGCCAAAAAATTTGATGCTAACTAAATAAGCACACAAATTAAAACCCTCTTGTGACAATTGTAGTATAAGTATAAGTAGGGATCGTTCTTAAGCGGGGATTAGGAGGGATTGCAAAATCACTTGGAAACTGACTCAAAAACGTAAAATAAAGTTTAAAACACTAAACTAGACTCAAAGAATGCAAAACTAAACACTTAAAACACTAAAACAAACCAAAAGACTCAAACAACACCCAAAACACTCAAAACTGCCTTAAAAACACTTTCTGGGCAGTTTTGAGCACTTTGACTACTTTGGATGAAATTGGGTAATAAAATGAATCAAAACACTTAGAAACACAAACTAAGACACTTTCTAACTAAGTTGGACGCTAAAGCATAGGGGGATTGAGTTTTTTTGACGAATTTGAAAACAAAACTTAAAACTTTGTAAAACGAACAAATTTTAAAACGAATTTGGATTTAATGAATGGAATGGAAGCTAGCTAAGGGGTTCATCTCCACACATGCCATACTTGCACACAAAACGATTTCTAATTGTTTTTCAATAACCCATGAATTCTCAACGCCCCAGATTAATCGTGAATTGCACTAATTAACCCTCAGATTTTCCTAACGTTATTGAATTGGATGATTGCATACGACAACCCAAAGCATTCCCCACAAGTTCCCTACATGAATTGCATAATAGAGATACAAGCAAGAATCATTAAGTTCTTTGAAAACCATAAGCATTGACGAAGCATTCGTTACTATGAATTGCATGAAACTTATGCCAAGAATTTACTTAACGCAATTGAGGTCATCAACTTTTACTACTTGTGAATATAAGTTTGTAACGATTAGGAGAAACTTCCTTATATCCTAGCATTAGATTTACGCATGATAATTAAGCGTGCACTCTCAACCAACACACACAAATCAGTTTAATTCAAATGGATAAGTAAATTGAATTCACAACTTATGAAACGCAATTAGAGGTAATCAAATCATATAGCAAGCATGATCATGGTTTCGAATCCCCCCCTAGCCAAGGGGGTTTAGTTCCTCATACGTACAAGACAAAGATAAGTAAATTTAACCATTAAAATCAAGGAGAGGAAAACACCTAAAAATTCCAACAACTCAAACTTGAATTGTATGAACGTTTAAGCCCTCTTCTCCTCCTCTTTGTTGTGGCACAAGGTCTAAGGACAGGTTTTGGGGTGGTATTTGTATGGAGGAATGGATGTGTGATGGTAGGGTAGTGTTTTGGAGGGATGGGGAGTGTTGGAAATGGATGTGTGATGCACGGCTCTTTGTGGAAGGCTGGAATGGATGTGTGATGCACGGCTCAAAGGGGAAGAGAATGGTGTGAAGTGTGTATGAATAATGCTTCATTTGTGGCTGCAATGGATGTTTATTTATAGGTGGCTGAATGATTAAAGAGGGAATATGATAGCTAGGGAGAGAATGTGGCTGCCATCATGAAGAGTGCATGGATGTGGCTGAACAATCACATGGGAAAGCATGTGGCTGAATGGATTAAAGAGGGAATGATGATGGGAGAGCATGTGGGTGACAGATAGGTTGGTTGGTGGCTACAATGGAAGTGTGGAATGATGATGGGAGAGCATGTGGCTGAAAAATATGTGAATGAATGAGAATATGGTGCGGCTGCAAGGTTGTAGTTTAGGGTTTTTGAGTGAATGGCTGAGATGGTTTGATGAATGAATGGATGGCATGAATTAGGTCGGCTAGGGTGAAAATAAAGGGTGAAAATCTGAGATGGAATGAATAATAGAGCTAGGGTGCGGCTGGAAGTTAGTTTATATAGGGTTATAGAAAATAAAACCCTAGCTTATTAAATCAAAGGCTCACAAAATTAGGGAAGAATTTTGGTATAGAAAAGGGTATGTGAATTATGGCTGAGCTTGGTATGAAAAAGGAATGTGTTTAAATGGTTTAAAACAGGAAACAAGGCCCTTCCTTGCACGGCAAGGAAGGGAGACACAAAGGGACTCACGGCATGGCTTAAGGTTGCAAGTTTTGTGACCTAGAATAGGTAGGAACCTTTGATATTGCTGAAATATGGAGTCATTAAGGCTCTAGGAAAGATTAAACCCAAAATAGGAAACCTTGGCTTAACTTTCCAACTTGAAGTAGGAAACCTTCTTTGACTAAGATTCCTCATTTGATTAGGAATCCTCTTCAATTTCGTCCATTCTTTTTGCTCCAAACGTAAGCTATCCATTCCAAGCCCAATTTTGCTCCAAAATGCAACTTTTTGCTTCCTTAGCCATATGAACCTAGAAACACACGAAAATGGCATAAAGGACTAAAATAACTAAAGAAACACAACGTAAATGCACGAGAACAAGCCAATTAAGTCGCATAAATATGCTCCTATCAGTTTTATGTCGTCGGTTCCAATCAAATGTCATCATAACTGAGTCGAAGGAACAGCCACTTCGAGCTAAAGCATTGCAACTAGCGCCTTCAACTGCGGCAACATTTAAAAAAATGATCGGTGTAGGCTAAAGCCAGAAAGTTTTTGATAGGCTCGGCCCTTAAACACATAATAACAAGCCGTCTTCAGCCGAACGGTGACTTGATTTCGACGTGCCATTTTACAATGAAAATTATTATGCGTGCAACTCTAGCAACTCAAGTTCACTCATCAGCGAACCTTCAAGCCACCTGAGTCACACAACTAACGTTGGTATAGTTACAATTCCCCTATCAGTGTATATATCGTGTTGTCCAAATTGCAGAAACATAGTCACCAAATAATAGACTGTATGGCTTGTTGATAAGTAACCCAGGCTACCCTAGCTACCAAATGGCAGCCGAAAGAAATGGTGGGTAATGAAGATGACCGACAACCTTCGACAATCATAATCGAGTTACTTAAAAGAAAGAAGGTAATCGATCATGATTTTGAAACCACCATTGAAGAATCCAAGAAGCGAATCAAACTCCTTCTTCGGCCTGGGGAGATGAAAACTCGCTTCGAGCACTTTCAGAAAGAAGCCGAAAGCAAACTTCCTCTGTTACCCCTACAAGAGCCATTAATTAAAGTTAGATGAAATCGTTACCCGCCGTTTCTCGCTAAGGCTTTGGAATGCCAAATGCATGCCAAGAGTCTCTTGATCTGGCGTTAACCTCCCCCGATGTCGAATAGATCATCTAAAAGTGGTCAAATTTGAGAATGAAAGCTAGGTTCTAACATATACGTGAGGCTCGAGTTCTCAGCTTTTAGGTAGAACCATATATTGATTGATACTGTTGATCTTCCTTTCTCTCTCGAGGACTTCCAAAACTACGGTACCATTTTGAAGTTTTCTCAACCGTTTCTCTTTTCGGCCTTACAGTCGATAAAAAAAACCTCATGGCGTGTTTAGATGCGTACTTAGACATAAGAAACGCTCGCATCACATATCAGGAGCGGACTCGCAAAGCTTTACAAGCGTCAGACCAAGTCTCAATGCCAAGAGAGCTAGTAGTCGAAATTCAAAACAAAACAGCTCCGACAAACATGTCGCATGAATGTGCTTTTGCTGCAACGGAAGATGGCTAATTGAGTAATGCCCATGAGTAAGACATTTCGCCCAAAAATCTAGAGGATGAAGACCACGACCTAATGGGCTCTTCGATCATCGACAACATAAGTATCAGGATGGTCCATGTCTTACTCGTACAATTCTGACCGACAACATCCCAACCAAATTTCCTGGACAGTGACATGATTGTTAAGGAAGCCACATAAGTCGATTTTGTGGTCACCAAAGAAACTGAGCAAATAAGCAAGGAGGATAAACTTAAAACAGCTTTCGCCGAACTATTTCCCCATTCTTCATCTGTTAATCTTCATCACTTCAAGTCGTTGTATGTCACAACCCATATTGAAGGATACCCGATTTCCAAAAATTTTGTCAACTGTGGAGCAACGGTCAACATCATACCCATTTCTATCATGAAAGCATTACATTGCTCCAAAGATGAACTCATTCCATTAAG
The DNA here is from genome assembly GCF_019419815.1 of Pyrus x bretschneideri. NCBI lineage: Eukaryota > Viridiplantae > Streptophyta > Magnoliopsida > Rosales > Rosaceae > Pyrus > Pyrus x bretschneideri. Next base: position 1,106,246 of record NW_025999837.1, on the reverse strand, counting down.
GGTAACCATGGGCAGCTTTGTCAGCGACAAATCTTAGACTAAGGGAGTGTTTCCTTTAGAGGTGAATATCATAGGTCAAAATCACATGATCGCATTTTTTATAGTCAATTCAAAGACTGAGTATAATGCATTGCTTGGTCATGATTGGATCCACCAAACTGGTTGTATCCCCTTGTCATTATATCAAGCCCTCATCTTTTGGGATGACAAATCGACTATAGTTCATCCCACCGATAATCAGTTGTTCGAAGCTAATATGATTCAAGCTTGTTATTACGATGATCATGTCGGCTATATCACCCTGTAAGGTTTCAACGAAGAAAGACAACCAACTCGAATCTTAGTTCAGAAAGTCATCGATGTTGATGCTGAGACTGTTAAGCAAGATTTGACGAGACTCGAGTTGGCTAACCTAATTGATGATCCCGATGCCTGATACCAAACATGATATACGCCGAGCTGTGGTTTCATCTATCATAGAATGCCTGTTAGCCCATTGGTATACTATTTCCAAGCAATCGAATTCTAGCATGAACTTAGTTGAGTTCCTCACCTAAGGAGACATGGTTCAGTCCTGTCACTTGATAAAGTCCAAGTTACCTTGGTCGAACACAAAGACAGTCGGCTTTAAGTCAAAGATCCATTAGACATAATAAACGTTGGAATGGCCGATGACCCTTGACTGTTATTTATTAATTCTTTGTTGCCCCAACCTATGAAAGCGAGCTTTCTAAACTGCTCGAAGAATTTAAAGACTGTTTCGCTTGGAGTTACCATGAAATGCCTGGCTTGGATTAAACACTCATCAAGCACGAATTATGCATCAAGGTTGGTTGTAAACCTTTCAGCCAACCCCCCTGACGATTCTCAACTGAAGTTCAACATTTAAAAACTGATTTTATTCAGACAGCCCGATACATCGAATGGTTGGCAAATATTATCCCAGTTTTGAAGAAAAATGATGCTCTACGTATTTGCATTGATTTTGGTAATTTGAATTTGGCAACCCCTAAAGACAAGTATACAATGCCAATTTCAGACTTGTTAATTGACGTTGCAGCAACGCAATGTTATCTTTTATGGATGGCCATGCTGGTTATAACCAGATTTTCATTGTTAAGGTCAATGTCCACAAAACTGCTTTTTGTTGCCCCGGGGCACTGGAGACCTATGAATGGGTCGTCATGCCTTTCGAACTTAAGAACGCTAGTGCCACATATCAACGCGCTATGAATACCATTTTTCATGACCTGATTGGCATAGTCGTTAATGTATATATCGATGATGTTGTGGTCAAATCAAAGCACTACCGAACACATTTAGATGATCTTTGGCAAACTTTCCTTTGTATGCGCCAATATAATCTTAAATGAACCCTGCAAAATGCACCTTTGGTGTATCGGTAGGCAACTTCTTAGGTTTCCTTATACATCATCGTGGCATTAAGGTAGATGAGAATAAATCTTGAGCAATCAGTGATACTCCACCCCGACAACCAATAAGCAATTACAATCCTTACTCGGCAAAATCAATTTCCTTCGCCGTTTCATTTCTAACTCGGCGGGGAAAATGAAGGCTTTTTCCACGCTCTTGAAACTTAAGGATTCTAACAAATTCGAATGGCGCAAAGAACCTTAGGATGCTTTCATGCAAATCAAGGTCTCCTTCACTACCCCACCTGTCCTTGTGCCACCTCGGCATGGTAAACCTCTTAAGTTGTATATCTCGGATGCCAAAGAATCCATTGGTTATCTTCTTGCGTAAGACAATGACACTAGGCAGGAGCATGCCATTTTTTATCTTAGCCAGAATCTTAACTTAGTTGAGATAAATTATTTAGCCATCGAGAAACTTAGTTTGGCTTTGTTCTTCGTTGTGTCTAAACTCAGGCATTACATACTCCCTTCTGTTACTCAAGTCATCACGTAGACAGATGTTATTCGCTATATGCTTACTCGGCCGATATAGTAAAAGGTTGAATTGGGAAATGACACTGGCGTTGTCCGAATTTAGTTTGCAATACAAGCCCCAAAAAGCTATCAAAGGACAAGCGTTGGCCGATTTCTTATCTCAACATCCTTCTTCATACGATTTTGGGGCCAACGATGTCGAAATTGGCATGGTGGAAACATGTGATAATTATTAGACGATGTATTTTGACAGCTCTAGTACCTCGACCTCGGCCAGCATTGGAATCGTCATCCAATCCCTTGATCACTACCGATGGTATTTTTTTCTCAAGTTGGATTTTGATTGTACAAACAATCAAGCCGAATATGAAGCCCTCGTCATCAGCCTTAATGTCTTTCACGTATTGAAGGCAGCCCACGTGCTCATCCTTGACAATTCAGAACATGAGATTAACCAACTCAATGGGACTTTTCGTTGCATAAGTTGTACTTTGGCGCCCTATCATATGGTTGCCAGCTATTTAGCTGAATCATTTGTAGGCACTACGTTCAAGTAGATCTCACGAGTTTGAAATATTGATGCAGACATGTTGGCTCAAATAACCTTCAGAGAATAACTCATGGGGGACAAACTGGGCTGGATCATACTAGTGGTGCGACGTCTACAGCCAGCGTTGGTTAATCAACAAGTTCTTCAACACGACCACGTAATCCGTACACGAGTTATATCCCTACCTTCGCTATTAGAACGAGAGGATCATATAGATATTTTGCACGGTCGAGACATTACTAGACGATTAGAAAAGATTAATTATGCAGTATCTTAATGATCTCAATGGCAAACACGACCGCAAGACAGTGGTACATGCCACTAATTACATAATGTACCAAAATGAACTATACCAAAAATGTGAAGACGATATATTGTTATTGTGCCTCGGCCCCAAAGAGCATGCCCAAGTTATTATAGAGATACACAAAGGAATATGCAGGCTCATCAATTCGGATGCAAAACACATTGGTTGCTCTGCTGACACGGTTAATTTTGGCCTAGTTTGTTAAAAGATTGCTCTGAATGTGCGTGAGGTTATGTACAATGTCAAATCCATGGGCCTATATAGAGGGTCCCGATTGAATTACTTCACTTGATCACCAAGCCATGGCCATTCAGAGGATGGGCCATGGATGTAATTAGCAAAATTACGCCATTTTCCAGATCAGCAAAATATGCATGGATACTTGTAGTGGCTGACTACTTCACCAAGTGGGTTGAAGCAAAACCATACGCCAAGTTAACATATAAAGAAGTTTGTAATGTTGTAGAATAAAACATCGTGACAAGATTCGGAGTACCAAAAACAATTATAACGGACAACAACATGATTTTTATGGCCAACAGGTTTAAAGAATACACAGTAAGTTTGAAAATTTTGCTCGAGCAGTCCACATCGTATTACCCATAAGCAACCAGACAGGCTAAAGCAAGTAATAAAGTTTTAATCAGTATCCTTGAGAAAATAATAAAAGAAAAGCTCGGTATATGGCATTTGAAGTTAAAAGAGGCACTATAAGCATATTGAACTTCACTTCAATTGGCAACAGGGACGACCCCATATGCGTTAACTTATGGACACGAAGAAATGCTATCGGTCGAGGTAAGCATAAGCTCTTTGCGAGTTATCAAACAAAACATTTGTTCAATGCCGAGTATAGTTAGGCTATAAGGTAAAAGTTGGAGAATCTGGAGGAAGCTCAGCTCGATGCCTATAACTTACTAGTGGTGCAGAAAAAGATTGCCAAACGAGCTGAAAATCGACGAGTTAGGCAAAAGACGTTCGGTGAAGGTGAGTTAATGTGGAAAACCATGTTACTAGTAGGGATTAAGGATCCCAGATTTAGGAAATGGTCGTTGAATTGGGAAGGAACATTCATCATCTACAAAGTTCTCGGCAATGGGGCATACCACCTTAAGGATCGAACTGGTTTAATTCATAAATTACCAATTAACGGGAAATTCTTAAAGAAATACTATCTGGTCACTTGGGAAATGCAAGAATAAAGGCTTTGTTTCATTAATTTTGAAAGGGAGTACACACAAAATTACAAAAAGAAATTGATCAGTCCATAAGTCGACACCAGAAAAAATTCTAGGGAGTCACTTTGCCCATTGTAACCTCGGCCTGTCATGTTCTTTTGTCAGCCTTTAGTTGCTGTATCCACTTCGAGCCAGCCACGTACTCTGCCAATTGAGGTTTGTTTGACTCAAAATCTTTTTCGAGCTCAGAAGCAATGGCCGACCTCTGACAATAAAGTTCGGCGATTTGACGGTCAAGGTCGGCCAATCTCTCCTTCTTTGCCTTTATTACCTCGAGCCCTGATCAGATAGCTTCGTGAGTGACCATTGCAGCCTTCAGGTCGTCATTTGTCCGCACTTTCCCATAGAGTTGAGGCCTTTGCGTTGGAAGATTTATAAGGCCGAAAGAGATAGAAGTTCATGCAGTTTGGGAATGGCACTAGACTCGTCCATAGTTGCAAAAGGCCCAACCGTCGCCGAAGTGTTGGAGAGAAAAGCGTTAAGCTCGACTTCCCATGAAGGCTGCATAGAGAAGAGTTGTTAGAGAAAAGAGAATTCAAAAGGATGGCAGAGGATGAAGTTGTTTAGGACCTGCCGAGAAGAGACTTTGGCAATATCTGTTGGTTTGTTGGTCGAACCCAGAGAGCTTAATGGCCAAGCCTAATGTTTTAGGTAGTTTTTCAATTCATACAGCCAATGAAGGTTATCTACGTTTGATGGCTACTAGGGTGGCTAGGAAATATAAATAACGTCATTTGATGCATAAAATTTTCAGTGATATAAGTGATTGAGCACCCGCCATTTAATGCTTTCCTTGGTTTACAGTTCTAAGGCAAGAAATTATAAAAGAAAATGATGATGAGTCTTACAAAGGTTAAAGAAACCTCTTGATGACAAATGTCGAAGTTCTTGTCCTAGGGATGAACTGGCGTCTTTATCGTCATTTCTGGCTCAACAAGAGGCACCGCTTCATGTCCTGGACCTACTTTGGCCGCATAGGGGTCAACCTGGCCCACCACCTCGACCGTCGATTGGAAATCACCTTGAGGGGATGTGACACCTTTGCCTTTGCCTAGAGGCAAGGGACTTGTAATTGGTGGTTCAACTCGTCGAAGACGCCTCACCAGCGAGGGTACTTCGTTCTCATTCTCTTGATTATAAAAGAAGATCGTCTGTTAGTTAGGACATCCATTCAAAATGAAAGGGAAACCATTATTAAAGGAAATTGTTGAGGTCAAACAGTTTTACGGTACCTTTGTCGAGACCTGGATAACAGGAGAAGGAAGAGGGATACTAGAAGTGGTTGTTCTTGTGTTTTGGCTTGAAATAACATGATTCTCTCGTTCTCCCTTCTTTTCCTTTTTCTGAATACGCTTTTGGCACTGGGCAACGTTACCAGCCATCTTGACCTCCAGGCAAGGTAGTTTGCTCATTGTAATCGGTGCATTAGTGGTGGTCTTTTCGGCTAAAAGTCACAATAGTTGCAACTTCTTTGGAGGAGGATCGAGGTTCTTCTTGGCTGTGATCATCGTAACCACATCGGCCCGTTTATTTGCATGACCACCTGGAAAAACTAAGCCTGAGTCAGAATGAAGTTTGAATAGACGAACAGAGAAATAAAAAAATATATACCTTAAGCTGTCTTCTTGGATTTTAGAGCAAAATTCTTCTTTGGTTGATCGCCAAAAAGTTTCTTTGAAGTTTCCTCAGTCGAAGCATCGAATAAATCCTTGAAATAAACATCCCACCAATTGGCGAAGGTGCTGGTACTATGGGTTTCTGAAGTATTCGACCAAAGGTGGAATTTGGTACATTACTCTTAAAATTCTTGCTTGGCTTCCTCGCATTCCCTCTTTGAGGAGTCGAAGAGGTGTTATCGGCTCAAGAATGAGTGAGAGATGAGGAGTGGCACTGGACAGCCCTGAAGCAAGCCCAATTGACAAGCTATGAAGTGGGGATGGTAAACTTCCTATCTAGCTCGTCGAGCATCGCAACCAAAGGGAAGGTCACGAGCTAGGGTAAACAATCCCCAGGATTGTCGAAGGTCTACTTCCTCCCATGCTAATGTAGGGAGTTTGATGGAAGACAGATATTTCTAACGGCGGTAGACCAGAAATTTGTCATCTGACAAATCTTTAAGGCCGAAGAAATACTTGAAGATGTCTTCGGCTGAGTGAGTAAGAATGGGGCACGATGCCAATTGAAGACCCATCACTTTAGAAAAGTTGAAGCTTGGGATTTCTAGCCTCAACGTGGCAAAGTAGACATGCAACCAGAGTGGGTCGTTCTGTTTTGGATCGATTTTCCCAATAGAGGCCTCGTCCAAACACCGAGTGAGGTTAGCGATGATGGTTGGCCTAAGGGCCAAGACATGGCCACTGGTATATTTTTGACCAAACACTTGTTTGACTTGGTACAAAAGATGAATTTATTGTACCAGTAAAACAAAAAGGCCTTGTGTTCTCCTTTCTTGAGACATTCCTCATCTGAGCTAACAAAGTGGCTGATTAAGGTGTTGTAGTTGAAGAAATTCTTGTGCCGTTTGTGCATATCTTCTTTTTATGCTGCCTAATCTTTCTTTGTCAAAACTTCGACTGCATGATCGTCGAAGACTGTTTTCAAAACGAGGATGAATTGATACCGAGAAAGAGTAGTATCAATTAGGAGACCAGAGGGAGAAATGCCAAGTATGGTTATGACATCCAGCATGGTTGAACCAATGGACCAATAGGAAGAACCATAGTATTGGTGGCTAAACACCAGAAACTCAAGGCAGACATTAAGATCTCTCAGGTCCATGTTGATCTCAAGGGTTGAAAGTTTGATGGTATTAAAGATGCCGATAGTTTTCCACTCATCACCAAAGTGTGGCTCCATTCGGGTGACCCAAGCGGCCCAGGTCACGGGGGTCGAAGGCTAGGCTCCTTAAGCTTTGGTCAATTCCCACTTTGACCAATCATACCCTTGGAATAAAGATTTTAGGCAACGGGCCTTTAGCATTTTGGTGATCATTTTTGGGGCATTGTCTTTGAAGAGTGGTCCCAGAATCTAGTGAGAGACGTTTGAATGACCCTCAAATCAGAGGGTTTTATAGCATTCTGGTTGATGAAGTCTTAGCAGTTGTTGAATTCCTCGGTAACTTGGTATTGAAAGTAATGAAGGCCATTGATGAAGGTTTGGAGGTTTTTCTGGGTTTTGAAGTTTGGGTTCTTTTTCTAGGCTGAGAGCAAAATGGCAAGAATTTATGAAAGTTGAAAGCGGGAAAGTTCAAATGAAGCTGGGCAGAGTATTTATAGGCAATTGGGGGAGAATATCAATGATTTAGGTTTAAGAGATGAAGGGTAAATCCAACTGGAGAATTTCATAATCATAAAAGATCTTTTGAAAATCTAGGGGAAGAGTCTAAAAAGCACGTAAATTAAGGTTGCACGATTGTGTGTAATGGTGAAGTTTATGATGAAAAGATGTTTCGGTGTTTGCACACCTCAAATGTGAGGATACACATTATTGAAGATGTACAGTCACAATGAGGATCTGCCACGTGTCAAGTTTTGCAACGTTTTAAGAAAACTAATAGGGGTGAGAGATTGTGCTTAATAAATGCGTCTAGGTTGTTGTAGTATTCGAGGCTTGCAATGTTCACTGGTTTTTTTCTAGAATGAATATGTTAAGAGTTTATTCTTTGGCAATAAATCACTTCTTCAAGGTTGAGGCTTGGCCAGGAATTATAGGCCGAAAACTTCAAAATCGAGGGGGTAATGTTTAGGCCCAAAATAATATTTTGGGCTGAGCTTAGAGTCGTTCTCGATCCAGTAACATTCATCTAGAATCTTGTCATAGGCTGTCCAGTCAAGGTTGGATCCTATTACAAAGAGGATTGGTTTAGATAAGGGTGAGGTAATCGAACCCTAGTGCAACAATGAGTCTTAAAGCTAAAGATGCTTAGAATTAGGAGATGAATCTGGTTCGTTAAGGAGCTTAGTTCAAAGTCCTATATGGGTTAGGATTGGCCGAAACCTGATTAAATTAGGTTGAGGAGTTCTAATCCAAGTAAATTACTAGTTCGGCCATAAGGGGGTTCGTTGCAATAAATAGAGAGGGGAGTGCATCATTCAAAGCTCCTTCAAATCAACACATAATTTTCCCTGTGCAAAGCTTCTCAATAACCCTGAGATTTTTTCCTATCCCCTTTTTTTCTCACCGACACATCTTCAATTTAGATAGACAACATTGAGCCATAGAATCAGCTAACTGAAGAGCACTTTCAGTTTGGATAAACAACACTGCTTCGAGATCGACATGTTATTTATCCAAGTCTAAGTCAACAAGGATTTTCGAGTCTTTGTTGGTAGAGGTCATATCATCAACTTTCTCGGCAAAGTGAGGTGTTACCAGGTTACTAGCCTCAGCACATTGAAACCCGAGTTTTATTTTATGATTGGATATTTGCAAGTACATTTTAGAGTTCGGCATTCTGATGGTCGAACTACATTTACAATCAAGACATTTATCTCTTTCGACTATTTGTGTCCGTACAATCTGGTACTAGTTCAACGTACTTATACTCTTACGAATATAATTACCGAGACCGAACCTGGCACTGATGATTTGTGAACTTCGAATAAACTAGCAGCCTTGTCTTCAGGCTCTAGAACCCAAAGGCCGAGACGTGTTTCTTCCTCGGTTACAATCGCAAGATCAAGAAGTCAGCAGCACACCCAATGCCACATCAACATATTTTACTCCTTGGCCGAACTAGGCTGACGAGTTAGCACGCCCCGTATACAACAGAAGGATGTAGTTACCTTATTAATTATTTGGCATGCGCGCCAAGTAAGCTTGGTAGTTTTTAGGGTCAACAATATTGTTGAATAAACCCAACATACTTAATACACTCCATATTTGTTTTTTCAATTACAAATTTTCCTCATACACACCACATACTTCCTCATAATACCCTCACACCCCACATTCTCAACACATACCTTACATTTTCTACATACATCCCACATTTTTCAAATCTTACAACACTCATTTTTAATTTTCAAGGATTGAATCAAGCTACCATACTGTTCCCATTTTCTACATTTTTTTTTTCTGAATAAACAATATTATCTAAGAGGGAGATGGCGGGCTTAGCCTTACAATATGCTAGCAATAATGTGGTTCAAATTAACCTTTGGCGAGAATTGAACCTAAGACCTCCCCCTTACCAATATAAAAGAATACCACTAGCCCATAGTACTAAGTGGCAGCACCATTTTTTATACATTTATTGTTTCATTTCCATCTTGCCCATTTTGTACAAATCGCTCTATTTTGGTATGAAATCTCTTAATCAATTTGTCAAATGATTTTGTGTAGGGAAGCTAATGTTTTTTCTTATTCATATTTGGCCAACTTGTTTGACCTGCACACAGATAGATACCATTAAAACATCAAAACGCACCTTGGTATAGTGGTACGAAGAGTAGAAACTTGCTAATCTTTATGAATTTATTGACTCATGATATTCATAATAAATTATGGGATTGAGTAAGACTTCGAGGTGCCATGGCTTTTGTTCTCGCTTTGCAATCAGTCCTTGATCTCCCAGAAGAAGGGAAAGGGATGGGCCATGGCTTTTATAAAATAACACAGAAAAAGGGAAAGAGATTGGGTAAGGAGGGATGTGGCATATATGAAAGTGCAGTGAAGGTTTTCAAAGGTGGAGGTGTGTTGGATAATGAAGAGGCAAGATCCAAGAAGAGAAAAAGAAGGCCTGGTGTAGTGGGCTTGTTGACATACAACAAAAGCAGGCTTAAATAATTACCAATGTTGTTGAAATTACTAGAATAATGAAAAATATGAAGTCTTACCTCATGTGAAGTTTTCGAAATATCGATTTCATGTTCCATTCGTCAAAAATAAATTTTCTCAATCAACATGTTTGTAGTTTCATTGGTTACAGTTTTGTTCAACAATGAAGGGTGAGATGGGTTTTGATAGTTGAAGAAGAAAAATAATATGTTAAAAGTGATTTGGGTGTATTTAGAATTTTTTTTTTAACCCAATAGGGTCAAAATTGTCATTGCATAGTAGGGTACATAAGTCAATTAATATTAAGTTTTAATGTGGGGTGCTAATATAAAAAGCCAATTTATATATGAATGGTGTGCATAACAAATTCGATATCTATTTATTTATCAACTACTTTTTTGTTTTTTGAACAAACGATATTACCTATAAGGGATGGGGAAGAGCATCATAATGGACTAGAATAATGTGATTCAACATCACCTTTGGCGAGAATCGGACCTAAGACCTCTCATTTACAAATGAAGAAGAATACCACTAGACTATAGTACTAAGTGGCATTTACCAACTACTTAATATAGATATATTAGTTTTATATATAAAAAAAGGTGTAGTTTATCAACAAACAAGTTTACAATCATTGGTCGGTCAATAAGATATTCAAGGACAAGTACAAATTACCCCTTGTCCATGGAAAGATTAATTGCACAATGCTCAAAATTATTTAGTCCAATGATCTTATATTTTGACAAATGATAGCATTAGTGGGTTAAACTATTAGTTGTTAGGAGAGAGAGGAATTGTTGGAGATTGAATTCACACCAAAGTGCATAGGCGTGATTGCTTTCCGCCATATGGAAAAACACCATTTAGTTTAATTTCAGTATACTAATTTTTATTTTTAGTCAATAAAGTAAGTTTAATTAAAAGAGAAAACTAGTACAAGGTAAAGACAATACAAAGAAAGAGTCCAAAATAGCCAAGCAAAAGCCCAACTCCATAAAAGAAAATTACAATGAAACAGGCTCTAATTGAGCAGTCTATAGCAACATTCCAACAGAAAAACCTAGACTTCAAAAAGTAAAGGAGCCAAAAGGATGAACGGAAAATGGGGGTAGGCAAGCTACCCGTGCCATAATCTTACCTACTAGTGCACCTTAAATGCTCCTAACCACCCAAGCCCATCGTGGGAGGAGACACCCGATGAAATAAGTAGCATGGGTAGATGGTGGGGGATTCATGATAAGGAGTGATATTTGAAAAGGAACAAGGCATAAGAAAATGATCAAAGACAAATGCAAAGCAAATTGAGACAAACTCAAGGCAAATTGAGACACAAAACGCTCAAAGTGATGACAACCGAAAAGCTAAGGGCATAAAAAGATAATTCAAAACCACCAACAATGGTGGTTTGATGTAGGAAAGGGGAATTAAAACCAAGGAAGGAAAAATAGAGATAGAGTCGGAGGGAAAGGTTAAAACCAAAAACAGGGAATGATGGAGGGAGAGGGAGGATTTAGAGGATGAGAAAGAAAGGGTAAAGGGGATAGGGGCTAGGAAAGGGTGGGCACTGGGCTGCTGCTGACCCTAAGTCGAAGTAATGGGTTGACATCTAGTAAACTTTCAGAGGTAAGGGTTTTGGGATAGAAGGAGAAGGAACAGAGTCATAGCAGAGGGGAGAGTCTAAGTTCTGTATATATACTAATGGTTGAACAAAGTAAAACGTCCCACATAGGCTATCTCACAAAACAAATCACAATTTATATCAAATGTTTCCACTTCTAGTTGTATCAAGGTCTTTTGCATAAAATTTCAACACAGGTAATTTAAGTAGAAACAATATTGATGCAATTAGTGGTGGACCGCAACCTGCGTCTCTAGAACTTTAACATTGATTTGATTGCCAAAGAGTTGTTAGCATTAGTGGCAAGCGAGGAATTTAAAACAATGGGGTCAAAAATAGCTTTCAAAAATCGATCATACTTTCATTTATAATTGTCCACGACATGTTCTCGTATTTTGGAAACGTCATATCACAACATCATTATCAATAAAATGAAAAACATCTTTCTCAATGCATATAACCAAACTATTATTCAACCATTGTTCATCCATCCTATTACTATGTGGATTCTTCATAATTTTCATCACCGAAAAAGCTATTTCAACTGAAGCGGTTACAACAGGTAAAATCAATGCTAATATCACTAGGAAGTACATCAAAGGATACTGTCTATCCCTCTTTGTCTCCACCAAATTTTGTGAAAGACTACAAATTCCTTTCAACATAGAAAATTCATTATGCAAACGCATGCCAAAAATATAATTCTTAAGTTTATCTTCAAGAAGTGTGAGCTCCATATCAGAAAAATTATTTAAAATTGACCAAGACAAACTAGCTTTTCAATGTCAAAAGATGAGAATGAGTCATCCGAGCTTAAACATGCAACACAAAGAAGCAACTATGTACTTGCCTCATTAAAACGACTGTCCAACTCTTAAAGTTACTTATCAATAACATCAATAAAGAAACCAACTCAATAGTGATGAAGGTTTGTCAAATTTTCAACTCTATGTCGTGATCGCCCTCAAGCTACAAAGATATCATTTATATCAGGAATGTTAATTTCATGCTTGCCAAAAAAAGAAGAAACTTTATCAAGCCAAGCATCCCATCCATTATCCCTCAATGCTTATATTGTTGCTTACATGCTTTGACTAAAGTCATAGTACTCACTATATCGAGATCTTCTTTTTGCAATGTCTATAACACATTTTGGGATTCTCAATATTTCCTTCATTAGAAGAAGGCTAGAGACAAAATCAAAAGATTCAACATAACATCCACTTCACCTCTTTGACTAAGACTTTCACCATCATCTACAATCATCTAAAGCACCTCAATTACATAAGAGAACACTTTAATCAAACTTACCAAGGTATCATAGTGCGAGCCCCAACATGTATCACTTGCACGTTCGAGATTAGTTTTTTGGTTCAAGCCTTTGCCCACTTGGGACCTTATAATTTTGAATAGCTTCCATATCTTTGGCTTGTATTTCTCTAACCATGTCTCGACATTTACAAGATGCTCTGGCAATAGTAACAACATTATTAACCAAGCAAAAAAAAAAAAAAAAAAAAAAAAAGACAATTTCAACATGATGTTTTGTCATAGCTATAAGAGCAAGTTGACGTTTATGTGCAAAGCAATGAATATAAAATGCACTTTCAGTTTCTTTCAAAATAAGTGTCCCAAGACCATTAAGCTCACATTGTATCTTTATAGCCCCATCATAACCTTATCCACGCAACCTACATATATTCACTCTGTTTATAGAGAATAACTGATTAATTGCCTTTTTAAGTGATAAAGCAGTGGTATTAGGAACATGTTTTATGCCATTTGCTTCTTAACTGATATATCACACGATTCATCAACCAAAATAGAAGGCGTCATCACCAATATCAGACATAATAGCATTGGTGGTTTCACGTGTTGCTGCAAACATAATATCTTTTTGAATATTAGGTGACGTTAACTTGAGATTTTATGGAGTATTTTTAAACACCGCATCTTTAATACCATTATTATGATCTGTAAGAAACTTCATAAGCTTAAGAAAATTACCATTATTGCTTAAATCTTCACTTTCATCATGACAGCAAAAAGCAAAACCTTGTCGCAGTAAAAAGCGAATGCAATCAAGTGATGCATTCAAATGTGTGCGATAACAATACGTGCTTGATCTAACTGCTTGTGGACAATTGTTTGAATATGTTGATTCTGATTCATTAAAGCTTCACAATGAAGTAAAGCTTGGTTGTGAGCACTATTAGGGCCTCCAACATAAACTCGGAGTCGACCTATTTTTTTTCAATTATGAAAACCTTTGCTAGTAAAATTGTCATAGCTCACTTGGTCTGGAACCTCTAGCTTAAAGAGATAATGACTTTGACAGAAAACAACATTTTTGGATATGCTATACTCCAACCAAGTAAGAAAGTCATCGAACCATTTCTAATTGAAACGTCGTTGCACTCCTACTAATGACATATATGGGAATTAAGGGGTTTGAGGTTGAACCAATTCCCTCTGTAAATAACCTTTTCAGACTTGATCTCTAATATTTGGATCATATTCTGATATCCAAAGTCGAAGCCAAGATCTCCTGGAAGATTTGCCAGTATACTTTCTAAGTTACTTTCATTTGAACTTTCAGGAATATTCGTTGTAAAGGGTGAAAGATTATGTTCGGTTGATTTTCTCTTAAAAGCTCTTTATAACTATATTAAATAATACAAAAAAAGTCAACAACATAATATAAGTTTGATCAAATTAACAACCACTGACTCAATCAAAACTACAAGCAATAAAAAATTCTTAATTCGGCAATTTTAGTCTTTAGTGATTGAGGCTTGGCTAATGAAATTAACTAATGGAAAATTATGTCCAATCCCCAATGAAAATTTGGAATTAACTAATGAAATTTGGAATAAACAAATAATGAGTATATTTTGCACATGCACTAAAAGAATACCTAATCTGACTAAATTATACTACATTCAAGAACTTTTTTCATGCCCGATAATATAAAAGGAGACGAGGATGACACTTTGCCACTCTCAGACCTAATTCTAAGTTTTGTTTCCTCCATCTAATTCCTTATTTTCCTCCGTTTAATACTGGAATTGAATGAATAACTTAAAAACTGAAATAAATTTGAGATAACAAAAATTACAGATGATTGGAAATTTGAGATTTTTAGATAATATGATCAATTCAGCGGAGGTGTTTGATTGAACATGAACAACGGAGAACCTTGAAATTTAGATTGAGGATATGGCGTTTGTTCTATGGTGAAGGAGTCGAGCGCAGAGGTAGTTTTGTTCAATTAAAAAAAAAGTATTAATTAAAAATCATTATTTATTTCTTATATTTCATATGTTGTTGGTTGCTGCTGCAATGCTACGATATGGGTAAAAGAAAATTTTCAAATGGATAAGTTTACAAAGTTATTGGGGCCAAGGGATGTTAATGCCCTTGCATTGGCTTTGCTAGTGGTTAGCATACACCTTTACCAACTTAAAGATTTTATGGTTCCAAGGCGCTCTACATTGGTTTGTATCAGTTTTTGTTGGTCAAACTTATTTATGTTAGTTTGATTTTCATAAATGGCAATTAAGGTACTTAAGAATTGAACTCAACCTGTTATACTCAAGGTTTTTTTTTTTTTTAATATTTGTAAATTGATTCCAATATTATATGAATCAAAATTGACTACTGAATGTGAAAGACTCAACACCTAAGAACCTTGCTACAAAATAATTTGTATACGTTGATGTAAATTGCATCAAGAGTCGAGAGTGCTAAAACAAATTAAAAAAAAATATTAGAGGAACTAAATTATAATGTTTTCTTATGATACTAAATTGTCCATCACTTTTGTTCAAATATAAGTAAAGCATATACTAAATGTAGAAATAAAGAGATGCACAATAATATAAGCATAGAGTAAATTTAAGGATTTAAAAAAAAAAAAAAAAAAAAAAAAGGGGACCTAGGGCTTAACCATTGGATTGAATTTAATGAGATTGTGTGGTTAAGATTAAATAGGACATAAGATTTTTCTTTCCCCTTTTTCTTTTTCCTTTCCAGTTTCTTCGTCTCTTCTTTTTCCTCAAGAAACAATGCAAGGACGCACAGGCACAACACAACCAGAGCTTCGCACAAAGCTCTAAGAATCTTAGACCATCACCTCTGAACTTTGCAATTTCAGGTATGGGTCTCCTCCTCTTTGATTATTATAGGTGATTAATTTGGACAGTCGGTTGAACAATTGGGGTTATGTTTTCCAAATTCTAAACACAAAAACATATTGCGTTCTGATTTAGGGTGGTTCTAGTTTTAAATGGGTTCAAAAAGTTGGTAATTTTCTTTCGAGGTTTAGGGTAAAACTTATTGACTCACTGAACTTGTAATATTTGGAAGGAAAGAAAATGAGTAAACCAACTTTACTATTGTCATTGTTTTAATTTATTGTGATAATTAGCACGGAATTTTATTTTCTTACTCTAGGTTTGTTGTTGATGGATTGTTCCAAAATCGACACAGTATCTAACAATCCAGGAGTTAAACATTGGAAAAATAAAGTTCAAGGCAGAGTTTAAAAAGATTGCTATGTCAGGATATCATTGATGATTTAATCTAAGAGGACGTATTGATATGCATGTGATGTGGCAACTGGTTTTCTACCTATATGAACTGCTTGAGTTTTGGCTTTTGAATATAAGCCATATGTGCATTTATCTAAACAGCAACAAGCAGAAGTATGAAACTGAAGTTGCAAAACTCATGCTTTGAGCAAGCAGTGGTGAAATTAGCAGCAAGCAACAATATAAAAAGGAAGGTGCAAAACTTATTTTTTAGTAATTAGCAGCAAGTAGCAATATGAAAAAGAAGCTGAAGCTGTAGGATGTCTTTCATGTTGCCTCCAAAGTTATTTATCAAATATTTTGTAATGTGTAATTATTTTTCACTGTTTAAGAAACATTGTAAAAGAATTGGATTAATATTCATAAAATGAAAAAAGGCATTAAATGTCTTCCATGTTGCCTCCAAAGTTGGTATGCTATTGTTCTTTATCATGGAAATATAAATTTTTGAATAAAGTTATGCAAAACACTCAAATTCCTCAAGTTCATGATTAATTCCTTCAAATTCATACCGATTGTGGAGCTTCAGACAATGCCTCCAAAGTTGGTATGCACTTGCTGCTTAATCAAGTAGTGGTGAAATTAGCAGCAATCAACAAGCAGAAGCATGAAAAAGAAGTTGCAAAACTCATGCTTTAGCAAGTAGCAGCAAGCAACAATATGAAAAAGAAGTTGCATGATGTCTTCCATGTTGGCTCCAAATTTATTTATCGGCTTTTTGTAAATTATAATTTTTTTTTCACTGTGTATGAGAAGCATTGTAAGAGAATTGGATTGATATTCATGAAATGAAAAATGGAATTTGATGTCTTCCATGTTTCCTCCAAAGTTGGCATGCTATGGAAAAAAATTTCTAAATAAAGTCATACAAAGTACTCGAATCCTTCAAATTCATGGTTTAATTCCTCCAAATTCATAAAATAAAGTTATGCAAAATAGAAGAACTCTATTAACATCATATAAATTAGGAACATCAAAATGAGATCAACATCCTGCAGCTAATGAGTGCTCTTCACCTACAATTAAGCAAAATAGAAATCATAAAAATATTATTGATTAACAATAATAATGCTATTATACCTGCAAATAGTGTTGGAAAGGTAATACTACCTGCTATCAATTACACTGTCATGAAACATTTTGTTCCACAATGGGCATTCTACATCAAAGCCAATAAACACATTTCAGCTATTGATACATTAATTGCACAAATATACATAGAAAAACAAGCGAAGTATGTTTTCTTATCGATTTTGGAGCTTCGGACAATTTATGTTGTCATAATTAACTTCTTATTGCCCACACCCATGACAAAGGTTATCATTAATCCTCTTCTTGCATTTTCCTTTCTCTTTGCCCTTTTTAAGTTTTTTTTTTTTTCCTCCAAATCCTTTGGTCTTAATAGGATCGGGTTCAAGAAAACCAACATCACCTGCTATATATCTTATTTTTGCAGGAGGTTCCACATCTTCATTGCTACCACCAACCAAAGACTTAATCTTCTCATTCACAACATCCATCACCTCACAAAAGAGTTTACATACCTCATCATTTAGAATGACTATCAATTAAATATGAATGTTGTTGGAATAATGTATCAAACCTTTCAACCAAGGATTTTTCAACAAATATCTTCACACCAGAGTTGTTTACTACAACCGAAGATTTTGCACCCATCTCTTCAAAATGTATTCATTTGACAATATCTAAAGTTAAAGTATTTTATGCAAATATGCCAAAAGATAGTTGCATGGAATTCTTGAACTGTCATAACTTTTGTAGCTACATGAGGAAAAATAAAATCCCTGGATTTTTCACACAAAATTTTACAAACTCAACTTTTTCATCATCAATGCGCAAAACTTTAAATATGTTATGAGCACTATTCTAAAAATCACCGCCAATAGTCGGTTGGCTACCACCTCGATTAATCCCTAGACATTTGAAAATAAAGAAAGGACATCTAGACTTACTTAAGCGCTGCCTAGAGCACTTAGGTGCCTACCTACCCCACCTAAACTTGCCTAGGCACATCGCCTAGGACACAACTCTCACTTAGACATAAAATAGATAGCTTTCATTTTGCATTTTATTTTATTTTTAATAAATTGTATGAGCCTTGGTGAATACTTAGATCAACACACATTATAAACTTGTTTCCCATGTTTTCATTATGTTCTAATACTTTATAATCTATATGTCATTATATTTTGTAATTTATGTATCACAATGCAATTATGTATTTTTAAGTATAAGAAAACACTTTTGTATACAATAAACAATAGATTTTACCTAAATCCGCCTAATCTGCCTAGAACCCACCTAGCCGCTTAGGCGCTAGGCCCCAGCCCTAGTCCGACTAGCGCCTAGTGTCTTTTAGAACCTTGGCTATAAGTATCATTTTCACTTATAAGATTAACATTATAGCTGTAACATTCCCACAACTACTCTCGAAAATCAAGGTAAGAGCTACGTGTATAAGTATTGGCCATTTGTGTATTCATCCTAATAGGGCATTTGAGTTTTGGCCTCTCGTTCAAATCAATATGATCTGCCTTCAACTCCAAATGGTGTTGGCATACCAATGCCCTATTATATTTAACCATAAAATCGAGGAAGAAGTTATTATTGGAAATATATTTCTTTAGAAATGAATGTCAACTCTCAACTCTCTGACTAGTGGAGCAATTTGTAGATAAAACATGATTCACATAGGTTGTAACCCAAGTAGATCGAATTTTATATATTGATTGCAACTAGACGTTACCAAATAATCCAATTTTTTAACAACGGCCCTTCATTTCACATCCTCTTAGTTTCAAATGCATGCTTTGAACTCTAGATACTAATCTTTGTATATGATCACAAGAACTTATCCAAAACATGTCACGTATAGTATCTGTGAAACGTGTTTGGAAAATAGTAGGGAATGACTTTTTTCATGACCAGATCTTGATCAGTAATAATCGTTTTTGGAGCATCACTTGGCATGACATTCAAAAATTCTCTAATTAACCAAACAAATGAATTTTTCGTCTAGTCACTTAAAAGGGCACCAGCAAAAACAATTGTTTGACTATGATTGTGTACACCCATAAAACTTATATGCTTGCCTAGAACTTGCATCGGCCCAAAAACAATGAGTAATCTTGTGTTCTTCGTCTACTTGAAACTTGAATGTGAATTCATAATTTCTTTCTTGCTCTAGCAAAAAATGATCATGCAATATTTTTCCATCATGCTCCTTCATCTTATTCCACACTTATGTTCAATAACTGTATAGATCTTCTTGTGTGCAACCATATTTTCAATTCCACCTACCTAAAATTCAAGAAGGTCAAATTGTTTGTGTGGAGGTATGTTTTCCAAGTCAACTAATATTTTATGACGCTTCGCAACCTAGCAATGGGACTTTAGCAAGTGGCGTCTTCATGGGGATACCATTAGATGATTATGACCCTCGTCAAATATGGTGACTACATACCCACCAAGTTTTGATCTCATAACTATAAATCTTGCTTAACAACCCTCTTTGGTTAATCCATGATGCTTTTATTCATCACCAATCCATTCTTTTGTACTACGTCCCTCTTTGTTGCACACAAACACCTTTCTCATGATCTCACCATCCTTATTTTTAACTTGAATGCATTCGAACACTAAACCCAGCCTCCCTTGCATAGTTGTTGTAAAATTCAAGCACTTCGTCTAATGTTTCTAAATGTTGACCTGTGGTAGGCCTAAACTCATCCATTACTTGAAGATAGAAAAAGGAAATGCCAGCTGCTGCTTCTGACGGATTTTCTATGGGAACTTGCATCCTATTAGCTTCCATAACTTGAATAGGCATTTCATTAGCTTCCATAACTTGAATAGGCATTTCATTAGTTTCCGTAACTTGAATAGCCATTTCATTATCTTCCATAAATTGAACGTGAGCACAATCAAATATCCACAAGAAAAAGAATAATAAAAAACATTAAAAAACTTAACAAAAGTCAAATTATTCAACCATTTTATAGTAGCACATTCAAACCATTGAGCCAATTTAAATTAGAATCCTAAAACCCGAAAGAAAACTACCAAATTTTTTAACACATTCGAAACCATAACCACCCTGAAGCAAAACCTAATAGGTTGTAGCATTTAAAATTTAAAAATTATAAACTCCAATTGTTCAACCCACTATTCAAATTAATTACCTAAAATAATCAATGAGGAAAGCCCGAATCAGAACCTAATAGGTTGTTGTGTGAGGTGCTGGTGCGGCTATGTCACGAGAAAGAGGAAACAAGACAAAGAAACCAAAAAAGAAAAAGGAAAAGGGAAAAGAAAAAAAGAAGAGGATAAAAAATTGATTTTATGAGCTTCTAATTTCAACCACACAATTTCATTAAAACTAATCAATGGTTTAGAGTGTGATCCCTATTTTTATTTTTAAATGGGGATCCATTTCCTTAAAGAACCTGTTATACAATTAAGCATATACTAAGGGCTAGTTTGGATTGTGGTGATTTTAAGAAAAATAACTTATCAAAAAAATTTGGAACATCAAATGTGTTTGGTAAAACAAAATAAAAATGTCTTTTTAAAAA
Organism: Pyrus x bretschneideri; assembly: GCF_019419815.1. Taxonomy (NCBI): domain Eukaryota; kingdom Viridiplantae; phylum Streptophyta; class Magnoliopsida; order Rosales; family Rosaceae; genus Pyrus; species Pyrus x bretschneideri. The sequence goes on along the minus strand of NW_025999837.1, from coordinate 1,085,655 downwards.
AACTGGATGTCCCAACTTCTACTTATCAGCCTATGTTATGTTATTTACAAGATTGTATCCAAGGTTTTGGTGAATCATTTGAAGCTTGTTCTGCCCAAGCCTATTTCAAACCATCAGAGGGTTTTTGTCCCAAGTTGGTTGATATCCGATAATACTATCTTGGCCTCTGAAGTTGCCCATTTTCTTTTATGATGCAAGCAGGGTAAAAAAGTTTTTATGGCTATTAAACTGGACATGATTAAAGTGTATGATCGTGTTGATTGGCATTTTCTCTGTCAAGTTATCGAACGTCTAGGCTTCCCGTTTAGGTGGTCTAACCCTGTGATGCGGTGCATTTCCTCTATCTCATACTCATTTTTTATCAATGGCTCTCCGTGGGGTTATAGTCACCCAGAAAGGGGACTTAGATTGGAGGATCTTTTCTTCCCGTACCTATTTATTCTTGTGTCGAGGGAATGTCCGTTTTTCTGTCAAAATGTGGGGCGGATGGAAATATCCAGGGAATTTCTATCTGCAGGGGTGCCCCTACTATTAACCACCTGCTGTTTGCATATGACGTTCTCATTTTGCTAAGGCAGACCATTCTAACTGATCTCAGATTGTCGAAGCGTTAGGCTGTTATGAGCAGGCATCAGGTCAATTGGTAAATCACACTAATAGTACCGTGTGCTTTAGCAGAAATGTCAACCTCCCTGAGCAATTTGTTGAGAGTAACTAGGGTGGATAGACATGAGAAATACTTGGGCCTCCCTACCCTTATTGGCCATTATAAGAAGGCATATTTTAATCACATCAAGGAACGCCTTTGAAAGCGTCTCCAAGGTTGGAACGGACGACTTCTAAGTGCAGCGAGCCAGGAGTTACTTATTAGGGTGGTGGCTCTAGCTATTCCACTCTACACGATGCATTGTTTCCTTCTCCCTAAATATTTTTGCGATGACCTTAACCGAATAGTGGCTTCGTTTTGGTGGAATGGGTTCGATGATTGCAGGAATATTCACTGGTTATCATGGGACAAACTTTGCGCTCCGAAGTGTGAATGGGGGGTTAGGTTTTCACAACATGTTTGCTTTTAATCTTCGCTTGCTAGCTAAATAAGGCTGGAGATTGACCCATGATCACCAATTGTTGGTGGCCCGTGCTTTAAAAGTGAAATACTTCCCGAATGGCTCTTTTTTGGGGCTAAGGTCAGTAGCAATGCATTGTTTGGTTGGCATAGCATATGTTATGCTCGCTCTGTTATCAAATGGGGTTCTCGGTGGTTTGTTGGGTCGGACTCATCTACTCGGATCTGGGATGATCCTTAGATTCCCTACCCATCTCGATTCGAAATCTTTCCCCCAAGCCTCCGTGGTGTAATCTGGTTTTTGTGGAGGAACTTATTTGTAATCAGTCATGGAATGTCCCCCTTGTCAAATCACTTTTCTCGGAGGTTGAATTTAATGCTATCATCTCTATGCCCATGAGCATTCGGAATATTAATGATAGGCTGATATGGCATTTTGATAGAAATGGATGCTTCTCGATGAAAAGTTCCTATCAAGGGGTGTGAAGGGGCCTGATAGGCAATTCTTAGGTGTCATCCTAATCGGGAACTTCATCTCTTCTTTGGAAAAAATCTGGTCCACTCGTGTTCCCCCCAAAGTCAAGATCTGTGCTTGAAAATTCTATAAGGATATTGTTCCAACACGGGTATCTTTGATCAGGAAACATATCCCTGTGGATTCATGCTGTGTTTTGATGAAGCTTTTATTCACCTATTGCATGATTGCTATTTCGCATCCTGTGGTTGGATGATGACCATTTTTGGCAAGCCTCATTGTATGGATAGAGCCTATCGGTTTGTGATTGGGGGTTAGAGTTAGCTTCTTTTCTTGATCATCATAGCTTCAATCTTTGTTTAATGGTTTGGTGGGCCATATGGGGTGCTCAAAATAATATGTTGTGGAATGGAAGGACTAATAGACCATATATTATCATAGCTAAGGCAATTAATTGGTGGCAGGATTTCTAGAAGATTGCCTCGGTGAACTGCTCCAGCCCTGCATCTCGAATTTTATTGTCTTGGACCATACCCCCACCTGGTTGCTTGAAGATAAATGGTTATGGTGCTTGGAGGGAGTCTAAGATGCTTGATATTGTGGGATTAGTGGTTCGTAACCATCTTGGCCATTTTGTGGCGGCCAAAGCATTGGTGTTTGAGTTTGTTTCATCGCCTCTCCATATCGAAGCCCTTACGGTTCGTGATGGGTTATTATTAGTGATTCAAAAAGGTTATCATGATATCATTATTAAGAGTGATGCGCTCCAAATTGTCCCGACGTTACGCAATGGTCTTCCCAATGGTTCCTTGATCGGTAACATTATGGAAGATTCGAAGGCGTTGTTGTCTACAATCACTGGAGCTACGGCCGCCCATACTCGTCGCCAGAATAACGAAGTTGCTCACCTCATAGCTAGATATGCTCTTTCTAGCTTGACCAACTGTTCATGGACCATGGTTTGAGGAACCTCCGGACATTATCTCTGATATTCTTATAACCTATTGTAATGTCTAAATTTTAGCTTCTTTTCTAGGTTGTAGCCTTAGTGACTTTTAGGGCTTTTGGCTTTCCTTTTATACTGAACCTTCTATCTATGAACTAATATCGTTGCCTTCAAAAAAAAAAAAATTGTTGTCAATAATAATAGAAAAACATAGAAAAGTAAAAGCAGGGTTTACCATGCTTCTAAAAAAAAAAATTTTTTTTCCATAGCATAATAATTAGTGCCCATTTAATGAAATTTTACAAGTGGCAAGTATAGGCTCATATATTTTACAAAACTACAATCTTTGCCCCTATATTATAATCTTTGACAATTATTATATCACATTAAATATCATATTCTTTTTAGTCATTTAACATATTCATACTAATTTATTTAAAAGTTTATCAAACACTCAGACACTGTTTTTTTTTTGTTAAAAAACTTTTGCAAAAAAAAAAAAGTTTATCAAACACTCAATAACTTTAGTTTACAGCTATTTATTCTTATAACGCAACAAAAACAATTTTTTTAAAAAAGTAGAGCAATACCAAACCAAACCTAAACCTAAATGTAGGAAGAGACTGTTACGTACCGTGCATACTCTAAGTTTGAAATTTGAAGTGTTTAACAATTAAGTACTTCTAAAATGGTTAAGTCAAAACGGAGACCCGACCCGAGGTTACATGGGGGTCGTACCGTTTGCCTTTCCTCCCTTTCCCAATTTCCATTCCAAATTCCAATCTGGAAAGCACAAAAATGAAGAAACCGCCAAATCCCGGAATCCACGTGTCCTCCTCCCTCACCATCCTATGTGTCTTCCCATCGCAACTTCTCGCCCCGAATACCCGACTGCTCAGCCACCTGTAGTCTTCTCTCTCCTCCCACTCTCTCTCTAGAAACCCACATTGCAATATTTCCAATCCATTGCGACACACATTTGTCCATCATTTTGTTTCATCTGAGCACACACACCCCGACATTTGCGCAAAACTTATCGACCCGGTTCGGCAGAAAAGTTTCGCCTTTCGGCTCCGGAAAGCTCGAATTGTTCCCAAATGCAATGGCCCACTTCGCCATTTGAGCCGGTTTCTGCAAAGTTCGCGTCTTTTGTTGATTTGGGCATCGCTTGGATCTCGAAACTGCTGGGTGCTGAAGTTGTTTGGTGGTGGGCAGGAGATGAACGCCGTTGAGGAGGAACAGACTGCCTTCGAGATCGGGGTGGTGGTTCCGAAGCGTAATGTGAAGGAGGAAGATAGAGCTTTTGATTGTGTGGAGGTTTTGCTGGAGGAGTTTAGGAATTTGGGTTTGGTTGTTGAGAGAGTGCATGGCGTTGTCGATGAGTTCATCAAGGTTTGATTTTTCAACTTTTCTACTTTTGTTCATTTGCATGTGTTTTCTTTTTTTAATAATGTTTTGTTCAAACGATATTCTAATTAATCTAATTTAAATTTGAAATTCGAAACTGGGTGCAAAAGGAGAGAATGTTCTTTTGTTCTATATACTCCCACAATGATTTTTTCATTTGGGTTTTTAGGAATTGACTAATTGGCTACGGCAGATTTTGTAAATAGTTTATGATACGATATTTGTATATATAAATATTGCTTAGTAAGGATGGAAAGTTATTTAATTTGTTACTGTATTACTGAAAGAACCATATCTATTAAAAAAACGTATAAATTTCAGGGCGTTTTGCAAATTTACGATAACGCAACATTATTCGTGGCCCGTTTTGTCTTTTGATGAATGAAAATGGTACATACAATTGGGCAGTATTTTATTTATAGTCTTTCTTGAGTTTGGTTTCTAGTTTCTAGAGCTTAGCTTTCTTTCTTTCAGCTGGCAGCACCTTCGGAGACGCTGGGCAGGGCTGCAGCGGAATTGCAGATTAAAAAACGAACTGCTATCGGTAATGATACTGTTGTATTCAAGTTGGCTTTCAAAGTTTCTTTTATTTAAGTTCCATATCTGCAATGTGATTTGATTCTTCTACTTGAAAAGTTAATATGACACTTGGTTTCAGGGATGGATTTACAATTTGAATGGGAGGAGGTTGATGCTTTTGTGAGACAGCCTGATGGTTCAGTGTTCAGTTGGTGTGAGCGTTTTCGCTGCTATAGGCACTTAATCTATGGAATTGTGAGTCATTCAGCATATACTCATACTATAATGTTCCAATGGCTTCTTCCTTTCCGATGTTTTATTTCACTCTTTCACTTTGATTTTACATTTCAGTTTCATGTTTGTCTCCATCCTTTTTTGTTATTACGCTTTGGTTGATTACATCCATCAATTGGCGGCTGATGCTTGACTTTTTTTTCAAAATGTTGTATGAGTAGATGTAATGCAACTGAAACCCTTTGAATAAGTTCAATATGACTATATTTCTGTGTGCAAATATTTATCCATAAATGTGCCATTGACAAGGTTTGAATTGTAAATTTACAGATTAACAAGAGCCGGTCAACTGTAACTTTAAGATTTGATGATAAAGAGCTCCGTTGGGAAGTCGGGGAGTATTTACTTCAGAAGTTGGAATCAGAGGGGATTGTCAAAGAAGTGTTTCCTTTACATGGTATGCTTACAAAATTTTAAACAGTTTGTATCTCTGTTGAACTCTATATTAATATGATGTTTGACTGATAGATGAAATAAAAAGGAAGAAGCTCCTTCACTCATGGGCACTACACTGGTGGGACTTCACAAACCAGCCGATAGATGAGATTTATTCATACTTTGGTACAAAGGTAAACTAGTTGCATTAGCAAAATTATCTTTTTCCATATTTTTCCCAGCACATTAAACAAGAATTTAACGTCTTTTGTAGATTGCCATCTATTTTGCTTTCCTTGGAATGTATACAAGGTGGTTGCTCTTTCCAGCTGCATTTGGGCTTATCATGCACATGTTTGATTTTGGGTGGGTCAGAACACTATTTCTTAGTTTCCCTGATGGCTGTCAACATTATTATATTTGTGCATTTTTGCTTATTTAAACCGCTGTGTGTTTGCATAATGCTTCTGTAGGTCATTGCAGTTACTGGTGCTCCCTATTTTCTTCATAAGCATAATACTGTGGGCTATAATGTTTTCACAGTTTTGGAAACGCAAAAATAATGCCCTTTTAGCCAGGTAACTTGGTTTACAAGAAAATTGTATTGTAGCTATTAGATCTATGCTTATTCATTTTTAATTTATTTTTGTTCTTTTGTCTTACTTTAACTCTTCTCTTTCTGGGTTGCGTATTTAGATGGCAGATTAGTTATCCAGTTAGAGCTGACTTGGGATATAGACAGGGTGTGGAGTGGAGTTCCTCACCATCTGTTGAGCTCGCAAAAAAGCAGGGGACAGACAAAACAAAAGAAAAAGAAATGTTCCAAAGAATTGAGTGGTTTGGACGACTCATGAGATTCAGAAATGATGCTATCGTTTTCTTCAGTATTATATGCCTTCAATTACCATTTGAACTGGCATATGCTCATATTTATGAGGTTATTGAGTCTGATATTATGAAGTGAGATGCCGAGTCCTCTTGCATTCATACAAATGCATATACTTACATGTTATAATTAAGAATGAAGATGACACTTATCGCAATTTTTTTCTTTTCAGGTTTGGGTTGACAACCGTTTATCTTTTTTCCATTCAGTTCTTTACACAGATTGGAGGCAAGATCTCCGTCAAGCTCATTCAATATGAAAATAATGAAAACAAAGAAAAAAGAGCTGACAGCTTGGTCTATAAGGTGGGTTAAGTGGAAATTTATTCCATCCCTGCTGACTTTATTGCTATCTCTTATAGAGGGCTTTTTTACAATTCAAGGACTTTTTGTTTTTTGCAGGTGTTTGGTCTTTATTTTATGCAGTCGTATATAGGAGTGTTCTATCATGCCCTTTTGCACCGCAACTTTTCTACTCTCCGCAAAGTCTTGATTCAACGCCTCCTTGTGTCTCAGGTAGATGTTATATTTCATTCACTGTTTTTCTTTCTCTAGTTTATTTCTGATGTTCTTGTATTGGACAATGCTTTGTAGGTGTTGGAAAACTTGTTGGAAAACACTTTGCCATATTTAAAGTACAGTTATAAGAAATATAGAGTTCAGTAAGTCTGTACTATGTATTATCTTTTGGACATTCATGTTTTTGGAGTATTTTAAGTTTACTTGAACATAACCTTGTCTGCCATTCTGGTGTAAAGAAGCAAGAAAAAGCGTGAAAAAGGTTCAACGACAGGGAAGATTCGGTTTGCTTCTAGGGTAGAGAAAGAGTACCTGAAGCCATCTTATTCCGCTAGCATTGGCATGGAACTTGAAGATGGGCTGTTTGATGGTAATATACTAATATGTCCAGTATATTCAATTATATATTCTTTCTGGCATCTTTAAAATTTGAATTTTCCTCATTATTTGTAAGCAATTTTCAGTATATTTCTAGCTGATTAGATCTGTGTTTGACCTGCAGACTTTCTTGAGGTGGCATTGCAGTTTGGAATGATCATGATGTTTGCTTGTGCATTCCCTCTTGCTTTTGCCTTTGCAATTTTGGTATGTTATGCTTTATGGCCGCTTGTTCCCTTTTAAATTTTTTATGTTGGTAGTATTCTGCTTAAAATTACACTTTCGCAGAACAACATCACTGAAATTAGGGCGGATGCATTGAAGCTTCTTGCCATGTTGCGAAGACCAACACCTCGCTTTTCCACAACAATTGGAGCTTGGCTGAACATATTTCAGGTACTTATGGTTTGTGGTTTTGTATATATCTTGTGAAGCAAATACAAAGTTCATATCACTGAACTTTGTGTTCCTACTGTTTGTTTTGCTCTTTCATCATCGTCTTTGTAATGCGGGGTTGTCTGCAATTTGTAGTTTCTCGTAGTTATGTCTATATGCACCAACTGCGCACTTCTAGTATGGTTATATGATGAAGAGGGCAAATGGAAGATAGAGCCTGGCCTGGCTGCAATTCTTGTTATGGAACATGTTCTCTTGTTGATCAAATTTGGATTCTCCCGCTTTGTTCCCGAGGTGATTTCCTTCTCACCCTTCTGAACACAGTTACATATTTTCTAATGGTTAAAAGGAAGATCAAATCACCAAATAAACATTAAACTGGTTTTTCTTGCAGGAACCTGCTTGGGTAAAAGCCAACCGTGTGAAAAACGCGACAACAGCTGAGAACATGTGTTCTAAACAGCTCTTGAGGAGCATTTCTGGAGAGAGGACGACGTTTGGTAATGTCAAGAAGTCGCAATGAGGTAGGAAGTATAGGTTTTGTGGTTGCTGTCTTCTCATAAGTTAGAAAGTAAGCCGGATTTGTTCTTCAAGAGAACTTTTCTACAATGAGGTCAGAGACTTGAGCTTTTACAAAGTTGGAGCTGAAGTGGCACCGAAATTTGGGTTTTAGTTTTTGCTTGTTCTTATGGTGGACTTAAATTGTTGTGTAGGTAGATAGTATTGGAGAGTATTTACTTTCCTTGAGATTGTTTAAATTCACATTTAATATAAGATATAGCAGAAATGTGATGCAATTTTGTTCTTATTTTGCGAGTTCAAAATCAAGTATTTACATTTAATATGACTATTAAAGCTTTCTTAATATTATGGTCTAAATTAGTTGCATATTTTTTTTATATATATTAACCAATTATAGTTCATGCAGCAAAAAAGATGTAAATACTCTCAAGAAACTCGAGGATGATTGCTTGTCTTGCCAATTGTCTTCCTCACTTGGTCCTCATGATGCAGTTTCAGCCTTTATGTATGATGCCCCCAATTGGTGCGATGTCAACAGAGCTCCTTTTGATACTAGCTTGCTTGATATTGAGATTTCAGACGTTGACCGTTGTGCACCTGAGTAGTTGACTGCACTGTCTTCCAAGAGTGCGTTTAGAGGTTCATATTCTATGTCTAATGAAACTTGTCATTCGGTTGATCCTGACGAGAGTGCATTGGATTTACTTGAGAATTGTGACTCTGAGGCGCTACTTGAAGGCTGTGAGTTGGTAGAGATTGCAGGAACAGGTAAGTTGGAAGTTGAGAATGCAAAATTGAAAGCAGAACTGGCTTCTGCAATGGCTGTGATTTGTTCATTTTTGGCCTGAAGTAGACTTTGAATCATTGGATGGTAGTAAAGTGGATAATTTATTGAAGGATGCCCAGAGAAGACAGCTGAAGCCTTGCACCGGAAAGATGAATATGGAAAGCATCTACAATCTGCTTGGGGAGAAGCAAATGCGGTGTCTTTCATTGAGAAACGCATTCACGAACTTGAACAGAGACTGTCTGATCAGTATTCGCAAAGCCAGAGGATTTCAAATGATAAGAATGCCTCTGAATTTGGAATTTTGTCTGATAAGATTGGCAACTGCAAGTACGAAATCTTAGGTGGTAGGGAGTTCATATACCTTGCTCATCTAATACCGTCCCAAATAGAATTGACCACTCAAAGGAATCTCAAATAGAGTACGATTTCGGACCACTCAACGGAATCGAGGCGAAGCGGGACGGATTAACCATACGGAATCATAGACATCCATCCAATAGCATGATTTCCCAATGTGGATTAACCAGGTAGGATCGCCTATGGATTTGATGTACCCAACTACGTAGTTACTCCCAATGCGGATTAGCCAGGCAGAGTCGCCCCTCCAATGCGTATGGTCCCTTAATGTGGATTAACCAGGTAAGACCATAGGCAGCATCGAATAGTGTGGTCCCACAATGTAGATTAACCAGGCAGAGTCACCTCTAGGGTGTGCATGGTCCCCTAATGCGGATTAACCAGGGGAACCATGAACATGCCTCCAATAGCATTGGATTTGTTACAGTTGCCGTTCTAAAATTCTCATATCAATTACCATATTAAATTTTGAGTATCTCAAAATACATTAACAATGCCATGCTAAATTTTTGGAATACCAAATTTTGATATACTAAATAATTCGGTTGGTATTGTGACAGCTCGTCCTAAATCATTTGTACTGTAGGTATGAAATGACGATTTTGCCCTTGGTGGTTAATTGCCATTTTTGGGTGTTGTTTAGTTGTTCTTTTTGGTTGTGAACTCATCTAGGACCACACACCTGTGGACCTTTCTCTCTCCCTTCTCTCTCGGACTTTCTTCCAATTTCTTCCTTATCGTACGGACAACTTCGAAGATAACGTTCCATGCACGGATCGAAAGTTTGAAGGTTGGTTCTGGACTCCTTGCAAGCCCAAGAACTCATCCAACCATTTTTAGTATGTGAAACCTTCCAAAACCCGAGAACTTAGTTTTGGTGCACTATTCATGCACTTGTGATCGTGGATGTTTCATCGAGTCTTGAGGTTGTAGGAAGCTTTAGGACGTCTTCACAAAGCTTGGGGAGTAATTTTGAAGTGTTTTGGACGTCGGGAAGCTCGAGTTCATCGAGTTATAGGTTTGGTCGGATCATCGAGGTTCCTTTGGCGAGATTCCGTTGGATTTGAGTTCCAAAAGTGGTAAAGTTTTGTTCTACTCGTTGTAAGCTTCATTTTGGTACAAATTTCATGGAATTTGGTTGAGAAATGAAGAATATATTAAGGTTTGAAGTTTTTTCAGAAACCGGTAAAATTTTGAGTACAGATGGCAGCAACCGACGAGGCTTACCCAAAAAGGAGGTGAATATTCCGTCAGAGTTAACGGAATATTCTAACAGCGTCAGGTAACGGCCATTAACTTCTGTTAGGGTTTTAACAGAATATTCCCTAACGGCGTTAGGGTTTCCACATGCGTGCCAGGCACGTGCCGCACATGAGAGGTCAAAAAATTATTTTAAAAATATGGGGATGTTCATGAGGTTGAGTAGAGCATGTTGGTACATTCAAACACTCTAATTGAGTAATGTATGAGAAGTTATTACCTAAGGTTGGTTATGTGCGTTAATTTGACGTTTATATAGTTGTTTCGCATATAGGTGAGGACTATCCAAAGAACGAGCGCAACCATGCGAGGCTCGGGGTTTACGATCCTTCTACATATCAGTGAGTGGGCTTTTGTTTTCAGTGTGTATATATATATATATATATATATATATATATATATATATATATATTGATTGGTATCTTTCCAGAAATTACGTTTTAGTGGTTTTATAATTGAAATGTCATGTCGAATATCATCGATATTATTATTGTGATTATGTTGGTTATGCTTTGGTGCAGCGGACGCTCAGGTAAGTCAGGTGAGTATGTTGTTAGTGATAGATGTGGTGTTGATGAGATTGAGTTATAGCTTATATTCCTGCACCTCGGTGATTGTGCTCCACCAGAGTAAGACCTGGTTTGGTACTGAGGTGATTCTGAAAAAAGCTGCTATCAAAAAAAGCTGGGAGCTGTTTTTGTGTTTGGTAAACATTCAACTTCAGCTTTTTTTCACAGTTTTGGGTGGAAAAAAGCCAAAAATAAGAAGCTGCAAAACCCAGCTTTGAAAAACTGGTTTTTTTTCACATCTGTTTTACATAAAAGTTTACCAAACACTCTAATACTGCTTTTTTTTTTCAAAAGCACTTTTATAAAAAAGTTTACCAAACACTCTGCTGCTTTATTTCACAGCTGCTTATTCTCACAGCACAGCAGAAGCAGCTTTTTTTCAAAGCACAGCAATACCAAACCAGCCCTAAGACCTGGTTTGGTATTGAGGTGATTCTGAAAAAAGCTGCTATCAAAAAAAGCTGGGAGCTGTTTTTGTGTTTGGTAAACACTCAGCTTCAGCTTTTTTTCACAGTTTTGGATGAAAAAAAGCCAAAAACAAGAAGCTGCAAAACCTAGCTTTGAAAAACCAGCTTCTTTTCACATCTGTTTTACATAAAAGTTTACCAAACACTCTAATACTGTTTTTTTTTTTCAAAAGCACTTTTACAAAAAAGTTTACCAAACACTCTGCTGCTTTATTTCACAGCTGCTTATTCTCACAGCACAGCAGAAGCAGCTTTTTTTCAAAGCACAGCAATACCAAACCAGCCCTAAGGCCTAGCCTTCACGTGATCGTTCACCTCCTGCACCGTACGCTCACCTTAGATCCAAGGCAGGTGCTAGCCTGTCGTACAGACCACTTTAGGTGGTTTCGACTCGTAGGTGACTTGCGATACATCGCACAACCTTCACGTGATTGTAGCATTGAGCGTAATTAGATACACCAGCCTGTCGTACAGACCACTTTAGGTCGTTCTGACTCGTGTGCAGGATAGTGGTTAAGGAGCTATAGTTTCAGCCGTACAGATCACTTTAGGTGACTCCGGCTGACGTACTGATATTACTGGCATATTACGATTTGTTTTATCTCACCTGCTTGATGCCTATACTATTTGTTTGGATATTCTGACATGGCATATTTTGGCATGGCAAATTTGAGCTTTATCGTTTTAGCATGATTTGATATACGAGTATGAATAATATTTTTTGGAAAGTATACGGGTTTTATAGAGAGGGGTAATTACTTGATATTGAAATGGTTTGAAAAACAAACTTTGTTTTTGCCCACTCACGTTTTATGTTTTGCGCCCCTCCAGGTTTTAGGTAGCGAGGATGTTGGTGACGAAAGAGGCATCGAGGCATTTCTGACAGAGCACCCTCCATGAAGGACTTTCTAGTTAATGCTTGTGTAGTATTGTTTATTCTAGACTACACCTAGGATACTTGAGCTTTTACTTTGCATTTCTCCTTCCATGTTTGTCGCTATCACTCACTGATCTTTTTATTGTAAATTATCTCGTCAACTTTATTTTTCTCGTATTTTCACTCTTCTACTTCCGCATTGCACACTTGGCTACGTCACCCTCACGTGATGGCCAGCACGCCCCAAATTTTGGATTCGGGGTGTGTCAGGTATAGTATAATAGTGGCAACATACCACTTTGATTATGTTGTTATAATATAGTATTTCATATCATATAAACAATAGTGTACAGAAAGGAAAAAAGTGTACATAAATCTTTTATCATATATATATAAAGCAAACAAGTTACCCAAATGATTGTAATCATGGCTACCTCCCTCATTGAGGAAAGCTAGAGCATCAATGTGTTTAGACCTGCCTTGCCTGACCTGGCCCTTCACACTAGAATCATAACATTATCATACGCGGATCAACCTGTAATTCTAACAATGTATTTTTGTCAACTGAATCGTCTAGTTTTAAGCTCTTTCCTCAAATATTATTTTTACAAAAAATCACACCTATTTGAAACTAGATATTTTTGTGATTTTGAATTTGTCTAATTTTGTGTAAATAAGATTTGAACCATTAAGTTTTTAGATACTTATTCAAATATCACCCTTACAAATAATTAGCCGAGTCAGACAACAAAAATTCCCTTCATCTTTGCTGCTACAACGGAACCCTTAAAATCAGAAGAAACTTCCTCTTTGGGTCATCTAACTATAAAAAAACAAGACAAATACACAATACTTGGGAAATGAATGAGATGACGTTGTGGAATGAGCAAATATTTAACATCATATTAACTTATTAACCGAGGAGGGAGAGGATTTCAATCTGACATGCAATTTTTTTTACGTAATCCCAATATGTTGATAATAAATAATGACGCCAACAGATGGCATCATGATTCATTCGTGGAGATGTTATTTTAACAATTTTAACCAAAATGATCATTAAAATTTGCATAACATATCACTGTGGTCCTTAACATTTGAAATCAATAGAAGTGGTCATTGAGATTGTCCACCATCAATCATTTTAGTCCTTCCATGCAAAACTATGTTAAATAAGGATTAAAATAACAAAGATACCCTCAATTTAATAAACAATGGACTAAAATGATTTGACAAAAATTAAGGGTATTATGGTCATTTTATTCTTATTTAATGGAAAATTTTCACGGAATAACCAAATTGATTGATGGTGAACAAACTCAAGAACCAATTCTATTGATTTCAATTCTTAAGGACCAAAGTGTAGAGTTATGCAAATATCAAAGATTATTTCGGCTAAATGATGCGTGATTTATGCGCACACAAATTAAACCCTCTTTTTGTCAATTGTAGTATAAGTATAAGTAGGGATCGTTCTGGACCGGGGATTAGGAGGGATTGTTAATCTCTTGGAAACTGACTCAAAAACGTAAAAACAATATAAAACACTAAACTAGACTCAAAGAATGTGAAACTAAACGTTAAACCACTAGGACAAACCAAAAGACTCGAAATGCTTTAAAAACACAAACTAAATTGATTTCTAACTAAATTGAACAATAAAGTAAAAGGGGGATTGTGTTTTGGACGGAATTAAACTAAATGAACAAATTGCAATTAAAACATAATGTAAATATGAAATTGATGAAATGGAATGAATGGGAAGCTAGCTAAGGGGTTCATCTCCACACATGTTACACTTGCATAATAAAAAGATTCCCAATTGCATTTCAATGAATTATGAATTCTCAACGCCCCGGGTTAATTAGGTCCGCTTAAATTAACCGTCAAGTTTTCCTTAAGTTAATGAATTGGATGATTGCATACGACAACCCAAAGCATTCCTCACAAGTTCCCTACATGAATTGCATAATAGAGATACAAGCAAGAATCATTAAGCAACATGAAAACTATAAGTGTTGACGAGGCATTCGTTACTATGATTGCATGAAACTTATGCCAAGAATTTGTTTAACGCGATTGTTTATAAGCAACCTCCACTACTTGTGAATATAAGTTCATAACTATTACGTGAAACTCACTTATATTCTAGCGTCAAATTCATGCATGAAAATTAAGCGTTCATTCTTAATAAACATACATAAATAGGATATCAATCAAATAGTTAAACAAATTGAATTCACAACTTATGAAACGTAATTAAAAGTAATCAAATCATATTGCAAGCATAAACATATATTTCGAATCACCCCCTAGCTAAGGGGGGTTTAGTTCCTCATAACTTTGAAATCAAAGAAACACCTAAACATTCCAACAACTCAAAACTTTGAATTGTATGAACGTTTAAGCACTCTTTTCTTCCATTTCTCATACGTACAAAACAAAGAGAATTAAAATGAAACTTTGAAATCAAAGAAACACCTAAACATTCCAACAACTCAAAACTTGAATTGTATGAACGTTTAGACACTCTTCTCTTCCTCGTTGTTGTAGCACAAGGTTTAAGGATAGGTTGGTTGGGGGGATGGAAGTGTTGGGGAATTATGGAAATGGATGAGGATTGGTGGAAATGGAAGATGGTTTTTGGATTCTAAGGGAGAAAGGAATGTGTTTGTGGTGTGTTGTTGTGTTGTGAATGAGATGATTTTTGAATGAATGAATGCAAGGGTATTTATAGGAGGAGTGGAGATGTATATGGCTATTTGTTTAAGGTGTTTGTGGTTGCAATGATGAAGAATTGCATGTGGAAATAAAAGGGAAAATGTGGTGAAATGATGAAGTAGGAAAGTGGAAATGCATGTGACTTGTTTGTGGAATAAAGAATGAATGGTTGAATGATGAAGTGAATGCATGTGGAATTAAAGAGGGAGAATGTGGTGAAATGATGAAGTAGGAAGGTGGAAATGCATGTGAGATGTTGGAAAGGAAATGGGAATATGAGTAGGCCATGGCATGGGAGTTGTTTTGTTGGTGTAAATGTGCCATGGTTGCAATGATGAAGAATAAAGGGTGCATGTGGGGTGGAATTGAATGAATGCAAAGTGAATGAATAATGAAATGAGTTAAAGAGGAAGAATGTGGTGAGTGATAAGTGAATGGAAGTGATAAGTGATAAATGAACTAGTTTAAAGGGCTAGGGTTTAAGCACATAGAATGGGCCTAAAATAGGTTGGTTTGCATGGCATAATATGTTTCATTGGGCTAGAGGTTTTCCATGGCTCAAAGGATTTGTTTGATTGGGCTAGGCCCTTTGTTTGATGTCCCCAAAGAGCATACAAGGCTTCAATTTCGTCCATCCTCTTTGCTCCATGATTAAGCTATCCAATCCATGCCCAAAAGTGTCCCAAATAGCCTCAAAATGCACTTTCTTGCTCCCTAAGCCCTTAGAACCTGAAAACACACAAAAGAAGCATAAAGGACTAAAATAACTATGAATTACCAACATAGATGCACGAAAACAAGCTAAGTAAGTCGCCTAAATATGCTCCTATCACTAAAAAGCCTTTTAAAAACCCAAAAGCTGCTGCATAGGAAAAAGGCATGATTATGGGAGAGATTTTTTTCATTTGTCCCCTCCACTTGTATTATGACGTGTGACAACCCGTTCCTACTTTTACGATTTTATTAATTTTAAATGAGTAATTGACAAAAATGCCCCAGAGACGAGATTGTTGACTTTCGTTAATTGTCATTTCGTGATGTGTACGAGTTACTATTTTACCGTAGTTTCGAAATACTTAATTGTACAAACGTGTAGGCGCAAGCGGAATCGAAATTAGAGTTACGATTAAGATTTTACGAAACTACGAATTCAAAAATATTTTTGTAAAAATTACTTTTTTATATTTTATATATTTATTTCAAATTTTTATATTTTTATCTCTTTATTTTAATATTTTTTAAAAGGATATTTTAATAATTTATTTTGTGGCCCGTGGGGCCCACACTCACCTCTCAATCTCTCATGCGTGTCCATTCCCCTAGTCTCAGGCACTCTCTTTCTTTCCCTCTCTTCTCTTTCTCACTCTTCACCTATCCCAAATCTCTCATCCGCCATAGCATCGACGGCAACACGGCCACCGCACACCATCTTTGCCGGTGCACACCTCTTTTACAAACTCTCCACCGATGAACGGAGTCACGCACCTGGCCACTCTCTCTCCCTTTTTCCTCTCTGCACAGTGGCACCGCCACTGTTCAAGATTCACTCTGGCAATTTCGCGCTATTTCCGGTGAGGTGTTATGATTCACTTGTAGGCAATTTCAAGATTCACTCTGGCAATTTCGCGCTATTCTCTCTTGTAGAAAATCTCAAAACAGTGCACAACAATACACTTAATAATTGCTTGATAACCATTTCATTTTTAGTTTTTGTATGCGGCATAGAAGAGAGAAGAAGAATGAAAAAGAGGAAAGAAAAGTGAAAGCATTGTTCTAAAAGTCGGCCTAGGCGGTGCCTATCCCCATCCTGCTGCCCAATTAGATGGGTGAAGTCCTCCTATGGGAATATCACAAATGATGCGATTCAAGACTTCCATTATAGTAATACAATGGTCATGAGATATGTTGTGCTTCTTCTAGGAGGAGCAGTTCAATCAAAGAATGGAGAGTGATTATGGAATGTATGAAATGGACGGGATGAAATGACCATCTTAGCCTCACACGTGAGGCTCACTTGTAGGCTACCAGCGGAGGGACGATGAAAGTTTCAATTTTGGACATAAATCCTAACACACTTTACCATAGGATATAACATACATAATAAGTAGGAATTATAATCATTCCAATAGCCGTTACAAAAGTAAAATATTTGTCACTATAAGATATATTTTTACTAGCAAGTATTCCAAAAATAAAACACTAACAATTCATCAACAAAACCGCTCATGCCCGGTGATGCAAGAGAAGGCATTGGCATATAATAGTTATCAAACGGGTCCTAAAGATTTCAGACGCTTTTTTGTTTGATGGAACACGAAATTATACCAACTATTCCACATATCAGTTGTCAAACTACACTAAACTGGCTTGTCACAATGTGTATGCGGTAATGCTGCAAACCGCGACATAACTTAGGAACTGAAACCACTTCCCTATATATATACAGCAAATGCTAGTTCACAGTAACTGTAATCTAGCTCGTGTACCCACTTGTGAAAAATAATAGGAAATGTCTATGTAGTTCCATGAACCAGCATAACTTAAGGAAATGAAACTCACTGGCTATCAGGCTCGCCCGAGCATTTCTTGCTCCAAACAACCGAACCTGCTTTCCGCTCCCCTCGCTTTCTCTTGTTTCTAGGAAAACTTACATCTGAAGCCAAGCATGACTCTAGAGTTGATTGCTCCTGAGGAAGAGCAGCTTCTGCCGAGGGAGCAGGGTCTGATTGTGGAGTTGGAAAAACGGCTTCATGTATATCTTTCTCTGGTTGCTCATGTTCCTCTTTAGGTTGGTTGTTGATCATTTGCAAAGTGTGCTTCTCTGCTTCAGCCGCCTCGTTATGTATCAGGACATTATCCACAATCTGTAAATTACAACATTCCGTCTACCATAAGGTAATTGATGGACTTGCCCAAAAATTTGGGGATGAGTTTCTGTTATGCAGGGAAACAATAGGTAACTAAAAAGGTATCTTTATATTACCACTAAATGCACAAACAAAAATACTTTGAGCTGCTAGCGATATCGATTAATTATCTTAACTATAATGATGGCAAAATTTTGGGTTTGGCGTAACTTTTTAATTCCCAATTAGGCCCTTTGTTGAAACAAAATTAGTATCCAAATGTGGTAGTTTTTGGGGAGATGACATCCACTGTGTCAATTTTACCGTATTTGATATGTGATATGTATCTGTCATCACATAGTAGAAATATTTTTGCTGCATATTTCAACTAATAATTTTAAACTCAGTGGAACAAAATGCGAAAGTAGGGAAGACTTACATCTTCGCTTGAGTCTCCAAACTGCGGCTGATGGAAGGTAACGTCAACAGCAGATGGTAGTCCCACAGTGCTTTCAATTATATCAGGAACAATGATTCCCTCCACAAAACTTGAGACTACACTTTCAGGCATTGCGAGATCCCCAACATTGTAGTCTGATACATGTTGAGCTGATGTATATATAGCTCCCGCAGAGATTGTGTCTCCAGTGCCAGGAGACAATGCTGGACTATGTGCAGAGCTGCTCTGTGCATCACAGGATACAAGAACACTCAAATTTTCGCTGGAAGAAAACCTAGCAGCATTTTTGGACATCACCACATCCATTTGATACTTTAACTTGTGAACCCGAGAGTGCACTGTCTCAATTTTCCAAAGGACATGCTCCAAAGGCTTGCCACCATCTCGGTACTCAAAGAATGCCCAGTTATCACCACTGCTGAGTTTATCGTTGTAATCCGCACTCTGCCCTGAGATTACTATCCCCTCAACAATAATAAAATAAGTTTTTTTTTTTTTTTTTTTTTTTTTTTCGGAGTCTATCTTAAGGAAACAAATTATGCTTGAACAAGTGAATAAAGAAGAAACTATACACAAGCATCAGAACACAATGTAAAAAGCTGCTGAATTGAATAAGATTGGCAAGAATGAAGAGTCCTACAGCTATTATACATATCCAAGCACTCATACAAATATAGAAATACCATGCAAGGCAAGCCAACAATGAGGTAAAAACTATACCTGCATTACTAAAGTCATCAGCAACGGAAGTGCCATCATGATCGGATCTTTTATTTTCTGCAATACATTAGAATGCTAGGATAAATATCATTGCGGGTGGTGTATTTTGTAAAGGAGAGTGAATGAGCAAAATCATGGTGTATTTTAGTATAAAGAAGAAGCTCCCACCAAGATAGGAAAAGACATTATGATTTGAGATATATGGTGCTATATCAGTTGTGTCTTCAACTCTTTTGCGTTTCCTCCTCTTCATAGCTTTCTTTCTGCGGAATTGATTACAATATGGCAATGACTTTGAACCAAATTCTTCCAAAGGAAATTGGTCCAGTCCTGTATGTCTTTTTTTACCATATGCTACTCCTAGGTCTCTGGAATACTTTAGTGCTTGTGTTTCAATTTCCTTAATTCTCAATTCCATCCAATTGCAGCGCCACATTACAGGACGTATAAAGTTTCTCCAGTGATTTGTCAACTTCTTCTTCCTGAATTAGAAACAAAGGCAGTTGGGAGATTCACGTGAGGGGTTATAATAGTTCCCAGAAGTACATGCCCAAAAAATGACACAGAAGCATCAAAAACTCATGCCTGTTCTTGCATACTTGTAAAATTGGAGAGACGGAGAATGTTTGACTAGTTTTTTTAGATGGAAAAACCACCTTAGAATGTAGATTGTTCCAAAATTAAAAATGCTTGTCAAATCAAGATGTGCATAATACAAAGGGTTTCATCGTGCCATTCCAAAGCTTGAGTCTAGAAGTAGTTAATCATGTATGAAGTAGCATGCGAGTTACGACTTGCAGGGTACAAATGGAAATCACAACTAGATATAAACTAGAAATAATAAATTACAAGGAGGGAAGAAGAAGCCGGCACACACCTGGTTTGAAATGCACTCGCAAATGCATCAAAAGCAGATGTCAAAGTATTGTCCTCAAATGAATGGGACTGCACTTCACCTTCTTCACAAAATCCAGAAAAAGTACCAGTGTCAGACGTAGTGTCGGCAAATGAGGTTGAATATTCATCAGTTGCGTCCGCATCAGGATGGTCAGTTTCAGGCTGCTCCTGATTACTTGTGCACTGAATTATATCAATGTCGAAGATTGAAGCCATGTGTTTTCCCTCCGATGCCGAAGCAGAAGCAGAGTTTGGCAAGGAAGCCCTCCTAATTTCTGTATCATCATCAACAAGTTCAACTTTTGGGTTGACAAATGGTTTACAGTCTTGGTCAGCCTCCATGAATGGTTGGGCAGGAGCCATAGCCACCAGCTGAGCTGAGCTCTGTTCTTATAACACCAATTTACGAATGCTTACTTATAATATCGAGGAGGAATTGATGTTGGAATATCACGAGTACCGATCATTAGGATAACATACATGCATAATTGGCATATAGATATATATAGAGAGAGAGAGAGAGAGAGAGAGAGAGAGAGAGAGAGAGAGAGAGGGTGGGGGGGGGGGCGGGTGGGTTTGCCAGAGAGTGTGAGTGAGAGTGGGAGTGAGTGAGGAGCTGAGGAGCGGAGAAGGTTGGTGGTGGTGGCGGTAGCGGCCGATGAAAGCAAGTAGGGAGTGATGAGTGCGTAACGTCATAAAAACCTAAGCACAAATTACACAATGGCCTCTAATTTCCTAATAATTTCTTAATTTCCTTGACAGAGTTAAGGCTTTCCCGCTTTTGGTAACACGTGTGAGTGTGCCATTTGCCACGTGTTACAATAAATTATAATATAAAATGTTATACTACGTGTTCCAATATAAGTAAATGGCAATGTTGATATGTCGTGTTTTATGATATATATATTTTTAATGTTCCTCACTTATATTATAAAATGTGGTATATTGCCTTATATTCCAACTACACTGAAATAATGAGAACTTACTTTGTGCTAGTTGAATAATATATGATGGGGGGCACGAGAGAAGTAAGGATGGTGGAAAAGGTGTGGTAGAACTATATAGAGAGATACACACACACACAAAAAGAAAGGTAAATAAAATAAAAACTGAAAACATAAACAAAAGCTTACTTTAAATTGTTTTGGCTTTCAAGATTTTATTTGTATTCATCTTTCTTTATTTCTTACTCTCCCTCAAAAAAATTACATTAGTGGTTTGACAAATAATATGACCGTAATAATGTAGGTATTGTATTGCATTTCAGGTTCAGCTGAATATGTTCTCCAATATACCCTATTGACTTGATTAGTCATTGCATGCGGTTAAATGTCACTCCTTACTTGTGAGACAGCTCAAGCATAAATCACAAATTGACTAAGTGATACTCATTATTCTATTTCTCTCTTCTTTGTTTCATCTAACCACTCAAGATTAAGTCGTGTGGTGATGCTAAAGGTTGACTACTTTGACAACTAAAGGAGAACCAAAGGTGGAGAGTTTAAAGAGAAGATTTGGAGAACAAGAAGATTGGTGGAGCAATTTATAAGGGTTTTTCTAATAGCTTCAAGGGTGAGTTTAGTTCATCCTTCTTCTATATTTCTAAGAGAAATATGTAGTTGTTAGAGGTATGTCCTAAAAACAATCAACGAGTTGATAAACTATATATTTCAGACAATACCACGATAGTTCATGAGCTAATCACCGGGCAAGATCACCATACATCAATTAAACCATATAAAAATCTTTTGGGTGAATCCATGGACAACTTCAATGAGATTGTATAGATAATTCATAAATAAGAATGAAGTAACTTAATGAGTAACGTTATTGAGACCATTATCTCGTGTGTTTATCCTAAAACTATTCCCAAACGTTGGAACTATCGAGTGAATATTGGTAATTTCGAAAAGATCAGTGCACACTTATGTTTGCATATGCAAAAACTCATTGCCTTAAAGGGATCATACGAGCAAAATAGTTTACATTGGTGTTATTTTCATCACCAAAAGGGTTTGGCATTAATCATATATACTTATAAATGTGAACGAAAGTACTGTAGTAGAGAATGACTATTATACTGTGATTCCAAACTATATAGTTTCTCTGTATCATTATTCCATATCGACTTGAACAGCATAACATATAGCTAGCTAGGTGTTACACATAGTTAGTAAGACTCGTGAAATGGATAATTTGTTTCACAATAAGGGTAGAGCTAAAAGGGTTTTAAGTTCGCTATACGGATTATTGGAGATTAATCGCTCTTACTGCCTCATCAGTTAAAACCTAGTGGATCGCACACCGTATTGGGAAGCTAAGATTACAAAAGTGGGTTGAACCAATTAATTATGATTAATCAGGAGATGGAATAATTAACTAAATGAATTTAAGTTAATTATTCATAATCGTAGAGAAGCTTGAAAATAACAAGTGGTCCTCAAATGTAACAAGCTTGAATTTTTGTTTACAGTATTATTTGGGTGAACCGTCAATTGAGTCCCTTAATTATCACCTGAGTAAAAATTAGGTCCTTAAACTAATTTTTCAGAAATATCAGCCATTGAATTATAAAAATCTGCCAATTACATCCCAATTATTAGATTCAAAACTACAATATTCAATTTTATGTCAATTTAAGTCATGTTATTTGCATGTGATACACATTGGAGGGTAGATTGGTAATTTTTAATAAAGAACTAGCGTATGGAGTTTACTTTGGAGGATGAATTAGATATTAGATTCGCAACCTATATGAAATGTTAAGGGCTTATAGGCAAGAAAATGATGGTATAACACTCTAAAGTGTGTCAAGTGACTTAAGTTGATGAAAAATTAGATAAAATAGCTTTGAAAATAATAGTAAGGATGAAATTATCAATTTTTAATGAATTTAGGAACTTATTTTACCGAAAAAAAAATTCAGAGATCTAATTTTCACTGAAGTGATGGTTCATGGACTAAATCGGCACTTCACCCTTATTATTTTAGTGGCACAAGACACCATGTTATTTTAGTAGCACAGAACATCATGCCGAGACATTAAATCCCGTGGTTAAACCCACTACCATTCGCACCCTTCTTAATTTGGCGATTTCTTGGGATTGGCCGTTACGTAAGCTATATGCCTAAAATGTTTTTCCTTCATTGGGGAAATATTTCTTTGTGGTGCGTAAGAGCATCTCCAATGGGGGCTATGTCCTCTATGAAACTACTATATTTCAAGCCTTAGTGAGAAATTTTATCCCCAATGAGCCGAAAAATGGGTTTAGATCAACCACTGGGGTTAGCAACTTCCTTTCTTGGATAAGATAAAATTGAGCTACATCTAGCCTAAAAAAATAGTGGGTTCCACAAAAAAGTAGCAACCCATGTGAACAAAATTCTATCACTCTCCCTCCTCTTAAGAATACACTTATACTCTAATTTTATTATTTTTTTAAATTTTTTTTTCTTTCTTATTTTTCTTGCAATTTGGGTAACTAATGATTGTTTTAAATTCCATAAGAATTAAAATTTCAAATTGATTTAACGTTCATGGGCATTAGTGTGACATCTCACATTGCCCAGGGGAGTGCTCCTTATATGTATATTCTCATCCCTACCTAGCACGAGGCCTTTTGGGAGCTCACTGGTTTCAGGTTCCGTAAGAACTCCGAAGTTAAGCGAGAAGGGGCTAGAGCAATCCCATGATGGGTGACCCACTGGGAAGTTGCTCGTGAGTTCCCAAAAAAAAAACCGTGAGGGAATGGTAAGTCCAAAGCGGACAATATCGTGCTACGGTGGTGGAGCGGGCCCGGGATGTGACAATTAGTGGGCAAAATTTTCAAATATTTTTTTTTCAAAATTGTATGATACTAATTTATCAATTAGTGCTAGATAAATTGATTATACGTGAAAATCAAATTATTTCAAATGGCGAAATGGGGGTTTGCTTCTTTCAGCATATGAGATAGAGATAAGAGAATCTAATTCAATGAATAATTCATAAATGATGAAATCTAACTTTGTCAAAATTTGAAATTTTTAGGTTGAAAGGTTCATACAAATAAAAAAATAAAAAATTTAAGTTATTACGTCTAAAAATCAACTTAAGAAAAATTAACAAAAAATAAATAAAAAATAAAAAAATCATCACTTAATCAAATTACTCTATAAAAAAAAATATAACCTAAAATTCTTTTATAAAACCTCAAAAATTCTTAGGCCATCTCCAACCGACAGGTTCAGAGGGCCAGAGGGTGCCGAAAATAGCCCGAAAACGTTCTCCAACCGAGGGCTAGGCTAGAGGACTGTGGAATCTAAGAGGGCCCCACAGAATCGAAGAGGGCTAGAGGGCTGGAGGGTTGGTTGCAAGCAGCCAACCAGCCAGCCTGGAGCTGGCCAGAAAATATAGCTTTCCTGTCGGTTATAACCGATATGATTGCTTAAAAAAAAATATTTGAATACAACGCCTAGTCAACTAGCCATTGTATTCAAATTTTTTTTTTTTTTTTTTGTTTTTTGGGCCAATTTTTTTTTTTAAATTCTTAAAAATTCTAATTTTTTTTTTCTTATATATACCTAAACCATTCATTAAATTTTAATTCTAATTTTTTTGTTTTTTTGCCAGTTATTGTTGTAGTTTTTTAATTTAAGTTGTTGGATTTGAATTTAAGTTGTTGTAGTTTTTAAATTTAAATAACAAATTATGTTTGGCCCTATGGCCCTTTGGCCCTCAGTTGAAGATGGTTTTTTATGACAGGGCTAAAACGAGCCCTCTGACTCTCTACCCCTCGGTTGAAGACAAGCAAATATAATTATGTATTATTTATTAAAATATTAAAATTTTGAAGAATCTTAAAAGGACCGGAGGACTAGCCCTCGGTTAGAGAGGCCTTAACAGCTCTTGAATGATCACTTTCTAGCCCCTGTGGATACTCTAAAGCCCGGAACGAACCAAGGCTCTCCCACACCAAAAGCAAGACCATCGTTTTGTTTTTGCTTTGAGTCTTGGGAGGAGAGACTGTGAGACTCGTGAGCTCGGAAGGAAGAGATATGGGAGCGTTGATGGCGGCTATGTTGGTGGTGCTCACGGTGGCAGTAGCCTCCGGTGCATCGAAAGAGCAGCTGAGCACAAGGAAATGCGAGAATCTTGGTTTCACAGGTCTCGCTTTGTGCTCTGATTGTAACAGTTTGGCTGAGTATGTCAAAGATCAAGGTTACCCATCCAATCCAATTCTCCTCCCTTTTTCTCTTTCTTTATCAAATTCCCACACTTTACTTTTGTTGTTGTTGTATATTTTGGTTGTGTGAATTGCTGTTGTTGTTGATGGGGTTTGAAATGTTTTAATCCAAATTAGAGTGAGTCTTTAGGAATTGTCCCAAGAAAAAAAAAAGAGTGACTGTTTAAGAGCTGTTTAGGTTAGCAAACATTGATTGGTGCAATCATAGAACAAAGTCTGAGAGTTTTAGCACTGCCAAATGGCAATTATTGACTTTATGGGAAGGAATTTGTGATCTGACGAGGAGGAGACTCCATTTCTTCAGGTTCCCAACTTTGGCAATTATCATTTGTAGCAATTAAGGACATAGATATTAGGAGCACCAAAAGATATTTGAGTCTTGAATTCCATCGATTTTCCATACCGAATAATGTAAATACAACTGCATAGCTGATGATCATGGAAATAAGTGGCAAGACGATGTAATTAGTGGCCATTCCTAATAGTGTTTGCGTTATAAGACATCACTATCACTTGCATTTTTTGGAGATCACTTGCATTTGTCCAAGCCCTTGGAAGGAGATATCTCGTGGTTACGACTCTTTCATTACAAGATGCCACTTTGTTGCGCAAACATGTTGATAGAAATAGTTTTGGGAATATGAGTGGTTGGGAAATTCTACCTTTAAATCTCAGTTCCAATCTCTACAGTAGTACAGTATACCAGTTGTCGTAATATGGCCATTTCTAGTGTTGTGGATTTTTTCAGTGGATGGATGAACTGGAAATTTTGCTTCAGGAGAAATCGAAAGGGAAGTGGAAGAATCTTCATCCCTTTTTGAGATTGCTGGAAAATATCATTTTCCACCCTTCTATGATGGATTCAAGGAAATTGTCAAGGTATTCTTACAAATCTCACTATAGTTTCGTTGCTAATCACGGCAATGAAACTCTTTATTTACTATTGGACGATATGGAAATCCAGAGCTCCATCTAAAGTAAAGATGTTGGATAATTGCCCGTGTCAAGGTTAACACTTGTGACACGGTTCATAGAAGGCACCGCTCTTACCGCTTGTCGCCTTATTGGTGTATCTTATATAAGTTAGATTTGAAATCTGTTGATCAATCTTTCTTCATTGTCTGATGACATTGGGCTTGTGGTTGAAGCTGGTTAGGGAGATGGGTACTGTATAATTCCAAGGGACTGCCTCTCTCTGCTTAGTGAATCTCACCTTTGGTTTGGAAGGGTAATAAAGTGAAGGTGATGCTGGGTTGGATAATTTTCACTAAGTTTTGGGTGGTTTGGATGGAGATAAATGGAAGGGTTTAGGTAGATTATGCAGGAGCTGGTTTTGCGGAGGATTTTGTCAGCCCTCCCGGTTTCTGTGTCTTGTGAGTTCAGGGGAATTACCCTCTCCTTAATTTGAGTAGATTGGAAGGCAGCTTCGTTTTAGTTTGTGACTTTGTGTTAGGGTGCTCTTCAGCTCTGTGGAGTTGTCTCTTTCTCTTTCCATTTTCTGTTTCGGGTGGTTTGCTTGACCACTCCTTCTGCTGTTTCTGCTGCTTTCCTTTTTTTAATATAATTGTTTCTTTATTAAAAAAAAAAAAAAAAAAGACACAAACAAGCTTACTGAAGTCCTAGTTTTGACTGCAGAATTGGTATCCGACTGTATGAAATGTTGCACTGAGGATTCCGATGATTCAATGACAAAGGTAAGTAAATTTATACACACGATGATTGCTCGAATTTGAAATTATATTTTAATCTGCCGATATCCTGTTGGCTCTGAGACTAGCTAGGGATTGTTGATTTCATCAGTTTTAGTTGCATGAGACTTTCTAGTTTAATGTCAGGAGTCTCAGGACATGTTAGGGCAACTTTAGATGTTTTGAGAATTTTGATTCCAAGGTTTATGCTATAAAAATGTTATCCATTGGTACACATTACCTAATTCTGCAAATTGTAAGTTTCCATCGGAGGCTTCTCTCTCTTAACATTTATTTAATAGATAAGGAAATGCTTAATATGACTGTTTATAACTACAGATCACGTATTCTGGTGCTATACTGGAAGTCTGCATGAGGAAACTGGTTTTCTATCCCGAAATTGTTGGCTTTATTGAAGAAGAGAAGGATCGGTTCCCTTCGGTCAAAGTCCAATACATTTTCAATTCTCCACCAAAGTTGATCTTGCTAGATGATGCAGGCGAACATAAGGAAACAATAAGGTGAGCATCCTTTTATCATTCACATAGAAACAGTGGACACAACCCTCTAATTTTCTTTCACAAGGTTTCTCAAAATATGGACGGCCCATTTGAATGTTGCCTGAACCTGGCCATGCACATCTATAATCTCTTGCTTAGAAATTTATCATCATTGGTATTCCTTATGGGAAGAGTCGCGTTTCTACGAACTTATTATTTTATCTCTGTCACAGAATCGACAATTGGAAACGTGAACATATCTTGCAGTTTCTGCAAGGGAAGGTAAAGCCTGCTTCTGCAATCTGAATACTAGTTATTATCTTCTGTCAACACCTTAATCTGTATCTCAACACAATCATGTATTTTTTGTATCCTCTTTTTGGAAATTTTGATCGTGTATTTATTCCAGAGGTTTTAAGCTTAGGTTATTTGCGTGCATGAATAGTCAGAAGATTTCTTACAATAGCATCAGCAATTCATACTTTTTCTCTGTGACTGTTTGGATTTGGCCATCCGGCATTAACAATAGGGTGAACTTAGGTCCCTAAACTATTTTTTCAGAAAAATTAGTCCTTGAATTATAAAAATCTGCCAATTACATCCCTAATATTAGATTCGAAGCTACTTTATTCAATTTTTCGTCAATTTAAGTCAAGTTACTTGCATGTGATACACATTGGAGGGTAGATTGGTAATTTGACATAAAGAAATAGTGTATGGAGTTAACTTTGGAAGGTAAATTAGGAGTTAGATTCGCAACTTATATGAAATGTTAAGGGCTTGTAGTGGAGAAAATGATAGTATTATACTCTAAAATATTTCAAGTGACTTAAGTTGACGAAAAATTGGATAAAATAGCTTTTAATATAATAGTGGGGATGAAATTACCAATTTTTTAATGAATTTAGGGACTTATTTTACCTAAAAAATAGTTCAAGGACCTAATTTTCACTAAGGTGATAATTCAGGGACTAAATCAGCACTTCACCCTTAACAATATGCAGATTACTAGGCTTATAGGGATCATTTGATAGTGTTCTACAAGTGGTACCTAAGCCAGCTCATTTGGTAACTATTTTGTTTTCCAATTTTAGCGTTTTTGTGCGTGCTAGAAATAGAAGAAAAGTAGATGAGAAAAATGAGGAATGGAGAATGATGAAGGGAGGTGGTGGGAGAAATGAAGGAGATGGCATGAAAACAAAAACTTGGATGATAGGGACATGTTTGCTTGTTTGATGACCATTTAGTTTTTACGTTTTATTTTTCACTTTTTCTACTTGAGATGTGAGAAAGTATATGGTTGTAAAACGGGTCCTAACTCCTAAGTAAGTACATATGGGGAGCTTTTTGTATTCTACGACTAGGAGTTATGGGATGTCAAAATGGATCCCCTCATGGTTTTAGGGAGCCTTGTATGTAAGCTAGTTGCTTAAGTTAACCTCGAACTGACAAATTAAGGAAGCTAAACTTACGAATCAAGTCTTGCCCCAACCAATCTAAGTTAAGAGAGGGAAGGGATTTGTCTCTAAATTACATTTGGACAATGAAGATCCGTTAGTATTGGTCTCTAAATTATAAATTCACGAGTATTACTTCTTTAATTGTTGTAAAATGGAGTAATTTTCAGGGTCCAAAATACATACAGGGTTTTAAGGAGGTTCATCGAGGGTTATAAGAGACTATTTCTCTAATTGGGTTAAAGTTGATGAACTATTGCTATAATTTTTCTCATTTGATTTTTCTATATTTCCTCCTTGATTAAGCTTCACGTGCATGTCACGTAACTTATTTTGATGGAAATTCTAACAGAGTTGAAGAAAAGAACCATAATTACACGTTTTTATGAGTTAAGAGATCAATAATCATAAATTTTTAATTGAATGGCCATTACTTTAATTAAGTTAAAATTAATGACTCATTTCTACAATTTCCTCGGATAAGCTTCTTCTTCCTCATATGAGAATCATAAATTTTATTTAAAAAAATAAAATAGCAAAGGAGCGAGAATTCCCATAAATTAATGAGGTTGGTTAATAATGTCAAAGGTTGGTAGGGTCAACCTCTTTTTTCCCTTGGTGAGTTGAAAAAGGCTTGTTGAAGGTGCAAAATCATTGTCCCCAACCCGACAACCTAACCTAGGGATGGGCAAACGAGTATAGGAATCGCGGGTCGGGGCGGGTATGAGCTGGTTCTTAATTTTAAAAAAGAGAAACGGGGTGGGCCTTTGTAATTTTTGGTTCTGGCCAATTCTTGAAGTATAGGAACAGTGGGTACCCGGACCGGCCCGTTTGTGATTGAAATGGACGAGCGAGATTGAAGAGATCATCTATCCATCTAATCTTAATCGTTAGTTTTAGGTTTCCTCGTCCTTGACCTCGACTCTGTCACTCGACTCGAGTCCTCGAATTCGATTACGTCTCTCTCCAAAGTCAGTGCCTTGTCGTCAACCCAATCAATCGACGATTGCTAGTGCTGCGAGGATTGGAGCAACAACCCAATCTCACTAGTCACTCCTCTCAAGTCTCACCGTCACCAACCATGTCGTCGTCGTCGAAGAAGATCACCTTCAAGAGCTCGGATGACGAGTCGTTCAAGGTCGAGGAGGCGATGGCACTGGAGTCGCAGACCATCAAGCACATGATCGAGGATGATTGCGTCGACAACAGCATGTCGACGCCACCAAGCCCGATGAGAAGATCTCCGAGGACGATCTCAAGGGCTGGGATCAAACTTTGGTTTGATTCTAGGGTTTCATAATTTGGGATTTGGTTGGGTTAGGGTTTTTTTGATTTGGGATTAGGGTCAATTGTGTTGTTTTAGCATCTAGGGTTATTGATTTAGGGGTTTGATCAATGGGTTAGGGTTTTTCATTTTTCTTCTGCAATTTTATATCTTTAGCAATTCAATTTTTTTTCGATTTAGGTATTCATTGGATTTGATCGATGTGAAGCTAATGTAAGGTGAATGATTATTGATCTGGAGAGTTGGCAGTGGAGATGAGCAGTTGCATGCCTCATCATGTTTGATTTCGAGCCACGGGTGGTGGTGGGAACGTTCTTTTAGTTTGGAACACAGTTTGGACTCAGCATCAGGGACTAGTGCTGCAACATCCGTCGCCACTGCACGAAGCGACTGCTGAAAACCACGACGAGGAAACTCGGCAAGAAGATGATTGCGACAAGGATGTCTGGGAAGAAGGTGGTGGTCCGGTTCCTAACGATCCAGAGAGTTGAAGAAGAAAAGAAGAAAAACAAAAAAAACACCAAGGACCCGTGGATCCAGCCCGAACCGGCCCATTTCAATCAGGCCTAGTAAGGTTCGGTTCTTATATTAGAAAATGTAATCCCCGGTCCGGCCCAGCCCGTCTCCATTGAACTCGGGTCCGGTCCGGTTCCTTCAAAATTGGGCTCGGCCTGGCCTGTGCCCACGCCTAACCTAACCTATCCATTCATTCTTTTATTTTATTTTATTTTTTACAAGCGAATAATAATCTACAATACATTTATTTATTTATGAAAAAAGGAGAATATTTGAATACTGAATAAAGTAAGTTAAAGAAAAAATCTCTATATACTAGGACAATTCATTGTTAGCCGTTGTTTTTCATTTTCTTACTGAAATAGAAAAAAAAGAAAAATACCTATCAATCAATATTAAAAATAGATTGGGATATTTGATTAAGATCACAGAAGAAATTTTATGCGCCCATCTTTTCTCCCATGACAAGATTGCCGGCAAGATTATTATGTTGATGCTTTAACTTGTTGGAAATTTTAAAATTCCATTCCTTAAAAAGAAATTATTTTATTATATGAGTTTATTTTTAGCTACGCTTCCTAGAACTCGCTTTTAGTCTCATTTTGTTATATGTAACTCAAAATTCATCACTTTACTCCCTGAAACTCTTAGTTCTCTTCACTTTGTCCCTTGGAACTCGATTTTAATCTCATTTTCTCCCCTGAGACTTGAAATTTTTTTCTCCATAAAACTCAAAATTCGCTCTATATTGCTTTAGATCTGTTAATTTCTTATGAGTTTGATTTGGGTGAGGCAGGCTAATCAATTTCTTTTTTATTCTTTTCGTCTCTTCAATTTCTTTTAAACTTGAATTGGGTGCGCAGGGCTAATCAATTAATGTTTTATTTTTTTCATCTTTTCAATTTCTTTTAAACTTGATATTCTCTAATTGTTGAATTTTAACTCATAATGGAGATTTATAATCAAACTTATTGCACATGTGGCATAGTCTATTGGGTGTTTGGTCCTACATATTTTTCAGGAGGCGACCTATAAGTTTCAAGGAAAAAAAAGTTCACAAGTCAAAGTGGAATAAATTTTGAATTTCAAGAAGTAAAATGATGACTTTTGAGTTACCGTGGACAAAAATCAAATAGGATTCCAAGAAACGTGGCTAAAAATGAGCCCTTATTTTATTTTTTATTTTACAAAACCACAATTTTACAAGTTGTGTTTGAGATTGTAATTAACCACATTCATTTGCACTCCTACACTTAGCCCAAATCTCTTACCTCGAGTACATGTATCGTCGTATCGGTAATTCGAATGCAGGAACAGAGCAAGGTAAGAAGCCCGGTAACTTGGGCAAGGCAAGATAAAGGCCAAATTTAGGCCCAGTTAATCAACCTATTCAATTTAAGTCATCGCAGCATAAGTACATTGAAACCACTCAATATAAGTCATTTCATTTAGTCAATATTGCGATGTGAGATTCTTATATTCTTAAACAATATTACTAAAGAAGAGTAAGCAAATTTAGTACAAAGAGAAACTTTGAAGTTAATCAATTGGGATGTGATGAGGATTGTGCAAGCTGAATTGCACGCAAAGATTTGGTCGTCCAACTAATACTCTCCCCACACAAAACTCAAATCAAGAACCCATTACTCTCGTGCCATGAGAGCCTAGAACAGCACTTGAAGTGCATACAGGGCATCTGCGTCGCAGCGCCTGCCATCTTGAGTGCACTGGGAGAGAGATTTAGGGACTAATAATTTGGTGTGGGGGGAGTTCCCAGCCATTCTCGACAGAATCCCAGAAGCTTTCCTACAAGTTTTGAGAATTGGAGGTTTAGGGTTTGGGTTCTGGTTTCTACTACTCAATCAAATCTCAAATCGATATGAAATTTGAGGTTTAGGGTTTGGGCTCTCGGTTCGTCTGAGTTCGCCTGTCAGCTACACCACAATCTGCGAGAAATCGGTATGAAATTTGATTTTACCCTAAAGACGACATTCAATTCCATTCAATTCATGCAATGCAAAACAAACTTCTTATATAATGCAGGCATTGTATACAAGTACATTTCGCGACATCATTTAAGTTACTCAAAATTATGTCACTTCATCAAAAGAAATTCTCACTTTACCAAAATTGGGACACAACGACGAAATCATAAGCAACATTTAGTTCTTGAATCTGGTGCTCCGACTGATTCCTGCATTGATTCCGGTGGCCTCTCCACCATACGGACCTAAAGGCTTCCTCACCTCTCTTACCTGTCCTTTTCTACTCTTCACTGCCTTCTGGTGCTTCAACTGCACACGCACAGAGAAAGAGATGAGTTATTAGAGCAATCATTTAATAGCCTGCAACATTACATGTGTTCGACTATTTGATCAAATACCTTGTACTTCTTTCTTGGATTCTTGATCAGCTTCTTACGAGCACGAGTAAGTCCCCTGTTCTTCTCCATCTGGTGTAGATACGGAGGAAGAAAACAATACGGTGAGCCAACAACCAATGGTAAATATTATGTAGCCAATTAGATGAGCATAGTCAAAACTGGCTTGTATTTACCTGATATGTAATATGGCGTTTCCCATCAACAGTTTCAGTTTCCACCAAAGATGGAACTGTCGAGGACCTGCAGAAGCAAAGCACCAACACAAATTACCAACAATAACTCAAAACCACCAACCCCCTTCCTCAACCAACAATAACTCAGAGAGCAACAATGATGAAAACAAACTCAGTACGAAAAAGAATGAACCCAAACATGAAATATGGTAATCAGATTATGTAAGATTAACATTTATTGCACAGCAGCTAGAACAATGTAGCAACTAACCACAATGAAAAATGTACCTCGAATAAATCTCAGCTTTGGCAGCAAGTTTTGCAGCTCGTTTTTCTTTCACTTGTTCGTAAAAGTCATCTTCTGAATCTCCAATTTCACTATCCTCCATCTCCACATCTCCATCATCCGAAATAGTGCCATCTTCATCTCCAGCATCATCCTGAGACTTGATTCCAGCTCCTGCAAGCACTCGAAGCTCATGTTTTCTCCGCCTTTCCCCAATATCATCTCGCCGAGGTAAATCATCATCACCTGAGATAGCCTTCTCAAAAAAAAAAAGGACAGCGGGAATTATTTTAATAATCCAATGATATATTTCAGCATCATGACAAAACACATCAGTGAATCTCTTTTTCTTTCGAAAGAGGAAAAATGCTGTTTTGCAAATGTACCGCTAGAATTTTATGGTCACTAACAATTTACCCCTACTGATCAAATTTTTCATCAGTATATCACATGATGGGCAACTGTGACACTTTAGAGTGCAAATTGGTATTTTCAACACGAATTGGGTTGAGAGGGATCAAATACAAGTCTCCAACTTCAACAAAATGAGGTCAGAATGTGAAGTATCCATGGATTAAAGTTTCGCCAATTTACTGAATATTGGTAATTTCATGCCTCTGAAAATTGAAATGGGGGGTAAAGCATCTGTATTTACTTTCGACGCAACCTTAGTGCAATATCAAATATTGATTCTACGATGGAAAATCTCCAATATAACCAACTTTGAGCAAAGTAACGATTAAAATTCGGTATAAACCCAGCAGAAATTCAACCATTTTCGGTGAGATTATGTGTTCACTAACTTCCCTCGGGATCGTGTGACCGAGATCAGACCACACAACCTCCCAGCTAGGACCACTGTAGGCATGGATGAAGAAAATCCAGTCGATGTTCATAAAAGAGCTTCAAACTCTCAGAGAATGAAGAAGACGGTAAAAGTTCAAACTTCAGACTTTACACCCCTATTAATTAACAATTGTCTATAGTTTTTAATTCATTTGATGATAGACAGCTGTCCCCACTGCACTAACCAAATCTTTCTTTCCAAAACTGTTGATCTTTTAAATTCATTTAACAAAATATACCAAAATTAGTTGTTAGTCAGCACAACTCTTCTATTATACATGAATATTAGTTTTTCCTACTTTCTATTCATTATAAAATCCATAATGCCCTTATATTTTTTACCGATATATCCATAAATTTGGACTACTGATATATCCACCTACCAATATCCTAACCCATGGATGTTTCTGACCCAAATTGGCGTGGAAAAGACTAATGTACCCTCTGAAATGACAGACGTGCCTAATGGTGACACTATTAAACAGAAAATTGAATGGAATGTGAAAAATAAAAATTGACGAAGGGGGAAATTTGCTAATTAAGAACCAAATTTTCCAAAAAAAAAAAAAAAAGAAAGAAAACTAGTTCAGGGGACAATTGATGGTGGCCACAAAGATCGGAGGCAGATTTCCTAGAAACCACATGGTAGGGATGGCCAATGGGTACTCATTAGGTGTTATGTTGTATGTGTTAATTGGGCTGGTGACTGGTCGTGGTAATTGTGATGGTGCGGGTACCTACAGGTGTCCATTGCCCATCCCTATTCCTCACCCGGTTATCTTGAACCATGATTACATGATACTGTGTTGAAAACATAACAAGTAGACAACTAATGTTCTGATTGCATTCTCCACAAAATCTACAACACCGAATGTAGGAAAACAGCATCCAGATGTAATAAGCCAGTGGAAGGAAATGCAGAGGTTTATTTCCAGTTCGAATCTCTAAAGGAAAAATGAAGGCTTTAATTATAAATTTCAGTAAGTATCATACCTAGGAAAGAAGTTAAAAACAAGCATTGATTGGGAAGGCAGCAGTGGTGAGGTCATACCTTGGACTTATTTGGATTAGTAGCAAGTTGGGAGAGTTTACTTGCACGACCATTGTTCAATCCATGGACGCCACTCTCAATATTTACAGTGTCATCATCAAAATCATCATATGATTCAAGCTTCCTGTTTAAATTGGTTGAGTTAGTAGTACTCACAATATAGGTACAAGTACATACTAGTAAGTATAGGAGCAAAGTGGTACCCGTTCAATGGCTTCAGAAGTTTCCTGGGTTTATCAGTTTTCGGAGTGATGGAACTGAAGACACCCTTCTGCTTCAACTTTTCCTCAAGGGCAGCTCTTACTTTCAACATTTTCATGCTCTGTACACCAACTTCATCATTCTGCCACATACTAAGAGGTCAGCATAAAACAAAATGATAATCTTCTTGCAGCCACAAAGAGAAATACATTACAAAATTTAGGAAAGAGAACAGAATCACAAACTAGTTAACAAATATGCCATGTATTTACCTGAAATTTGCGTTTTCCCACCTTGTTTTCATTATCCTTCAGAGGCTCCACTATTTCTACCTTAGTAATGTCATGCAACTGCAATGAATTAAAGTATGAATCTCTTAAGATATCATTTCTGAAAAACAATACAATGTAAAATGCTCAAAGACAGAGATTAAAGCAGTAACTACCACAGTTGCTTCTTCTCCCTCAACCAAGATAGGTTGGGGTCTGTATTCTTTAGCAAAATCATCAGATGCGTCAATAGAAGTCTCTTTACCAGACTTTGCCACCACTTCCACCCCATTATATTTGTTTAAAATTTCCTCGAAATCAGATGGTAGATTCCCATCAAGTTGCTTCATCTGTAAAGGGAAACCCACATTAGCCAATATCTTTGGAACATGAAACAGCGTATCTTCATACAAACCATTACTATAATAAGATCAAAAGGAAACAAAACCCTATACTTCCATAGGTAATTGTCAATCAGCACTATGCAGGGATCATTACAAAACAAGCTGAAGTTCGACTCAAATGGGTTGTAATTTTCCTTTTGCCCCACACCAGTTCCAGTTATAAACAATACCAAGTTGCAATAGTATCCTGATCTCCAATGTGACCTTTAAACTGCAAATTAATTACAACATAGTTCCATCGAAACCAATAAAACATAAATTTGAAGATAACAATTAAAAATCCTTAATTAATTGGGACAACATTTTACAAGAGCGATTAGAAAACAGGTTCAGACATTATTGTCAGGTCAGTTATACTTATATATCCAAAGTCGCAATAATTGTAATATGCACCATATAAGTGATATAACCACTATTTCAGCAGGCATTTAACTTTTAGACATGGTTTCTGCCCAGATATTTAAAATTCCAGTGTTGCTATAGGTCTGCTACCATGACCACAAACCCAAAAGAAGCGGCAGACAATCCAACTAAATTTATGCTAAGTATCAAAAGGAGAGTTGCTTACTATAGAGAAGGGACATATTCTCATTATTCAATGGTCACACATATTCCATCTTTTCAAAAGAAAACATGTACATAAAATATAACTTGAGAGATGGGAGCAAAAGCACTGCATCAAATGTACATGCAATTTGTACGCACATATGTGAATATTATTTACTTTTTCAAATTAAAATCTTTATGGAGACCATAACCAACTTATAGATCTGTGTAAGGCAGGCAAGTTCAAGATGCTCTTGCGAGTGAGTTAAAGGAAAAAAGACCACCTTATCCAACAAAATCTTGATCTCTATGAGGCGAGCAAGTACTGGATGGTCACGAACTGGTTGTCCTTCAGACTTGAGAAGAAGGTAGAATGTTATTGCTTGGCAATAGGAAAGCAGAAGAAGCTGCTTAACCTCTAAATAGCGCATCCCTCCTTCCAACATGACCTCCCCTTTTTTAACCTTCAGAAAACACAAATTTCAATAAAACTTAACACAACCGCGCAAATGTATCAAAAACATTTGCATGTAACCAGGGGGAAAAATCAAACAAAATTAGACAATAAGAAGAAACCTAAACAAACTTGACCCAGTATTTGATATACAGATATTGAAGTTTAAAATCATAAGAGCATATTTACAGCTAGAAGGAACCAAATACATGGATGATTATGAATTTATCCCAACATATTAACTCCTCAAAGGGACTGATCATCATACCACTACATCTACAGGCATTCATGCTGAAGACAGATAAACATAAGTCCTGTGTCTTAAAATCAGCGTATGCTTTGAAAAGGGTACAACTTGGACAATCAAATTGTTGTTCCAAAATTGCCACTTTAAGTTTCATCTTGGTGTAGGTTAGAAATTATTTTTGAAGTTGCAGGAAATATATATTTACGCTACCATCACATCTTTTAGAACAGTCACATCATTTTGGGGCCAAAAAGAAATCTGTGAGACAGAATCAAGGAGTAATGCTAAAAATGATTTACGAAAAATATAAAACAGATTCCCGATGCAGACATGAACATCCCATCTCCAGGCACGATTTATTTTATTATAACTATAAGCAGTGAAACCCATGAATGCAAGAATAAAACCAACAAATATAGAACAGGGAAAAGTATTGACATTGCAAAGCCTAAGAGAAAAAAAGGAGACCTTGTCAAGGAAACAAAAAAAAAGCAGAAAGGAGACCCTCTCCAGAAAACAAAAAGAAAAAAGAAACAAAGGAAACATCAGGCTGGGGTAAATCCATAAGAATGACACTATAAAGGCTTTAGCTTCAACATCATGACAAACAAGACATAACATTATCCTGAAAAAAATGCCTCTTTACTCTTCCTAATAAACCCTCCATTTTTTGTAATAAAAAGAAACCTCCATACCAAGACTCCAAGAAAAGTGTTTTGCAGTGATACTTAAGAGTGCATTCAAAAGAAAAATGGGATAACACTACAAATTTGACGGTATATAGGTAGATTTTGAAAAAAAAAACAAAACAAAAAGATCAATACCTTGCCCAGAAGTGGATTAACTTTTCTTTCAAGCTCTTCATGTGCATCATTCAGCTCTGACAACAACCCAACTAATTCTGGTGCAGAACTGGACGGAACAAGCATTAACTAAGCAGGGTACAACAGAAGAGGCAAAGAAAAACTAAAATAAATACAAAACAAAGATGTTCAATTTTGAATCAAGGCACAGGATAAGTAAAATAAATGCTTAAAAGCATTTATAAAGAAGCAGAATACCGCATTATACAGAAAATTTAAACTTCTCACAAACCAACTGGAAAAAAAAAATAATAAGTGTTAAATCAAACAAAACGCTGCACAATTACTTGGTACAACACCCCAAACCAGTCCATTTGAAAATACTAAAGTGAACATCACCTATAGTAGGTACACGTAGTTAAAACTACATTTAAAAAATATTATGGTTCCTAGACCCTCAGGTTCCAAGTGCTAAAAAGAGAAAAAGAAGAAAAGAATCCTGATTCTTTAATGCCTAGTCACTCCATAGAAATAATTTAAAATGGAAAAAAACTGCATAGCACATATAAAATATAAAACTGCACAGCACTCAAATCTTTAATTTAAAAAGAAAATATAGAGATGAAAAAAAAAATTACTTATACTTTAATATTTTTTTAAAATAAATATATAAGTGAAAAACCTTACTTGTATAAAACATCCATTTGCTCCTCCTTTGACAAGGCACTCAAATCTTTCTTCACCTCCTCATAAGCTGTACACGTGCTATCTGCAACATCAATTTCCACTGGAAACCTTTTTGTACTGTTTCCCTTCATTGAAACTTCCTGTATAAATAAAGAAAATTGATGGGCATTTGAAAGAATATTACATCATAATCCCTCTTTTGAAGTTTGGTACAGACTATATTTAACTTATTAATTTCATCCATTTCTCCCAATCCAAAGAAAAGATTCAAAAGAAACCCCGGTCTTCAAACCTCACCTCAAAAGTTAATTCCTTATTATTCTCATTTTCGCAAATATTGTCAAGCCCATAGTCATCCAGCGTTGAAAATTTTGCCCTTTCTTTCTGCAGCCTCACCACTTCTGCTTCTTCCTCTTCAGCAGATTCATCGTCACTTGATTTTTGCTACATCAATAACAGAATAACTAATTTAAAAAATCAACACAAAAGAATATTAATGTGTACACAGGACTCCTGTGACTCACATTGTGATTGAATTTGAAAGGGGGAAGAAAAAGCTTAACAGAAAAATTGTCACATTAAGTGCTATAATATATATATATATATTATAGCACTTAATGTACATGCCCTCACCTCAAAATCGCCATTATCAACACCATAATAGTTTTGCCTCTTTCCACCCCATACAGGCTTTTCTTCTTCCTCGTTTTCTTCATCATCATGCAAATCATCCTCAGCACCAAACTTCTCCCTTAAGAACTTCTGCTGCCTAACAACTGTAATCATACATAACTATGAGCAATTATGTAACTTCAAATAGGATGTGGTCCTAAAACTAGAAACTTGTAATAGCCACGAGAATGTTAAGAACGATACTTTTCATGAGTAATTACATAAATATAATGATTTTTCAAACCAAAAGGAACAAAAAGTTTCAAGATAGAATACTGGAGTTTGAAACAAAGTGGTTTGTTCACCTGATGAGGATAGAACCATTCATACAATGAATACAAAGTGACCTATACATATCATGTATATTTCATTATACACCCTGTCAATACGTGGCATAGCAAAGTTCATAAAATTTCAAAAGATGATTACTTTCTTCATCTAATGCAGACCTATTCACATATACTTCATTAAACATTTATTCTTGACAATACTCAATTTTCCAAAGATTTAAACTGAGAACTATGAAATCAAGCATAATAGGAAAGTTTTTGTAATCTGAAAACCAAAAAATCTTAAAACATCTTCTTACTTTTTGCAGAAAAGCCAGTATCCCGATCATCATCAACGTCGTCGTCGTCGTCATCAAGAATATTCTGTTAAGAGTATTACCAATACAAGATTAGAATCTGAAGATAAATATATCAATTATCACTTTTAAAGATGGGAATAAAATGAAGTTCAGAAGTTCATATACAAATTTTTTTCATAAAATTCATGGAAAACTGAAACTCTTTATAGAAACCATCAGAGAGTTATTTCAGTTACCAAGAAGTAAAAATGAACCCATAATTGCGAATGACACAGACCTAAGAATTTCATCAATAAAAAAACAAATGAAAAGCACATTGCAGCACATAAAAACTGATTCTGCATCACTCCAACTAAAGAAATTAAACTACTAAATAGTTGTAAAAGGTCCATAGCAATTTTAGAACTTAATGAAAGGGAATATAATGAATAGAAAACCTCCAAACCAAAGACGGGTTGCTCGTTGTCTTCATCGGAATCTCCATCCTCTTCATTAACATCAAGAGGAATTATATCTCTTTGTTTGTGAACTGCAACCAAAGGATTCAGTATAACCCATCAGTTTCTTGTCCAAACATGAACTATGCACAACCATCGATTTCCAAATACAATAAAATGAAAGCAAAAAGAAGATTAAACGCCTATTAAACCAGTTACTTTCCCAGTCCAAATTTCATTCTCTTGCGATAGTGATCGTAACAAATGTTAAATATCCAAAATTAATTTATAAAAACAATTTCAACGAGGTATTAAAAAAGCAAACATCAACTCAATTAACAAAACAATAAAAAATGATTTTAGTTAAAGTAACATACAGGCATCAATTTCGTCGTCCATGTCGTCATCTTGAATGGGACTGTATTCATCCCGAAGCTTTCTCTTACTCTGAATTGGGTTTCCATCACCTTTCTTCAGACTCTTTCCCCTCTTGCCCATTTTTTCGCAACCTTCTTCAATAAGAATATACAAAATCAACTTTACCAAACAATGTAAATACCAACTTTACTATAATTATCAGGTTCAGAAGTAATA
This sequence comes from Pyrus x bretschneideri, assembly GCF_019419815.1. NCBI lineage: Eukaryota > Viridiplantae > Streptophyta > Magnoliopsida > Rosales > Rosaceae > Pyrus > Pyrus x bretschneideri. Next base: position 1,044,596 of record NW_025999837.1, on the reverse strand, counting down.
CCATTAATTTTGTAAAAAAGAGAGAGAAAAGTAAAAGGAATAAAAAGAAGCTAAAAGTCACTTTGACGAACATACATCAAGTTAAATACCCATTTATCAAGAACATTGACAGTCATAGGGTGGTCAGTTCCATTCGATTCGGTTTTTTTATCGAAACCGAAAACCAAACTGAAGTCACTGTTCACAGAACACATTTAGGCTGTCTGCAATGACGGGTCAAAGAAAAATATCTCATACAAGCCATGGTAACACAACCTTGTCAGTTGTCACCTACCCCCGATTCAATTGCATAGTTCCTTTCTTCTCTTATAGGGTCCTTGCCAAACTCAGTCATACAAGATCTTGTCACTTTGAGTGGGTTCTTGCTATGTACACCAAGCCTCTATGCTTAGTTACTCACGGGATTCGGAAGGGGGCCAGCAAGTGTTTTCTGAAAAAACTCGCTGTCCCACCCCCCCCCCCCACCCACTCAATATATATGTGTTTTAGATGCTAACTCTTTGGTTGGACAGAGCAGGGACTCCTATAAAGATCTTTCCACTCATGCATCATAATCAAGCATGGAGGGCTCCGAAAAATGACAAGAATCGGTGTCGTGGTGGTGCTACGAGATGGCGATTTATTGTACAGAAGAACAGATCTGCGAGCCTAATGATTTACCACAGACATTTTCTATGTATAAGAGTTAGAGAGTTAAGCGGAAATAAATATAAACAAAAGAGACCGTTTCCCCCCAAGAACGGTTGATTGGTCATCCTGACTTGAAGCGGGTTCAAAAGATCAACCGTATTGAGTTTTCACTATCATTTTTATGTATTAGCATAGCAGGGGATTGAGCAAAAACGAGTGGATGCCAACATACTTAAATTCACCAGTTGAAGACGAACAGTTAATCCCAACTTTCAACCATGTGTAGAAAGCAGAAATAATAACTGCAGAATTATGGTTTTATGTTGGACCTCTCCTCGAAAGAAAAATGGTTAATATTCATTTGAGAGAAGATGATCAATAATCTTCTTCTTTTGTATTGATTCTTACAATATCATAACAATAAAAAATGCAAACTGATCGAAATTCAAATAGAACAATAGGGTCCCTCTCTGCTAATTTTCTATTATATTGCCTGATTATTCAAACAATTAACTATTTCTAATTTGCTAATTGCTAAGATCTATCATCAGCAATTAACCATTATTCAACCAATTAACCACTTCAACTAGAACAATTGGGTCCTTCTCGCCCAATTATCAGCAAACAATTGAATTGAAGACAATATGTATCCTGCAGTGGAAAAGGGGCTGCTCATGGCCGCAGATAACTTACCTCCGCGAATCAAGGTAGCTTTGACAGCTGTCGACCGAGACAGCTTTAGGGTTGACGGCGAGGAAGGCGAGTGGTCGACGTCAAAATGGGTTGTCCGGATTCAAGATGGTGAAAGGGTTGAGGCGTGCTGCAGCCTGCTACAAGCCTGCGAGCCTGCGACCTGCCTGCAAGTCTCTGAAGTTCGAACGAAGAAAATTATCAGAGTGGTGACTGACTGAGGAAGGCGCGGCGCGGGGAGACAGAAGAAAGTTATCAGACGGAACGAAGTAAGTTGAAACTTGAAAATCTGCTACTACGGTTGTACAAAACAAATGATCGTTTTCGCTAGGTTTAGGGTTTTAGGGTTTAGGGTTTAGGGTTTAAAACTTTAGAGTCAGACTAGTAAATTAATTATGTTTTAATGTTTTATTTTTAGAAAAACTAATGAAAATAGTTTGAAATGACCAAATAAATGATAAAATGAATAATATCATAATCGACTTTTTAGTGTAAAAATATGATTTTTCGTTAAAATAAACGGTACCGTAGGTTTTTTGTTAAAACCCCTATTATTTTTTTGTTGAACCATGTTTTAATGTTTGGTTGACTTCTTTCTTCGAGTTAACCAATTAAATTGCTTAGTGTAATAGAAGATTCAAAGTAATTACTTTGTTTATATTTCTTGCTAAAGTAGACAATGTCTCATTTGTTTCTGAATAGCTTCTTTTTAAAAGTGTGACATCCCGTCCCGAGATTATAAAAACGTACGTATGAATTTACGATTTTACCCCCTAGTTCGTTACTTTATGTGTAGTTTTGTGTTGTGTGGTGTTGTAGGACCACACACACACTCATACACTCTCTTTCTCTCCCGGGATTCCCTCACTCTCTGTCTCTTCTCTGTCTCTTTCCTCTCTCTCTCCCCGAGCTCCCTTCTTCTTCTTTCTTCTTCCTTCTGAAAACGTACGGACAACACACACATCACCCAAACCTTGATGGATCGAAGGAACCAAGGGCATTTTTGAACTCGTGAAGCTCGTACGAGTGCAACCATACCATTTTCAGGTGAGAAATCCTTCGTTTTCATGTCGATTCGAGGTGGTCCGATTTAGGTACTATTCATCAACTTTTTATTGGTTGATTTTTAGGACTTTTCAAGCTTATAGGAAGCTTCTTGAGGTCCTAAGGAGGCTTGGAGTAGTTCGTTGGAAGTTTTTGGACGTAAGAACACGGAGAACGACAAGCTCAAAGTTTGGCCGGAGCTTTCGAGGCTTTTTCCGGCGAATCCACGGCGAGTTAGGGGTCGAGACAGGTATGGATGTGTTCGTCTCGTCAATACCTTCAATTTGATATATTATACGTCGAAAATGGTTAAGAAACGAAGAAGTTATGACACTTTGAAATTTACCCAGAAATTCCGGCAAAAACCCACCGCCGGCGAAACCAGTCCGGCGACGCGAGGAAGAAGACGCGCGCGTGGGCAGCGCGTGAACAGGGCGCGTGGGGGCGCGTGAGAGCTCCAAATTGAATTCTGAAAATTGTCACGCGTTCGTGACGTCGTGTAGATCACCGTGGTATATTCATATACCCAATTTGAGTAACGTATGAGAAAGTTATGGACGAATGTTTGGCGTATGCGCGTTAAATAACGATAATTTGGTTACTTTTTGTATAGGTGAAAAATTATACAGAGGAAGAATGTAACCAATCTAGGGGAGGCTCAGGAACCTACGAGACGTCGATATAATCTGTGAGTGGGCAGTTGTTTTTCAGTATATATATATATACGTATGCTTGACGTATTTTCCAGAAAACGTATTTTAAAAGAAATACGAATTAAATATCCTGTTATACATGCATCATACTTTAATATGTGCATTACCATAATTATGCATACTGTTGCATGGTGCTGAGGAGGCCCAGGTAAGATACATTCGATATACGTATGAAATACATTTGATATACGTATAAAATATGTTTGGAATACGATCGAAATACGATGAAAATACATATATACCTATATACGTTTATATTTCCAGAAATTGGTTAGAAAAGGTTATTTGTTTCATGCCATGCACCATATGTTTGTCGTTTATGCATCATCACATGTATTAGTAGTGGCATACATATATATATGCGTATTGGGTGCTGTGGATGCACAGGTAAGTGCCAGGTAAGGTTATTCGTATTTACATTCAGCAGTAGTTGGAGATGCTTAGCGAGCTCATAACCTGATTCCCCGGTGTTAGTGCTCGCCTTGAGCAGGGCCAGCCTTCACGTGATGTTCACCTCCCCTGCACCTTATGCTCAGCTTGGATCCAAGCTAGGTGCGTAGCCTGTCGTACAGACCACATGAGGTGGTTCCGACTCGTAGGTGACGTGCGATTATTCGCCCAGCTTCACGTGATCGTAGCACTAGAGCATATTTATACGCAACACCCAGTCCTGTCGTACAGACCACATGAGGTGGTTCCGACTCGTGGGCAGGTTCAGTTGTTTAGTTATTGAGATTGAGATTTGAACTCTAGATTCAGCCGTACAGGTCACTTTAGGTGACTCCCGGCTGCCAGTAACATGTTATTGATATGGTTTATACCTGAGCACTTACATATCATTATGAGGCTTTGATTGGCATATCTTGAGCATAATTGGCATACCCTTGAGCTTGATTGACATATCTATACGTACGTATATATGTTTATTTTCTGGGAAAGTATACATGTTTTACGGAGAGGGGTTACAAAGTTTTGAGAAGTATTTGGACTTGGAAAAGATTTGTTTTACTGACCCACTCAATTTTGGTTTTGCGCCCCTCCAGGTTCAAGTATATGCAAAGGTGTGGTGACTACGAGGAAAATTCAACGGTGTTCTGACAGAATGGACCAAATGAGGACTCACCTTCGGGTGGTTCATCTTAGAAATTGTATATTTTTAAAGCTTCCGAACTGTGTAAATGGTTACGTCACTCTCACGTGACGGCCAGCATGCCCTCCTTCGGGATGGGGTGTGACAGTTGGTATCAGAGCCTAGTTTCAATCTTGGACATCTTGAGAAGTTCTAGTGAATTCTGTCAGAACTACACCGCCTCGTAGCAAACCACGTAGTTAGAGGAACTTAGTCTCCCTGATTTAGCTGTTAGGGGAAACTATTATGTTGGGTGATTCACTATATTATCGAAAGGGACATTTTAAGATGGGTTATGAGTTGAATTTGAATCACCTTATGAAATGATGGACCGAGGGAGCAAAGTGATGAATTAACCAATTGGAAAAGATGTTTTAGATTATGCAAGTCAAGGGAATTTTCCTTTTGACAGAAGGGTTGAGACGACTAACTGGTTGGAGTTATGAACTTGTATCCTGGTGGAAACAGGAGTATAATTCGTTGTCACCGGAGGAAACAACCGATTGAGAATTGTTTAAGGACTTGTTTAAATAAAAGAATTATTCCTCCGGCATATATGGATGATAATAAGCAAGAGTTGTGATTTGAGACAAGGAAAGATGACGGCAAATAAGTATTATAGAAAGTTTACAGACTTGCCTTATTACCATCCGGATGTTGTTGATAATCCGGCAAAGATGTCTCGTCGTTTTAGGCTGGGTAATAAGAAGAAGTGGCGTTCTTTGGGTGACCACTATCCATTATAATTCTTACCAGGAGTATACAAGATGTTGTTGAGCCTTAAGGACTCTGAGATTATGTCCAGTGATAATGATGAAGAAGAATAAAGGAATGGGAATCAGAGGAATGATGACAAGGATAAAGGCCAGTCATCTCGAAAATCTTGAAAGATTCGGAACTTCAAAAGAAGTGAAGCTAATTCTAGTTCTTTTGGCAAAGGTTTTAATGCCATTGACCAAAGGCGAAGTGATAGATGTATTGGTAATCCCAGATCTCAGAGACAAGGTGATTTTGGTAAAGGAAATGTACCTTTGTGCTGTAGGTGCAATAATGGACACCTTTGAGAATATAGGCGAGAAAGCAGTGGACGCTTTACAAGTGGATAGATGGGACATAGAACTGCAAATTATGTCCAAAGCCAATAGAAGTCCTAGTAGTCTTCTTTGCCACAACTGGCGCCGATCCAGCAAGTTTCTGGATCTATTAATTATGGTCGGTTAGGCCGTGGTGTACATGAACGAAGTATTTACACTAATAGAGGTTGTGGGAGACGACAACCAGCCCAGGGATGTGTTAACCACACATCACTGCAAGATACTCAGAATTATTCGGATTTGATTAGGAGTACGATAATTATTCTTAATGACTTAGCTAGAGTCTATTTGTTATTAATGTAGAAATTTTATGTTATATACAGTGATGAGTTGCAGACCACACGAGGTGGTACTGAATGTGTGCAAGATATACTGATATGATGAGTTAATTATGAGTTATATATGCAGCCGATGGCTGAGTTGATTAGAATGAAAGAGTATGAGCTATGTTTATAGCCGAATGTTGAATTGATTATATGTTATTCCATCATAGTCACATAGAGATGATGAGCATTCTGTTATGATACTTGGCATGACATACATTCATATTGCCTAGTATAATTTGAGATATATTACGTATATGAGTATATACTTTAGTTCCGGGAAACCAGTTATTTTCCATCGGTCTGGATGACTAGAGATTACTTTTGTAAGTATGTAAAGTGGAGTAAGGCAGGCCGTTATTTATGCTGTGAGAGCAAAGAGATTGTTATCAAAAGGCTGCCAAGTATACTTATCTCATGTGGTACTAAATAATATCACTTCTGGTATTGTGGAAGAAGTGGGAAGAGTCAAACATTTACCTGACGTTTTCCCTGAGAATTTACCTGGATTGCCTTTAGGCAGAAATGTGAAGATCAATATCGATTTGTTTCCAGTATAAAAATTTTATGTTAGAGATTAGTTCATGATGAGTTAAGAGAATTGGAAATTTAGTTGAAGGAATTGGTTGATAAAAGTTTCATTCAACCTAATACAACACTTTTGAGGAGCCCATTTCGTTGGTGAAAAAGAAAATGGACCTTAAAGACTATCCATTGATTATAGACCATGGAATCAGGTAACGATTAAGAACCGTTATCCATGATGGTGTACTGATGTTTAATGAATCAGCTCAGAGGTATTTGTATATTTTCTAAGATTGACTTGAGGTCTGGATATTATTAATTGAAGATTATCGGTGAGGATGCCCTTATGATAACTTTCAGGACTCGTTAAGGTCATTTCAAGTTTGGTGATGCCATTCGGAGTGACGAATGCATCTACTATTTTATGAATTTGATCAATGAAGCATTCCAATGATATCTAGACCGATTTGTTGTTGTTGCTATTGAAAAGATTGATAAGACTAAAGCAAAGTATGCTAAACATCTTAAATTGGTATTGCAAAGATCGAGGGAATGTCGATTGTATGCTAAATTTAGCCAATGCCAATGTTGGATGAATCAAGTAGCATTTTTGAGATATGTTATATCTGCTTCAGGTATTCAAGTGAATTCTTAAAAGGTAGCAGAAATTGAGAATTTAGAACAACCACGAATCATGATTGGGATTCGGAGTTATCCTAGCTTAACAAGCTATCATGGACGGTTCGTGAAAGATTTTTCAGTCATTGCCTTGCCATTGACAAGAAAAGAGGTTAAGTTTGAGTGGGATGATAATTATGAGTAAAGGTTTCAACAGCTGAAGTATTTCCTCACTCATGCACGTATTTTAGTATTCCCAGAGAATGGTGGTAATCATAAATTTTTAGTGATGTTTCTTGAATGGTATTGGATGCATGTTGATGCAAATGTTAGGGTGATTACATACATTTCACGACGAAAGGAATCTCATGAAATGAATTACCCTACTGATGATTTGGAAGTCATGATTACCATTCTTGCTGTGAAGTCATGAGGACATTATATTTGGTAAGAATGCAAGATTTTTACGAATCCAAAAAGTCTCTAATATCCATTACTTGGAAAGATTTTGATATGAGGTAGCGAAGGTGGATTGAATTGTTTAATGAACATGATTGTATGATCAAGGAAATCGTAAAATTGTTCTAGCTGATGCACTTGGTGAAAAGACTGTGGTAAGAGTTAATGTCTGGCACGCTTGCCAAGATTGTCTTCTTGTGGATTGGAAATCAACTGAAGTAAAGTTAAGAATGGAAGATTGAGAAGAAGTTGTAATTGCTAATTTTCAAGTTAAGTCTTTTTGGTAAGGTCATACTCAAGACTCAAATGGTTAACGAAGAAAATTAAGAATTAACCAAGACAAAGAAAGAAGGGAAAAAGAAAGATTGCTGAGTTCGAGAATAGGATGGTTATGATTGAACTTGAAGTGATAATTGATCAATGTACCAAGTTAATACATTTACTCCAGTGTTGAGTAATAACCACAGTGTAACAATACTTATATGTTTTATGGAGAAGAGATTTGGGTTACGGAACTGCTAAGTTTCTTAAGTATGTTGATTGCGCAGTTTCCGATGTAACGCCATAAGGACTATGAAATATGTCGATTTTTGGCTGATTTGTGGAAGAAATGCTTCTGGATATAAAAGATTCGATCACGAAAGAGTTTTGGTAGGCCCTGAAACTATGGATGAGTCTTCTCAAAGTATTCAGGTAATTAGGTATAACCTGAAAGTAGCTTAGGACAGGCAGAAAAGTTTAGCAGATCGACATGCTACGGACAGAATGTATGAGGTCGGAGATTAGGTATTTTTGAAGCTTTCACCGTGGAGAGGTGTTGTACGGTTTGGAAAGAAGGGGAAGTTGAGTCCAGGTACATTGGACCATACATGGTCACAGAACGAGTTGGTGAGGTAGCTTACAGGTTGGAGTTGCCTCCAAAGTTGACTAGAGTGTATAACGTTTTTCACGTGTCTATGCTCCGACATTATGTTGCTGATCCGTCGCATGTGATACCTCCTCAACCGTTGGAGATTAATCTAGATTTGACCTATGACGAGGAACCGTTAACGATCATCGATTGAAAAGAAAAGGTTCTGAGGAACAAGACGGTGAACTTAGTGAAAGTTTTGTGGAGGAATCTTTCAGTCGAGGGAACTACATGGGAGACAAAAGATCGGATGAAGGATTTGTATCCTAGATTGTTCTTCGATCACTAGGGGTATATTTGGTTGTTTTGAATTTCGGGACGAAATTCTATTAAGGTGGGTAGGTTGTGACATCCCGTCCCGAGATTATAAAAACGTACGTATGAATTTACGATTTTACCCCTAGTTCGTTACTTTATGTGTAGTTTTGTGTTGTGTGGTGTTGTAGGACCACACACACACTCATACACTCTCTTTCTCTCCCGGGATTCCCTCACTCTCTGTCTCTTCTCTGTCTCTTTCCTCTCTCTCTCCCCGAGCTCCCTTCTTCTTCTTTCTTCTTCCTTCTGAAAACGTACGGACAACACACACATCACCCAAACCTTGATGGATCGAAGGAACCAAGGGCATTTTTGAACTCGTGAAGCTCGTACGAGTGCAACCATACCATTTTCAGGTGAGAAATCCTTCGTTTTCATGTCGATTCGAGGTGGTCCGATTTAGGTACTATTCATCAACTTTTTATTGGTTGATTTTTAGGACTTTTCAAGCTTATAGGAAGCTTCTTGAGGTCCTAAGGAGGCTTGGAGTAGTTCGTTGGAAGTTTTTGGACGTAAGAACACGGAGAACGACAAGCTCAAAGTTTGGCCGGAGCTTTCGAGGCTTTTTCCGGCGAATCCACGGCGAGTTAGGGGTCGAGACAGGTATGGATGTGTTCGTCTCGTCAATACCTTCAATTTGATATATTATACGTCGAAAATGGTTAAGAAACGAAGAAGTTATGACACTTTGAAATTTACCCAGAAATTCCGGCAAAAACCCACCGCCGGCGAAACCAGTCCGGCGACGCGAGGAAGAAGACGCGCGCGTGGGCAGCGCGTGAACAGGGCGCGTGGGGGCGCGTGAGAGCTCCAAATTGAATTCTGAAAATTGTCACGCGTTCGTGACGTCGTGTAGATCACCGTGGTATATTCATATACCCAATTTGAGTAACGTATGAGAAAGTTATGGACGAATGTTTGGCGTATGCGCGTTAAATAACGATAATTTGGTTACTTTTTGTATAGGTGAAAAATTATACAGAGGAAGAATGTAACCAATCTAGGGGAGGCTCAGGAACCTACGAGACGTCGATATAATCTTTGAGTGGGCATTCATTTTTCAGTATATATATATACGTATGCTTAACGTATTTTCTAGAAAACGTATTTTAAAAGAAATACGAATTAAATATCCTGTTATACATGCATCATACTTTAATATGTGCATTACCATAATTATGCATACTGTTGCATGGTGCTGAGGAGGCCCAGGTAAGATACATTCGATATACGTATGAAATACATTTGATATACGTATAAAATATGTTTGGAATACGATCGAAATACGATGAAAATACATATATACCTATATACGTTTATATTTCCAGAAATTGGTTAGAAAAGGTTATTTGTTTCATGCCATGCACCATATGTTTGTCGTTTATGCATCATCACATGTATTAGTAGTGGCATACATATATATATGCGTATTGGGTGCTGTGGATGCACAGGTAAGTGCCAGGTAAGGTTATTCGTATTTACATTCAGCAGTAGTTGGAGATGCTTAGCGAGCTCATAACCTGATTCCCCGGTGTTAGTGCTCGCCTTGAGCAGGGCCAGCCTTCACGTGATGTTCACCTCCCCTGCACCTTATGCTCAGCTTGGATCCAAGCTAGGTGCGTAGCCTGTCGTACAGACCACATGAGGTGGTTCCGACTCGTAGGTGACGTGCGATTATTCGCCCAGCTTCACGTGATCGTAGCACTAGAGCATATTTATACGCAACACCCAGTCCTGTCGTACAGACCACATGAGGTGGTTCCGACTCGTGGGCAGGTTCAGTTGTTTAGTTATTGAGATTGAGATTTGAACTCTAGATTCAGCCGTACAGGTCACTTTAGGTGACTCCCGGCTGCCAGTAACATGTTATTGATATGGTTTATACCTGAGCACTTACATATCATTATGAGGCTTTGATTGGCATATCTTGAGCATAATTGGCATACCCTTGAGCTTGATTGACATATCTATACGTACGTATATATGTTTATTTTCTGGGAAAGTATACATGTTTTACGGAGAGGGGTTACAAAGTTTTGAGAAGTATTTGGACTTGGAAAAGATTTGTTTTACTGACCCACTCAATTTTGGTTTTGCGCCCCTCCAGGTTCAAGTATATGCAAAGGTGTGGTGACTACGAGGAAAATTCAACGGTGTTCTGACAGAATGGACCAAATGAGGACTCACCTTCGGGTGGTTCATCTTAGAAATTGTATATTTTTAAAGCTTCCGAACTGTGTAAATGGTTACGTCACTCTCACGTGACGGCCAGCATGCCCTCCTTCGGGATGGGGTGTGACAAAAAGGACTTTCGCTTCAGAGTTTTTAGCCTTGCAAAATGGTCCCTACTGATTCACATAGGATTTCAAGTGTCCTATGCTATTCGGGGATTAAAAAGATGTCGTATTTTATAACTTTGGCTTGGTTCGGTTTGATTTCTAAATCATGAAAATTGAAATCTAATCAAGCCATTTTGGTAAGGTTTGGTTTTGTAATTTCAGTTCGGTTTTTTCTTCAATTCAATTTTTTAGTTACGCTTCAGTTTTCAGTTTATTCAACCTATCCATAGTCATATTTTTTATTTTGCACCCTAAAGATTATTAGTTTATATAAAAGAGACTAACTAGCTCTTCAATTTTGATATTGCAATGGTGGAACCAAAAATTTTTAAAGTAAGTTGGCTAATTAATTTTTATAAGGTGGCTCATTAAATGCTAACATGAATATCAACCGACAACAGTAAATAAAGAGAAATATAAATAATCAAGTGTAAAAATTAATACTTTGCGTGAGAAGTGCTTTACTGAGAGATTGTTTTCATTAGTTGAGTAAACAAGTATCTCTAAATGTCCAAATAACATACAAACTTGAGTTGATAATGAGTTATTAAGGTTTATTTGGGTGGGTTATTAGGCTTACTTAGATGAATTACCTTTTTTAAGAACAAGGATCCTCTCCGGATCCTCTTTGTGGGGATCCGGGAGATCAATCAATTTTGTTTGTTCATCGTAGATCGAACAGTTAGAAATCATTTTAAATTTTAAATTGAATATAAATAGTACGTAACGAAAACTAACCGTACTATATACGATGAACGGACAAGATTAATTGATCCCCCGGATCCCCACAAAGAGGATCCGGAGAGGATCCTTGTTCCTTTTTTTAAACAAACAATATTATTTACGCTAAAGGGGAAGGGGTGGGCTAAGTCTCACAATGGGCTAACTACTTAGACTAATTACCTTAAACCATATGAAAATACATGTGTTTTGTTTTTGGAACAAACAATATTATCTACACTAAGGGGGTATGAAGTGGGCTAAGCCTCGCAATAGGCTAGCCTAAGAATGTTGTTCAAATTCGGTTTTGGCAAAAATCGAACTTAAGACCTCTCACTTACAACTGAAGAGGAATACCACTAAACCATAGTATTATGTGGATATATATATATATGTATTTTATATAGTTTAAAAATAAAAAGATAAAAAAAATATTATTTACGCTAAAGGGGAGGAGGTGGGTTAAGTCTCACAATGGACTAGCTACTTAGACTAATTACCTTAAATTATATGAAAATATATGTATTTTTGTTTTTTGAATAAACGATACTATCTACACTAAGAGGGTGAGGAGTGGGCTAAGCCTCACAATGGGCTAACCCTAAGAATGTTGTTCAAATTTGATTTTGGCAAGAATCGAACTTAAGATCTTCCACTTACAATTGAAGAGGAATGTCATTAGACCGTAGTATTATGTGAATATATATGTATTTTATTTAGTTAAAAAAAAAATAATAATAAAAAAGGGAGTCTACTTGGGCTATAGCAAATGGTAGTCGTCATGTTGGCTTCAGTCCTTGGGACACCACACTGAAGGTACATGAGACCTAAGAAGATGGACAGAGAATAATGATTTGGACAACCAGCACTGAAGATGCATGAGAGATCTAAGAAGATGGATGGAGAAGAGTGATATGATGTGAAAAGGCAACTTCACACGACAACCAAAGGGTGGAATCGACTGAATCGACAGGGGAATCGATTGAATATGGAACCAGCGGTGTATTTAACAATGAGATTTTTTTTTTTTTAGGGCAAACAATAATTTTATTCATAAAATCCACGACAAACATAGACACACATGTGAACATAATTACGGCCTCTAAAAAGACCTTAACCGAGCAAAACCCAGCGGGAAAAAGCTCGATCGTCAGTTGATGACAAACCAGTTACAGACTCGGCATGAATATAATCTAGTAAAATTTAGATATTTGAATTCATTAAATTAGAGAACAGTTATTGGCACTCTAAAATTCTCATTGTGCACTCTAAACTTTCTATATTTAGAAAGAAAAATATACTTGTAATTAGACCTGGCATTTCAAACCCAACCCATTAACCCGACCCGTTAAAATGAGTATTCAGGTGAGTGTTTAATGGGTCGGATGGTTAACAGGTCAATCCGTTAAGCACCCGTTAAATAACAGGTCATTTTGGGCGAACTCGCGAAACCCGTTAACCACCCGTTATTGAGGACTTTTGTGTTCTGTCTCTGAGAAGTTTTTGGTGGGGGAAGGAGATGAAATGTAGAATGTGCTATCCAGGTGTTTGATGAAATGATCTTGTGAAGATGGAAGGTCATGTCGTTGACTTCGACGACAATGTCACTTGGTAATCCAGTGGTGCAAAACCTGCAAAGACGAGATTTTGAAGCGAGTTTTGGCGAATTGGTGCATTGTTTTCAAATGGGTCTCCAACAGAAAAATCGAAAAGGTGAGGTTTTTAAATTGAATTTGACCATTGAACTCACCATGCTTGGCCTTTGGAGCTTGATTTCTCAGCTGCCGTCGTCGCCTCTGATGCTGCCATTTTCTCGGTAAGTCTCTGTGCATCTGCCTCTTGAGTGAAAGAAAACCCTTTTGAGTAGGGAATCAGTAACCCAGATCCATGAAAGAGACGAATGGGGAAAGGGATTGACTTCAGTTCACTGAAACAACTGAGAGACTGAAGGAATAAAAGAAAGGTTGATGGGAATGGAATAGTGGAAGAAATTGGGTGGTTGTGATATTCCGTGATAATCAATTTAGCATTTGGAGAGAGAGACAAGAGAAACAATGAAAGAAAAAAAGAAAAAAAAAAGTTAACGGGTGAAAAAGGTGAAGCGGGTGATCTGTTAGCTTAACAGATTGGGTTTGGATGACCCGTTAACTTCACGGGGTAGGTTCAGGTGACCTGTTAAATAAACGGGTCGAGTTCAATTCGACCCAAAACCCAATAAACCCGACCCGTTTATAGGTCTACTTGTAATAAGTGCACAATAATATTTTTGAAGTGCCAACTATAGTCCCTATATAAAGAGGCACTTGAAATATTTGACAAAAGTTCAACGAGGGAGAGTCAAACATGTGCAATCCATGGGAGCTTGAATGACTCAACCGCTAAAGTAACTTCTGAGTTGTGATAGTATTGTGAAATGAATATATTTATAAACTTTCTACTAAATATAACTTCGGTTAATTTATGGACCATGATTGTTTGGGCCTATGACACGTGGCATTCAGGGCGGTTAAAATGATCAGAAAGCCCTTATGGTGAGATCGGAGCTATATGAGTATTTTGGATCAGACTACCACATGCCAAGGTAGTCCAGCACGGTTCGATTAGCTTTAATCGGAGTGCGACCTGTGAGGTAGCCTCAGTTTGGCTTAGCTTAACTTTTTTAAAAAGTAGGTATGAAAAAATGTTGGGACATTTTAGATGTCTAATAAACACTTAAAATCAACTTTTTTTTTTTCTTATTGATGAAAAAAAGCTAAAAGCCTAAAGCTGGAAAAAGGCAGCTTAAAAAAATCAACTTATTTCAACAAAACACAGGTGAACAGTAACAAGTTAATGAACTTTTCAATTTTCCAAACCTACCCTCCCCTTTCTCACCCTGTCTTGCCCATTTTTCCGAGAACCCACATTCGACTTCCTTTTGAGATTTCTCTTTCACTCCTACTTCCCTTCTCTGTTTCAGAAAAATCCTTCAGGTGTGAAGCCATCTCTTTAAAAAAAAAAAAAATTGCTTTATATTTTAAGCAAGTCTTTCATTTTTCCTTGTTCATTTAATTGTTTTCTGCTATTATACAGATCCTAAAACGTGACGGAAAGATTGGAGCTTTCAGCTTGCTACACCATATCTGAAAGAAGTCGTCCTTCATCCTAACGATCTCTCTCGTTCTCCAGGTCGCGTTCTCTGGCTCGACATCCTTCTTCTGGTAAGCTTCTCTTGTCTAAAATTTCTTTATTTATTTGTTTGGTTTTTTTTTTTTTTAATTTGGGGATGGGAGAGTGAGTGAAAGAGGGGTGGGAAGAGCGAAGGCTTGTGGAAAAAATTAATTGGGGAACAAATTAGGGTTAGTGGAGGAAACAAGAAAAATTGAGCGAGAAGTAAGAAAAATTGATGGATTCTATCTTGTTCATTATCTCAATTGCTCTGTGAACTGCTCTGAATTAGGTGTGATGTATATCTTGTGCAACCCACATGTCCTCCTGCAAATGCAAATTTTATGGAGCTTCTTGTCATGAGTGGTTCTTGTCTGCTGACTGTGGGTCGGAGCATTCATGAGTACATGTTGAAGGTGGGATTAACAGGGAATTTGCAGGTTACGAATGCACAGTGTATCTTGAAGCATGGTGTTGCTGCTAGTGCTATAGCGAGTAAAGCATTGGTGCTTGAGAGTTTGCGAAGAGGGGTGAATCAGCAGCAAAACAGTAGGGTGAATTACAGGCAATCAAGGCTTTGTTATGTTATGAAGTCCTCTGCAAAAGAAATTGCTTTTGCTCAGCATTTTCAGCATGCACTACAAGGTGGAATTGACAAGCTTGCGGGTGTTATTGGCCTTACTTTTGGTCCTAGGGAAAGGAATGTTGTGTTGGATAAGTGTGGTAGTCCTAATGTTGTGAATGAAGAAGTCAAATTTGGCAGAGCTCTTGAGTTACCGCACGACATTGGAACTACCATTGAACGGTTTTGATGTTGAACAGAGGGCAGTGGTTGCAGTTGAATTGAAAACATGCCTTTTCACAAGGTGTAAAGTCTATAAAAGGAGTTGAGCTCCCTGAATTGTAAGAGATCAGAATTTACAAACAGTCCAAAACCCAAAAAAAGATTGGAGCCCTGCTCCCATCTACTTTGCCTTCTCCATTTGCCATTTCTATTGCTGCTTGCAGGTTGAATAGGGTCATGAGATTTGTGATCCTAGCGTGTGAACTCTGCTTCTGATTTATCTTAGGGTTTAGGTATATATTCTGTAGTGAAAAGGCATGACCTTGAACCTCCCCTTGCATCCAAGAGTTTGAGTTTTTTAGGTTATTACAAATATTGCTCCAACTCTGTTATAACCTTTTTTTGTGTTGTCACAAAACAATTTGATTATTTCAGCAAGAAAATTGGGATTGCTTGAATCTTGCAACTCTTATAGTTGAGTAAACTGGTAGTCCAACATACCCTGTACAAAAAAAAATATTGAAAACCCAATACATATCACGTATAGCTTTATAGCAAGGGTTTGTACGTGGTTAAGAATGTTCACTCATACACCAAGGTCCTGTATTCGAATATCCCTCTTTCCGACGTCCCCGTATCAAAAAACAAAGAGAAACAAATGGCTTAATACCAGTGTGTGTAATTACCCTAACCAAAAGAACGAGAATAAAGAGTTAATTACCTCATGAAACATGGATTGGTCTAAAATATTTCAATTGAAGTAGTTTGTCATACTAATTAATATTTAAGATAAGGTTTATAAATATTTTTCTTTTAAAAATAAAGTATATTTAGTAATTCACCTTTATTTGTTAAGAAAATTAAATTAATGACACATATAGTATTATACCCTTTTTGGTTATTTTACGTAGTCACAGCTATTTTACATAAAAGTTTACCAAACATTATAATACTACTTTTTTTTTTTTTCCAAAAGCACTTTTACAAAAAAGTTTACCAAACAATTTGCTGCTTTATTTCACAGCTGTTTATTCTCACAACATAGCAGAAACAATTTTTTTTTCAAAGCATAATAATATTAAACGAGCCCGTAGATTGATGAGACTAATTCTAAACATTTATTGCATTTGAATATTAATTGGCTTCAGTCCTTCTTTTGTCTTAAACTATCAATGCACAAACTTATCAATTATTGACAAACTCACACTCGAATAAACATTTTTTCATACACTGCAAGACCAGTTTAACCTTTGAGTTACAGCTGCAGTGTTTGTTACCATTGCTCCATTATCAGCTAAAACTTAACCATCTGTTATGTGTGTATGTTTGCTCCTTCCTGTAAATATGATAAAATAAATAAAAAAATTAGTGTTGGATTGACACATAGTTGTTTTAAAGAACATTGAACGATTGAGTCAGCTGATCGGAGATTAATGTTTATGTGGAGATTAAGTATGTTTTGTTTATGGTTATTGTTGCTTTTGGTGTGTATCACAGGATTGTTATAATTTGTCTTCAGGTATCTGAGTTTTGGGACTCTGTTTATTAGATTGGATTATAATTTTGAGTTGATATTAAGCGGTGGTTTTGTTTTTTACAGGGTTTGAAAACGTTCTGCTCTTGGGTTTTGAAACATTTGCGTTCGTCTTCCAAGATTTTTTGTGCCAAAGGTGAGTGATTTAAAATTTTTGGATTGTCAGCTTAAAATTTTCTGTGCCTATTTTCATTGCAGGTTCAAATTATTCTAAAACCATGTTTATGGAAGAAAAAACAAGCTCCCAATTAGGAAACCCAATGAAGGTAGTACTCTTTGCTTTCCTGCTCAACTTGCTTAAAAATGATTTCCTAACCATTATTGTTTTTCATTTATTTGTTTACAATTTGAACAAATTCTTAACTTTTACAGCAACCATAATTGATTCCCATTTTAATTCACTTTCTGCCAATATTGTTTCGGTCTTTCTCCATATTTCACATTCGATTGTTAATGTGAATTCAATATGCTGACCTTTATACATTATAAAACTGTTGTATGCATAATATTTCATCAAGGTCAAACTTTAGTTTCTTTGCACCGTATTTTCTGTTACCTAAACCTCAGTACTTATTTTAATTACAGTGGAAGTGATTGAAAATTATCAAGAACTAGTATCTACATACCGAAAGAAATAGATTGAAAATAACATTATTTGGTAGTAAGGAAAATTAGGGTTTCAATTAAAGGATGGCAGGAGGAGGAGGAGGAGGACCTTTGGAGCAAACTCCAACTATGGCAGTTGTCGATGTTTGTTTTGGTTTTGGTTTCGATCCGCATCAAATATTTCATTCATTTAATTGGAAAGGTTTCCTTTCACACGTAATTGGGTTAATTTCATCTTATGTAGTCACTTTCGGATTTATTATGAATGCGAAATGAGGTATTTTGATTAAATTTTAATAGTAGTGGTTGACAAAGAGAAACAAAGGAGCTCTCTATGAAGCTCTTGATAATATGGTATTAGGGCTCCTATCTTTGTTTCTAACAGTAGGACAATACTGCATTTCAGATATATGTACTTCGAAGGCTGTTGAAGCAACTTGGGATGCATGCAACAATAAGAATGGTGCTTGAGATGACAACTCCGGCAGAAGGCTTCTCTCAGCCTTGGATCCAGTGGGGGGTGGCCGATATGAGCTGCTGGATATGAAAAATGTGCAACCTAGGTATGTCGAAATACATATACAATATTGTATATGTATAGTTTTCATAAAATTGTTGAGCATTGTGAGTGCATTTTGTGTGTAGAGAGTGAAGAACGTACTGTTCACAAAGGCAAAACAGGGAACAACAACTACTTCATATGGGAAGAAGAGGTTAGTTTAATTGTAATTATTATTTTTATTTGGTTAAATTCGAAGTTGGTTGGCTTGCATCTAATTCGGTCATTTGCTTGCATAGGTTGACGTCACTGGTTTTCTTAATGCTGGTGATCGAAATCAATCCAAGTTAATGTGAAAATGATATCATTATTTTTGTTATGGTGAGAACTGATTTAAATTAAGAAATTGAATTACTTTTTTTATACCTCTTCTGTGATTATTTACTGAGAATTTGTTAATTGTTTTAATATATATATGAGATAGGATTTCTACGGTCATTTCTCGTCTTTAGTGATTGTTGAATTTCTACATTCATTTCTCATCTTTAGAGATTGTTAGATTTCATATTGTCGAATAGTTTATGGATTTTCATATTAAGTGCATCAATATGTTGTTGCAGTAATTCAATTAGATGTGATATAAGTTGATGTGTTTATACCTTCAAAGATAATTTTTCACACAATTTCTAATCCTGCAGCAGTGCGCGGGCAAAACTTTCTAGTGTTTACTGTACACATATTCATGTTAGTGAGAACTCCATTGTTGCAAAATGGTAGCATTAATCCTTGGACTTAAGATATATATCTCGCATGTCTTGTGAATAGGTCTCAATCGTAAAATATGTCAAATAAAACATGATAGAGTAAAAGAGAAATAATGCCTTCAATATTTTAGTTTCTTTTTTCTTTTAAAAAAAAAACTATTATTAACATTTTAAAATGCACTGTTTATAAAAGTATTTTTCTTTTCTTTTTTTTTTGTTAAAAATAGTATTTTTATTTTAAATAGAACGCACATTTGAATTTTTTTTGGAATGAAAATAATAATTCTCCTTTATAATTTTATTCTTAATTTTGGTCCTTTATATGTAATTTTATAAAAGGGTAGTTTTGTTACTAAACTCTATAAATACATGTTTAGTGAATTTTAAAATTCACACAAAAACATGTTCAGTGAATTTTTAACTTTTTTCGAGTTAAAATGTTCACAAAAATAAATTATGATAATCTGCGTATATTTTATTTTGAAAAAAAAGTTAATTTAAATTCATTCTTTAATAATTTGAGGTTAAAATTTTAACCTAGTACTATTGAAGCAAAAAAACTATTTATGAGTTAATAATTTTAAGTTTTGACTCAAGAGTTGGATGGTCTTAAAAGTTTTAGGTGGGTGGAAAATAATGTTGGTGATTGCCCATTACACTATTTATATGTTTTTGAGTGAACGGTTAATTTAATCCATGAATTATCACTTGCGTGAAAATTAAGTTTCTAAACTACTTTTTCCAGAAAAATTAGTCATTGGATTATAAGAATATGCCAATTACATTCCTAATATTAGATTTGAAGCTGCTATATTTAATTTTCCGTCAATTTAAGTCACGTTACTTACATGTGATATACACTGAATGATAGATTGGTAATTTTTCGTAAAGAAATAGTGCATGAAGTTAACTTTGGAGGGTAAATTAGACGTTAGATTCGCAATCTATATGAAATGTTAAGGGCTTATATGCCACATCCTAGCCCGGGGTCCACCACATCCAAGGCCTGCTCCACCACCGTAGCATGATATTATCCACTTTGGGCCCCGACTACGCCCTCACGGTTTTGTTTCTGGGAACTCACACGAGAACTTCCCATTGGGTCACTCATCATGGGAGTGCTCTCGCGCACTACTCGCTTAACTTCGGAGTTCCCATGGAACACGAAGCCAGTGAGCTCCCAAAATGCCTCGTGCTAGGTATGAATGGGAATATACATATTAGGATCACTCTCTTGGGCGGCGATGTAGGATCTAACAATCCACCCCCCTTAAGGGTCCGACGTCCTCGTTGACATGCACGCGGCCAAGGTTAGACTCTAATACCAAATTGTCACATCCCGGCTCGGGCCCCTACCATATCCCAGGCTCGACTCCACTGTAGCACGATATTGTCTGGCTTGGGCCCTGACCACGCCCTCACGGTTTTGTTTTTGGGAACTCACACGAGAACTTTCCGATGGGTCACCCATCCTGAGATTGCTCTCACGCGAACTCGCTTAACTTCGGAGTTCCTACGGAACCCGAAACCAGTGAGCTCCCAAAAGGCATTGTGCTAGGTAGGGATGAGAATATACATATAAGGATTACTCCCCTGGGCGATGTGGGATCTAACATTATAGGCGAGAAAAAGATGATATTACGTTCTAAAGTGTGTTAAGTGACTTAAGTTGACAAAAAATTGGGTAAAATAACTTTGAGTATAATAGTAAGGATGGAATTAGCAAATTTTAATGAATTTAGGAATTTATTTTACCGAAAAATAATTCAATAACCTTATTTTTGGTGAGGTGAAAGTTTAGAGTTTAATTCTCCCTAAGTTTGTCCACCATTAATCAATTTGGTTATTCTATGAAAAATCTCCATTAAATAAGGAGAAAATGGCAGAAATACCCTCATTTTTTTTCAAATTATTTTGTCCATTGTTTATTAAAATTGAGGGTAAGAATTTCACAGAAGAACCAAAATGATTAATGGTGAACATATTCAAGAACTAGTTTTATCGATTTCAAATCTCAGGAGCCAAAGTGAGGAGTTATACCAATCTCAAGTACCATTTTGGCTAAAATGTCTTCAAGAAATAATATAAAAAAAATAAAGAGATTTTAATCTTAAATAAAATTTTCTCCCTAATACGAAATGACTATTTATGACCTCATAATGTTTTGTATGCTCTACACTATATACGAAATCTCTACAAATACGAACATGTTGTAGTTAGAATTACATCACATGTGTGTGTAAATCCTAATAGATTATGTTTACGAATCCTATATGAATTTATCCTTTCCTAGCAAACATTGTATTACTTGTATGGTAAGTAAGCCCATTTTACATATAAAAAAGCACAATGTATGGCCCAACCCTATCCTTTCTCTCTCTACCGCCGCATCCCTCTCTCTCTCATTTAATATAGGCCGCACCACATTGCCAAGTACGCTTTTGACGCTTCACTAGGGAACCGAAGGCTATTCTTGTTAGAAAAAAGGAAAGAACACAAAAACTTCTGCAATGCAATGCTGAGAACTTTCACAAACCAGGGAGAATTCTTATTGAGAAAGGAAACAAACACTACAGCTATTAAATAGCCTTACACTTGACACGAAAAGAAATAACAACTGCCCACGATTTTACAGCCCTACAATCGTGGTAAAGACTACGTCAAAACAGAAATGCATACTTGTCCCTCAAGAATAGGGATTATTGAATAACAAACCCTAAAAACTAGGATCCCTAGCGATGACTGGAACCCTAACGAAAAACCCTAAAAACTTTAACAATTCTGCTATAAGGCTATTCACAATATTCATCAAGCAATTCAACTATCCTCTAAAACACGGTTTCAATTTTGATATTTTGAGGCTTACCTTTTGGTTGGTGGCTGAGAAAAATGGGGGAAAAGGAAAAGAAATTTTTAGTGTTGAGTGGCTCGATGGTGGTGTTTCTGCAGTGATTTTTTCTAAAATTAAGTCCAAATGCATTTTTGTTTATGTGGAATCTACCACGGATTAAGTCCATTACACTGTCATAGATTAAGTCCATTTGTTTTCACCTCAAATTCTTACTCTGAATCTCTCTAAATTTTTGCATTTTAGTTCGGACTCCCCTTGCAACATCATAATCTGCTCTTGAGCCAGCATGACTTTATGTTTTTTAATCTATTGTTTGATTTTCTGGGCTTATATTATTTGTTTCCCTCTACTTTGTTTCTCATTCTTGGTTGTCACTGTGATCCTGTGATTGTTCAAAGGTCCGTTGGTTTCTCTTTTTTTTTTTTTTTTTTGGGTTTAAGTTTTGTCTCTGTGATTCTGGGTTAACCCAGTGTTCTTAAATTTTTATTTTTATTTTTTTGAATGATGTTAGACATTTTACATGTTTTTTTTGTCGGTTGCTTTCTTTCTTTTTGGCATTTTCAATTTTCCAAATTATTGTTCAAAGGTTGGTTGCTTTGGTTGGTTGGTGTTTCATTAGGTATTTCTGGGAGTGGACTCTCTCATCCACCCCGAAGTGCTTTAATGAGTGCCGTTGATAAGTACACTCTCTCAACGATCCAGAAATATTTTAGGAAAAATCACAACTTACGTGTTTAGGAAAATGAGTAGCCTTTTAACAATACATGAGTGCAACTGATTGCATTCGTGTGTTTTCGGTGCTTAATCAGTTATCATGGGAGAATCTTTGTATTCTGTTCAACTTTTCTGCATCTCTCATGTTGTTTGTTATTGTGAGGGTAATCTTGCGTTTTTTTCTTCATGTGTGCTTATGTTTTAGACGGCTTTTTTAGAGAATCTATTTTTTTCCCCCTAATGGTAGCTGTTTTGGTTGAATCGTTGTTTTTTTATTTATTTGTCCGTCATCGGATCATCGTTGTTGTGCTTTTCTGAGGCTTTATCGATTTTTTTGTTCAGTGATAGTTGTGTTCATTTGTTTTTAGTTCTTCATTAGTTGTCTTGGCAGCATCTTTGTTCCCTTTTCAGCTTATTCGAGTATAAAATGATAAAGAGTGTAGATTAAGTACAAGGTTCGATACCCTCAAATATAAGGAGTAAAATTTTTCTCAGTTAGCTTAATTATATTTAGGCTGATTCAATGAGAAGGAAAAAAAAAAAAAAAAAAAAAAAAACAGTATGTGAGGGAAAATGCGGTTGAGTGCACTGTTGGATTTGATTAAAGGTAAGTATACGTGGTTGCATCACCTAAAGCTAGCTCAACCTCGAGCAATCGTCCCATCCCCTATCTAAAGACTAGACAAAATTGTATATTGTTATCCAATATTTGCCATATAAAGCTAACAAAATTTATTATACAATTAACTGATTAATTGTATATCTACTTTAAATGGTGCCTAAACTGCAAATATTTGATCCTAATGGCTGTTGCTTGTACTGAGCAAGCAGAAGACCCTCATGTGTGGCTAAAGTTGTTGCTTTGAGAACGAGATCACTCCAACCTAGGCGTACTGGGTTCCAAAAACTTCCCTGTGGACTTTTTGATCCTTATTAGCTGCTTGAAGGGGAAGTGCCAGGTTCCTTCGGCAAATGTAGGAAAGAAAATGAAAATTGACATTTTAAGACTTACCCTTTGTTTGGTGGCTGAGAAAAACGGGGGAAAGAGAAAAGAATTTTGTAGCGTTGAGTAGCTCAATGATTAAGTCCAAATGCATTTTTGTTTATGTGTGAATATGCCACAGATTAAGTCCATTGCACTGTCAGAGATTAAGTTCATTTCCCTGTGTCCATTTGTTTTCACCTCGAATTCTTGCTTTTGATCTCTCTAATTTTTTGCAGTTTTGTTCGGGCCCCCAATGCAACATCATTATCTGCTCTCGAACTTTGATGCAGGGGTTCTGAGCCATTTCATCTGAATCAAGACTTTGGTATGCCACTTGAACTGTGATGCATTGTTTACCTGTGCTCTCCATTTGAGGCAGTGTGACTTTATGTTTTTTTTAATAGAATGTTTGATGTTCTGGGCTTATATTATTTCTTTGCCCTCTGCTGTGTTTCTCGTTCTTTTTTTTTTTTTTTTTTTTTTTTTTTTTTTTTTTTTTCTTTGGTTTCAATTCAAAGGTCCCTTGCTGTCTTTATGATTCTGGTTTACCCCAAGTGTTTTTAATTTTTTATCGAATGTTGTTAGACATTTTACATGTTTTTTTGCCAATTGCTAAATTTCTTTTTTATGTTTTCAATTTTCCAAATTATTGTTCAAAGGGTTGGTTGGTATGTTCATTAGGTTTTTCTGGGAGTGAGCACTCTCATCCTTCCCGAAGTGCTTTGATGAGTGTTGTTGATAAGTGCACTCTCTCCATGGACCATAAATATTTCATGAAAAATCGCAACTTACATATTTAAGAAAATGAGTAGCCTTTTAACAATACATGAACACAACTTACATATTCAGAAAAATTTAGGGCTATTTATGACACGCCCCAACCTCGATATTTGGGTGACGAAGCCATTAAAAACATGCATACTGATAAAATATGTAATTAGAACGAGATACACTAGTGCATAATTGTGTTCAAGGCATACAACTAATCAAGAATAAAGTGAAAGAATTATGATAGAAAGGTACGAACTGAGGAATGGGTCCTACATAGAGGAGGCTCGAGATGCCTAAGCGGAAGTGTCCTGACGCCAGGATCGTGTGTCTCGATTATAACTCCTGAAGGGGAAGAAACGGTAAGTGGACCATAATTGATATTGATACTAATAATATGAAAACTGTTTTCATACTACATATAGTAAGTTTTCTGAAAACTCTAGCATGCCATGAAATCATTCGTAAAACAAATACGAGTAAAACCATGCTCAATAATGGTGCTATCATCACCCGAATGCAAATCCATAAATCTCATCAATACTGTACTCTCTAGAGGTATCATAATAGTCCGAAGGCAGTACTTGTCCATCACCTGAAGGTGAAGCTGTATGACACTGGGTTACGCCAGTGAAGGTAGGCCCCATCACCCGAAGGTGAAGCTGTACGACTTCGGGTTACGCCAGAGAAGAAACATTTAACATCACACTCTAACAGTAACAGTGGCTAGTGAAGCTATTCGACACTGGTTTCGCCAGTGAAGTTAAGGGTATATCATAAATATCCTCAACTGTGTCCTATGACCATAGATGTCTACATACCCGTGTTGTGTGGATGTGCTATATGATAACCCACTAGTTAAGCACCGAAAACATACCTCAAAAACTCATATCCAAATCTAGAGCTCAAAAGCTCAAAGTCTTTTCTTATCAAACCATGATAGCACATATTCATAAATCCGTAAAATAAATCGTATTCATAATCCATAAAATTTCATATACGAAAACTTAATAATCCATTACCTTTCGTAAAACATAAATTCGTGAAATTATAAATATTTCATAAAAGCAATTTAAAATAATCATAATTTCTTCATAAAACATAAATCTAGAAATCCAACACATGGAACATAAAATGTAATCAATTCATGAAATATGAATGCATACAAGCCTAATATTTTATAAAATCATGCAAGTTTAGAAGGGGTCCACTCACAGTATTTCATTGCCTGTAAGCCACTCGAACTAGCGAGGATGAAGTCACTTCCTATCGATGCACCTAACCACATATAGAGGCCATTTAGTAAAACTCTACTAAAACGATTGAATTTTAGAAAACGGATAGCAGATTCGGATTTGGCATATCAAGAAACTCAAAGAGGGACCTCGGGTTCCCCCATGTGTAGCTGCAGGCGTTGCCACAAATCAATGGCTTGGAAGGCCAAGCGCCACCGTACACACTGCCAAGCGTCAAGTTCGGTCGTTGGAAAGTTCATCGAAAAAGTCGTTGGCGCCGTTGTCCATGGCGGCGGAGCATAGTACCTACAGCAGAGGCACGTGTGCTCCACGCTCCGGCCATGACGTGCACCCACGCGTGGACATGGAACTGGGATAGGATTCGGGTCAGGGCTTGGGTTAATGAGTTGGGCCAAGTTAGGGTAAATGGGCCAATGGCCTAGGTTACATGGCCTAAAGGTTTAGGCCGGGTCCGTTATTGGGTTAAGGGATTAGGCCTAGACAATGGATTGGGTTGGATCCGATTAGGCTAGTCTAGTTATTGGGCTGGTTTTGGGTTGCGGGTCAAGTGTTTGGGTTTCCAAGTTGGGCTGACCCGGTTTCAAGTCGGATTAAGAAAGTCAAAATTTGAAAGCTTTATTCAACCTTGAATCTTAACTAAAATTGCAATCTAATATACCAAATTGAAGCCTAAGAAACAAGGGATCAAAATGCACCTTTGGTTTCCTTGATTGTGGTAGGAGTTCGCCGAAAAATGGTCTGGAAGGCACAAGTTCTCACTGGAAACTAAGGAAGGTTCCCCTGAGTATGTCATGCGTCCAAAACCATACCGCACACTTCTAAATTATCCTAATCGTGCCCTAAAAATAATCTTGGAAGTTTGGGTTGGTTCTCGAAGCTCATCGCCATTGGAGATGGTGAGGATTCGCCAGAGAAACGTTTGCACAATGATGGTGCCATTGTGAAGAGAGAGAGACATTGTCCTGGGCTAGGGGTTCGAGAGTGTCACTTCGATCAATGGGGAAAGGTTGGTAGAGGCGATGGTCCATAGGGTGGCTCACCGAAAAGGTGTCGGGTGTGGATGAGCTTGGAGAGAGAAGGAAATGGCTGAGAGAGAGGGAAATTATTTCCCGGGGAAATACAAAGAGAAAGGTAGGGAAAAAGAGAGAGAAAAAGTTCTAGAGAGAGAGGTCATGGGAAAGGGAGCGGAACACCTCAAAAACAAGGAGGGGATCTACCACGTGTCAGTGCGGGAGTGGTCCAAGGTGAAAAATATCTTGGCTTGGAAAATTACCAAAATGCCCTTACATTTCAAATTCCGTAAAACGTTCCTCGTAACTCCAAATCCGATTCTGCTTGCGCCCACATGCTTGTAGCGACGATTCGTACAAGGATATGCTAAGAAAATGGATCTTACATGACATGACAAGGTGGTCCACAAAAGTCAACGTTTTTGGCTTGAGGGGCATTTTCATAAATTCACACTTTAAAATTAAAAAAAATTGTAATATTTGGGGATGGGTCGTTACAATTTACATTCAACCTATAGGTATTATTAACCCATAAAAAATTAATTTACGTATTTTCTTTGTCAACTATCTCTTCCAAATTTGATCTAAACAACTATCTAAATGGTTTTTGGTTACACTTTCTTTATTAATTATCCGACTTTTGCAAACTTTTTTTTTATGTATTTCTTTATTAATTAGTGTTTTTAACATTTTTGACAATGTTGCTGTTCAGCCTGCAAGCTAAAAAGGATTTAAAAAAAAACATAAATATTGACACTATATTTAATTTGTGATTTAGGGTAACTAAAATGACGAAGGCGATTGATCGAAAAGAACAACAAGTTCTAGGTGGAGTTTTGGTAAAAAAAAAATTTAAGGAAATTGGTTAAGGCTCGAAAAGATGAACAACTTCGAGGAACAGCACTGAGATATTTTGAAACTGTTCCAGGACCCAATGCATCGAGAGCAGTAAAAGTAGAAAAAATGAAGATGAGTTTACTTGTTTATGGTAAAGGTGCAACTCGAAACAAGTTGGTGGTGCACACTATGTATTCGCCTGAAAATTGTAGTAATTCGCCAAATGAAAAAGTTCTGTTGAATGAGAAAGTTTCACAACGCTTTTTGGGGTTATTCGATTGGGTCTACAAGTTTGACCGCTAGAAGAAGGTTGGAATTCTGTTGCTCTTGCTTATCTCCACCATGGTGGCCTTCTGGATTTTAAATATCTAGAGACGGGTGGTTTTTTAAATGAAAAAAGGGTCATGCAAACGTTTTTGTTTGGTCATGAGCACAATGACGTAAACAATGAACCCCTTTATTGTTTTAAGAATAAAATGTTGTCATTACTCTTTTTTACACCTTTTTAGTACAGTTACGTTCTTAGTAATGGATCTTTTTTGCTGGCTACAATCTGATCGTGTTGGGATTATGTTTGTGAGTAGCGTATCTATTGTTGATGATGGGATCCTTTAGCTCATGCTTCTTTGCAGATTATACATTTTTAAGGCAGCTGTTCTATTAATGTTTTTGTTTGATTGGTGAGTAAGGCATTCTTATTCATGGTTCTTCGTTTATGTAGTCTCATGGCTAAAAACGCCAATATATGCAACATGGCTACTAAAATTCAAAGGATTTATTTTTAAATTGCAATTTTAGTTGGTTTCTGTGAAGATTCTAATGGTTTTCTGTTTTTAAACTCTAAAAATTTTAGTTGGTTTCTCTAAAAATATATTTGTCTAAATGTGTGTGCCGTGTGTGTTCTTTGTTTGGGGCCATGTATGGATTCTTAAACCGTGGTGGTTAATGTGGGTTTTAGGTGAATTTTTTGAGTGGGGGAGAAGGGGTGGGTGGGAGATTTATATTGTTATTCTTAGTTGGTATATAAATATTTGAATGTGCTAGACATGGATATCATACAAGCAATGCAAGAATTGAAATTACAAGGGATGAGGGCAGTTTGTAGAAGGTAGAAGGTGGGTTCAGGGATGGTGAAATTCGCCTAGGTGGTGAGATTAATGGTCGTGGTTTCATGGTCGCATAGTTAGCTGTGAAAAATGGCGACGGTGGTCGCCTTGCTGTTTTTGTGCAGCGAGCACAATGTCAAGACAGAGAGAGAGAGAGAGAGAGAGAGAGAGAGAGAGAGAGTTGAGGGAAATAGGGAGAATGGGCAGGCTGGTGCCTCGCCAAAGTAGCGAGTGAGGTGGTAATAGCTGCTCGAACAGGATATTGGTGATGCGTTAGAGAACTTGACCACTCTCTTAATCCGGTCTTTTGTGAAAAAAAAACAAACAGAGTTATGGATTAGCAGAGTTTGCAATTAGGGTATTTAATCTTTGGCATGCTATTGTCATTCTTTGAATAAAATTTCAATGGACAACTGAAATAAAACGAACAAAAACTTGGAGAAGTTCTGATTTTTAATTTGTTTGGTAAGGGATTATTGTGATGCCTTTGACAATTGAATGGTGAATGCATTACGTTGCTTGGCACACAAGTCAATATTGAATGGTGGAGAAGAGGTTCTAATTTCTATTCCAAGCCAAAATACTGCTACCACCATCATACTGTGTCATTAGACTTTTAGCTTTCTTCCCCCTCCATAACACTTTAGGAAATTGAATGGTATTATGTATGCATTGAGAAAATAATGATAATATTTAATATTAATCGAAAAGAAGATTTGCGATTAGTTTTGTCATTTCGTCTTCATGCTTTTCTCATGCTAACTAAACTACTAGGGTTACACTAATTATATATAAATATTTGCACCACTAGGTCCACTACCGTGTGCTCCTCATCTACCATAAGTATTAATGATCTTGCGTCCAGTAAGACCTTCATCACCCATGCCCAACTTGCATATCTACAATGATTGTCATTCCAAGCATTGATAGATTTTAACTAAGTATTTGAAGGTGTTCCCAACACCATTTGTGTCTAATTCAAGCCAACTCTCCTGCTACCAAATGGAATGACAGTGCATAAAGCCCTTTTTGTTGACGAAGCCTTCCTCCCTAGTCTAATCAATTCAGCAAACACATTATGCCCTCAGAGAATATGTACATTCACCATTAAGGAGGCGCTGACTAGGGCATTTTATTTTGAGCCAGTTTATACAATATCAACATTAATAAAGCACAGTATGGTAAGAGAGAGTGCTAGCGGTGGCAATGGAGCTACAACTAAGGGGGTAGTGATGGCGACTAGGAGAGAAGTGAGAGAAACAATGGATGAAGGAGATAAAAGTGTGAAAAGACTTTACTAGTATAAAGGATATTTTGTAGTTTTTTTTTTTTTTTTTTTTTGAACACTTAGATTGGGGGATGCAACACGAGGACTTCCCAGGAGGTCACCCATCCTAGTACTACTCTCGCCCAAACTCGCTTAACTTCGGAGTTCTGATGGGATCCGGTGCATGTGAGTTGGTATGATCGCATCCAGGATATTTTGTAGTTTACACTCAAGAAAAAGAACAAAAACTAACGAAGTCATCTTTGGCATATATTAACTTTTGTACCTGCTTGAAATATTTAAAAAATGTTGTCTCAATATAAAATTAGGCATTAAAACTATATTTTATGTGTAATTTTTCCTAAATTAAACCAAACATTATTTGTAAACAAAATGTACAATGCGAAAAAGCTCACACAATAACTTACCAAAAGCAGCAAGATGTCATTTAATTGTGAAATAATAAAATTAATACCATAAATACAAATTATTGAAGACCCATATCTATTTATTTCACCAAATAATTAAAAAAAAAATTATGTGCATAAAACAACAATAATAAACAAATTTCAGGCCCCAACATTATGAGAAAAACTTATGTAGGGCTTGGCCTGCCATTGAACTTTGTTAAATGACATTACCAATCCATTCAAAATTTGCCACGTGGCAAATCTTAAATATTACCATTTATCTTTCTTTTATATTTAAGATTCTCATAATTATTTTTTCTATTAATTAATATACACAATTAGATCAATCTAATGGTTCATTTTTTCCACTTCTTTTGCCCTTTTTTCTTCCAAATATCCCCTCTAGTATATGTTTTGCCAAACTCGTTACTTTCTTCCCTCTCCCACTTCTTTCTCTCTCCCAATTTTTTCTCTTACTTCTTTCTTCATCAAAAAAAAAAAAAAAAATTCTGCACCCTAAAACCTTCTCCAGGAACAATCACGAATTTGTAAGTTTTTTTAATTATTTATACAATAGTTGATTTGATCATGTTAACTTGACATGAATAACCCACACATATACATAGACATATTAGGGTTAATATGTTAATATGAATAACCCACATATTTATACAATAGTTTTTTTTTGTTGTTCTTTATTATGAGTTTTTATTAATATGTTAGTCTAATCTTTGATTTTTTTTTTTAATTGATAGGTTACTACCGAATTTGCTTCTTTCATCTCAAAGCAATTTAAGTTAAGTATTCTTTCATCAAGCATCTTGATAAATATCTATTTTCAACCTCTCCAACAACACCTATGCAACACTCTTCAAAAACTAAACACTCTGAATATCCTCACTCAATGGAATAATGATCACCGCTTCAACATTACAATATCGAATTCAGTGTTTTAAAATCTGTGTGAAAAGATATTTCCGGCATATATCAATTCAACTAGATTGATGCGAACAAACAATCTAAGAT
Organism: Pyrus x bretschneideri; assembly: GCF_019419815.1. Classification (NCBI taxonomy): domain Eukaryota; kingdom Viridiplantae; phylum Streptophyta; class Magnoliopsida; order Rosales; family Rosaceae; genus Pyrus; species Pyrus x bretschneideri. The sequence continues at coordinate 1,013,520 of NW_025999837.1, read as the reverse complement.
AAACAAATGAGCACATAGGAAATACTATGAAGTTGGCACCAATTATTTCATGAAAACAGAAACACAATTTTTGAAGAATAAAAAATGAAATCATGTGTGACTAACCAAGTTAGTGGAGATGCTAATAAGAACTTCTTTTGTGCATTTGGGAAGGAAAAGGAGAGAGAAAAAGGAGAAGAAGAAAAATATGAACCAATTCATCTCATGGTGTATATTAATTAGCTGGAAAAATAATTATGATAGTTTTGAATATAAAAGAATGATAAATGATTATATTTAAAATTCGCCACATGCCGAGTTTTGAATGGATTGTAATGTCATTCAACAAAGTTTAGTGGCAAACCAAGCCCAACAAAAGTTTTTACCTATTTTCAGAGACTAGATGTATCGATATTCAATTTCAGAAATCATTTGTGATAAAAATCGTACAAAAATATTTTCCAAGCAAAAGTTACCAAAACCGGATAGATGGGCTTCACTGGACGGGCCTGGTTCAGAAGAAAACAGCGGGAACCATTTGCTGGTCATATGTAACGGCCCAGACCGCAGGAAAATCACAAGGCCAAAAAGAATTGAGAAAATAAAAGTGGTGATTGAGAAAGGGGGAGAAGTGATCATCATCTTGTTGAATCCTATCTATAAAATTTTGCAGCATTTCAACTGACTTCTCCCTCAGAATGGCCACAAAATCGCAGATATTTACAGGATTGACCATGGCGTCGACGCCTGCCTCTTCGTTCCTAGCTTCTTCTTCAAGCTCCAACAGTCTCTCCATGGTCAGAAAACCTCTCACGACTTCCTTCTTCAATGGCGGAGGTGTGTGCCTTTTGATTTACTCAAGTTTTCAGTGAATGGGTATCTTTTAGATTTCAATTGGACTTCCATATCTGCACGTTTGCTCTGTTTTTCACCTTGATTTGAATGCTTTGAGACTTGTTTATTGGTTGGTTGGGAATCCAAATAGTTGTATTGAGCTTAGTGGGGAGTGGGTTTTCTTTGCTTCTAAAGGCTGGCTTTCAGTGGGGAATGGGGAAACATTTCATGGAGAATTGAGTTTCTGTTTTCAAAGGTTCCATCTTGAACTTGTAGTGGGGAAATAGGGGAGATAATTAGATTTTGAGAAGACAATTGCGTTTGGTATTTGCTTTGGGCCTGTTTCGAAGTTATTTTAGAATAGCTGAAAGCCTTTTCCTGATAACCAAAAGCGCTTATGAACATGTGTGGCAGAGAAAAGCAAGAAGAAGCATCTAGGTGCCTTTTTATTTATTTAGTTATTTTTTTTCCGGAAGCACTTCATTTGATTATATATTTCAACGTTATTCTAATTGAAGCTCTTATGAAAAGAAGTGCTCTCTAGAGAAGCATTTCCAATTGGGGCCTTTCTATATTTGGCTTCCAGTTCTTTATACAGTATGTTCTTTTCATTAAGCGTCAATTGCTACTTCATTTAGTCTCACCCGGTACTCCTTGCATTGGGACATTGGGAAAGCGTTAGCTTCAACTGTTCAGAAATTTCTGTCTTAAAAAGGAGCTGGTTAGAAATTCTCAATTGAGACTCATGCAAGAACGAGATGAGGATGACATAGATATTCTTGCTCCATCTCAATTTCTCGTCAAGTCTTCAACGCGTGGGATTTGATGACGACATGAAGTAGCTAATTCTGATAAGAAAATACAAGCAGGCATGTATTTGTGCGCTTCTTTCATAGTAAAGTAAACATTTTATTAGCTACACCATTGTCGTGGAAACATCTGAAAAGTAGTTTATTTTAACAAGATATCTACAAAATTTTGGAACTAACCTTTATCCACTAGGGATTAGCTTAAAAGGGAGCTGTTACTGGCACCAAAAAAACAAAAAAATAAAAAACCTTCCTGCATTTCTCTATAGTGAAAAAGATGAGGGTGGGAGGAGTGCAAAATGACTATTCTGAAGTGCTATAACAATTCCCCAACATAAATGTAAAGGAGATATATTTTTTAATTTATGGTCAAGCTCAAAGAACGTGTACATAATTTATTTATCTTATAGAAAAACAATTACATTTCTTCAAGTCAAATGAGAATGATATTAAAGGATATAACATTCTATCTCTTCAAAAAGGATGTAAGGTTCTTTGAAATCCATTATGGCGTATTTCAGATAGCATAAGAAAAAACTATTTACAAAGGAAAACACTACCACTGCAAATCTCTGAGTCAAACAAGGTCCTATTTGCCAAAATCTTAACATGTGATTCTAGACAAAATACCTTTTGTCCAATTAAATCTGCTAGCTTGCATTTGGATGTGATTATGTCTCTCTCTACTGTGAACAGCTTGACGAAGTCTAAGAATATGCTAGGTTTAAAGTCTTACTTTTTATTGATTTCAAATTCATTCTTAATCCACAAGTTTTATTAACCTAAAAGCAAGTAAAAAAAATTACATCTAGATGCAAGTGCAATTGACTAAATTTCTGTTATCCCATTGAACTTTATTGTTGGGTTTATGTATGTCTGTTGTCATTGAGGATGTGTTTCTCTTGGTGAATTCCTGTTTGTTGTGTGCAACAAGATACATGAATTGCATACTATGAGTTAATGATATAAACATTACTTATGCATAGAAGTAAAAGGTGGACAACAATTAAGGTCTGTAAGCAATGCATTTTGCACACCCTGTTGTGGAGTTTCGCAATAACCTTGAACTCTAATCTTGTAGGTTTTGTTTTTGTTCTAGTATCTGTTCTACTAAACTTGCAAATTACCTAAAAATAGGTATTAGATATTGGCTTACATTTATTTTATTTTCAGTTGGGGCTCTAAAAGTTGAAGTGATTAGGGTTTCTCCTTCCAGTCGACCACGTTATTCTAGACAACGTGGGGGGGCTCTTGGTGCTCGTATGAACCTATTTGACCGGTTTGCTAGAGTTGTCAAGGTGATATCTTATGAATGATTACTGTATTCACATAATAAATAATAATGTGATGGTCTTATTATAACTGATTGTACCTTTTTCTTCTTACATTAATTCTTTTATTTGCAGTCATATGCAAATGCATTAGTAAGTACCTTTGAAGATCCTGAGAAAATCTTAGAGCAAGCAGTTCTTGAAATGAATGATGATTTGACAAAGATGCGTCAGGCCACAGCACAAGTAAGCCTCATGTTCCCAAAACTTTTACTTCTTTTCTTTGTTTTTTTTTTACTTCTTAATGCAATTGTTTTCAAAAAATCTCATGATCGACTCGTTTTTCTTTTCTTCTACAATATTTTATAATTGTCTTTTAGTTTTCATCTTCCCTATTTTGTTATAGATGACAAACTGAAACGGCAAGTATATCATCCATGAATAGCTACTGTGTTAGCTTTAGATATACTTTGGATATCTCATAATTTTCTCTTTTATACATTGTATAGAAACAGAAAACTTCCTCTGTAAGTTTTCCAATTGTCTTGAATGAATAAATCAGTTACACAGATGTGAATATATATAGCCTTAGCTGCCTTAGGCTAGTTACAAGAATACCCTCAACTACCTTAACTAATTTCAGTTACTAACATAACTAATTACATTTAGCTTTAACAAACTATTTACCAGTAACTATATTGGATGACTTGTCATTCTCCCTAATACACCCCTTCAAGCTAAAGGAGGAATCATAGAGGATTCCAATTGGAAGCTTGGAACACAGATAAGAGAATCTGCTTTTAGACAAAGATTTGGTGTGGAGATCAGCCAATTGGTCTTCACTGCAAACATAGTGGACTTTGATGAGATTTGCTAGTACTAACTCTTGGATGTAGTGATAGTCAATCTCAACATGCTTGGTTCGAGCATGAAAAATAGGATTAGATGGTAAAGAGATTGCTTAGATATTATCACACCATAGTGTAGGCAGTGTAGGTAGAGGGAAATGAAGATCTTTGAGAATTTTGCAGACCCAAGTGAGTTCTGCAGCAGTATGTGCTAAAGAATGATATTCAGCTTCTGTAGAGGAACAAGCAACAGTGCTTTGTTTCTTTGCATTCCAACTGATGAGATTAGAGCCAAGAAGTACATAATATCCACTGGTGGACCGCCTATCAAATGTTCAGCCAGTGCAATCAGCATCATAGTGTGCTGAAAGATTGATAGGACCTTTAGTGAACCATAAACCATGGGAAATAGAACCTTTAAGAAATTTGAGGACCCTTTTTGCTGCTTGAAGATGTTGTTCTCTTGGAGCATGCATAAATTGACATCTGATTGATAGCAAATGCAAGATCCAGTTGAGTCCAAGTGAGATATTGTAACCCACCAACTATAGAGCGATATTCAGTGGGATTTGATAAGAGAGGCCCACTGTGATCCAGTTTCTTAGAACCGAGAGGAGTGCAACAAGGTTTTGCACCCTCCATATTTGTTTTCTTAAGGAGATCAAGTAAGTACTTGGGCTGATGTAGAAAGAGTCCTTTGTTAGATCGGTGTACTTCCAATCCCAAGAAATAGTGTAAAGGATCAAGATCTTTCACTGGAAACTGAGTGCTAAGTTGTTGTATAAATTGTTGACAGAGTTGAGAGTTGGGTTGGGTCCAGTGATTAAGATATCATCCACATAAACAAGGACAATGACCAACTGAGGTCCATTAAGGACAAAAAAGAAGCATCAGATTGGGATTGGTGAAACCCAAGTGTATGAAGGGCTTGAAACAATTTATCAAACCAAGCTCGAGGAGCTTGTTTAAGACCATATAAGGATTTCTTCAGCTTGCAAACAAAACTGGGAGAGTTAGGATCAATAAAACCAGGAGGTTGTTGCATGTAAACATCCTCCTTTAAATCTACATGAAGAAATGCATTGCTAATGTCTAATTGGTTCAAAAACCAATTATATTGGACAACAAGTGTAAGGAGAATCCGAATGGTAACTGGTTTAACAACAGGATTGAAGGTTTCTTGAAAATCAACTACTTGCTAATGAAAGCCCTTTGCCACCAAACGGGCTTTGTGTCTGGTTCCATTAGGATTTTTCTTGACCCGGAACACCCATTTACAACCAACTACATTCTGAGAAGGATGAGATGGAACAAGAGACCAAGTGCCTGTGGTTATTAAAGCATTATATTCAGCTTGCATTGCAGCTCTCCAATGAGCATGCTTTGATGCTTGCAAATAAGTACTGGGAACAAATTCAAGATCAACTGGAAGTGGATGTTTCGTTGCTGCATAAGCTCTAGACTTGTATATTCCAGCCTTAGATCTTGTAATCATAGGATGTGTATTCCCATAAATAGGTGGATGACTTGTCTGAATAGGCATTAGGGAGGATTCTCTGAGAGAGACAAAACTGGAAGAACTGTGAGAATTATCCACTGACTGATTGCATGAAGGATTCTCAATTGAAGTTGAGATCTGAGTGATAGGATTAGGTACAGAAGTACACTGTGGTTCTGAAGAGTTACTAGCTGTAGGGGAACTTGAGAAGTGTTTGCTGAAGTGAAGGTCCAAAGATGGAGAATATTCTGAAGATGAATTCTCTGAATTGGAACTGTGGAGCTGCAGTGACTTAAATGGATAAGATTTTTCCATCAAAGACAACATGTCTCGATATGTAGATTCTATTTGTCATGGGATCAAGACACCTATAGCCTTTATGTTGAAGACTATATCCCAAAAACACACAACTTTTGCTTTTAGCATCCAATTTGCTATGAATGTAAGGTTTAAGCCATGGATAACATTAACAGCCAAAGACTTTCAGTTTAGAGTAATCTGGGTGTTGGTTGAAGAGAAGTTCCCAAGGTGACTTTGTAAGACTAGAAATAGGAAGTCTATCAATAAGATATATTGTAGTGGAGAATGCTTCAACCCAGAAAACTTGAGAAACATGAGAGGCAACAAGTAATGTTCGAGCTGTCTCAACAAGATGTCTATGCTTTCTCTCTGCACAACCATTTTGTTCAGGAGTATGTGGACAACTAAACTGATGAAATATACCATGTGCACTAAGAAATGAAGCAAGAGCGTGACTAGTGAATTCACCCCCTGAATCTGAATGCAGAATCTTGATTTTATTTCCACTGAAGTTTTCTACATAGTTTTTGAAAGTAACAAATGTAGAAAATACATCGGACTTGGACTTCAATGGAAAAAACCAACTATATTTGCTAAGGTCATCAACAAGAAGTAGGTAATACTTGAAACCACTATTAGATGTGACAGAGGTAGGTCCCCACAACTCACAATGCAGAATTTGGAGACTTTGAGTTGTTGATGAAGAAGCCACTCCAAAAGGAAGCTTGTAGTTCTTAGCAAGTGCACAATCTAAGCAGAAAAAATCAACAGTCTTCTTGCCTTGCAGTGCAAGATTATTGGTAGATATGACCCTTCTAAAAATTGAGGAGGAAGGATGTCCTAAGCGTTTGTGCCATACTGTGATAGGTGCTTTGATGCTGAGAAAAGTTGAAGGTGGAGAAGTATGAGAATTGGTGGAACCTTGTAGAGGATAGAAACCATCCCTAACAAGTCATTGTAAAAGCATCTTCCCCGAAATGCGATGCTTGACAGTGGATCTCTAAGGGTCAAGAGTCAATGAACAGTTATTATCCTTAAGAAATTGATAAGCAGACAAGAGATTATGTTTCATGAAAGGAACATGTCAAACATTTCTGAGCTTAAAGGAATTATGAGGAGTGTGCAGAGATGATGAACCAATATTATAGATAGATAATCCTTTACCATCTCCAATGTACACTTTGTCCTCTCCAGTGTAGGGAGTAGGAGAAGAAATATTGGCTACATCATTGGTGATGTGGGAAGTGGCGCCATAATCAATTAACCAAGGCTGAGAGGGTTTGGTTGAATGATGCACACACATAGCAGCAAGTTTGGCTGGAGGAATTCGACCATAGATGTCCGGATTCATACGATTAAAGCAGTCAATTGCCTCATGACTGGTAGAACCACAGATCTGATGAGGAACTTTGAAAGTGGAAGAACCTTGGTAATTGCGAGAGCCTTGATAATTTCGATTTCCACGATTGTTGGTGAAAGTACCGCGATTATTGTGAAAATTGCGATTGCTGCGATTTGAGGAGAAATTACCTTGAAGTGGCTTACCCTGATTTGAGTTAAACCAAGAAGCAGAATGAAGTGGTTGGTTCTGAGCAGCAAAAGCAGATGGAGTAGGAAGCAAGGGAGGCTGAGATTGCACTGAGAAGGCTTGAAGGGGCTTAGTTGCAGAGGAGGAAATAAGAGTCTTGCGGCGAGCCATAGACAACTCTTTGGTGAGTAAGAGACCATGGAGTTCATCAAGGGATGTAGAAGATAACCGCAACATGATGGAATCAATAAAGGACTCGAATTCATCAGGCAATCCATGTAGTGTGGCAGCAATTAGGTCACGATCGGACACTGAAGCACCAGCAACTTGCAAGGAGCAATTTCCTTGATTTGTTGAAGATACTCAGAGATGGACTGAGATCCTTTTTGAATTGATTGAAATTGCGATCGCAATTGGTGAATGTGAGCCTCCGAAACTCCACCAAAGCGCTGTTCAAGCTTCACCCAGAGCTCGCGAGAAGAGGAAACCCCAACCTTGAACGGAGTGATCTCTTCTGATAGGGTAGAATTAAGCCAAATCAAGAGATTGAGATCCTTTTCATACCAATCCTCGAAGGCAGGGTTCATCGAGCGATCAAGCAAGAATGGCGAAGGACAAATCTTAGTGCTATCAATGATACCAAGAAGTTTGTATTGCCTGAAAGTTGGAGCAAAGAGTGCTCGCCATGGCAGATAGTTGGATCTTTTCAGCTTGATTGGCACCATACTGCCGATGTTGTGAATCGTAAGAGAGGTATACGAATTCAGAGGACTTGGATTAGAAGAAGAATTAGGGTTTTGGACCGAAGGGGAGATGATCGGAGAAGACGATCCAATTGGTGGCGATTAAAATTGAGCAGCCATATCTTGCAGAGATCAAGATTCAAGAGAGATCGGAGATGAAAAATCGAAGAATCAGAGAGAAGAAAGCAAGAATCGATCAATTTGACGAGCGGAAGAGAGGTCGGTGCTATGAAGTAGAATGGCGAGATACCATATAGAAACAGAAAAACTTCCTCTCTAAGTTTTCCAATTGTATTGAATGAATAAATCAGTTACACAGATGTGAATATATATAGCCTTTGCTGCCTTAGACTAGTTACAAGAATACCTACCTTAACTAATTACAGTTACTAACATTACTAATTACATTTAACTTTAACAAACAATTTAACAGTAACTGTATTGGATGATTTGTCATTCTCCCTAATACATTGCTTGTGTTTAATTTTTTAAATGGTCTCGATTTTACGCTTTAATGTTCATCTAGCATTGATCATGCCTATTCTCTGTCTTTTCCTCTTTCTCATGTGAAGGTGTTGGCATCTCAAAAGCGGATGGAGAATAAGTACAAAGCTGCTGCACAAGCTTCTGAGGACTGGTAATGTGGATCGGGTTGATATCTTATTGTCTCAAATAAAGCAGCAAGTAATTGTTAAAATCCTGGTGTATGTTACTATAGGTACCGCAAAGCACAATTAGCTCTTCAAAAAGGAGAGGAGGATCTTGCACGTGAAGCTTTGAAGAGGCGTAAATCTTTTGCTGTAAGTTTATTATGCTTCTACTATTTTTTTTGGTTATTTTATATTAGTATTTCTAGTTTTGAGAAATGTGTATCATTATTAAGGAAAACTTCTATTTTGTGTGTTTAGGAAAATTGAGCTCACGCCATCAATTAAAAAATTACCTTGTTATTCACAAGCTAGTTTTCTCTCATCGTGAGGCTGCCAAAGTTTCATTGCATTATTGTCTTTGTATGTTTTCAGGATAATGCTAGTACTTTGAAATCTCAACTTGATCAACAAAAAGCTGTTGTTGATAATCTTGTGTCTAATACACGGGTAAGCGAATTTAAATTATTTTGCTCATAGTGAGGTCATCAATGGCTACCTAAATTACATTTGTTTTGACTTTTTGTGTAGAAAAATCCATCAATTATTCTATGAAATCTATTTTGTGTAGCTTTTAGAGAGCAAGATACAGGAGGCAAGGTCGAAAAAAGATACCCTCAAAGCACGTGCTCAGTCTGCAAAGTTAGTTTATTCTATCATTCTCACTTTCCTTTCTTACCAAGTCTGTTATCTTTTTGTTTTATTTATTTATTTAATTAAATTTTAGTTCAATTTCTGGGTCAATAGAGTCTGGTATCCCCTTAGCGTTGCTGGTAATTGCTGCTATGCTGTTGCTTCAGGACTGCAACTAAAGTGAGTGAGATGGTGGGGAATGTCAATACAAGTAGTGCTCTTTCAGCTTTTGATAAGATGGAAGAGAAAGGTGAGGCGGCTGTCAATTATGGAAATAGTTTATGATTTATTGAAGCTCCATTCTGCATTTCCATTTGATGCTGATCTTCGTTTCGCCCGAGGAAATCTTTGGATGCCCAAAGTCAACCAGCTCTAAAATGGCTGCTAAATCAGAAAAATATAATTTCAAAATGAACTGATTTGCGTATGGAATTCCTTTCTGGACTCTAGTTGACTTAAATATTTGAGGGTACAGTCTGCTTAAAATATATTGAGAGAAAGTTCATCACATTGTACTTTTATATGTGCTCAGCGTTCGTGTGCCCAATCCCTGATTGGTAAGCATGTGATATGTCAAATTTAAAATAGTTGATCATTCGCATTGTTGGGTTTTGACAGCCCATGATGAGTTGTCGTAAGTCTATTAGGAATTATAGTCTTAGACTATTAAATTGTTTACCCAATTGGAGTTGTTTTCTCAACTGGAGTTGGTTTCTCAATTGGAGAAGGATTCGTAACTAGATTTCCAATTAGGATTAGTAATCCTTATTGAAGAAGACCTTTATTATGTCTATATAAAGGAGCTATTGCACTAGTTTTGAATTGGAGCAAAACAATCAGTTGTATACCACTCTAGGAGTTAAGAGTTAGAGTATATTGTGAGGAAAAAGTGTGTGTGAGAGAGAAGAAAAGAGATAAAGAGTATTTCTTGCTCTTGTTCTTTCGTCAAGTCTTAATCCTAGAGGCTTGGCAAGGTTATTTGTTGTACTCATTATTGACACAGTGAAAATTAGTTGTTGCTGCCCCATGTAAATTTTTGGTGTTATTTATTTGATTATTTTGTTTTCGATTTTGAATTTGTTCTATTTTTTCCATTCGTAAACGAGATATTCACAACACACATTCATAAAAAGAATTTCCTGGTTGCTAATCAGTGTTACAACTTACAAGTACCAAAAGATTGTTTGGATTTTAGAAAAAAATCATTGTTTCGTATATTTTACAGCCTCCCAGTCGCCTGATTGAGCATGTTAGATGTATGTTTCCTGGTAAATATGTAAGATTAGAGACGAAATCAGACTTTGTCATCAACAGGAGTTGTCCAGAGGTACAACGTCTGATTGAATGTAAGAACTAGAGATTGTTCATCTCTTCCTTCAAATTGGGATGAAGTGATGTTGGACGACGAAATCAGACTTTGTCATCAACAGGAGTTGTCCAGAGGTACAAAGTCTGATTGTATGTAAGAACTAGAGATTGTTCATCTCTTCCTTCAAAATTGGGATGAAGAGATGTTGGACGATGGTGTGAACTTTGCCTAATATTTGTAAACAGAAAAAGAAATCGGCCTGGTATTTGTATGTGATTACGATCTTTCTGATCCTGGCCTATGTTTGTTCTTTCACCAGTAGTAGCACTGTGCAAAATTCTGAGAGTTTTGCTCTTCCCAATTTGCCAATCCCTTTTGATCCATTTCATGTCTTTTTGCATTTACCAAGGGTGCTTATTTCTACCCTCTACAGTGCAAGAATTTCTGTTACTGTAATTGCATTGTGGCCTTGCTGCTTCCACCTAGAAAATGATTTTCTTGATAGTCAGTTTTAGCACATCTTTTTTCTGTTGTTAGTATACAAAGAAAACCACGAATATGTGAGTAAAGTCATTTTCAGCTATCAGCAACTTTGATTCAGTTAATTAATTAAATGAAGGAGTATCCTTCCTGCCTTGGCTTGAGATTATCAGCCATGTTCCTGTCATTATGGATGTTTTCTGTATATAACTTCCGTTGCACAAAGTTGATTGACTTCTAGTCACATTGTTGCGCACGTTACATGTTGATTGTCTATCTTTGATCACACACACACACACACAACCATACATTAATTTATATGGATTTTTATCAAGTATATTAATTAATCTATTCCTTTTTCATCTGAATAGTCTTAGCAATGGAATCCCAAGCAGAAGCTCTTGGTCAGTTAACTACAGATGATCTGGAAGGAAAGGTAACACTTTTATCTTGCTTATTTAGGCACCATGCCATGTTAGATCTTGTGTTTCTACAACTCTATATGATCTTCAAATTGATAAGAACAGGGGAGGAAGGGAGGATAAAATCCAGAACATAGTTCAAAAATTTGACGTGGAAACAAGTCAAAGAATGAGCTCAATGAACTGTTTTAAGTAGTGGCAAAATTTCTGTCATTTTAGTAGAGCTCCCATCTTATTAGTGGTTGGAATTTCTTTACGGACGTAAATGCGCACTTGAGTAACATGAATACCCTACATATCCTACATACTATTTACCTGTATTATTTGGTGGTTGTAATTTCTTCATGGACTTAAATACATACTAAAGCAACATGGATGTCATGCATACCCTACATACTAATGTTTAGATGTTCGCTACATTTAAGTTTAGAGAGTGCTCAAAGCAATTGTTCGAAACTATTGCAGGTGGCATTACCATTCAAGTGTTGATAGACAAAATTACAATGATTTTCGTTTGGCTGATATTCTTTAAATGGAAGGCTTGTCAGTTTATTAAGTTCATATATTTGTCTGGGCCATTTTCTATCTGGTTACAGGATGAATTAGGTCATTATCATGGTATAAAACCTTTGTTTTCTTCTGTTTTCCAAAATCTCTTCTATTATGCTTGTGCTTGCTTTGGCTGTACATGAGAATTAACTGGTAAGGAAGTTGTTAAAAGTGCGACTTTAGTTTAGAGTGTTGCCTCTCTTAGCCATTAGTTTAAACGTTTGGGCTATTGGGGATTTCTTAATTGTCCATGTCTAAAAGGTGTTCGACTGTTTGATATCCGTTTTAGGCTTTTAGCCATTAAATGAAAATGAAAATTTTGAATTTTATGCAACCTTCCCATTCCTCTAAATTCTCCCTCTTGTTTGTTTTGATTATGAACCTAGAAACTAGAATAAATTTTCAAATCCAGATCAGAGTTGCCAAAGATTGAAGAATAATAATAATAATGATAATAATAAAAAACTTTAGAGAGGTGATTAAGTTATTCTTCTTTATTTGTTTTTTTTTTTTTTCGCTTTTTATGTTCAAACAGATGTATCAAACCACACGAAAATGAGAAGGCCACAATCCAGTAACTTCATTGATCAAACTACGGAGAACTCATTAGTGTGTAAAGGACAATGGCATGAAGGTGCACTGACATTAACGGTTGGAACAGTTATTATCAATCGTAATAAGGTGGTGTTCTTGGATATTGTGGGTGAACTTGCTAGGACTTTGGGGTCGATTTTGGTTCAGGACCTAAGTTTTGGCCATTGTTGGTCAGAGTTTTGGTCTCCATTGTTTTTTGTACATGCTCAGCTGAAAGATGTTCAGATATATAGAATGGAAAGCGGGTTTTGTAGTGTTTTTCAAGAAGAAACCAAAATTTCGTTTGGATCTATATTGTTAATGGCATGGTCTTCTCATTGTCTCTCCTAGAGGTCAACTTAGAAACCTCGGAGAGATTTCACTTTGCAGCAGAATAGAGTAGAGTGGAGAATGCAGTGGGACTGCCAGTAGAGAGCAGTGGTTTCTTCTCCATTGTAAATTGCATTTTAAAATCTAAGTAGTCCATTGCATCTAATGGTTAGGTAAGTCATGCACAATTTAAACATTTGCAAAAGAGAAATCCTGTTGAACTACCCAGAGAACGTGGCCCTCATGGGAACCACTATATATTATATGGTGTTTATAAGTGGCATCCTGTACAGTTCCTTTACAACAAAAGTATGAGGAGTTCGATTGATATATGCTTGTGAATCAACGTCAATGGTCAAACCAAAGTGGAAGATTTACGATGTTTGGCTTGTAAATGTTTCTATTGTGCATCTACATTGCTCATTCTTGGGACACAATTGACAATGTTGTAGTGTTTCTGCAATAAGGGGAACATGGATAGCGTCTCACTTAATTTTATTGGGATGTATGCATGATCTCTCTGGCCTGGCAGTAGTAATGTAGCAATAGCGATGCGTTGTTGGAAAGAGGGATGTTTGGCATTACGAGAGAACCGGGAGGGACACTAATGGGAGATTACATCAGGACTCTTTCCAGCTTGTTTTGCTGATTTCATTTTTATCCAGATCCTGTTAACTCTTTCAATTACACGTACATGTACCCACATGGATTCACACACATTAGCTAGGAAGTTTTATTCACGTAGATACCCATGAGAACACAGTTATAAACTATAACATATCATAAATGATCTTAGAAAAGAGGATTAATTGGTTCTTTGTTTTTTAACTTTTCCAGTAGTTCTTGATATAGAAGCTGAGTACAACTAATTGCCAATAGAAATTAAAGATTGATAGTTTCCTTTGGACAATTCAAAATTTGAATCATTGATTCAATGTTGATTGTATATTTCTTCAGCTCTTGTTTGTAAATGTAAACATAGAAGGATTGGATCCTCATGTTTGACAAATGTTCTGCAAACCAGCTACATTATTCCAATTGTACCTTAACTATATAATCTATATGGAAATGAGCTTCTCTCCCAGCAAAGAAACTTACCCATTTTGAAGTGATAATTTAAGATGATTATTTTGCACACATACTATATCTGCCTAAGGGATAATACTGAGGATATTATTTATTCATGCTTTTGATTTTTTTCCCTTTTGAAAATTGATTTCTTACCATTTCCTAACCTACACCAAAATTGCAGTTTGCGTTGCTAGAGGGCTCTTCAGTTGACGATGATCTTGCAAACTTGAAGAAAGAATTATCTGGTAGTTCAAAGGTATGGTTATTGACCAGGACATTTATATATTCACGAGATCGTGCATCCAAGTTTCCGCTGATATATTCCCGTGAACTAGATTCTTAACCTTAAGGTTTCTGCCCCATTATTTGTTACATTTTAGGTATCTAATTTTCTTGTAATTCCATCATACTCAATTGGGTTGACCAAAGAAGCATTAAGAGGAATCGTGCGGTCTATTTATATGGGTTGCTATGGTGGTTCTTTTGTTTATTGTGTTGTTTGGTACCAAAATGGAGAATAAATAATCGGAAACGGCTTTGTCCATAATCTAGTGCTCCTCCACTCATTGCTGTTCATTGTTCCCTTTGTTCAAAAATTCATAACGAGATGAATTCCAACCATGTGTCCTAATGGCTCTCAACTGCTAGGTTTGTTGACGTTTTTTCCCTCTATCCTACAGAAAGGAGAGCTCCCGCCTGGAAGAACAGCCGCTCCCAGTAACAAGGCATATCCATTTCGAGATTCTGAAATTGAGATGGAGCTTAATGAGTTGAGAAGAAAAGCCAAGGACTTCTAAGATTTTCTCTGCAGGTACCAATATTGGAATTCTTTAAACGCAAATATGAAGTTGGTTTTACTTTGAGAACTGGTTAGCATTTATATAGGCAGAAATGACGAAAGATTAACGCTGTATAGCTAGAGATCGAACCCAAATCAGAGTGCTTCATTGTCACAGTATGTGCCGTTTTCATGCTCTTGTAATTCAACTCTGCTGCAGCAAAGCCAGTTTTCTGGATAATGCAGGTGGAACAACCTGTTAATGTACAGGTTATGGATTAAATGCGTGTCTTTTGTGTTTGCTAGGCTCATCTCATCATCTCATCATCTCATGGTCTTTTGAGATTTATGGGGGGTTTTAACTTTAATTTGTAAGCCTTTAATTCTAGTTGTTTTTTGATCAATGATAATAGTCAGACTTTAATTTGTAAGAGTTTTTTTGGAAGTGCTTTTGAAATGCTTAAGGCACTTCTGGTGAAATTTATTTTGGAACAAATCTTTAGTAAAAATGTAAGTGAATCATGGAAAAGGCACTTAAAGTGCTTACTGCAAGTACTTAAAATGATTTTTGCAGGAAGCATTGTAAGTGCTTTTAGAACCCAAAAACATTTTCGCTAAAAGAATGTTCGGTCATTTTAAAAACGCTTCCAAATGAATCCCAAGTCTTTTGAGATCTATGAGAAACCAGAGCGCTTCATGGATGGAGATGTTAAATTTCATCTAAACTGGTTTAGGGTTAAGTGTTGTGTTGTGTTTTTCAAGCTCAAAATTATTGAAGGGCTTATATAGCTCAGGAAAATGATTTTCACGAATACGTGTTTTTCATTTTGCTCACTCTTGCTTATTTATATTGTTTAATTATTCTTTGATTCATGTATGTAAAATCTAGAACTTAACAAGGTTTGAGAGGAAATAAGAGGTGTGTGCGTATCTTTCGATTTATGTTGCCCCTTAATTATTATTTATTTTAAAATTCTAACATATTCTAGTTAAAATTTATTACCATTCTTGGTTGCCTCAAATTACCACTTCTTGTTGATATCTGGATTGCTTTAAACCCAATTTACTTAGGGAAATGATTTTTGCACACGCCTTATCTCATTTATTCGAGAAAAACTTGTGTGGTGGTCGATTTACCATAGGACTTTAGTTAGTGGCATTATTACTCACTCAAAACTTGCCATTTGTTAAACATGAAATATAAGAATTGTTTAACAGTTTCAGAATATTAACATAAAACCCAAAAAAATATTTAGGTACAAGATGAAAACGTGAAACACAAACCCCACCCCAGTCCACCTCCATCGGAAAGACGAAGGGGTGGAGGTGGCAGATAGAAATATTGATCTGAAAAGAGGGCTTCTGACATCTTATATGTCAAAGTCACAAAGATGTTCATATCCGAGTTATAAAGATGTTGACCTTGGGACAAATGAAAATGGCAATCTCTTATATAGCTTAGGAAATTAAAATAGCTGAGTAAGGGAAGAAGGATTTCTATACATATTAGCTTATTGGGTTTATGATTAATTGAAAAAAGTGAGTAAAGGAAGAAGGGCTTCTATACATATTATATAGCTTATTCGGTCTGGTTAAGTGAAAAAAGTGATCGAGAAGTAACCGCCAAACCCCCACCAGTTAAAACCCTCCTTTTTCTTTCTTAGCGATTCTCACTCTATAAACCCTAAAACAACACATAAACAATATATGCTATATATTTATTCAAACAAATAAAGAATTTGATGAGTGGAAGAAAAATAACAAGGTTTTTCCAGGTGAGATGAGGTGAACAAGATTAAATTTGGTTTAACAAATGGCACGTTCGCGTCAAACGATAGAGTCTTGACATGGGACAGGGTGGTTAGTTGGTTTCGTAGCCTTTTCAGCTCGAGTTAATAAGTCCTTAGGGGTGTTCTGCACCTTGTGGCCTAAAGCCCTAGTGGTTTGGGAGTCATTGACCTAAAGCTCGTTACATGGGTTGGATCGAAAGCTTAAGTGAACCGACATTGCACGACCACTACTGTTACTGAAAAAATATATATATGAAAAAAAAATTCTTTAGTTCTCTTTTATTTTAGTGTATTCAAACTTATAAAAAAAACATAATAAATAAAAAATAACAAAATAAAGCAGAGATTGTTCTCAAAACATATTTGTAAGACCAAAATTTGAGAATGGTATGCTCATCTTTTAGCGGCCGCTAGCATCTCGGTGGCTTCCCTTAAAACTTGTTTCAAATCTTTCTTACACGGTCCATTCAAAACCATGAACTCCAGATTGGGGAGGTAGTCAATTCAAACTTTTGCCCAAAAGAAATAAAACACTCAATTCAAATTAAAGAACATAAAGAAAGGTTTCCTTCAATTTCTTAGTAACAATGGGTGACAGTATTCTGCCTAAATAGTAGATACGTGTCATAAATAACAGAATATTAAAGATTCGAGCCAGAAATTTCATAAAATGGAGTTTCTAGAGACTCCCAATAACCAATTTTCGCATGAATTGCTAAGGATCCAATAAGTCCAATGTTGATTCTTTCAAACGTGTCAATGGGGCAAATGCATCCATCGTGGCTAGGGTGGATATCTCGTATACGAAAGCTAGCAGTTCGCCTTGTCAATCCTCTAGGGCCCAGATTACTCAATTTTCTTCCAGGAACTATTTGTGTCAATGGATTAGTTCGATCCAAAACTTACGATAATGGGTGTAATCTGAAAAAAGATTCATAAGTTGTTGTTAATGGAGTTGAAGTTACCAAATTCTAAGGAGTCAGTATCAATTTATACTTAATTGCTTTGCATATAGTCCCTCTAACCATATTTTCTAAACAAATCAGAGCCAATTCGAATTGATCTTGTAAGAGATCCGCTTTAGAACGAATACGTTTATTTTTCAAATGATCCATATCGCCCTTGTGACTTTTTTCCTAGTATTTATAGATAAGGGAGAGGAGATTTGGATAGAGGAAACTAAACACAAAACTACGGGTCAAGCGATAAATACTTTTAATTATTTGAGTCATAAGATATTTTTGAGATATAAGGTATTTTCTTTTATTTTTATATAGTATTCCAAATAATATTACTATTTTAAGTTACATTGAGGATAAAGAGGAAGTTTTGAACTCAAATAGTAATGGCGTAAAAAGAGAAAACCTTCACCACTTGCAAAAGTTTTTTAGATGACCAAAATAATCGGTGTGTAATAAGTATTCTTTTTTAGATGAAGATATAATTAGACTAACGAGTGCATGAATAAATTGATTACGAACTTGCCATTTGCGAGATTTGAATTTAAGACTTTTTATTTACAAATGAAGATGAACCCCACTACCCTATTAGTTTTCGTTTTTGCATGTATGGAACTGTGAACACGAAAAATTCTTGAAACAAGAGACAAGAATACGTGTACAAAATAATATTTTTGTGTTTAATGATTTTGGGGTTACGATCTCTCAAATTTGGTCCTCTGATTCGATCTCCGTAAGATGTAAATTTGTTGATCCAAGGGCCGTCGAGGCTTGATCTTGGATGAACAGTTGTAAGTTTCTTCAAGGGCCTTTGTGGCTTTGATCTTGAAGGTTGATGGAAGTTTCTTCAAGGGCCTTCGGGGCTTGATCTTGAAGGTTGATGGATGAGCGGATCTTCAAGGGCTTTTGGGCTTGATCTTGAAGAACGGTTGGTTTTCTTCAAGGGCCGTCGAGGCTTGATCTTGAATGAACAGTTGGTTTTCTTCAAGGGCTTTTGGGCTTGATCTTGAAGAATAGATGTGCGGATTTGTTTGTTGATCCAAGGGCCGTCGGGGCTTGATCTTGGATGAACGGATCTTCAAGGGGGGTTGGGCTTGTTCTTGAAGAATGGGTGTATAGGTTTGTTGAGGTCGTTGATCCAAAGGGCCGTTGAGGCTTGATCTTAGGATGAACAGATGATGAATGAATCTTCAAGGGGCGTCGGGGCTTGATCTTGAGTTGGTGGAAGTTCTTCAAGGGCCGTTGGGGCTTGATCTTGAAGGAGGATTTGACGAAGAACGAAGAGTGCTTTCTTGATCATTCGGGATTTTCTTGAGAACTTTAGAACTTTAAGGCTTCAAGGTTTTGGTGTGTGGGTTTGTTGAGGTTGTTGATCCAAAGGGCCGTTGGGGCTTGATCTTAGGATGAACAGATGATGACTTTCTTCAAGGGCCGTCGGGGCTTGATCTTGAATAATGGTTGTGTGGATTTCTTCAAGGGCTTTTGGGCTTGATCTTGAAGGTTGATGGATGAGCGGATCTTCAAGGGCTTTTGGGCTTAATCTTGAAGAACGATTGGATGTGTGGATTTGTTGAGGTTGTTGATCCAAAAAGCCGTTGGGGCTTGATCTTAGGATGAACAGTTGATGAATGATGAACACTTTCTTCAAGGGCCGTCGGGGCTTGATCTTGAATAATGGTTGTGTGGATTTCTTCAAGGGCTTTTGGGCTTGATCTTGAAGGTTGATGGATGAGCAGATCTTCAAGGGCTTTTGGGCTTAATCTTGAAGAACGATTGGATGTGTGGATTTGTTTGTGCTGTTGATCCAAAGGGCCGTTAGGGCTTGATCTTAGGATGAACGATGAACACTTTCTTCAAGGGCCGTCGGGGCTTGATCTTGAGTTGGTGGAAGTTCTTCAAGGGTCGTCGGGGCTTGATCTTGAAGGAGGATTTGACGAAGAATGAAGAGTGCTTTCTCCATTCTTCGGGATTCTTGGGAATTTGGGGGTTGGATGCTTGAGAGCTTTAGAGTTTCAAAGCTTCAAGGATTTTGGATGTGTGGGGAGTATTCTCTTCCATTTTGGGAGTAGAGAAATGTATTTGGGAATTGGTGTTTTATTCCTCTTGATGGAGAAGCCTATTTATAGGCTTTGAGAGTGAATCACCACCATTCATTTTTTTGGTGAAGTGAGTGGATGATGTAGGTGAAGTGAATGGAGGTTGTAGGTGAAGTGAGTGGAGGTTGTAGGTGAAATGAGTGGAGGTTGTAGGTAAGGTAAATGGATGATGTAGGTGAAATGAGTGGAGATTGTTGGTGAAGTGAGGGAATGATATAGGTGAAATAAGTGTTGTATTGGTTAACATTTATTTCACTAAAATTTCGATGTCTACAAGAACCTTTCAGAGCTCCTTGGTCAACATGTAAACCCCACACGCCCACCAGAAACCCACGACTACAACAGCATTTAATACACAAACTCTCCCCATTTATAAGTGAAACACTTTGAAGCTTTCTCATGCGCTTCCATCAAGCCCCCAAAAGGCAAAAGCTCTTACCAGAAACACGAGCACAGCTGGTAGATCAACACCCCCAACTCCTCATTTTATCATCTTCATGTCAGCGGTGGCCATTTTCGTCAGCCAAGCTCTAGTCGAAGCGAGCAGAGTGTTGTCGGAGGACATCACCGGTGCTAAGCACTTGGAGACTTATTTGTCGCCTTCCTTGTATGACAAGGCTAAGTTCACCATGGAGTTTGTTAGCGTGAGTCATAAAGAGTATGTAAAGATTATGTAGATATTATAGGAGTCCTTTATTAGGAAGGTTAGAGATTGGGTCCTTTTATGTTTCTTTGTGGACGTAGGACTGGATGTACATATATTATTCTTGTGAAATAATAGAAAATTAATTCCTGCCATATAATTCAACTTGGCATCCGAGCCTGGTTTGCTGTAACCCTACTTCTAAATTTTTTTCCCATCGTGCTGCTGCTGTGATTCTGCAAGAGTTGTGTTTTTCTTCCTCTTGCCGTGTGTATTTCTACTGTTGCTCTTGCCGTGCCTTTGCTATTGTGTTACAGTGAAGTCAATGGCTGTAAGGTTTGCAGGAAGTGTTACGTTACTGTGTCTAACAAATCAAGAAGATGGTGGTCGTTGAAGATGGGAGCTCGGGGCGGAAACCTGGAGTTGTTGGTGGTTCAACCAACAATTATGTTCTGGACTCCGAGGTAATCCACAATGATGCCTTGGCAGTGCTGATTGCGGTGAAACTTAATGGATCAAACTATCTTCTTTGGTCCAAAGTATTGAAGATGCATATCACAAGACATGGTAAAAAAAATTTGAGATGCAATCTGGCGATCTGAGCCACTCTTTGTTGACTCGTACTACTCTTGGTGAACCATCATCAAATACAAGTATTGTAAGACGTGTTCTCCTAGCTTCCGACACTGATCATCATACAGGTTGGATCTAGACTCTGGTGTAACGGATCATATGACATATGATAAGAAATTGTTCAGTATATGACAACACCTCATAGAACATATGTGGCGACTGCCAATGGTACTACTGTTTTTGTTATTGAAGCAGGCACAGTGTGTCTTACACCATCTCTCTTTGTATCATTGCTTATTCGTTCCTTCCTTATCTCATCATCTACTATCTATACCGCAGGTTACAGAACAGTTGGATTGTGTTGTATTAATGTGTTTGTTTTTTTGTTTGCTTTAGGATATTTAGACCAAGGAGATAATTGGGTGTGACTCTAAAAGAGAGGGGTTGTATTATGTGGATGACGCCATTCCGAGAAGAGCTAATGCGGTTTAGCATCCATTGCTAGTAATTTGAAAGAAGTATGGATGTTGCATCGCTGATTTGGCCATGCCTCTTTTGGTTATTTAAGGCGTATTTTGCGTAGCTTATTTCATGATCTAAGAATGGTGATCAGATTCAGTAGATTACTGACAAACCCAGTGCTACCTAGCAGCAGGCTACTGCTGAGAAGAGTGATTAGGTTCAACAGTTTCCTGCCGAACCCAGTATTGAACAGACACGGCTCGTTGCAACTGAACCAAGTGCTGAGTCTAGCAGCATGTTATCCCTTCTCTCTAGTTCCATAGTGTCGTCCAATACATCTTCTTATAATATACCTGAGGTAAGTACCATAGATGATTATGCAACTATTCCAATAATAATATTGTAAGTACATATAAGTTACAACCAAGACAAAATCGAGGTGTGCCTCCTAACAGGTTTTCTCTAGAAGGAAAAGTGAAGTATCCAATTGTCGACTACGTATCCTGCAAGAACCTTGCACTTGAACGCAAGGCTCTGGTAAATAATATAGTCCATTAACATTCCAACTCAAGTGGATGAAGCCCTGAAAGATCCAAAGTGGGTGAAAGCAATGGATGAAGGAATGTTAGCTCTATGGAAAAATAAAACCTGGGAAGTAGTGGAACTACCTAACTGGAAAATGCCAGTTGGATGTCCATTGGGTATTTACAATTAAATACAGGGTTGATGGATCGATAGACAGATAGAAAGCAACGTTGGTGGCGAAAGGTTATACTCAAATGTATGGTGTATATTATCAGGAGACTTTCTCTCATGTAGCCAATATGAATACAATATGTGTCCTTATTTCTTTAGCTGCAAACGAATGTTTCCTTCATGGAAGTCTGGATATGATACAGGTGGGAAGACGGGGGTTGTGTGGATTGCGTAAGTCACTTTATGGACTTAAGCAGTTACCTCGTGCATGGTTTGATAGGGTCACTCAAACCATGAAAAAGAATGGATATCGTCAGAAATATTCCGACCATACATTGTTTGTCAGTGTAAATTGAATAAAGTAACTACTTTGATTATCTGTGTAGATGACATGATTATTACAGGGGATGATTCTGACGAAATACTAAGGTTGCAGAAAAACCTTGCGGTAGAATTTGAAATATTTTCTTAGGGTTGAGGTTGCCCGTTCATCCAAATGTATTTTCCTATCTTAGCGTAAATATGTTGGATTTGTTAAAGGAAACTGGTATGCTAGGGTGTAAACCTGTGGACACTCCTATTTTTGAGAAACATCATCTAGAGATGTATCTAGATCAAGTATTGGTTGATAAAGGCAAATATCAAAGACTTGTAGGAAGAATGATCTATTTGGCTCATACTCGTTTGGATATTGCCTATGCGGTAAGTGTTGAGAGTCAATTTATGCAGTCACCAAGTGTAGATCACATGGCCACCATCATGCGTATTTTAGCATATTTGAAGTCCACACTAGGCAAAGGAATATTATATGGGAGACATGGACATTTGAGAATTGAAGGTTTTCCGATACAGATTAGGCTGGCAATGTAATTGATAGGCAATCTACATCTAGGTACTTTACTTTTGTTGGGGGTAACTTAGTTATGTGGTGTAGTAAGAAACAGAAAGTAGTATCACGATCATAAGCTGAGGCTGAGTACAAAGGTATGGCCCAAGGAATTTGTGAGATTCTTTGGTTGCGTAAGCTTCTTTGGGGGATAGGGTTCATACCAAGGGATACCATAAAGTTATATTGTGATAACAAGTCTACAAGAGATATAGCACACAATCTGGTACAACATGATAGGACGAAGCATGTGGAGATTGATAGACACTTTATCAAGCAGAAGCTCGAAAAAAAAGATTGTATCCATTCCTTTTGTGAATTCCGAGGAGCAACTTGCAAATGTCCTTACTCATGCAGTATGTAGTAGAACGTTCGATGACTCACTTATCAAGTTGGGCATGTGTGATATCTATGCACCAACTTAAAAACTAAGGATTGGATGCATATATATTATACTTGTGAACTAATCGAAAATTAATTCCTGCCGCATTATACTTGAAAGAGGCCTTCATAATCGACCAGTTGCAACTTGAAAATCCACAAAGGCAGACAAGAAGTTTTATTATTTTCTTTCTTCCTTTTCATTGGCTATTTGTTTCTGGTAGTTGAGATACATGTATATGTAGCGTATAATTTTTCCATATAGAATATAATATAAATCAATGGAACAAGTGTAAATGGAAAATAACACTCTTTTGTTGAATCATATATTAATAATTTAAGGGGTGTGCTATCCACATACCCCTTTTTATTTCCCACACACCCTTCTCAATTTTTGGCTATTAGATCGAATGAATTGAAGAAGATCAAAGGATAAAAATTAACAAGGAGTATGTGGGAAGTAAAATGGGTGTGTGGATAGCACCACCCTAATTTAATGAAACATATCGATACTAGTTTAGTCGATCTGCAAATGCAATTAATGAATCTTGTATTACGTACTAGCTAGTGACTTATATGCATGCAAGATTTTGTTTTTCGTTCATTCTTCTATCTTTTCCCCTCTATTCTCATGCCCTTTTTCAATTCCTCCTTTCTTTCACATATACTAGTGATAGGAGCATATTTATGCAACTTAGTTAGCTTGTTTTCTTGCATTCATGTTGTTAGTTCTTAGTTATTTTAGTATTTTAAGCTATTTTTGTGTGTTTGTAGGTCCAAATGGTTAAAGTGGCAAGAAAGTGCAACTTGGAGCATTTTGGAGCAGTTTTGGGCTTGGAATGGATAGCACATGCTTGGAGCAAGGTGGATGGATGACATTGAAGACCAAAGGAGGCTAGGAATCTGCTAAAGAGATGAAAGAAATTAATTCAAGATTTGGAAGAAAATGAATCAGCTACAAAGAAGGAAACATGAGTCAAACTTCCTTATTTTGACTTAGTCAATCCTAATCTTTTCCTACTTATGTTCCAGCTATCAAAGGGGTTCCTAATTAATTTAAGACACTTAAATATAAGTTCTAGAAGCCTTAATCCCAGTCAAAGAGTCCTTGTCGCACCAAGTTTCCCTTTCCTTTTCCTTGCCGTGCAAGGAAGTTCCTTTTCCTTCCCTTTGGATGCTGCCGCAAGTCCCTTTCCCTTTTTCTCTTAGGATTTTGACTTAATTACTCTTTTTTCTTGAGGATTTGGGGTCCAATTCTTTCCCAAAAATATTTAATTAAAGTCATGATCCTTTTCCTAAAATATATACATTCTGCTGCACAAAATAAGAACACATCATCATTCACCTATTTAGTGACCATTCATCCATTCTCTCCAACCCACATCTGCACCACCTACCATCCATCCACCACAACCCAATTTCACACCCATTCACCCTTGTGCCGCAGCAAAGAAGAAGGAGAGAAGACCCCCTTGGAGCCGTGCTTGCTATTCAAGATTGTTGGATTGTTGGAGCGTTTCTAGGTGTATTCAATCTTTATTTTCAATGTTTAATTTATATTTTCTTTGTTTTACAGTGAACATGATAGCCTAAACTCGATTTAGCTAGAGGAGATTTTGAAACCATGATTATATTTGCAATATGAATTGATTAACTTTAGTTGTGATTTCATAAATCGTGAATGCAATTTACTTAACTATTGGATTAAGAACTTATTCTTGTATGTTGATTGAGGGTGCCACACTTAGTTTGCATGCATGAATTTGATGCTAGAATATAAGGGAGTTTTACATAATCGTTATGAACTTATATTCACATCATGTTAAGTTGAATTCTTGGCATGAGTATCATGATGTCATAGTTATGAATGCCTTGTCAATACTTATGATTTTCACAAAGCTTAATGATCTTTGATTATATCTCTATTATACTGTTCATGTAGGGAACTATTGAAGAATAATTTGGTTGCCGATGTGTATTCCATCCAATTCAATGACTTAAGGAAAATCTGAGGGTTAATTAGTGATGTCACGGTTAATCTGCGGTGTTGAGGTTCACGGTTATTGAAAAAGCAACTGGAAATCAATTTGTATGCAAGTGTGTCATGTGTGGAGAAGGACCCTCTAGCTAGCTAATCACCCATCAATTCATCCAAATTCGTATTCCTTTACTTAGTTTCTGCAATTTACTTGTTTTTACTTCAAATTCGTCAAAAACCCAATCCCCTTTACTTTGTTGTGTCAAATTAGCTAGAATTAGTCCAATTTGTGTTTTTAAGTGTTTTGAGTCAAGTTAAAGTTAGAATTCGTCCAAATCACCCTTTAGTGTCTAGTTTGAGTCTTTTTGATTGTTGTGTGCTGTTTTGAGTATTTTTAGTTTGTTTTGAGTCATATAAGTCTAGTTAAGTGTTTTCAAGCCTAGTTTTATGTTTTAAAGTTAGTTTTAAGTCGATTAGCAATCCCTCCTAATCTCTGGCCTAGAACGATCCCTACTTGCATCTTTACTACAATTGTCAACAAGAGGGTTTAATTTGAGTGCTATCTTTTATCACATCAACTGGCAAGGGGTTGGAAGGGTTGTTCAATTTGGGCCCATGACACTTTTTTTTTCTGGAAAATGAAGGACCAGGGAGTTCAACTTACGACTTTGCCGTGATATAAGATGGGTTTTAGAGTTTTAACAACATTTGAAAGGTTAAAATAGCTTTTAAGTTTCAAGGATGTTTTGAGAATTTTCGTAATTTTTCATTTTGTTTCCAGTTGCATCTAGGGGGTTTCTTAAGACTTATTTGACACCGAACTTCTTTAGCATCTGTTGCAGATCCTCATCCAGAGTGCGATACAGCTCTGTCATCACAGTATTTTGCCTATGGACTGTCTTTCCAATCACTTTGTATGATGGACAAGATGTTATAAAGCGTGTGAAACTTCCCAGCTTGACCAAGGTGGGACAAATGAGATGGAAGGAAATTTCCACTGAAAAACTCCAACAAGTTGTACCCCTCCTTAAATGAACATTACAAACTTCCATCTCAGGTTAATTCTTCTTCTGCTTCTTCTTCTTCTTCTTCTTCTCATCCTTTGTAGGGTTGATGGCAACGCATTTGACACTGGACTTCTTTAGCATCTGTTGTAGATCCTCGTCCATAGTGCAATACAATTCTGGCATCATGAATATTGTTGCTTTCTACGGAAAAAAATAGAGGCTGATCAGCCCTCCCATCCCTTGGATGTTTTGTTATCTCTGTCGCCACAGCATTCTGCCTATGCCAGTTGTTATGTCTGTCAGGTCAGCAACAGTTTTAACCTCCTCCTCCTTTTCAGCTTCAAAAGTGTTAAGTGTTAAATTCTGAGGCCACTCTAAATGCACTTGACTTATAGTCCTCTTTCCTCCGAGCCGCAACGTTCCCGTCTTTTGATAATTAAATATGTATTAGTTATATATTAAATATATATTAATTACAATACCCGAAAGTCCAAATTCAAGGTTCAACCCCAAATTTGCTCCTAATGGTCTATCTTTCTGATCATTTTGTATGATGGACAAGATGTTATAAAGTGTGAAACATCCCAACTTGAAATTTTCCATCTCAAGTTAATTCTTCTTCTTCTCATCCTTCGAAGGGTTGATGGCAATAAACAACTCTAGGATTGTATTCAAGACACCTTATCATATTATTAAACAAAATTCAAGAATTTTCCTCATTTCTCTGGTGTTCCTTTCTATCTATAACTTCTGATGTGTCATATACCCTCTTCATATTCTCAATAACGAAAGGTGAAAACTAAATAATAATCAAACGAATGGTAAATTGAGACTTCGTGCAACAACGTTGCCAATGACTTTTGAACTCACAACTATATCCAACAAAGTTCCAGATCAAATTCAATTTGAACTAAAGATCATTGTCATTTACCAATTAGCTTAATTCTCTGGCTACCCCGCAAAACCAAGCTCTTTGTATGTCAGCCATGACTCCAAATTAAAACTACTTGGTCAACACGCAAGTCCTCAAAAGGTACTAAAAACTTCAACTATGATAAAGACAGACGAATACGGTTAGGTCTGTCTTACATTCTGCTGGCGTTTTGGAGTACTCATCTAAAGTATCCGGTAAGTTTAGTTGGATTTGTTTAATTAATTTTTTTTATCCATTACTTAATACAAAATTGACTCATTTCTTAACGATTGTGTTCTGTGTTAGACTTTATAGATATCATGAATAGCTGAAAAACACTAACCTTGAAAAACCCATAAATGATACTAGATTGATATTGTTCTTGATGTGTACATGGCATGCGGTAAAGATGAACCAACTTGACAGAACGGTGTGGAATAAACTCAAAATTTGCAGGCTGCTTCTTTTACGATAGAAATTATATTGGAATCCTAAAAAATAATATGTTAGTTAGCCAAAGTCTTCTGCACCTCTACCATTCCTTCAACTCAATAATGGGACGATCATATCAGATTTTGCGAGGTGTGAGCAAGGACCTTAGCCTTGTATTTATATAGGCCTAACCCTAGTGAATCTTCCCATCATGATATCATTAGGGTTTCTATCATCCATTAATATTGATACACCGAATCTCTTATATCTTGAAGGAAAGTATTAGGAGCTCTTATTCCTTAAGCAGTTGGATATTAACTTTGTTGAGGGACCAAGCGATAGCAATTAACCAAACTCTAACCTTTACACACACTCCAAGCAATTCTTAGATTAACTGTAAAGACCTATTAGGCATTAGATAAAATGAAAATTCCAACACTCTGAAGTCACTCATTACAATTCATAGACCTTTGTAATTATTGACTATGTAGAGGTCACAGTGCATTGTAAATCTTGTAAGCTAGCTAGATCAGTTAATATGTTAGTACTATATATCATTAATTTTTCCTATGCATTTAAGATTCTTGTCCAATTTTTCTATGCATTTAAGATATTTGTTCAATTTTTTTCATTTCTCACTATATCCTTCAATTCGTAGAAAAGACAAAATTTAAATAAATCGAGCTTCCTAAAACAAAGCTATCTAAAATACTATATGAAGACTTGTTGATTACTCAAGCAGAGGCCCCTTTGATCCATTGTTCCATATTTGACCAGAATTAAACCATCCATTTTACATTTCTCCAGCCCAAGTCATAAGTTTAGCCATGGTATTTGACTTAATCATTCTCGTTATGAACTGAACAAGAACTAGACACTAGTTGTCACAACTAAATTAAATAGTTTGCGCGACGAGGGAGACTTTGTCGCACAAAGCATTTTTAGGTCGCACAAAAACTATGGCAATGCACAAATCATCGTGCAGAATTTGTTGCACAAAGGTTGTGAAAACGGTACAAGTGTGCTTTGTGACAAGAAATTTATGGGGACGTCAACAATTTGTCTCGAAAAAATTTGCGCAACGAAACATGTAAGAGGCGCGTAATTTTGCGTGACGACCCGTCTGCGTCATGCAAGTGTAATTTTTAATAAAAATAATAATAAATAGAATAAAAGGAAAATTATATATAAAAAATATTTCATACAAATGACCCAAAAAAAAAAAAAGAGCAAATTAATGAATAAAAATGTATGTACAAATACAAAGTTTTAAAGAAAGAGGGAACAAAACTATGAAGAAAAAAAGCGGAATAATCTATAGGCAAGTCGTTCGGAGGTGCTTGGTAATCTTGCTGCTGATAGGGGGTGGGGTCGGAGGTCGATGTGCCTGATTGTGTGCATGCTCAATGTGGAAGGGCTCTAAGGGCGGTGGTGTAGAAAAACAGGGGAGACGTATTCCGAAGGAATTGAGAGCTTGTACAAGCATTGAAATTTGAGACTTGTACGATGCCAGCTCACTCCTCAGGCCAGTGACTTCTTGCGTCAAAGCCGTAACCTGGCCCTTTGACTGTGAGGATGACGAGGCTCCACTCTCCCACCGCTTGACATTTCCCATCGCCCAACAATATGTCCCTGGCCTTTGATCGAAAGTTTGGTCCAACATCTCTATCAGGATGTGAAACCCCGCATCCTCAAGGGGATCCACAGACTCAATAGGCATGTCCGAGGG
This sequence comes from Pyrus x bretschneideri, assembly GCF_019419815.1. NCBI lineage: Eukaryota > Viridiplantae > Streptophyta > Magnoliopsida > Rosales > Rosaceae > Pyrus > Pyrus x bretschneideri. The sequence goes on along the minus strand of NW_025999837.1, from coordinate 984,373 downwards.
AAGTTGGGAAGCGGACTCCTAAAGCACCGATTGACCCTTCTCCATCATAGTTGCTTGTGAAAAAAAATATGGATTATCAATAGAAAACAATTTGAAATATTAGTATAAATCTTTAATGCATAAGAAATTACTTACATGAAGGGACTGGGTCAACTCATCCTCATGCCGAACATAAACGTTAGCAAAGACGTCGATCTTCGAAAATTTTGAACCCTCCTGAAATAGAAAAAGATAAAGAAAATGTTAGTACGAAAAAAAAAAATTATTAGCAACATTTTAAAATTGGAAATGAAAGCTGTAATATATACCTTCCGCCGCGCCTCCATCCTATAGGAGAAAGGCCTCAAACCCAAATGTTGGAGAAGAGTCTTCTTCTCCCGATTGATCTTGTTCGCCTTCGCCTTCTTTTGTTTAGTCAACACATGTAAAGAACAACTACTCTACATGAGGAATGATGTGGGGTTTGACCTTTTGGTTGACAAAGTATTGTCATTTTGTGTCCAACATCATATTGAGTTTATTAACATGGATGAGACATATGTAGCTCATGGGAGATCGGGTCGTAATACCCACCAAAAGACCAACCGTCATGGTTACAAAGTGGAGCTCTTTTTTGTTGTCATTGATTCCCAGCTTACTATAAGGAAAATTTGTGAAAAACATGTTCATTTAAGCAACATCAATAGCATGCAATTAACAATTAAAGGCGGAATCATGCTTGTATGCACTTAAAACAAAACATTTACCCATGAAATTCAAAGCCTAGTAGATAGGTGAATCAAGACTCAACTCAAAAACAAAGTGAGTTGAGAAATCAATACCTTTGTAGATTCCTCTTTGCATAAGCAAAGGCTAATCACCCAAAGAGAGGGCCTTCATTCCTTGCATCTTGGATCCATGGATTTGGATGGATGAAAAGGTTTCTCCAAGTTCCCAAAATTGAGAACCTCTAAGTCTCCACACCAAGGTATATTGAAAGAAGAAATGAGTGACCTAGAGGAAGTAAGATTGCTAGATTTTCCCCTCTAGATTAGCCGAATTCTTTGAGAGCAAAGGGAGGTTTGTGTTCTCATCTTTACTCCCTAGAAAACCCTAAAGATGAAATGGCTATAAAGATGTCTTTATACCACCTCACAATGGAGTGGCAAACTTGCAATTAAGCCAAGTTCACTACCCTCCTCTAAATGGCCGGCCTATGGGGATTAATTGGGCTATTTGGGCCTTTGTGAATCATTATTCATTAAGTTGTCATACAACTTAAGTCAATGGGCTTGACGTTCGAAGCCCATTGGGCCTTAAGGTCCAAAACTATCCCGAGGTCTTCAACGAACTTATTCGTTTGATTAATAATCATATTAATTAATCCTTGCCATAAATAATTAAACCATTTAATTATTCTTACTCATCTCCGTTGAATCTTCAAACTCTACCTTACACGGTGTACGATCCATTAGGTTCCTTTTAGCGAGGCAGTGGGCGATTCAAACTCTTTCAAATCGATTGTGAATTGAAACTTACTTTCAATTCTCCCGTTAGTGATAATACACTTTTAGGGCTTCCACAAACCATGAGTGACACCTAGCAGCATATCATGGTTACCCAAGCTAATCAGAAGAGGTCGAGAACCTATTCAGTTTAGGATTACAAATGCAATACGGTCTTTCTCTAATACAATACTCTTGACCACATTGTTTGGTTTGATAGTTTATTCATGTCTACTATCCAATGTGAATCTTTGTACTTATATGATTACCTTGAATGTGATCTGGAACGCATTCCAACATCTCATTCATACTCTGGCCAGAGATTCCAAATCATATCATAGAGTATTCTCCCTCAAACAGTTTGAAGGTTAGAGATCCCTTGTTGCGCATTCACTTGCCTCCATGGCTAAGTGGCTTAACCCCGACGATGCCGTGGACACCCTGATAGAGTGACTTTGACATAATCAAAGATTAAGGACCTAACCACAAGACAACTGTGATGCCTCAGGTCAAAAGACTAATTTGCATTATCCCAACCATGAGTTCTCATGTGACATGAATATGAGAACTCTTCGTTGATCGTGTTCAGTGAACTCATTCTCTATTGAGCACCTACGTACTTGTCTTGATGTCACACACACCAATGACTCGAGACTAGTCACTCTCCCTGAGAGAAGACATAGCACGTACTGATCTTAACGGACTGTCAATGCCCAATTGACAATCCTATGATCAGGAACGTTTAGGATGTGTCAACGAAAGAATGGTCTCATGAATCTAACTTCTTTAGATCGCATTCTTCCAATCACATATTCCTTGGACTTATCGTTTAAGCATATAACATTTATATGAGACGGCTCAAACAATAATGTTTGCCCTTTAAACTACATTAGTTTGAAATGTCCGTAAAGTATCATCATATGATTGGTTTTAGGGCACATTTCCAACAATCTCCCACTTGCACTAGAGCCAATCAGCTTAGTCATCATTGATGATACCTCTTCTGTAATTCATTTCATAAATGGCTGAGTAGTAGGCCTAGACAATGGATATCTATATGTTATCCATAGAAGCAACCTTGAGAATAACAACGTCACCATTATACATGATTCTCAATCATGTGGTTCAGTCTCTCATTTGAGTTCGGACCTTGATGAGACCTTGATTCCCTGGCTTGAGCTATCGCCCCATTAGTGTCATACACTTTCTGGTTGGAACCGAATGAAGAGTTCATGAATGAACTTTCCCATCCAAACAACAATGTTGTAAGCTTCTATATGGCAATATATTTTGCATACATGATGGAACACATTAAAGTCATTTACTTTTAACGTTTCCACCCAAATATCTCTTTAGTCATAATGAAGAGATATTCTATGATGGATTAGATTCATAATCTAATACATTTACGCTTCCATTACGTTACTCTAATTCTTCCTCATTCTTGAGGAATCCATCCTTAGTATTTCTTAAATACCTAAGAATTCACTTGACAGTTGCCATGGTTCTGATCCTGGGCTTGCACTGATATCATCTTGTACCGTTCTAGGTACGACTTATATCAATGTTTTCATACAATATGAAATACATAAATCACCTTTCTGCGTATGCATAAAGGATTCTATTTACGCATTATTTCTTTGGGAGTCAAAGGGTACATTCCCTTTGAGAAGAACAACTTCCTAGTCTCACTAGAATTGTCATTCTAATTGAAGTTTATCATCATATGAGAAACTTCCTAGCATCTCTTGTCTATTTTAGGGATTGATATAATCCAATTATATCTTGAAATCTATCATTATAGATTTCCATCCCATGTATATAGACTATGTCTCCCATATACATTTTATCATTATAGAATGTTTAAAGTTATAACTTTAACGATGAAGAATTCCTTTCATTTTCAAAATTAATATATATCATGTATATATATTCAAATTTAGGAATATGATCAACTCCCACTAATCTTTTGTAAACCTAGTAAACAAAAGATTCATTTACATCTTTATGAGAAATCAAACAATTGATCTTTTCTCATAAGACGCTTATGGCTCCCACTAGCTTGCTAAGATCCATGATGGATGGATCTCTACAACTAACATGTCTTAGAAGTATATATCATATATATATGGGTAATTGATAATGTCCAACGAACTAAATCTTATTTATGTTCATTCTTCTCCTAATGGAGAAATTCATTATCTTATGATGCTACTTTCCTTGATGTTTTTCAAGGAAATTAATCTAAAGTGTTACTTTTTCCTTGGATCAAATCTAAGGAGGTAAATATTTTAGACGTCTTACTCATCTACTTACATTTCTTGAATTCTTTGAAACCTTTTGCAAAGTATTCGGACTTGTGTTTATTCAAAATAAACTATAGTCCAACCGAGAGTGATCTTCGGTGAATGTCATACAACATGAGTAGTATTATGTTGTGGACAAGTGCCACTAACATCTAAGTGAATTAACCTAAACAACTTTGTGATTCTTTCTTCTTTCCAAAAGAATAAAGATTCGAACATCTCGCCTCTATACAATTTTAACAAGAAGGTATTGGATCCGGATCTAACGATCCAAAGCATCCATCTATGACCAACTCGTAACTTATGTTTTAGAGGTATCACAACTCAGTTGGGATTAGTCACTACCTTGCAACCTTTTGGGTTTTAAGCATCATCGTATTCTAAACAGTTAAACTACCACATCATCTCTACTATAGAGACAACCAATTAAATTACAATAATCTAATTATTGATTAATAAAGAACAATGTTTTTGTCAAACAAAACATTTATCCGTCTCTACTATAGTGACGGATTTAAGTTCCTTAAAATTGGAATGTAAAGATAATCTTTAGTATTTTCCAATTTCTTTGGTAGTTCATATGAGGAAGTAAGTGCAATCCGCTTTCGCAGAGATCTATATTCGATTCACGTTTGGAATGTGAAGTACTTTCTCTTCTCTCATTTAATCTTCTACTTCTTATTAGCACACTTTTACAACAATTGTAAAACATAGTTACTAATACGGAATCAAGCATTCAAGTAAAAGAACCAACTGTTTTGAACTTTTCAAGAACATTTTACAACACCTTCAAAAGGTGTGTTCTTGACACTTGCAAGACATGCAAATACCCCTTCCAATGTCCATCCTTTCATAAAGAAAGTTTGTTCCCTTGGAGTTATTTTGCCTTCTTCATTTGACTTTCCTTTTGACTATAATAGTCATGGTCCCTAAACTCCCACTATCTCTCTTGAAACTTATTTCAAATGTGTTATACACATCAAACGATTTGGAGAGCGTGCGGTTATTGTTCACTATATAGTTTACAATAAACTTAGTGAACCATTAGGATAGGGACACAAAGGTGAAGTCCTTGCCTAGTTTCCGTCTCGTTAAGTGGTTTAACACTTCAACACTCAATGATTCAAAATCATCATAAGTCCATATAAATGGACTATTTTTGTCAACCAACCATTATGTTCTAAACATAATAACAAACTTTCAAGAGTTGTTCAAGGCAACTCTCATTTCTTCATACAACAATTTGTAAGTGAAGAATCATGGCACATAAAGTGTCCATGCCCTTGTGCTTACTTCTCAAGTTCTTTGTTCGTGTAACAAAGAGACAAGCACTAGAGTTTGCATTGTCCTCTTCATGGTAGACTTATCTAACATGTTCTTCCATTGATACATTATCAATAGGAAGATTGTGAGGATGAGACTACTTAGTTACATCTACAAGCCATTAAAGACAATCTATGGGATTGTAGAACTAAGTCCGGAAATTAAAGCGTTTGGTTTTTCTTTGTCAAGTTTTGGATAGCGTTTGCAAATATATTGGTAAACAAATACATAACGAATATAAATTGATTGATTTTAAGCCATTTGATTCGGGTCTTTAAATCAAATAGCACCACCCACTATTTTTTTTGGCAAATTCCATATCCCTCATCGGAATTCGAGAGTTTTGGAGGAAACTCTTAGTAGGGTATGGGAGGCTCACTATTACCAAGCCCACCTCACGATGATACGATATTGGCTAGCATTAATAATAATGAGAGAGTACGCTTACTCATTTGCATCTTATGCAAGTACCCATCTTATTTGGCCTCTAGAGAATGTTGCCTCACAATGATATGATATCGGCGCCATTGCACTTAGTTAAGTTATTCCCACCATGCTTAGTTCATGAAGGGGTTCAAGAATAACCTCACGATGATACGATGTTGGCTATCCTCGTTGCCTACACTCACCTCATCATATGCGTATAGACTCCTCCTGAATGTAAGCATGCACTTTGTACTCCCCCATGATAGGGTGAAGCCGGTGTACAAGTCACAAACGATTGAAGCCTACCACGGTGGAAGGCCACGAAGAGATATTCAAAGCATCTCTCGCTTATCAACTTAATATTGATTTGTTGAGGGTTTTAGGTCTCATCACATATAAACATACATTTTAATCCAATTAAAACATTTTGGTCCTATTACAACTATTGGTCCATTTGATTGATTTAGTTGTATATAATACTCCCACTAAGCTTTTAAAACGGTTTTTAAAGCAAGAGTATATGATACTACTAACATAAGGTTTGCATTCATTGATGGACTATATAGTTGCCTTAGGGCCTTAGGATGACTATGAACCTTTGATTCGATTCAACACGAGCCTAGTGTTGAATCTCGGTCTAGGGATGAAGATTGATTTTAGTTACGCGTTTAATCACATTAAGGCGTGTTGTCTTATTGGGCGTTGGACCCAACTACTCCAATTTCATGCATATCGAATAAAACAAGAAAGGAGTACTTCAAAGTAAATAAGAGCTTATGCTCTTTTACAACAATTGATCAAATCAAATTACTTTAAAGTAAAGAAGAGCTTATGCTCTTTTACAACAATTGATCATCTCAAATTACAACCAAAATTTAATCTACACATTCCCATGGTTCAAACAAATTTGAAACGGCCTTTCACATAGCTCAATTATCGGTAGGCTAAGGTTCATAATCACCCTTTCTTTAATTAATTAACGCTTTAACTATTAAACTTGAATGCAACATTTTCATTTGGTTTTTGTATCCATAGAATTGATTTAAATGGAACTAAATATAATGAAAATCCAATTCTCATTAAAGAGACAAAACAATTTTTGTTCTCATTCTATTTGGGCCATTTTGCAAAAACACAAACTTTTGGGTCAAAATACAAATACACAAAAGTATCAAAACTTTATTTAATTGCACAAAAGCACCCCACTATAGGGGTGGCCGGCCATAGGATAGTAACATAGAGTTTTTTGATAAAAAGAATTTTGTAAGTGGATTTTGGTGGGTGAGATTAAAGATGGTGGGGATGGTTTGAAAAGAAAATATACCTTTGATATAATTAAAAACATTTAATTATTTCTTACCAACAAACATCATCCATCAACTAATATTCAAAATTATATCTTTGACATAATCATCATCCATTAACTAATAATCAAAATTATATCTTTGACATAATCATCACCCATCAACTAATAATCAAAACTTTATGTAAAACATAAAACTTTTGAATCAAAACTTCAAAACTTTTTGTTCTTGATAAGAACTTCAAGAAATATGAAGAACATACATGAAAACTCATAATAGCTCCATGGATGTTTTCTTTCATCAAAAACTCAAATTTTCACAACTCAAAAGAGGGTTAATATCCTAGGGTACTTAGGGGTTCCAAAAAGCACTTTAAAACCATTTTAACAAGCCTAACATGAACCCAAAAAATCACCCTTTGGATTTGGCCGAATTTCCCAAAACACTTGGCACCAACTTTTAGTTCCATTATTCATGCTCATATGAACTACATCTACAACATTTGAGATGGCAAATTTTCTAACAAAATTTACATTCAAAGAAGCAAGAATAAAGCTTGTAACAATTACAACATTCAAATCATAAACTATGAACTACAAAACCCAAAAGGATTCACCAACTACTAGACTTAGGCTCTTGATACCACTATAAGGAAAATTTGTGAAAAACATGTTCATTTAAGCAACATCAATAGCATGCAATTAACAATTAAAGGCGGAATCATGCTTGTATGCACTTAAAACAAAACATTTACCCATGAAATTCAAAGCCTAGTAGATAGGTGAATCAAGACTCAACTCAAAAACATAGTGAGTTGAGAAATCAATACCTTTGTAGATTCCTCTTTGCATAAGCAAAGGCTAATCACCCAAAGAGAGGGCCTTCATTCCTTGCATCTTGGATCCATGGATTTGGATGGATGAAAAGGTTTCTCCAAGTTCCCAAAATTGAGAACCTCTAAGTCTCCACACCAAGGTATATTGAAAGAAGAAATGAGTGACCTAGAGGAAGTAAGATTGCTAGATTTTCCCCTCTAGATTAGCCGAATTCTTTGAGAGCAAAGGGAGGTTTGTGTTCTCATCTTTACTCCCTAGAAAACCCTAAAGATGAAATGGCTATAAAGATGTCTTTATACCACCTCACAATGGAGTGGCAAACTTGCAATTAAGCCAAGTTCACTACCCTCCTCTAAATGGCCGGCCTATGGGGATTAATTGGGCTATTTGGGCCTTTGTGAATCATTATTCATTAAGTTGTCATACAACTTAAGTCAATGGGCTTGACGTTCGAAGCCCATTGGGCCTTAAGGTCCAAAACTATCCCGAGGTCTTCAACGAACTTATTCGTTTGATTAATAATCATATTAATTAATCCTTGCCATAAATAATTAAACCATTTAATTATTCTTACTCATCTCCGTTGAATCTTCAAACTCTACCTTACACGGTGTACGATCCATTAGGTTCCTTTTAGCGAGGCAGTGGGCGATTCAAACTCTTTCAAATCGATTGTGAATTGAAACTTACTTTCAATTCTCCCGTTAGTGATAATACACTTTTAGGGCTTCCACAAACCATGAGTGACACCTAGCAGCATATCATGGTTACCCAAGCTAATCAGAAGAGGTCGAGAACCTATTCAGTTTAGGATTACAAATGCAATACGGTCTTTCTCTAATACAATACTCTTGACCACATTGTTTGGTTTGATAGTTTATTCATGTCTACTATCCAATGTGAATCTTTGTACTTATATGATTACCTTGAATGTGATCTGGAACGCATTCCAACATCTCATTCATACTCTGGCCAGAGATTCCAAATCATATCATAGAGTATTCTCCCTCAAACAGTTTGAAGGTTAGAGATCCCTTGTTGCGCATTCACTTGCCTCCATGGCTAAGTGGCTTAACCCCGACGATGCCGTGGACACCCTGATAGAGTGACTTTGACATAATCAAAGATTAAGGACCTAACCACAAGACAACTGTGATGCCTCAGGTCAAAAGACTAATTTGCATTATCCCAACCATGAGTTCTCATGTGACATGAATATGAGAACTCTTCGTTGATCGTGTTCAGTGAACTCATTCTCTATTGAGCACCTACGTACTTGTCTTGATGTCACACACACCAATGACTCGAGACTAGTCACTCTCCCTGAGAGAAGACATAGCACGTACTGATCTTAACGGACTGTCAATGCCCAATTGACAATCCTATGATCAGGAACGTTTAGGATGTGTCAACGAAAGAATGGTCTCATGAATCTAACTTCTTTAGATCGCATTCTTCCAATCACATATTCCTTGGACTTATCGTTTAAGCATATAACATTTATATGAGACGGCTCAAACAATAATGTTTGCCCTTTAAACTACATTAGTTTGAAATGTCCGTAAAGTATCATCATATGATTGGTTTTAGGGCACATTTCCAACACTTACAGAGTTAAATGATCGCTTCAATGAAACAAGTATCAAATTGCTCATTTGTTTGGCTAATTTGAGTCCAAATGATTCTTTTGCAGCTTTTGACAAAGAAAAGCTACTTTGCCTTACCCTCAAGATTTTACTAAGCAAGACCTATTGGCACTTGAAGATCAACTCGATATTTATGTTCATTATATGTGTTCGAGAAGTGACTTTTCTCAGTTGCAGAGCATTAGTGATCTTGCTAAGAAAATGGTGGAAAAAATGTTGCATCAAGTATTTCAATATGTGTATTTACTTATTGAATTGGCTTTGGTTTTACCTGTTGCAACTACATCAGTGTAGAGAGCATTTTCCACCATGAATATCATTAAGAGTCCACTCCGCAACAAAATGGGGGATCAATGGTTAAATGATAGCTTAGTTGTTTACATTGAGAAAAATGTTTTTTCTTGTATTGACAATGAAACTATCATGACACGTTTTCAAAGTATGAGATCCCGTTGTGGACAAATTTAGTATTTCTAGCTTGTTTAGCACAAATATTATGAATGAAAATTGTAGTTTGCCATTTATTTGTTCAATGATAATTTCGTCTTTTTTTTTTTTTTTGGAGCTTTTATATTGGGACCATCCTAAGTTAAAATCCTGGATCCACCACTGCCTAGACCATATGGGATTGGTGCTGGATTTTACCAGGAGTGCTGGGACATTGTCAAAGATTCGGTAAGTCCAATGATAAAAGATTTCTTTCTTAATATCTCGAGTCTTAGGCTAATTAACCATACGAATATCACTCTTATCCCAAAGGTGGATAATATGGAAACAGTTGGTAATTACAGACTTATTAGTCTCTGTAATGTAAGTTTTAAAAGTATTATGAAAATTATCATTAAGAGATTAAGACCGTTATTGGATTGTTGTATTTCTGAGTCTCAATGGGCTTTTGTTCCTGTTCGCTTGATCCATGATAATATTCTAACTGCACATGAAATGTTCTTTAGCTTTAAAAGTAAGAGAGGAAGGGTGGGTTCCATGGGCACCAAGATTGACCTTGAGAAGGCCTATGACCTCCTGAACTAGGACTATATTAGATCTGTCCTTTTAAAGTTTGGATTTGCTGAGAAATGGGTTCAGTTGGTTGTAGTGTGTTTAACGTCCACTTTATCCAAATCAATGGTTCTGCACATAGGTACTTCTACCCTTCTAGGGGTATTAGACAAGGCAACCCGTTGTCGCCCTATATTTTCATCCTTTGTAAGGAGCCTCTTATTCGTCATCTTAATTTGCTAGCCATTAATTCAAAAAACCATGTAGGTATCCTCTCTTCCCCGGGAGGGTTTAGAGTTTCTAATTTAGTGTTCGTTGATGACTATCTTTTATTTGCTAAAGCTACTTCTAAAGGAGCTAGAAATATTATCTAGGTGTTAAATTTATTTGCAAAAGCTTCTGGTCAACAAATTAATTTTCACAAACCTTCTCTTTATTTCTCGGATAATACAACTTCCCATCTGAGAAATGCTATTGTTAATATTCTTTAAATACAACATAAAACTACAATAGGTAAATATTTGGGGACACATAACATTATTTTTTGGAAGGACTCGGTAAACGAGCAAAAGCTTTTTAAGAGAGTCAAACAGAAGTTAGCAGGCTGGAAAGCGAAGACGATATCTAAAGCCGGCATACTCACTCTTATCAAATCAAATATATCAGGTATGCCAAATCATCTTATGTCTTGTTTTAGTAATCCCACTCGGATGACAAAACGTTTAAATAAGGAATGTAGAAATTCTTTTGGGGAAGTGATCGAAATTTTGCTCCAGTAGCTTGGAACAACATTTGTAGATCAAAGGATTAGGGTGGTCTTGGTATCCACCGAGTTGATTATTTTAATAATGCTTTCTTGGCCAAATTAGGCTGGAAGGTGCTGAAAAATGAAAAGAACTGGCTGGTCCAAATAGTTAGACGTAAATACTTGAAAAGAAGCGACTTTCTTAATTGCAAGATTAAGCAAAATCATTCTCTTGCTTGGAAAGGCATTCTTCAGAATAGGAATATTCTAAATATGGGTTTGAGAAGGGTGGTGGGTAATGGTAGGGAGATCCTCTTCTGGTCGCATTGTTGGGCTTTTTCTTACCCGCTGTTCTACCTCATACTTTAAACGCAAAGACAGAATATCAACTGGAATTTAAGGGTTAGTGATTTTATTGATGATAACCGTTGGGATACCAATAAATTACTAAGTATTCTGGATGCTGATATTTTAAGGAAAAACTGTCTTGTGACCATTCCCTTAAGGGACACCAAAGACTATGTTATTTGGATTTTTTCTTCCTCAGGGGAGTTCTCGATTAAATCTGCTACATGGATTCAAGGTAACAGTAACTAAACTGTTAATTGTAAAAAATTGTTAAACAAAATGTGGAAACTAACGATTCTGCCAAAATTCAAAATCTTTTCTTGGCTTTTGATCAGTGGAAAATTAAATAAAAAAGAGAGGCTTGGTAGGTTTATCCAGTCTTTAGATAAGTCTTGCCCTGTTTGTGGTAGGGAGGAGGAAACTCCAGTACATCTGTTTATTAGTTGTGAGTTTGCAGAAAAAGTGTGGTCACTTTCCTCGTTAAATTATGGGTTGAGTACTTGTAACCAGTGGAATAGCATGAGTGAGTGGCTGGATTCTCTTTGCTGTTCTGAAAAGAAGGATTTGAGTATTCTAAGCAAATCCCTTTTAAATTGCTGGCAAATTTGGAACAAGGTGTTCCGAAGTGTGATCCCACTCCCGACTAGATGTGTGTCTGTGGCTGCCAGGTTGGTCTGGATTACTTTTACTCTTTTTTTTTTTTTTTTGAACGCCCAGAAACCCATAAGATAGAAGGCCTACAAAGAGGCAAAAACCAGTACAATATACAAGTGGTGACAAGGGGATAACCACAAGGACCCCTCCACCAAGTAGAGGTGTCACCCCCATCACCACCACACCCAACTTAATGAGGACAAGGAAGCCCGTCATTATTCAACACAAAGACCAACGAAGATGGGGGCCTATCGACCCACACAACATCACACATCTCCGTAAAACCACACGACGCTATCTCGTGAGCCACGCCATTAGCATTTCTAGGCACCCAAGACCAACGACACTCAAGGAAATTACTTCCTAACTGCTTGACCCGGGCCAGCACAGGGAAAGCCTCCCAATTTCCCTTGGACAGCGAGGTAAAGAGACAAGAAATCGCCTCAAGGGAGTCAGATTCAAGAATGACATACCTTACACCCAAGTCTGCTCCGAGCAGGCACCCATGCAACAATGCAGTAGCCTCCGCAACAACTGCAGAAGGAGCTTTTAAAGCATACTGCGCTGCAGCCACAAACTTGCTTTCCATGTCCCGCACAATCACTCCGACAAAACCCATCTTTGAGGCCTTGGACCAGCTCGCATCCACATTAATCTTCACAAAAGGAAAGGCCGGAGCACACCACCTTGCATCCCGGGAGTCCCTCCCGCCGACGCCCCCTCTTCTAACCCCATCCAAAGCCTTTGCACCAAAAAACGAACTCACAGCTGCAGATACAGCAGCCAAGACTTTAGAAGGATTAATGGACACCCCATTGAACACAAAATCACAGCGAGCTTTCCAAATACACCAACAAGTAAACACAATATAAGCTCGCCGCCACCCAGCATCAGCAGAGATGCTAAAACTCGGAGAGAAGACCGCCTGAATCCAGTCCAACCAATTAGGGAGAGACAGACGATCCACTTTATAACCCAAAGCCCCACCAAACCAAATTGGTTCGACCCAAGAGCAAGCAAGGAAAATGTGCTCAATAGTTTCATCATGGCTGCAGCAAATAGGACAGGTAGCGGCCAAAGAGGACCTGCGACGGTAAAGGGCTTCCCGTGTGGGAAGACAGTTATGCACAGTAAGCCACATAAAATGTCGCAACTTGGGAGGCACCTCCAGATTCCAAATCCCCTTCCATAACTCCTTGGGAACCTCACGAACAGAAGGCCGCTGCTTATCCCTCACAGCAATCGATCTAGTTTGCAACCATCTGTAACCCGACTTGACCGAGTAACACCCATTCTTGCTCAGATCCCAGATAAGCCTATCCTTACGACTTAAATCCCCAAGAGGCGTCTCCTCAATAGCCTGCATAGCCTCCCCCGAAATGATGCGAGAATTATACGCGCACAAATTAAACCCTCTTTTTGACAATTGTAGTATGGATGTAAGTAGGGATCGTTCTGGACCGGGGATTAGGAGGGATTGTTAACCACTTGGATTTGACTTCAAAAACGTAAAAACAAGATAAAACACTAAACTAGACTCAAAGAATGTGAAACTAAACGTTAAAACACTAAGACAAACCAAAAGACTCAAAATGCTTTAAAAACACAAACTAAATTGATTTCTAACTAAATTGAACAATAAAGTAAAGGGGGATTGGATTTGGACGACTTTAAACTAAAAATGGAAACTTGGAAACAAAACAAATTGTAAATATGGATTTGACGGAAATGAATGGATGGGAAGCTAGCTAAGGGGTTCATCTCCACATATGTTATACTTGCATACAAAACGATGTCTAATTGCTTTTCAATAAACCATGAATTCTCAACGCCCCGGGTTAATTAGGTCCGCTTAAATTAACCGTCAAGTTTTCCTTAAGTTAATGAATTGGATGATTGCATACGACAATCCAAAGCATTCCTCACAAGTTCCCTACATGAATTGCATAATAGAGATACAAGCAAGAATCATTAAGCATCATGAAAACTATAAGTGTTGACGAGGCATTCGTTACTATGATTGCATGAAACTTATGCCAAGAATATGTTTAACACGATTGTTTATAAGCAACCTCCACTACTTGTGAATATAAGTTCATAACTATTACGTGAAACTCACTTATATTCTAGCGTCAAATTCATGCATGAAAATTAAGCGTTCATTCTTAATAAACATACATAAATAGGTTATCAATCAAACAGTTAAACAAATTGAATTCACAACTTATGAAACGTAATTAAAAGTAATCAAATCATATTACAAACATAAACATAGTTTCGAATTACCCCCTAGCTAAAAGGGGGGGTTTAGTTCCTCATAACTTTGAAATCAAAGAAACACCTAAACATTCCAACAACTCAAAACTTGAATTGTATGAACGTTTAAGCACTCTTCTCTTCCATTCCTTATACGTACAAAACAAAGAGAATTAAAATGAAACTTTGAAATCAAAGAAACACCTAAACATTCCAACAACTCAAACTTGAATTGTATGAACGTTTAGGCACTCTTCTCTTCCTCGTTGTTGTAGCACAAGGTTTAAGGATAGGTTGGTTGGGGGGATGGAAATGGATGAGGATTGGTGGAAATGGAAGGTGGTTTTTGGATTCTAAGGGAGAAAGGATTGTGTTTGTGGTGTGTTGTTGTGTTGTGAATGAGATGATTTTTGAATGAATGAATGCAAGGGTATTTATAGGAGGAGTGGAGATGTATATGACTATTTGTTTAAGGTGTTTGTGGTTGCAATGATGAAGAATTGCATGTGGAAATAAAAGGGAAAATGTGGTGAAATGATGAAGTAGGAAGGTGGAAATGCATGTGAGATGTTGGAAAGGAAATGGGAATATGAGTAGGCCATGGCATGGGAGTTGTTTTGTTGGTGTAAATGTGCCATGGTTGCAATGATGAAGAATAAAGGGTGCATGTGGGGTGGAATTGAATGAATGCAAAGTGAATGAATAATGAAATGAGTTAAAGAGGGAGAATGTGGTGAAATGATGAAGTAGGAAGGTGGAAATGCATGTGACTTGTTTGTGGAATAAAGAATGAATGGTGGAAATGTGAGTGAATGATGTGCATGTGTGTGAATGCATGTGTTGATTTAAAGAATAGGTATGCATGTGAATTAGTTTGGAAAGAGGTGGGTGTGCATGTGAGATGAAATGCATATGTTTGAAATGTGTAGATGATTATGAGTATGATAAGTGATAAATGAATGATATGTGGTGAGTGATAAGTGAATGGAAATGATAAGTGATAAGTGAATGGAAGTGATAAGTGAAAGGTTTGATAAGTGATAAATGAATGATATGTGGTGATAAATGAATGATATGTGGTGAGTGATAAGTGAATGGAAGTGATAAGTGATAAATGGACTAGTTTAAAGGGCTAGGGTTTAAGTACATAGAATGGGCCTAAAATAGGTTGGTTTGCATGGCATAATATGTTTGATTGGGCTAGAGGTTTTCCATGGCTCAAAGGATTTGTTTGATTTCCCCAAAGAGCATACAAGGCTTCAATTTCGTCCATCCTCTTTGCTCCATGATTAAGCTATCCAATCCATGCCCAAAAGTGCCCCAAATAGCCTCAAAATGCACTTTCTTGATCCCTAAGCCCTTAGAACCTGAAAACACACAAAAGAAGCATAAAGGACTAAAATAACTATGAATTACCAACATAGATGCACGAAAACAAGCTAAGTAAGTCGCCTAAATATGCTCCTATCAAACTCCCCCACACTTAACTTTTGCTAGTCCTCGAGCAAAACAGAATAAAAACAAATAAACAAAACGACACTAAACACTTAAGACACAACCTAAACCTTCCAACACCCGTCTTAGGGATTTCCAATGCACATGACATGTTAGAAATCATCATTCTCACAGATTTTAGTCATCTTCACACTTAAGTACATTCTTAATCATAGTCACCATATACTAGTTCACATTTAAGCATTTAAAACCATATTTTGAATGTAGTAACATGCCTTAGAGAATTTGCTCAATTCCTTACAAGATATGCACTCGATTTTCACTCAGAATTTCTAACTACACACCCTAATCTAGTCATATGTGAGAAGATTGATGTAAACATGAAAACGAACACTCACATATATGTATCACAAAGAACGCAATTTCTGGAGTTAATAAGCATGTTTAGATATGATCTCATGAATGGAATGCTACTACTTAGACGCGAGAACCAGTGACACCATATGCTCATACCAAAATCAAACTTCACAATTGAAATACATAACACTCAAGATTGAAGTCACGGGTTGTAATGGGGCTTGGGGCGTGTGGATAACAAAGAAGGGATATGGAAAACAAAGGTTCTTAAAGAAATAGTGAGCAAGGCAATTGAATCAACTTAGAATTCACTTTTGAATGAAAACTCAACTTTGGAACAAAAAGGGAGACAATTTAGGGCCAGAATTGGTGTTTTGAGCCCTTACTTCAATCACTCATTCTTTCATTTTTCAAGCTCTTTTTTCTTTCTTTCTTTTCTTTTCTGTTTTTCTTTTCTTTTGAAACTCAAAACATACTTAAGAACAAGCATTCCTTCTCCCACACTCATTTTCTTGCATAATGTAACTCAAAAGGAATTCAATTAAGTCATGCTCACTATCTTCTAAGAACAAAGGTGTGGATTATCCTAAACTAGGCTAGGTGAGGATAATGTGGGTTGACAAAGAATAAAGGCTAAACAAAGCTCAACGGGGGTAAAACTTACAATATATACGAAATATGGGAAGTGAGGTTATTTGGCTATGGTGGTAATTACACAACTTCATCTTGAATATGTTATGTAAATCAATAACATGCTTTGAATGAAATGGGCATGAGTTCTAGCATTTGGAACTATATGATGAAACGCCTTCTAAGTAGTAACCAAGCAAAGAATAATGAGATCATGCAACAACTTTAGAAAACAAGAAATCACAGATTATACTCTCCAAAGAACGTTATAGGCTCAAGTCTCTCAGGGTTGTAGCGTTTGTTTGAGTTCCTTCCTTCAAGCATGTTACATAACTAATTTTTTCTTTTATGATTGCATGTGAAGTCATACATTATAACCATAACCAAGCATATACCAAGAGTAAATCAAACTTTTCTCCATGTTTCTAACTCTTTTTAACAGTCATGCAATTAGAAACCAAATCCTTATCATTGTGTTGGAAGGTGACCTACGACACAAAAACGACTCAAAACACTCTTTTTAGGCTTTTCAAAACATGTTTTTCAAATTTTTTTTTTTTTTTTATGTGATTTTCGAATTTTTAAGTCAAAACACACTAAACACACTTAAAAACAGCAAGAAACAACATTTGAAGTTATGGTGGATAAAACCCTACGAATTTGCATCAAAACACTTTAGTAACTCCCCCACACTTAAATCAAACATTGTCCTCAATGTTAAAAACCACACTAAACACAAACAAACATATAAACAACAATTAAACATACTAAACATGGCAGAATGTATCTAACAAAGAGAAGAGTTTAGAGATGCAAATCTGGTTATGGAGTGTTCGTTCCATCTTCTCCTTGGTGATTGCAGTGAGGCTTGGATCTTTGTGATTCCACAGGCTTACTCTTGAACTGCGCTGCTCCCATCGTTGATTTTCCTTTGTGCTACTCTTGAACTGGGCAGCAGGCTTCCTTTGGTCTCCCTCGAAGGTCTGAGCTTCCTCCTCTTATCTGTTTCTTTGTTCAATCTCTCCAATTCGTATTGAAGAGGGTTAGAGGATAGCTCAGCAAAGCTAGGTAAGCAACCAGGGAATAGAGTCCAGATAGACTCCAAGTGCCGGCTGATTGCTTCTTTAACTTTGCCATGCAAGTAATATCAAGGACAAAGGAAAAGACAGGGAAAGAGCATGATATGAGATACCTTTGCTTTTGCCCTTGATGATATGAGATACCTTTGCTTTCGAAGAGGCAGCGAATGAATCCACATGTTTCGATCCACCGTTTCCTCTTCCTCATTTGTACTGCAGGCATTTGGTATCTTCTTTGGGGGATACATCCATGTTTGAAAGTGTGATCTCAAGAAAAGTAGAAGGAGAAATCTGAGCATGTTTGAGAGGGTTGATTGCAGCTTACATTTTCGGCTGAGAAGGAAAATTATGCATTTGTGGGTGTATGCCTTGCCATGAAGGTTGATGTATATAGGAATTGTAATGGCAAATGGCAGTGCGGATGCGGCAATGTCCTCCACGCGTCTTCTGAAAAGCTGGGAGCTTTTGACAAAGTGGCACGCGTCTTCTGAAAAGCCGGGAGCTTTTGACAAAGTTGCACTCGCTTTCTGGAAAGCCGGGAGCTTTCAGCTTTGTCACCCACGTTTGTCGGCTAAAGTGTGGAGCTGATTTCTCGCCTTCCACGCGTCTTCTGAAAAGCTGGGAGCTTTTGACAAATTTGCACACGCTTTCTGAAAAGCTTGGATTGCGTCTGAAGAGCTGGCGATCTTTACGCCAGAAAATCCGGTTTTTGAAGAGCGGTGTCTCTTCAATGCTGAATTGGTGATTGTGTCGCCTATCCTTTAATAGAGGTGATCGATCACCTCTATCTACACACTTTGAAGACTTCCCAAAAATCATCTTCGGCCCGTCGAGATTTTCCTCCATCCAACCTTTTTCTTTTAACTTCTTGAACAATGGCTAGCTCATCCAACCCATCGAACATTTGCTTAGATTTGAGTCTAAGCAGTGACCCGGTCGCGCCTCGTCAGGGTAAGGTATGGTGCCCGTCTTTCTTATCTTCCCATGGCCCTCTTACAGATGAGGACTCTGTGATGACAGATCCCACAACGGCTACGATAGTGGCTCGGAACCTCCTCACTCCCAAAGACAGTCAGCTACTTTCAGGACGGTCCGATGAGTTGGCTGTTCAAGAATCCCTGGCTCTGAGTGTTCAGTGCGCTGGCTCTGTGTCCAACATGGGCCAACGCCTTCTTGCTCGCTCCCGTCAGGTTGAATCCTTGATGGCGGAGGTGGAGAGTCTTAAGCAGGAGATCAAACAGCTTAAGTACGAGAACCGAAGTTTGCACGTACTTGCCAACAATTATTCGTCAGGCATGAAGAGGAAACTTGACGAGCTTGATGACCGTCAAAGGCTTGCAGCTTTCTTCCAGAGGAACCTCTTTCCTGGGTCATCCAGCGTTCCACCAAGGTTTG
Source organism: Pyrus x bretschneideri (assembly GCF_019419815.1). Classification (NCBI taxonomy): domain Eukaryota; kingdom Viridiplantae; phylum Streptophyta; class Magnoliopsida; order Rosales; family Rosaceae; genus Pyrus; species Pyrus x bretschneideri. The sequence continues at coordinate 965,130 of NW_025999837.1, read as the reverse complement.
GGGCCTTGAATGATCTATCTTCGGTGCCTCCCGCTCCTATGCCTTCCGCTCCGATGCCTCTTGCTCCAATGCCTTCTGCTCCGAGACCTCCTGTTCCGATGCCTCCTGCTCCGATGCCTCTTGCTCCGAGAGTGTTGCCACGTAGTGAGGCCTCACGTACACAACCTTTGTGAAGACTCCATCTTTCTGCCATGTTTAGATACAATTGTAATTTATCGAAAAAATCAATGAACAAACTTTGTTTTATTTACTGTATTGGGTTGCCTCCCAAGTAGCGCTTGCTTTAATGTCGTACAGCTGGACAAAACCTTCTTAGGCTCATTTAGGACCCATGACATGGAATTTATCTCTGAATGGCGGGTGATACTTGAGATGATCCGGTAATGGTTCAAATTCTAAAGTGGGTGCCTGGATCATTAACAACATATTAGTATAAAAGAAAATTGAAATTCGGGGAGGCAGCTTACCTGTGTGCTCTGACATAAACTCAAGAATAAACACCACTCCCTTTAAAGTTTCAGGGATATTGGACTTGGCCAGATTGCATGTGAGAATTGGTCCTTGTCTAATGTCCTCTTTGATGCCTTCTACATCTTCTCCAGCCACTACCTTCTCTTGAATCATTCTTCTTGGTGTACAAAGTCCTTTGAAGAATTCAACACCATCTAAAACTTGCTGTGTTCCACCAAGAATTGGAATAACATTTTGAACCTTTGGGAAGGCTTCCACGATGTCCTTTTTACTCTCTTCTTGGTTGGGAATCAAAAACCTGCTAGGAAAAGGGACATTGGGTGGAATAACATCAGAATAACATGGAATTGGGACGTCCTTACTTGTGGTGGGTGGTTTAGAGGGCTTAGGGGGCTGCAGCAAGGGTTGTTCTTCCCTTGCCGTGTGCATGTCTTCTTCCTCCTCCTCAATTAGCAGCTCTTCATCCACTTCTTGCTCTTGAATTTGTTTCATGAACTCCATAATCTGCCCAATTTGCTCCTCCATATCCATCATCTCCTTCTTGTTATTTGCTATCCGGTTGTTTTGATTTTGCAACCCTTGCGAAATAGAGGTTAGTAATTGCATAGCTTGATCACTTTCCATGGACATACTTGAACTTGATTGGAATTGTGGTGGGGGAGGTTGTGGTGGCTGCATAGGTGTTGTATAGAACTCCTCGTAAGGTTGCCAATACGCTTCTTGTTGAGCCTCCTTGGCTTGATTTTGTGACCCCTGCACCAAAGAATTTAATTCATTAAGAATTTGATTATAATATATTGACGAACTTGAATTTAATTGAGCATATTGCATAGGAGGTTGTGGTGGCTGCATAGGTCTTGAATAGAACTCATCATATGGCTGCCAATATGCTTCACTTTGAACTTGTTGAGCTTCCCACCACATAGAGTTTGAATGATCCCTCCAATCTCTTTGTGGACATTGATTGGCTTGAAATCCTTGCCTATATGAAGCACCAAATGTAGGGACACTCTGCATTGTGGTCCTTTCGGCATACGGCGACAATTGAGAAGTAAGATTTGCCAATTGAGCTTGAATACTAGCAAAATCCATATCTTACTTCTCTAGTACCTCAAATCAAAGAAAGAGAACTAGATCAAATATCAAAAGTAACAACAAACAAAGAAAACAACACTGAGTTAGAAACTAAAACGAAAACAACTAAACCAAAAAGAAAAGAACCAAGGGATTAGCAAAGTTGCTAATCCCCGGCAACGGCGCCAAAATTTGATGCGAGAATTATACGCGCACAAATTAAACCCTCTTTTTGACAATTGTAGTATGGATGTAAGTAGGGATCGTTCTGGACCGGGGATTAGGAGGGATTGTTAACCACTTGGATTTGACTTCAAAAACGTAAAAACAAGATAAAACACTAAACTAGACTCAAAGAATGTGAAACTAAACGTTAAAACACTAAGACAAACCAAAAGACTCAAAATGCTTTAAAAACACAAACTAAATTGATTTCTAACTAAATTGAACAATAAAGTAAAGGGGGATTGGATTTGGACGACTTTAAACTAAAAATGGAAACTTGGAAACAAAACAAATTGTAAATATGGATTTGACGGAAATGAATGGATGGGAAGCTAGCTAAGGGGTTCATCTCCACATATGTTATACTTGCATACAAAACGATGTCTAATTGCTTTTCAATAAACCATGAATTCTCAACGCCCCGGGTTAATTAGGTCCGCTTAAATTAACCGTCAAGTTTTCCTTAAGTTAATGAATTGGATGATTGCATACGACAATCCAAAGCATTCCTCACAAGTTCCCTACATGAATTGCATAATAGAGATACAAGCAAGAATCATTAAGCATCATGAAAACTATAAGTGTTGACGAGGCATTCGTTACTATGATTGCATGAAACTTATGCCAAGAATATGTTTAACACGATTGTTTATAAGCAACCTCCACTACTTGTGAATATAAGTTCATAACTATTACGTGAAACTCACTTATATTCTAGCGTCAAATTCATGCATGAAAATTAAGCGTTCATTCTTAATAAACATACATAAATAGGTTATCAATCAAACAGTTAAACAAATTGAATTCACAACTTATGAAACGTAATTAAAAGTAATCAAATCATATTACAAACATAAACATAGTTTCGAATTACCCCCTAGCTAAAAGGGGGGGTTTAGTTCCTCATAACTTTGAAATCAAAGAAACACCTAAACATTCCAACAACTCAAAACTTGAATTGTATGAACGTTTAAGCACTCTTCTCTTCCATTCCTTATACGTACAAAACAAAGAGAATTAAAATGAAACTTTGAAATCAAAGAAACACCTAAACATTCCAACAACTCAAACTTGAATTGTATGAACGTTTAGGCACTCTTCTCTTCCTCGTTGTTGTAGCACAAGGTTTAAGGATAGGTTGGTTGGGGGGATGGAAATGGATGAGAATTGGTGGAAATGGAAGGTGGTTTTTGGATTCTAAGGGAGAAAGGATTGTGTTTGTGGTGTGTTGTTGTGTTGTGAATGAGATGATTTTTGAATGAATGAATGCAAGGGTATTTATAGGAGGAGTGGAGATGTATATGACTATTTGTTTAAGGTGTTTGTGGTTGCAATGATGAAGAATTGCATGTGGAAATAAAAGGGAAAATGTGGTGAAATGATGAAGTAGGAAGGTGGAAATGCATGTGAGATGTTGGAAAGGAAATGGGAATATGAGTAGGCCATGGCATGGGAGTTGTTTTGTTGGTGTAAATGTGCCATGGTTGCAATGATGAAGAATAAAGGGTGCATGTGGGGTGGAATTGAATGAATGCAAAGTGAATGAATAATGAAATGAGTTAAAGAGGGAGAATGTGGTGAAATGATGAAGTAGGAAGGTGGAAATGCATGTGACTTGTTTGTGGAATAAAGAATGAATGGTGGAAATGTGAGTGAATGATGTGCATGTGTGTGAATGCATGTGTTGATTTAAAGAATAGGTATGCATGTGAATTAGTTTGGAAAGAGGTGGGTGTGCATGTGAGATGAAATGCATATGTTTGAAATGTGTAGATGATTATGAGTATGATAAGTGATAAATGAATGATATGTGGTGAGTGATAAGTGAATGGAAATGATAAGTGATAAGTGAATGGAAGTGATAAGTGAAAGGTTTGATAAGTGATAAATGAATGATATGTGGTGATAAATGAATGATATGTGGTGAGTGATAAGTGAATGGAAGTGATAAGTGATAAATGGACTAGTTTAAAGGGCTAGGGTTTAAGTACATAGAATGGGCCTAAAATAGGTTGGTTTGCATGGCATAATATGTTTGATTGGGCTAGAGGTTTTCCATGGCTCAAAGGATTTGTTTGATTTCCCCAAAGAGCATACAAGGCTTCAATTTCGTCCATCCTCTTTGCTCCATGATTAAGCTATCCAATCCATGCCCAAAAGTGCCCCAAATAGCCTCAAAATGCACTTTCTTGATCCCTAAGCCCTTAGAACCTGAAAACACACAAAAGAAGCATAAAGGACTAAAATAACTATGAATTACCAACATAGATGCACGAAAACAAGCTAAGTAAGTCGCCTAAATATGCTCCTATCAGTAAGCCACATAAAATGTCGCAACTTGGGAGGCACCTCCAGATTCCAAATCCCCTTCCATAACGCCTTGGGAACCTCACGAACAGAAGGCCGCTGCTTATCCCTCACAGCAATCGATCTAGTTTGCAACCATCTGTAACCCGACTTGACCGAGTAACACCCATTCTTGCTCAGATCCCAGATAAGCCTATCCTTACGACTTAAATCCCCAAGAGGCGTCTCCTCAATAGCCTGCATAGCCTCCCCCGAAATGAAAGGCTGAAGAAAGCTCAGATTCCACCGCCCCAACTCCGGACAGATAAGAGCACTGACCCGAAGATTTGGAGTCACCGCAACCTGGCCTACCGGCACCGGGCGTCCATGGGGTAAAGAAGGAAGCCATCTATCCTGCCACACCCTCACCTCCTGACCCCCCAAAATATGCCAATGAGAACCCTCCCTAATCACATCCCTACCACATAATAGACTGCTCCACGCCCAAGAAGCATGTCCCCCCTTCTTCGCATCCCATATCGAGCAATGGGGAAAATACCGAGCCTTGATCACTTGAGCCCATAACGAATTCGGTTCAGTTATTAATCGCCAACACTGCTTAGCAAGCAGAGCTTCATTGAATTCCATAAAATTTCTGAAACCTAAACCTCCCAAGTCTTTGGGTAAACCCAAAACCTCCTTTGAAACCCAATGAATCTTGTTGGCACCCTCCTTGCAACCCCACCAAAAACTAGCCACCATCGCATCCAATTCCAGACAAACAGCAGCGGGGAATTTGAAGATGCTCATTGGATACGCCGGAATAGCTTGAATAACAGCCTTAATTAAGACCTCCTTGCCTGCGCGGGAAAGAGTACTTTTCTTCCATCCTTGAAGCTTTTCCAAAATTCTCCCTTTAACATAAGCAAGACCACGCTGTTTCGATCGACCCCAAATAGCAGGAACCCCCAAATAAGTCCCCGGATTGATCACCACCAGCATACCAAGAGCACTCCCCATCTGATCGGCATTCACCTTCGGAACATTTGCCCCAAAGAAAACACTGGACTTCACCAAATTTACCTTCTGCCCAGACGCCTCGCAAAATTTGTCCAGCAATTGTCTCAGATTCCGGCAATTTTCCATATCAGCCCGCAGAAACAAAAGGGTATCATCAGCAAAGAAAAGGTGAGAAATCACTGGACTAGAGCCGCCCATCTTAACACCCTTCAACCTACCTTGGTCCACCGCACCCTGAATCAGCTTGGACAGAACCTCCCCCACCAAAATAAATAAATAAGGAGAAAGAGGATCTCCCTGCCGGAGACCCCTCGAAGGAGCAAAAGTCTTTCCTGCCTGCCCATTTACGAGCACCGCGAAGTTCACCGATGAAATACACCCATTAATTAGCGCTCTCCACCTACTACTGAATCCCATTCTTTCCATAACAGCATCCAAGAAGTCCCACTCAACCCGATCATACGCCTTCTGCATATCCAGTTTAATACCCATCTCAAATTTATTCCTTGTTTTCCTTCCCTTCAGATAATGAAACATCTCATGGGCTATGCCAATGCAATCCTGAATTTGTCTCCCTGCCACAAACGCACTCTGAGTAGGAGAGATGATGTTTGGCAGAATTACCTTCAATCTGTTTGCAAGAATCTTTGACATAATTTTATACGAGTAGTTGCATAAGCTTATGGGCCTGAATTGCGACACAAATTCCGGATTAGGAACTTTGGGAATAAGCACGATATGAGTCTGATTAATCAAACCTGTACCCGCAGAGTCCTGAAACAACTCTCTGACCATCTCAGAAATATCAGCCCTCACTATCTCCCAATAAGTCTGATAAAAGATTCCCTGGAAACCATCAGGGCCGGGAGCCTTAAGCCCTCCCATTTGCACAGCAGCCTCCTTTAATTCCTCGTCCGTGACCGGCGCAGTTAGCGCCTCATTCATTTCTGAAGAGACAGAGGGAATGATGCAATCAAGCAGCGAACCCCAGTTCCGATCCCCGGCCGAGCTAAATACTGAAGAAAAATGATTCTCCACCAATTGGCGCACCTGAGACGGACTTTCCACCCAGTTCCCATTCTCGGCCCTAAGCTTCACAATCTTATTTCTCCTACGCCTCTGAATGGTTGAGGAATGAAAAAACCGAGTATTAGCATCTCCCTCCCTCAACCATTTAACCCTCGACCGCTGGCACCAATAACTCTCCTCTTGTAATCTTAGCTCATCAATCTGCCGAGATAACTCCTTTATCTCATCAAAGTTTGGACCCCAGTCTCGCTGCAACGAATCTAACTGGGATAGAAGATCCTGGATCCTATAACTCTGCCCCTTAAACTTAGATCGATTCCACCTACTTAAACGATACCGGCAGTCGTTTAAAATTCTCACCCATCTATTCACACACCTGCCATTAAACCGACACTTCCAGCAATTCTCCACTAAGTTCTTACACTCTTCCTCCGCAACCCAATACGCCTCAAACCTGAACAACTTCCCTCCTCTCGGCTCTTCCGGATTAGAATTAAGAACAATTGGGCAATGATCCGAAGCCATAGCCGTTCCGTGAATAACATGGGAATTCGGCCAAAGTTGCTGCCACTGCTCATTCGCCAGGACCCTATCAAGCCGCTCCTCCACCCAATCTCCTCTTCTCAACCCTCTCCACGTAAATGAAGGAAAAATTTTGTCCTAGCTAAGAACATGTAAGAACATTTGAATACATATGCAAACTAATAACTCTTTAAAGTAGGCATGCATTCAAAAACAATTCATAAAACCCATGACTTTCAAAGCCTAGTATATGGTGAACCATAAGACTCTTTAACAAAATTAAAGAGAATAAGAATTTAGAGATTCTTTACCCTTGAAGCTCATCCTTGATTACACAAGGGATTCACCCAAGTGGAGGGCCTTCAAGTCACCTCCTTGCTCCTTGAATCTTCCTTGTGATTTCCTCCCTTTTAGTGCTCCTTTTCTTCTTTGAGGATTTGAGGATTTGTTCTCCAAAACACCAAAAGTTTGGTGTCTCTAAGTCTCCACACCAAAGATGTTGTGTGAAGATGAAATGGATGACTTAGGTAAGAAAGATTGCTAGATGTTCCTTACCTAAGGTAATGAGAGAATAGGTTTCACCCAAATTCAATTAGAAACCCCTTAAGGTGAAATGGCTATAAAGATGTATTTATACCACCTCACAATGGAGTGGCAAACTTGCAATTAAGCCAAGTTCACTACCCTTAAGGTTATGGCCGGCCATTAGTTGTTATTGGGCTTAATTGCCCATTTTGTTTTAGTTGTCATACAACTTAAACATAATGGGCCTTGTGGCCCAAAACGTTTTTGTGCCCCGAAGCCCAAAACTAACTTAAACGCCCAATACGAACGTTTCGTATAATTAATTAACTATTTAATTAATCTTGACCATTCTTCAATTAAACCATTTAATTGCATATCCATTTCATATAATTTCTTCACTTATATCTTTACTCGGTGTACGATCCATTAGGTTCCAATTAGCGAGGCAGTGGGCGATGTTACTCTTAACTATCGATTGTGAATTGAAACCACATTTCAATTCTCCCTTAAATTAGTGTTTGCTAATCTTTAGGGCTTCCACAAACCATGGGTGACGCCTAGCAGCATGTCATGGTTACCCAAGCTAAGTAGAAGTGGTTGGAGAACCTATCCAGTTACAACTACAATGCAATACGGTCCTTCTCTAATACAATACTCTTAATCACATTGTTTGAGTGATAGTTTGTTTCATGTCTACTATCCAATGTGGTACTTCTTTATATGATTCAATCGAATAAGATTTGGAACATCTTCCTTAGTCATATTCATATGCTTTGGCCAAAGACTCTCGAATCATATCTTAGAGTATTCTCCTTCCATCATGGAAGGTTAGAGATCCCTTGTTGTACATTCATATGCCTACATGACTAGATAGCTTGACCCCAACAATGCCGTGGACACTCCAATGGAATGCCGTTGACATAATCAAAGATCAAGGACCTAACCATTAGACATCAATGATGCCTCAGGTCAAAGGACTACTTTGCATATTGCAACTATTGAGTTCTTACATGACATGTATGTTCGAACTCTTGTTTGATCGTAGTTCAGTGTACTCGATTACTCTTTCGAGCACCTATGTGTTTGCCTTAGTGTCCAACACCAAATGACTTGAGACTAGTTCATACTCACGCTTTGAGTCGACATAACACATACTAACCTTAGCGGATTGTCAATGCCCAATTGGCAATCCTATGGCTAGGAACGTTTTAGGAATGAACATAAGAGAAAGGTCTCGTCAATTTAACTAACTTAAATCACTTGTCTCTTAGATCAAATACATTCCTTGGATTCCCTTATTGCTTAAACACAAGATACTATAAATAGTGATTAACAATAAGCTTTGCCCTTCTATTAAACATATAAAAGTTTAACACAATAAGTATTCCAAAAAGCTATTACATCAAATGAGTGGCTTTGTGGGCATACTTCCAACAGTAAAGGCCGGCCCTTGGAATCCCAAGTCCGTCAACAGAGAGGAAGACATAAACTCATCTAAATACCTTGGCCTGTTATACAACACCTCAACACCACCAGACTTCTCATGATCCCACAAGAACTCGTTGAAATCCCCGCCACAAATCCAAGGAATGTCCGTGGGTGTAAAGTGATTAACCATCCAGTCCCAATACATATTTTTCTCCGCTCTATACGAAGTCCCGTACACACCCGTAAACCGACACCATTGCGTTTGTCCTTTAACTCTCATCACAGCATCAATGATATGCTTGGACGAAAGGATAATATTAACCTCCAAGTTATCCTCCCACCACAAGCTCAACCCACCAGAGATTCCAATTGGCTCAACGTCAAACCCATGTAAATAGCCCAAACGCCTCCTCACCCCAATAATTCTATGATCTTTCATCTTAGTCTCGGATAAAAAGATCATAGAGGGTCTCTTCTTGCGAATTAGCCCATGGAGAGCCCTAACTGTCGTGTCCGACCCTAGCCCACGACAGTTCCAAAAGATATAATTCATGGCTGGCCTGCGGCTGTTGAAGGCCAGCCGCCACCGCCCCGAGCCATCGAACCCGTCTTCCTTGTCACCAACTTTCCCTTAGCAATATCCGACCCCTCTTCCACTACCACCTGTCTTTCATTTTTTTCACTTCTTTCTTCCTTATCTGCACCCGCCTTAAAGACCGCCCGTTCCACCGTTAGGCACCCTTCCTTGAAGTTCAACCTCCTCCATAACTCTGCCACCCTGTCTTGGCGGCTCTCCTCCGTGGCCGGGCCCTTGAGTTTCTTCAGTGGAGCATGAATTAACACCATATCCTGCACTTCCCCACTTCTTTTACTGCCCCCTAGTGGATCATCACCCATGGCAGGCAGATTATCATTGACCCCCTGGAAATCGTCCCACTGTCCATCCCCCACTGATTTGAATCTTTCCATAACAGGGCTTGACGACGTATCCTCTCCCTCCACCCGCATTCTTCTACGCCACTTCCTTTGACCTGTGCCGTGACTCTTAGACGCTCCCCCGATCTCCATGGATTGATTACTCTCCTTCCCTTGCAAAATCGGACTCCGTAGACTTCCATGATTCATAGTAGTTGTACTGCCATGTCCCCGCACCGCACCGGCCTGCCGGCGTTCCCCCCTGCCCACATACACCACTCTCGTAGAGATCGCCACACCACTCTCGTAGAGATCGCCACATCCCTTACCGGCGGTGCCTTCATCCACTCTCCATACGCCACCGCCCCTTCTCCAGACATCTCAACAGAGCATTCAGTATTGATATGCCTTATCCGCCCACACGTATAGCAGAAATCTTGGAGCCGTTCATACCGAAATTCCACCCAGGTTTCCTTATCTGAGTCCCTCCTAATCCAGCATCCCTTGAAAAGGGGCTTCTCCGTATCCACTAAGATTCTTGTTCGCACAAAACCTCGAGCATGTCCGGGATCCTCCAAGGCTAAAAATTTCCCAGCCTCTTTGGTTACTCGCTGAACGTTCTCAAGAGAAGCCAATCCCAGCGGTAATCCCCGAATTTGAACCCAGAAAGGTACTTCATCCAACTCCAGTTCCTCTAATGCGAGCTCCGGGGGCCATCTCACCACAGAGAACACTTTCTTCATCACTGCCCAGGGAACCTGCTCAATGATTTGTGAAGCTACGTTATCATCTTTAACCGATATAATATAGATATTCTCCCTTACCCATTTTATTTCCACCTCACCCAACTCTTTCCAAGCCGCTCTGAGAATATTCCTTACACCCCATTTGTTCAATGGTTTATGTGTAAGGACTTTCCCCACCAGTTTAACTCCCTGCTCCATAGTTGATAACTCCAGTGCCTGGTTCAGTTGTACCACCAGCTCATCCACCCCAGTATTCGCCATCCCCTTGTAATACTGCTGCCACACTGGCCCAGCCTGATGCGTAAAGAACCCTTGACTGTCTGTGATCTCCTTCAGACTGCACAACAGAACCACCCAGTTTACCCACTGCTTCCTTTCTTCGATTCGGCCAAGTAGACAACTCATCACTAAAATTCTCATTAAAGCATCCAAACGCCCGAATTTATTTCTAGTACACCAAACTTGTTTGGACAGACCCCCTACGTTCCTCGCTTCAATAGTCCGGTCTACATCGTTATTAATTCCAAGTTGATTACTTTTACTCTAATGCCAAGATAGGGGACTCAAATTCGAAGACGCCTGAAAGTCTTATCCGCTGGCGGCCTCCTGATCAAGGTCGGCTTAAGCTAAATTTTGATGGTTCGGTGGCCCAAGGTAAGATAGAAGTGGGTTTTGTTGTAAGAAATGAACAAGGATTGACGGTGGGTGCTGGAGCCTGCAATGTTGATGGGGCCACGATATCGATTGCGGAGCCTTGGGCTCTGAAGGAGGGCCTTCTTTTTGCTAGGAAGAAAGATATCAATAATCTAGAAGTCGAATGAGACTCCCCTTTGATTATCAATCTGGTTACTGGGGTTTGGAAACCCCCTTGACACCTCCATTCTACTATTTACTGAAGGCATGTCTTTAGGAAAGCTAATTTTGTTGCTGATAGTCTGGCTGATGTGGGAGTTACGGTTTCAAATCCCCATTTTTTACTGTATTGGTTATGGTTGTACCAGAGGATTCTCCTTCTAATTTTATCTTTTTTTCTATAAAAGAAAAAAAAAAGAAATAAGGGTTTTTCTACATACGTCCTTAGAAGTGAGGACAGATTTTTTAGTGTGATAGGAATACAAGGTGGCACACCACATACAAGGTGGTACTATACAAATTGTGAGATATATGTATTCAAAAGTTAATAACTTAAAAAATACAAATTCCCACCACTTGTACAAAAACACGTGGTTTACCACTCATATTCCGGTCATAATAAAAAATTTCTTGGAAGTGAGAGCTTAACCTGCTACTCTTTTATATTTTGATTCGCATGTGTGTACGTGTAGGCTGATATTAGACACCAAATGATTGGTGATTTTTGGGGTACGTTCGAAGCAAATAGTTTCCCAATATCTTGGAAGGTTCTCATAATCATTTATTCAAAGGAGGGAGTTGATAATAATCAAACATATATTCAAACGATATTTTAATCTAATCTTAATTATATATGAAATATTCAAACTTAAATTTAGAGAGCTCCAACAAATTCACAATTAGAATTAAATCCCCACTAAGTTGGCTTCAAACTCCACCTACTAACCAATAATCCAAACCCCACGTTTTTCATGTTCTCTGATAATCAAACCTCAACTTCACAAACTAACTCTTGGCTTGTAGCGATTAGAAGGGATAATTCCGTCAATGGCTGACTCATCTTCAATCTTTAACTTGGCTATCCTTCCTTTTATTTATTTATTTTTTTTTTTTTAAGAAATATGGGACAACCGGTGGCAAGTCACAATTATTCACCTCTTTCGGACTCGGAGAGGCTATGGGGAATTTCAGTCTACCTGTGGTCACAGTTAAGCTGACTCACCGGCTCGGAGCATCGAATCCGAGGATTTCCACATTTTTTTTGTTTATTGAGGAGCTGCACACTTGCTGTGGTTGTCATAGCTAATTCACCCTTAGAAAACTTTCTTTTGTTATGTTTTTATGCTTTTATTTATTAGTGCGATTTTATAAGTTGCTCCGACCAACTACCATAACTTACATGTAATTCTTCTCACACGGGAATTTGAATCATTCGACATAGAATATTATTGTGCTAAGCCCAACCCAAAGTAGTGAAGTAATTATATGGTAGGGTGTGCGCTATTAGTGTGGTGTGTCTTTTGTTAATTGAGAATTTTTTAATGGAATTTAGAATATAAGTCACATAGTGTATTATTTTTAAATGTTATAATAAGGATCGATGATATAGTTGATATATCCAACTTTTAGAATATATATTAATAGAAAACATGTTGACATAAGGGCGTAGACTGGGGCTCTCCGATAAACAAAAAAATGTGGAAGGTTCTGGATTTGATACTCTGAACTAGTGAGTCTGCTTGACTGTGGTTATGGGGAAGGTGAAATTCTCCATAGCCTCTCCAAGCCTTAAAAAGGTGAATAACCGTGACTTGACACCAGTTGTCCACCTTTTAAAAAAAAAAACTTAAAAATAAAAAAAAAAACATGTCGGTAGACTTTGAGTGAAATAGTGGTAACGCCTGGTAATGCCACATGACCACGTTATAGGTCCAACGAAAAAAGAAGAAAAAAAAAAAAAAAAGTGTTTGTGGGGTCAGGTTTCAAGCTGGTGGCTGAGTAGGACGTAGTACGAACTACGAACCTTTCAATGTGACGCAAACTGACCGCCCATATTTATAAACACACAGCAAAGTCTTCTCCTTCTCTTCCTCTCTTCCTCCCTCCCTCCCTCCCTCCCTTAACATTCCCAATTACGTAATTTTAGACCCAGTTGAACATTTCTACGCTCCATTTCTCAATCTTCCTCGTCGATCAACCCAGTCATGATCCCTGAATAGTACTCTCTCTCTCTCTCTCTCTCTCTCTCTCTCTCTCTCTCATCACCAATTGTATGCATGTCTACATGTTTTTCACGTTTTTCACGTTTTTCTTATAGCTGAAAATTCCTGTGTGATTGATATCTGGTTGTTTCCTTTAATTGGATTTGAATTTTGGGTATGTGGGTTGGTTCTTGATTTGCCATTTTGGTGGAAGAAACTTCTTACGAAATTTAATGTTGGGATCCCATTTCATTTCAAAAACTCGAAACATAAAATATGAGTTGTGATCCACGAACTTGCTAAATAAGATGAGTATCTTAGGAACCTGTGAAATGATTGTGGCTTGGTGCGTTATTAGGCACCTATAATCTTTTTGATTGATTTCATGGAATCCAGATCTTGACTTCCTGTATAATTTCGTTCCAATGCAATAAATCAGATACACATGGCATATTATCGGTTAATCACATTAGTTGTCACAGAATAAGTGTAGTTTGTTATTAAGATTTGATGATTCATGAACATTCTTGAGTTCTTTGCGTAATTACTTTAGCATAAAGTTTGAGGTTCCAATTAGTTCTCTTCCCCCATTTTGCAGTGATTATCTTTTCAAACTTTTGCTCATTGGAGACTCCGGCGTTGGCAAGTCATGCCTTCTACTGAGATTTGCGGTAAAAGTTTAACAATGTTGTGTATAGGGCGATGTTTTTCTTAACATATATATGCCACCCTTCGATCATACAAGCACATAAAATTCTTCTCTTTATATTTGTATGAGTGCAATTTCGCCTCACCACCATTAACCAAGGTGCAGCATTACCGCCTCACTTATCGTGTGCTGGATATTATACACTATGGCTAATCTATGCAGTTGCATTTCTTCCTAAAGTTTAATCATCGCTAACTTGTAGCACTAGCATGCGTGGCACCCGCGCTAGTGATCTGAGTTTTCGGTCTTCTGTTACAACATTCTGATGACCAGAAGAATGCTTTTATTCTGCATAGTGCACTCTAAATTGGCGGTGACCTTCTTTGAAGCTTTATTGACGATTCCACTCACTTTCTGTAGGATGATTCTTACATCGACAGCTACATAAGTACCATTGGTGTTGACTTTGTAAGTAAAATCACATATGATAGCATTTCTGATATCTGGTTACTTTGATGTCATGGCAGTGATTTCATCTCTTTGTTTCCTCTATTTAGAAAATTCGAACTGTGGAGCAAGACGGGAAGGTTGTCAAACTCCAAATCGTAAGTATGTTTATTATTAAGCCCGGATTGGATTGAAATCAAAGTGCATTACCGGAAAATATGAAATCTCCGTTTCTTCTCCGTAGTGGGACACTGCTGGTCAAGAACGTTTCAGAACAATTACAAGCAGCTACTACCGCGGTGCCCATGGCATTATCGTAAGCATTGATTCACACCTTTATATCCCATAACGTAGATTTTTGGTTCTACAAGCTTTTCATAGGATTCTCTTCGTGAATGTGGTATTTTGCAAGTATTTACCAGATTCTCCTGACTCTGTTGCTAGCTTGTCTATGATGTCACGGACCAAGAGAGCTTCAACAACGTCAAGACCTGGCTGCAAGAAATCGATAAATTTGCGGTTGGAAATGTGAACAAGCTCTTGGTTGGAAACAAAAGTGACTTGGCTGACAAGAAAGTGGTCTCTTCTGAAGCTAGCAAGGTATTTGCGTTACTAATTAATCTTTCGGTGAAATCAAACTGTCATAAGTTCAATACACGTGCATCGTTGATCTGCTTAAACATTTCTAACTTACGTTGTTAAAATTTTTCTTCTCCCCCATCCCCCGGTTTTTAGGCATTTGCCGACGAGCTAGGAATTCCGTTCTTGGAAACGAGCGCCAAAAATTCGACTAATGTAGAGCAGGCATTCATGACTATGGTTGCTGAGATAAAGAACAGGTGCGTTCCTCTTAGATGTTATTTTTTCTCTATGAATCCATGATCCAAGAGTAATTCAGTCTCCGTAACATTTCCTTTTGCTTTCGGGTTGCAGGATAGCAACGCAACCTATGAGTGCCAACAAACCATCCACCGTGCACATGCGTGGACAACCGGTCGCCCAAAAGACCACATGTTGCTCATCTTGACTCGTCCGTCATGGCGGAGTGCATTCTGGATGGTGGTCGGACGTTCCACAGATTTGCAGAACATGTGGTTTCTGTATTGGAACCTTCAGACAAGCCAGCTTATAATATGTACAGCAGATATTCATGATACTTGGTTCCACCTTCATTCGTTCGTTTAGAAATTCAAGAAGTTACTCAAATAATTCAGTTAACGACGCAGTTCATTGTAACGTCAATATTACCACACAGAATTTTATGTTATATTCATTTGATTGGATACAACATGTCCAGGAGAAAAAAAAAACCCTTGTTTTGTTTATGCTTAATGTAGGTGCTTGCAAATATGAACTTGTAATCTCTTCCATTTAGTTGAAAAAAATAATCCAACACTCATAATTTCGATATCCACGAAAATTATCCAAAACAAACTGAATATAATCTCAAAATCCAAATACAACTGAGCTTCGAAGGACAACACGATCAATCCAAAATCATGAAAAATAACCCCCTATAACTCACTTCCTGCCATAGACTCTAACAGCTTGCCTGTTCCTCTTCTTGACACCAGACTTGGCAATCTTGAGGCTCTTGTGAACAGCACTCAACCTTGCAAGGGCTGCTTTTTTAAGATCCGGCCTGTAATGGTTATCCGCCACCTGCATTGATGGGGAACACAAAATGAAAAACAGAGACAAATAACGTAAGAGACATCCCAACAAGGCTACTAAAGATTCATTGAATCAATACAATAAAACACATGATGATACTTGAATCTTCCAACACGAGGACTAAGAAAGAGAGTCCAGTGCATAATAAAAAACACAGGCATGCTCAAAAGACAAGCTTAACAAGAATACTTCATAGAAGGGAAAACACTCTAAGTATTCTATGTTACATGTTAAAACTCATCACTGCATCATAAACAGACAAGTATCTTCTTACTAAAACAAGAGGTTTTCACTGAAGGAGCAATTCCATAAATGATCCCTCTAACATGTTAAAAGTTATCACGGCAGCATAAAACTACAAGTATCTTCTTAGAAAACTAATCATTCAGATCCTTGAGAAAACGCATCTCAAATTTTTCACAGAAAAGCATAAAACTTGCCTAAATATATATAGAAAAGATTAACATAGTGATTCCAACCTAATCAAAACAAAATGCCTGCCAAGCGTAACAAGTGTATTTTATTGAACGAACAGTGGGAACAAATTCCCACCACAGAAACATAATAAACGATCCTTCTAACATCTAAGGCTCATCACTGCAGCATAAACCTATAAGATTTTAACATAACAAATTCGATCTAATAAAAAAACACAATGCATGCTCAGAAGCGAACATAACGAAGTGCATTTCATTTCATTTCATTTCAAAAATCTATTAGAAACGATACTTCAAGCATTTCAAGGCTTATCACTGCATAATAAACTGGCAATCCTGGTCTTAGTAAACAATCACGCAGCAGGCCAAATTTTGGAACTTTTATTTACCTGATTCGCAACCGCCTTGGCCATCCTGCGAAACTCCTGCTTCATCACAGACTTATGCAACAGAGCAGCGGGCTTGTTCTGCTTCTTGGTCTTACTTGTCGCCAGCAGCACAGATTGATCTTTGCCCACACCCTGAATGGTCACGGTTTTCTTGTTTGCCAACCCTAGTTGAAACCATCTCTCAATTAAAAACCAAAAAAACCCAATATTTTCTCGGAACCTAACAGAAAATAAATGGAAGGGGATGCACTGAAATGTACCAGAGTGCTTGTAGGAGTGGAGATTGAGGAGGTTGTTGGGCTCCTTGGTGAACCGCACGCCGGCGTGACTCCTCCCGAACTCCTTCACCAGAAAAGAGTTGTTCTTCTTCACTATCTCCCATATCAGTTGCCCTGGAACCGTCGCCATCTCCGAAATTTTGATTCAGCTGCTCAGATTGGGGATTTAGGGTTTACGGAAGAGAGAGGAGAAGCGGGGGTTTATCATTGCCTTTTATAGGTGTGGGTGAAACCCTAATTAAGTTATATTCTTTGGACCCAAGGGGCATCATTCATTTTTCATTATTACGATTATGTCTCCACTTTTTATTCTTTCCAAAATGTAGGGATGGCTTTGGTTTTATTCGTTTCGGCTTTTTATTGAAATCAAAATCAAACTGAAATTTTTTATTCAGTTCGATATTTTTTCGTTTCAATTTTTTTCTTGGTTTAGTTTATTATGGTTAGTTTTCCCCTTTTTTTTTTTTTTAAATAAACCTTTTTTTTTTAATATGAAATTTAGAAAAGAGACTTGTATTATGACACACTCCGACCGAAATCAGGGCGTGCTGGCCATCACGCCCTGATTTCAGTCGGGGTGTGTCAGTTTGGTATCAGATCCTAACCCTGGTCGCATGTGTGCCGACGAGGACGTCGGGCCCCTAAGGGGGGTGGATTGTGACATCCCACATCGCCCAGGGAAGTGATCTTTAAATGTATATTCTCATCTCTACCTAGCACGAGGCCTTTTGGGAGCTCACTGGCTTCGGGTTCCATGGGAACTCCGAAGTTAAGCGAGTAGCGCGCGAGAGCACTCCCAGGATGGGTGACCCTTTGGGAAGTTGCTCGTGAGTTCCCAAAAACAAAACCGTTAGGGAATGGTAAGCCCAAAGCGGATAATATCGTGCTACGGTGGTGGAGCGAGCCCGGGAAGTGGTCCCACCCAGGCCGGGATGTGACATATTAGTAGACTAATAATAAAAAAAATATATGGAAAAAGTGGGATGGTACAAGATCATATAAACCAATCTTATTCTATCAACAACCTCAATTGCAAAAAAAAAAAAAAAAAAAAAAAAAAAAAAAAAAAAAAAAGAATTGATCACTATATCTATTCTGAATGCAGAAAAATATAGAAGCTCTTCCAAGTTCCAAAATAGACTAAAGCACATCATTTGCATACTCAATATAAATTGGCTTATTAGAAGTTGTCTTCCAAAACTTTCCTCTATAACCAATGAAATAACTTCCCTAATTGAACCAAGTATGCTCCTTGAAAAAGCCCTAGACTTATTTTCAAACTTGGCAACAAAAGTTCACAAAAGAAACATTATAGGCACATTTATAAAGTGTAAGGGCATGTTTGTTTGCCCTCATTAAAGTTCATTGGATTAGATTGCTTTGCTAAGACTACTAATCCCTTGTTTGGTGCAAGCTGGACTAAATTTAAATGAGATTAAGTTGAACTCGTTCTGATTAAGTGCTTCACTAGGTCATCCAAGTGAGACCCCACATAAAGCATGGGATTGCTAATCTCATCTCCAACATTGTCTGCAACTCCTACTCCCTTACCCATGCCCATATCTAAAAGGAGCGTTTTGATATAGGCGTCTCGGTTTTGAATTTTTTAGACTAAACATACACTCCTTTTAAAATTTTGATCAAACATTTTCCTAAAATTTTGGTTATTAATTTCAACTTTTCACATAAGTTTAATTTTGTTTAGAATTTTAGTTCTTCACAACTTCTCCTGGACAGTTCATTTTCTTTTTTTTTTCTTTACCTATTATCCTCGTATCTTTGCATTTATTATCCATCTGTATGCATTTTTTTTATTGTTTGTTATACTTTTTATTTTATTTTTGTGAATATAGTAGAATATTTATAATAATAATAAATTGTAAGATTTGATTACTTGAAAAGACCCAGCACATAATAAAAATTTGTTTGATTATATAGCTACGTCTAGTTACCTATATTACGTACACATTTAGTTTGACAGTGGATTTGATTTTTTGTATTTCTCAGTACATTTGAAATGTAAATGTATCGAAGGGCTTATCTGATAGAAACATTTGGTTTTGTGGTACATTTGGGATTTTTTATGCATTTGGTTTTTTGGTACATTTGGAATCTAAATGTACCAGAAGGGTTATTTGACAATGGGCACATTTGGTTTTATGGTACATTTGGTTTCTCAGTACATTTGAAATTTAAACGTAACAAATGGGTTACATAACCATGGGTACATTTGGGTTACGTAACCATGGGTACATTTGGTTTTATGGGGCATTTGAATTTTTGGTACATTTGGTTTCTTGGTACATTTAAAATCTAAATGTACCAAAAACCGATACTTTTGTTCTCAAATGTACCAAAGTTTTAAGTATAATTTTTTATATATCTATACATGAAATTTAATAAGTAATGTAGTTTTCTTGGGAAAAAAAAATGTATTGAAGACAATTTTTTTTTTGAATGAATGTATTGAAAACTTTTTATTGAGATGATTTAAATAAATGGAAGACTATTAGTTAATTAATTTTTTATTTTAATTTATTAATAAAATGTCATTTAATGCGTAGAAGGGGATTGACAAAATTAAATTCCTATATTATAAGCAATTAGTTGCTAAGCTACCTTATGCCTCTACATAAATACATTTAAATTATGGACGTGGAAATTAAATAAATGGAAAGTTATTGAGGTTTGGTCAAAACACCGTAATCAAATCTTTAAAAATGATCAATGCTTAATATAAAAACCATAGAAAAATTTTAGGGCATTCTAATTTTCCTATCTAAAACCCACCCCTCACCCACTGCCTAAAATGTCAAAATCCAACTCCTAAAATTTGAAACAAAAAATGCAAAACCCCCATAAGCACATGTGGATGAATCCCCCAAACAAATTCAAAACAAAAACGTAAAATCACAAGAAAATCCCGAGATTTTTCAAGAAAATCAGAGGAGGCGCTGGGTGGAGAACTCTGATGAATCCTATACGCGAATCCTTTACATAAGGAAAAGAGGGAGAGGTTAGGGGAGAGGGGAGGGAGATGGGTGGGGGAAAATAAGGAAAGGTATACGGAGAGAGTAAGGGAATTCTAGAAAATGGTGAAACCGGATAAAAAGAGGGAGAGGAGAGGAAGAGTGGCAGAGGAAAGAGGAATACATTAAAGAGAGAAGCTAGAAAAAAAAAAAAAAAAAAAAAAAAAAAAAGATGCTGGCCATTTGAGTGAGATGATTCTAGAAATAAATAAAATAATAAAATAATAGTAAAATATATTAATACATAGATTAAATAATATAATATTTTGAGTTTGTTAATTATCCTATTTCTTAGTCTAATACTGTATCAAACACTTCACTAAGCAGATCCAACTTAGTTCCTGAAGCTAGTCCAGTTTGAGATAATCTGGTGCAACAAACGCACCCTACAGGAATTCGATTCAGTTTGGTTTCCAAACCTTCAAAACCGAAACCGAACCAATAAAGTTTGGTTCGGTTTTTCCTTTTTCAATTTGGTTTTTTTTGGGTTTTCGGTTTCGGTTCTATGTTCAATCCTTTTTTTTTCGGTTTTCAGTTTTTTGAACCCACCCCTACCAAAATGTCCTCTAATTTTTTTTTTTTTAACAAACAATTAAGGGAGTGGGCTAAACCTCACACTGGACTAGCCATAATAATGTGGTTCAAATTCACCTTTGGCGAGAATCAAACCTAAGACCTCTCACTTACAAATGACTAAACCGTAATACTAAGTGTTTATATGTCCTCTGATTTTGTTGACCCGTTTGTTATTAAGGGTAGACTTGGCAAACATGTTAGGTTTCTGGTCGTGTTAGACATACACGACCCGTTTTGTCAATAAGTTTATTGGTTATCAGCATGATCTGATAAGATTCAAACTTTAACGTTGAAATTTCATGTTAAGTATAATTTTGCGATCTAACTAGGATTAGGAGTGGTTAATTGAGTTAGGTTATTCAAGGAATCATTGATGTTTATCTTGCCTCCATCTCCACTATCCCAAACACCAAGGGCGCTTTTTGTAACATTTTGAAATTGCTTTTCATTTTTCAAATGCATAAACACTAAGTGGGGCAATTCTTTAGACAACCCGATCAACCTGTCCAACCCAACCATGATGGGTTAGATTGGGTACGTTTTATGCTGGAAATATATATGAAACTAACATTAAACCCTAAAACAAAATATGGTTAGATCAAAGAACTCTAACCTGTAGTAATCATGATCTCAGTTTGAGAATAGGATTCTTCTACTCACTCGAGACCTGTATAATCTTATGGTGATAGTCCCAAACGAAGAAGTGATTCTCTGTGAGTAGGGAATCCCACTTATATAGCAAGGTTTATTCAACTTCCATCTATCGTGGGAGTTGGTTATTGACGCCATTGCCTACACTTTCAGTTGTGGATGAGTGGAAGCATTACGTGCTTCAGTTAGAAACACTTAATGATGTTAGCGTGCTAACTCACCCTTATCACTATTGGTTGAGTCTAATAAGGATTCTTACATTCTTCCACTTGGACGTAAATTAATAGTGTTTTGAATCAACACATTAATCATAAACCATTCCTTACAATCATCTTGAGTTTCACTCAATCCATATTCTATAAATATCTACCAAAAACTGTCTAAAACATTAACTCAAGAAAGCAATGCATATAAAGCTATTGCATTCACCCTGGAATCATAGTGTCTAAAGAATTGTTGTATGATATCAATGATATTAACACATATGTACAATCCATATATGAACCCCCATTCTAATTGTCACACTTTTATTCAGTGCATTTAAATGAGACTTTTTCATCTCATATGTATGAACCTCATGTTGGAAGTATGCCCACAAAGCCACTCATTTGATGTAATAGCTTTTTGGAATACTTATTGTGTTAAACTTTTATATGTTTAATAGAAGGGCAAAGCTTATTGTTAATCACTATTTATAGTATCTTGTGTTTAAGCAATAAGGGAATCCAAGGAATGTATTTGATCTAAGAGACAAGTGATTTAAGTTAGTTAAATTAACGAGACCTTTCTCTTATGTTCATTCCTAAAACGTTCCTAGCCATAGGATTGCCAATTGGGCATTGACAATCCGCTAAGGTTAGTATGTGTTATGTCGACTCAAGCGTGAGTATGAACTAGTCTCAAGTCATTTGGTGTTGGACACTAAGGCAAACACATAGGCTCGAAAGAGTAATCGAGTACACTGAACAACGATCAAACAAGAGTTCGAACATACATGTCATGTGAGAACTCAATAGTTGCAATATGCAAAGTAGTCCTTTGACCTGAGGCATCATTGATGTCTAATGGTTAGGTCCTTGATCTTTGATTATGTCAACGGCATTCCATTGGAGTGTCCACGGCATTGTTGGGGTCAAGCTATCTAGTCATGTAGGCATATGAATGTACAACAAGGGATCTCTAACCTTCCATGATGGAAGGAGAATAATCTAAGATATGATTCGAGAGTCTTTGGCCAAAGCATATGAATATGACTAAGGAAGATGTTCCAAATCTTATTCAATTGAATCATATAGAGAAGTATCACATTGGATAGTAGACATGAAACAAACTATCACTTAAACAATGTGATTAGGAGTATTGTATTAGAGAAGGACCGTATTGCATTGTAGTTGTAACTGGATAGGTTCTCCAACCACTTCTACTTAGCTTGGGTAACCATGACATGCTGCTAGGCGTCACCCATGGTTTGTGGAAGCCCTAAAGATTAGCAAACACTAATTTAAGGGAGAATTGAAATGTGGTTTCAATTCACAATCGATCGTTAAGAGTAACATCGCCCACTACCTCGCTAATTGGAACCTAATGGATCGTACACCGAGTAAAGATATAAGTGAAGAAATTATATGAAATGGATAAGCAATTAAATGGTTTAATTGGAGAATGGTCAAGATTAATTAAATAGTTAATTAATTATACGAAACGTTCGTATTGGGCGTTTAAGTTAGTTTTGGGCTTCGGGGCACAAAAACGTTTTGGTCCACAAGGCCCATTATGTTTAAGTTGTATGACAACTAAAACAAAATGGGCAATTAAGCCCAAATACAACATATGGCCGGCCATAAGATTCAAGGGTAGTGAACTTGGCTTAATTGCAAGTTTGCCACTCCATTGTGAGGTGGTATAAAGACATCTTTATAGCCATTTCACCCTAAGGGGTTTTCTAATTGAATTTGGGTGAAACCTATTCTCTCATTTTCACCTTAGGGGAGGAACATCTAGCAATCTTTCTTCCCTAAGTCATCCATTTCATCTTCACACAATATCTTTGGTGTGGAGACTTAGAGACACCAAACTTTTGGTGTTTTGGAGAACAAATCCTCAAATCCTCAAAGAAGAAAAGGAGCACTAAAAGGGAGGAAATCACAAGGAAGATTCAAGGAGCAAGGAGGTGACTTGAAGGCCCTCCACTTGGGTGAATCCCTTGTGCAATCAAGGATGAGCTTCAAGGGTAAAGAATCTCTAAATTCTTATTCTCTTTAATTTTGTTAAAGAGTCTTATGGTTCACCATATACTAGGCTTTGAAAGTCATGGGTTTTATGAATTGTTTTTGAATGCATGCCTACTTTAAAGAGTTATTAGTTTGCATATGTATTCAAATGTTCTTACATGTTCTTAGCTAGGACAAAATTTTTCCTTCAAGTGGTATCAAGAGCCTAGGCCTAGTTTATGGTGGATCCTTTTGGGTTTTGTGATTTTTCATATTTTGTGATTTAAGTGTTGTAAATGTTACAAGCTTTGTTCTTGCTTTGAATATAAATTTTACTTGAAAATTTAGCATCTCAAATGTTGTAGATGTATTTCATTAAAGCATGAATAATGGAACTAAAAGTTGGTGCCAAGTGTTTTGGGATTTTCGGCCAAATCCAAAGGGTGATTTTTTGGGTTCATGTTAGGCTTGTTAAAATGGTTTTAAAGTGCTTTTTGGAACCCCTAAGTACCCTAGGATATTAACCCTCTTTTGAGTTGTGAAAATTTGAGTTTTTGATGAAAGAAAACATCCATGGAGCTATTATGAGTTTTCATGTATGTTCTTCATATTTCTTGAAGTTCTTATCAAGAACAAAAAGTTTTGAAGTTTTGATTCAAAAGTTTTATGTTTTACATAAAGTCTTGATTATTAGTTGATGGGTGATGATTATGTCAAAGATATAATTTTGAATATTAGTTGATGGATGATGTTTGTTGGTAAGAAATGATTAAATGGTTTTAATTATATCAAAGATATATTTTCTTTTCAAACCATCCCCACCATCTTTAATCTCACCCACCAAAATCCACTTACAAAATTTTATTGTATCAAAAAACTCAATATTTCTATCCATGGCCGGCCACCCCTCTAGTGGGGTGCTTTTGTGCAATTAAATAAAGTTTTGATACTTTTGTGTATTTGTATTTTGGCCCAAAAGTTTGTGTTTTTGCAAAATGGCCCAAATAAAATGAGAACAAAAATTGTTTTGTCTCTTTAATGAGAATTGGATTTTCATTATATTTAGTTCCATTTAAATCAATTCTATGGATCCAAAAACCAATTGTTTAAAGTTGCTTTCTTAGTTAATTTAGTTAATTAAGAAAAGGGTGATTATGAACCAAAGGCCTCGATAATTGAGCTATGTGATTGGCCGATTTACATTATGAATGCTTGGGTTTTAAGTAATGTAGATTTGAATGTAATTTGATTAGTTCAAGTTGTTGTAAAGGGCATAAGCCCATTATTTGTGTTGTAAAAGGGCATAAGCCCTTCTTATTATTTCATGTATTCCTCTTTGTTTATATGTATGCAAATTGGAATAGTTGGGTCCAACGCCCAATAGGAAATAACGGTTTAATTGGATTAAACGCGTAACTAAAATCAACAACTATCTACCTTAAACCCAAGGTCCAACACAAGGCTCGTGTTGGATCAAATCAAACGGTTCATAATCATCCTAAAACCTAATATGACTATATAGTCCATATGAGGATGCAATGCGTTCGTTAGTAGTTCCATATAGTCTCGCTTGTTTCAACGAAACAGTGGGAGTATTATATGCTACTAAATCATATTAACTTGGACCAATAGTTATGATAGGGCCATGTTCTTTTAATATGATTAAAATGTTTTGATGTAGCCCAAAACTACTCCCTCAAATGAATATTAAGTTGATAAACGAGAGATGTTTTGAACATTTCTTCGTAGGCCTTCCACCGTGGTGGGCTCCAATCGTTTGTGACTTGTACACCGGCTTCACCCTATCATGGGGGAGTACAAAGTGCATGCTTGCATTCAGGAGGAGTCCATAAACATATGATGAGGTAAGTGTAGGCAACGAGGATGGCCGATATCATATCATTGTGAGGCTATTCTTGAACCCCTTCATGAACTAAGCATGGTAGGAATAACTTAACTAAGTGCAATGGTGCTGATATCGTATCATCGTGAGGCCACATTCTCTAGAGGCCAAACTAGATGGGTAATTACAAGAGTTGTAAATGAGTAAAGTGTTATTCTCTCATCATTATTTTTGCTAACCGATATTGTATCATCGTGAGGTGGGCTTGGTAATGGTGAGTCTCCCATACCCCGCTAAGAGTTCAATATAACTCTCGAATTCCATTGAGGGATGTGGAGTTTGCCAAAAATAGTGGGTGGTACTATTTGATTCAAGACCCAATCAAGTAGTTAATCAACAATCTAATACGATTTCTGTTATGTTATGTAGTTAACGACATGCCTAAAATACTACCCACCATTATACTTGACAAAATGGCCCAAGACTTTTTCCTTGCATATCTCTCGGATGATTTCACTAAGTTTATTGTAAACTATAAAGTGAATAGATTCGATCATACTTTTAACGAGATGATTGACATGTGCTGTAAATTTGAAAAAGGTTTCAAAAGGGACAGTGGGAGTGAGAATGCAAAAACAAGGAAAAGGTTTCTTAAGAAGAAGGCAAAGAAATCCAAAGGAACATGCTTTCATTGTGGAACAGATGAACGTTGGAAGAAGAAATACAGGGTGCGCATTGCGAGCCTTATAACACGAACTTTTGAAGAGATTATTTCGGTCATAGAAAGTGCTTTTACAGTGAGCTCCAATTCCTGGATATTTGATTCAGGCGCTAGTCAACATATCTGTAATACGATGCAGGGACTAGTAGGGAGCAAGACACTACGCAATGGGGAGATTGTTGTGCGAGTTGGGAACGGCGCTAAAATCTCTGCAAAAGCAATAGGCACCTACATGCTTAACCTACCCTCTGGGGAAGTCCTGGAACTTAAAAATTGTTTATATTTTCCTTCATGTATAAAGAATTTGATTTCTATCTCTAAGCTTTTACGAGATGGGCACTCAGTATTGTTTGACAAAATGAGTTGCACTTTATACTTGAACGGTCGTATTATCTCTCATGGTAATATGATAGAGGGACTTTTTCACCTAGAGACGAATAGTGGGATGCACTGTATTGAAAGCGGGAATACCTCAAAACCCAAAAGGGCTAGAGAAGAAGTTAACCAAGAAAGGATGTGGCATCTTAAACTTGGACATGTGAACCTTGAAAAGATTCGCAAGATGTCGAAAGACGGATATGTCCGCCCATTAGGTAATGACCAGATGGGTACTTGTGAATGCTGTTTGAAAGGGAAGATGACCAAATCTCCATTCACTGGGAAAGGAGAGCGTGCCACTGAAATTCTAGGGTTAATCCACACTGACGTATGTGGACCTATGTCTACTACGTCGAGAGGAGGCTTCTCCTACTATATCACATTCACCGACGATCACTCTCGGTTTGGCTATGTGTATCTTATGAAGTACAAGTCAGAATCCTTTGAAAGGTTCAAAGAATTCAAGAATGAAGTTGAGAAGCAAACTGGGAAACAGATAAAGATCCTAAGATCAGATCGAGGGGGTGAATATCTGAGTAATGAGTTCCTAGATTATCTCAAAGAGTGTGGAATAAAATCACATTGGACTCCACCGGGAACTCCACAACTTAATGGAGTTTCTGAAAGGAGAAATCGAACCTTGATGAACATGGTTCGTTCTATGATGAGTTCCGCTGATCTACCAGTAACATTCTGGGGATACGCTCTATATACAGCAGCTTACTTGCTTAATAGAGTACCTTCCAAATCAGTTTCACAAACGCCCTATGAGATATGGCATGGAAGAAAGCCAAGTCTTAATCACATTAAGATTTGGGGTTGTGAAGCATATGTCAAGAAGCTTGAAGCTACTAAGCTTGAAGCGAGATCAATAAGGTGTTATTTTGTGGGATATCCTAGAGAAACTATGGGATATGAGTTCTACCATCCTGACGACCAGAAAGTCTTTGTCGCCAGAACTGTTATGTTTCTTGAGGAACAATTTGTTCTCAAAGGAACTATAAGTAAAACGATGGAGATTAATGAGATTAATGATGAACCACAAACAAGCACATGACATGTTGACAACCCTGTTCCTGAACCCCTAGCTCCACGTAGATCTGAACGGGTCAATAAGCCACCTAGGAGGTATGGCTTAGACAATGACTTTGCGGAATTGCACCTTCTAGGTGACAATGACACAAAGGAGGACCCTAGAGACTACAATGAAGCAATGTCCGACATTGATTCAAAGAGATGGCATGAGGCCATGAAATCCGAGATGGATTCCATGTATCAAAATCAAGTCTGGACTCTTGTAGATCCTCCAGAAGGTATAGTACCTGTTGGAAATAAATGGGTATTCAAGAGGAAGATAGGCGTTGATGGGAACGTGGAGACTTATAAGGCTAGACTAGTAGCCAAGGGTTACAGGCAACGAGAAGGGATTGACTATGAAGAAACTTTCTCTCCTGTAGCCATGATTAAGTCCATTCGGATTTTGCTTGCTATAGCTGCGTACCATGATTATGAAATCTGGCAAATGGACGTGAAGACAGCCTTTCTGAACAGCTACCTAGAGGAAGAGCTTTATATGGCTCAACCCGAAGGTTTCGTGTCCAAGTCTGAAAAGACTAAGGTATGCAAGCTTCAGAGGTCCATTTATGGACTTAAGCAAGCCTCCAGGAGCTGGAACATTCGTTTTGATACTGAAATCAAATCGTTTGGTTTTACTCAAAACGAAGACGACAATTGTGTTTATCAAAAGGTCGTTGGGGAAGCAGTTGTATTCCTAGTGTTATATGTAGATGACATATTACTATTCGGGAATGACACTGCAGTACTTTCTTCTGTAAAAGTGTGGTTGTCCAAAACCTTCCACATGAAAGATTTAGGAGATGCATCTTATGTACTTGGGATAAAGCTCTATCGTGATAGATCCAGAAAATTAATTGGATTATCCCAATCTATGTACATTGATAAGGTGCTAAGTAGGTTCCAGATGGAACAATCTAAGAAAGGTTTTCTTCCTGTGAGACATGGAATTCACCTTTCTAAGTCCATGGAACCTAAGACTCCTGAAGAGATACGGCAAATGAATACTATTCCTTATGCTTCCGCCATAGGAAGTCTCATGTATGCCATGATATGCACAAGGCCTGATATCGCATATGCTGTGAGCATTACTAGTCGATATCAATCTAACCCAGGATCAGAACACTAAGCAGCTGTCAAGACGGTCCTTAAGTACTTAAGAAGAACTAAGGACATGTTCCTCATTTATGGAGGAGCATCAGAGTTGCGAGTGGAAGGCTATACAGACGCAGATTTTCAATCTGACGTCGATGATAGAAGTTCCAACTCCGGATATGTATTCACTCTGAATGGTGGGGCTGTGAGCTGGAAAAGCAAGAAACAAAGTGTAATTGCTGATTCCACGACAGAGGCTGAATATGTCGCTGCAGCTGAAGCCGGCAAAGAAGCGTTCTGGATGCAGAAGTTCATCACTGAACTTGGAGTGGTTCCAACCATTACGTCACCAGTAACTTTGTACTGTGATAATAATGGGGCGATAGCTCAAGCCAAGGAACCCAGGGCACATCAAAAGAACAAGCATTTTGATAGGCGCTTTAATATCATTAGAAGATATGCTGCCGAGGGGAAAGTCAACATCCTCAAAGTTGCTTCAACCGATAACGTAGCAGATCCACTAACGAAGCCAATGTCTCAAATCCAACTTGACCGCCATATGGAAAAGATGGGTATTAGATACATGGGAGGATGGCTTTGAGTCCAAGTGGGAGATTGTTGGAAGTATGCCCACAAGGCCACTCATTTGATGTAATAGCTTTTTGGAATACTTATTGTGTTAAACTTTTATATGTTTAATAGAAGGGCAAAGCTTATTGTTAATCACTATTTATAGTATCTTGTGTTTAAGCAATAAGGGAATCCAAGGAATGTATTTGATCTAAGAGACAAGTGATTTAAGTTAGTTAAATTAACGAGACCTTTCTCTTATGTTCATTCCTAAAACATTCCTAGCCATAGGATTGCCAATTGGGCATTGACAATCCGCTAAGGTTAGTATGTGTTATGTCGACTCAAGCGTGAGTATGAACTAGTCTCAAGTCATTTGGTGTTGGACACTAAGGCAAACACATAGGTGCTCGAAAAAGTAATCGAGTACACTGAACAACGATCAAACAAGAGTTTGAACATACATGTCATGTGAGAACTCAATAGTTGCAATATGCAAAGTAGTCCTTTGACCTGAGGCATCATTGATGTCTAATGGTTAGGTCCTTGATCTTTGATTATGTCAACGGCATTCCATTGGAGTGTCCACGGCATTGTTGGGGTCAAGCTATCTAGTCATGTAGGCATATGAATGTACAACAAGGGATCTCTAACCTTCCATGATGGAAGGAGAATACTCTAAGATATGATTCGAGAGTCTTTGGCCAAAGCATATGAATATGACTAAGGAAGATGTTCCAAATCTTATTCAATTGAATCATATAGAGAAGTATCACATTGGATAGTAGACATGAAACAAACTATCACTTAAACAATGTGATTAGGAGTATTGTATTAGAGAAGGACCGTATTGCATTGTAGTTGTAACTGGATAAGTTCTCCAACCACTTCTACTTAGCTTGGGTAACCATGACATGCTGCTAGGCGTCACCCATGGTTTGTGGAAGCCCTAAAGATTAGCAAACACTAATTTAAGGGAGAATTGAAATGTGGTTTCAATTCACAATCGATCGTTAAGAGTAACATCGCCCACTACCTCGCTAATTGGAACCTAATGGATCGTACACCGAGTAAAGATATAAGTGAAGAAATTATATGAAATGGATAAGCAATTAAATGGTTTAATTGGAGAATGGTCAAGATTAATTAAATAGT
Organism: Pyrus x bretschneideri; assembly: GCF_019419815.1. NCBI lineage: Eukaryota > Viridiplantae > Streptophyta > Magnoliopsida > Rosales > Rosaceae > Pyrus > Pyrus x bretschneideri. The sequence continues at coordinate 934,879 of NW_025999837.1, read as the reverse complement.
TAATTAATTATACGAAACGTTCGTATTGGGCGTTTAAGTTAGTTTTGGGCTTCGGGGCACAAAAACGTTTTGGTCCACAAGGCCCATTATGTTTAAGTTGTATGACAACTAAAACAAAATGGGCAATTAAGCCCAAATACAACATATGGCCGGCCATAAGCTTCAAGGGTAGTGAACTTGGCTTAATTGCAAGTTTGCCACTCCATTGTGAGGTGGTATAAAGACATCTTTATAGCCATTTCACCCTAAGGGGTTTTCTAATTGAATTTGGGTGAAACCTATTCTCTCATTTTCACCTTAGGGGAGGAACATCTAGCAATCTTTCTTCCCTAAGTCATCCATTTCATCTTCACACAATATCTTTGGTGTGGAGACTTAGAGACACCAAACTTTTGGTGTTTTGGAGAACAAATCCTCAAATCCTCAAAGAAGAAAAGGAGCACTAAAAGGGAGGAAATCACAAGGAAGATTCAAGGAGCAAGGAGGTGACTTGAAGGCCCTCCACTTGGGTGAATCCCTTGTGCAATCAAGGATGAGCTTCAAGGGTAAAGAATCTCTAAATTCTTATTCTCTTTAATTTTGTTAAAGAGTCTTATGGTTCACCATATACTAGGCTTTGAAAGTCATGGGTTTTATGAATTGTTTTTGAATGCATGCCTACTTTAAAGAGTTATTAGTTTGCATATGTATTCAAATGTTCTTACATGTTCTTAGCTAGGACAAAATTTTTCCTTCACCTCATGTCCATGTCAAGCTCCCTGCACAAATCAAACTCATCCAATGTGTTCTTTCGAACAAACATTTTTCACATTAAGTACTTTAAACAGGTTTGAGTCATGAATCAAAATAACAATTCAACTTGAAAGAAACAATAACTTATAAACATGCAATGTGATAAATGCATAATCATAGTTTATGCAGTGAAATGCATAACTCCCACAATTCAGCAGAATCGAAGCTTTCATGAAAACACATGATCTTTAAACACTCTCACTGCTAAAGGTTTTGTCAAGGGATCAACAATCATCCTTTTAGTGTATGTGTTTAACCAACACCTCACCTTTCTCCACATGTTCCTTTACAAACAAATACTTGACATCCAATAAACGAGTTGCTTCAGACTTCTTGTTGTTCTTAGAAAGGAACACAACTACCTTATTATCATAGTATACTGTCAATGGTCTCGCAACGGTATCAACCATTCACATGAAAATGATCAGATTCTTCAACCATATCCCTTTCGTTGTTGCTTCAAACAAGGCAATGAACTCAAATTCCATGGTTAAACTTGCTCATTTCTCCAGGATATTGCAACACCTCCCAGAGAAAATAAATAACCACTCATGGACCTCTTGTCATATGTGCACCCCGCAAAGTTTGAGTCTGTATACCTTACCAACTCTGGGTTTTCAACTTTCTTGTATACCAACATAAAACACTTGGTTTTTTGTAAGTACCTCAAGAATTTCTTTGCCACTGCCTAGTGTTGTTTTCTTGGATTCGCTTGGTATCCACCAAGCACACTTATTGGATTCGCTTGAGTCTGTCTCCTTTACCCATTGGAACTTCTCCAAGTGAACAATTCTGCGTATTGAACTACTGCAACACTCACACAATATAAGCCTTTTGGGAGAGCCCCAATAAGCCCTTTGATATGTTTCTCACCATCTCAATACCTAAGACAAATGAAGCATCACCCATATCCTTCATCTCGAAGATTTTGGATAACAACCCTTTTGTTTCTAACAACATATTCATACAATTGTTGGCTAAACATATGTCATCCACATGTAGTGTAAGAAAAACAAATCTCGAACCACATACTTTAAGATATATGCAGTCACCAATTTTGTTTTCATTGAACCCCAATGCTATCACTTTTTTATCAAATTTCATGAATCATTGCCTTGATGCTTGCTTTGAACCATGTATAGACTTGTTTCTAACAACATATTCATACAATTGTTGGCTAAATGTATGTCATCCACATGTAGGGTAAGAAAAACAAATCTCGAACCACATACCTTAAGATGTATGCAGTCACCAATTTTGTTTTCATTAAACCCCAATGCCGTCATTTTTTGATCAAATTTCATGAATCGCTGCCTTGATGCTTGCTTTGAACCATGTATAGACTTGTTGAACTTGCAAACCATGCTTTCCTCTCCTGCCTTTACAAACCCTGGTGGCTAGTGCATGTAAATCTTTTCATCCAACTCTCCATTAAGGAATGTCGTCTTGACATCCACTTGATGAAGTTCAATTTTATATTGAGCAACCAATACTGAAAGAATTACCCTCAAGCTGTCTTTGGTTGAAACTGGAAAGAAGATTATTATGTAGTGAATTCCCTCAGTTTGAGTGAATCCCTTAACTGCAAACCTCACCTTATACCTTTCTACTTCTCCACTTGAATTCCCTTTGGTTTTAAATACTCATTTACAACCAATTGTTTTACTATCCAATGATGCTTCAACCAAAGTCCACACATTATTCATTTGCATGAATTTTAGTTCATCAATCATTGCCTTCTTCCATTGACTTGACTCATGAGCTCCCATTGCTTCAGGAAAACTTGCCATTGTCTCTTGTTGCTCAAGTAACTCATTGAAAGGTTGTGATAAGGTCCTTATCTTTGGCTGCACTGAGGTCTCCACTGTCTCACATTGATCACACAACACATTAGAAGGTTATGTTAAGGCCCTAACATGCAAGTTCACATCAATTTCTCCAAGTGACTTATTAAGGGCAGGTTTGGTATTGTTGAAATTATTTTAAAATCAGCTTTGTAAAACTGGGGCTAAAATTTTGTTTGGTAAATAAGAAAAAAGTGTTTTTTGCAAAATCATGGATTTGAAACAACATAAAGCAGAAACAGCTCAACCCCTGCTTCTGAAAATATCATTTTTTTTCACAACATAGCAACCCTAAACTAGCCCTAAAACCATAAATTTGAAAATCAATTTGTTGTTGAATTTCATTAACAGCTTCATTGCTGATCCATGTGGTCTCCATCCCTTCAATGTTGTTAGACAAAATATCACCACTCTTTTTGAAACAAAAACTTGATGACTCCATGTGAGAGTCCAATGAAGTTTCACCTCTTCAATAAATTTGGCAGCGCCAATTTCAAATACAAATATTTTCATGGGAAAATATAAGGAGTAAAACTTGTACCCCTTTGTCTCTGCATAAAACCCTACAAAATAATAAGATATTGTTCTTGAGTCAAGTTTCTTCTCTTTAGAATTGTATGCCCTTGCTTTTGCTTGACAACCCCAAACTCAGAAGTGATTGATACTTGGCTTACGACCAATCCACAACTCATAAGGGGTTTTACACATCGACTTCGTTGGAACCTTGTTCAATATATAATTCACCAATTACAAGACTTTACCCCAAAGACGTTGTGGCAACTTTGTGCAACACATCATGCTCCTCACCATCTCTATCAATGTTCTATTCTTTCGCTCAGCGACACCATTTTGTTGTGATGTGCCTGTGATGTATACTGTGCTTGAATTCCACACTACAAATAAATAGCCAAAGGAACTTTCACCTGACCAATCTCATTGTATGTGCCATAATATTCTCCTCCCCTATCTGACCTTAATACTTTAATGGAAAATCTAATTGGTTATATACTTCATTTTAAATATTTTAAAAGAATCAAACACTGAAGATTTATCCTTAATTTAATAGAGATAAGTGAACCTTGAGAAATCATCTATAAAATAGACAAAATAAACATTCCCATAGACAATTTTAACTAGAAATGGTTCGCACACATCTGCGTGAATCACTTCCAAAAGTTTTTGACTCCTAATCGAACCCTTCATCTTTAACTCTGTCATTTTACCCTAACAACAATCAATGCAATTACTCAGGTCGCTTAAATCCAAAACCAACAAAATTTCACTTTCATTAATCTTTCAATTCTTTCCCTAGAAATGTGACCTAGCCTTTTATGCCACAACATTGATGACGATTCACTTATGTGCAACCTTTTTCTTGATAAACATGACTCAACATTCAAACAATTTGAGTTTAGGAAAATTGAACACAATAACTGCCATAAGTCATTCTCCAAAAAGCAAATTCCAAGAACATTATTTGGATTATTTTTTCAAGGAAATTCTGATGCTTTCATCATCAACAATGAAAGTATAACCAGATTTTACAAGTATGGATGCATAAATTAAATTCCACCTAAGTGAAGATACGTAGAGTACATCAAAAAGTTATAAAACATGACCACTTGACAGCTTCAACTTTAGATTGCCTATAGCTTCCATTTCTACTTTAGCTTCAACTTTAGGTTGCCTATAGCTTACATTGCTACTTTATTCCCATTGCCCACGTAGACTTGAAAGACTTCATTTTTTGTTGTTGCGATTCCTTTTGTGAATCCCTGCAAGGAATTGGTGATATGCGTTGAATACCCAGTGTCAAACCACAATAAGTTTGGAGCGACTTTTACAAGATTAGTCTCAAAGCACACAAAGATTTCAATAAAAGAAATACCTTTCTTCATTTTCCAATTCTTGCATTTGTCACAATCTTTCTTCAATGCCCATATCTTTTGCAAAAATAACATTTGACATTGTCCAAATTATCTCTAAGCATCTTAGGCTCCCTAAAAGAGGAGGCAGTTATTGCATTACCATAAGAATGCAGCGGCTTAGAAGTCTTTACCAGACTTATATGCTTGCTATTTACCTTTATCATCTTGAACGAAGTTGATATGGTTGATAGTCTTATACATTTTCATCCTTTCTTTTTCCTAGGCACAAATGGATATGAGCTCATCCAAGGTCCAATTTTCCTTTTGAGTGTTATAGGAGATCTTCAACTAATCAAAAATGCTTGGTAGTGAAGTAAGTGCCATATGAACTACAAAAGCTTCATCCATAAGCACCTCCAAGTCTTCGAGTTTTGCAGTGGTCTCAACCAGTTTAAAAATGTGCTCTTTGACACTCTTGTTTCCATCGAACTTGAGATCTGAGTGTGGCCATCAAGTTCCCCATCTTAGCCTTTTGTAACTCCTTGAACTTTGCCCTAGCAGCCTTCATAAAGTCCTTTGCTTTTGTCACACAAAGTGATTCCTCCTCTCAAAGTCTCACTCATGGTCCTCTTCATGACCATCAATGACATTCTGTTGGCCATCTCCCACTTGTCATGTTTCAGTATTTGCTCAGTGGCTAAATTAAGAGGTTCTAGTTCATCTTCCCTTAGAGCCAAATCGAGGTCCATCAGCCTAAGAACGATCTCGATGTCTTGCCTCCACCTTCATTAAGTGGCTCAATGGAAGACAAACCTATCACAAATGTATTCACTATGGTATGAACCACCATTGTTAGAGATATCTTTTCATGCATTAATTTCAAGTCTTTGGACAAGAATATTTACTGAACAAAGACACTACTTGTGTGACTCAGAACTCTCACCAATTCATATATTATTTCCTTTGAGAAAATATGGACATTGCATGAGTTTTAACATCACTACACCTTTATTAGGTTTCAACTACACATGGAAATCTAATAACTGTAATACATACTGCATATCTATGTTGGATCCAGGGCCTGTTAGATGGCTCTGATACCAAATGTTTGAAATATATATATGAAACTAACATTAAACCTTAGAACACAATATGGTTAGATCAAAACTCTAACTTGCAGTTGTCATGATCTCAGTTTGAAAATAGGATTCTTATACTCACTCGAGACTTGTATACTATTATGGTGATAGTCCCAAACGAATAAGTGATTCTCCGTGAGTAGGGAATCCAACATATATAGCAAGGTTTATTCAACTTCTATCTATTGTGGAAGTTGGTTATTGATCCCATTGCTTACAGTTTCAGTCGTACATGAGTGGAAGCATTACGTGCTTCAGTTGGAAGCACTTAGTGGATGTAACTCCTCAATTATAGGGAATAGTTTTCCACATTTCACAAAACTCAAACTGATTTATGATGTTAACGTGCTGACCCACCCTTATCACTATCAGTTGAGTCCAATAAGGATTCTTACATTTTAAACTTAATTTTTTGACTTTCGAGCTATGACCCATTTGTCCGACATTCTATTAGTAAAAAGCATGCCCTTGAATTTCCAACCTGTGTTGAGCTGAAACCACCCTATTCATAATATTGGTGCACTTTACATTCAGACTAACACCCAAACCACCATTAACACCACCACCACAACCATTACCATCACTTCTACCACCCTTGTCACCATGTTTGTACACCTCAGATTTAGCCTAAACAAGACCTTAGTAAGTGATACTTTGATTCACTTTTAAGAGCAAAAAGAAACTAATTCAAACTTTTGAAACTGAGCATAAACAATTACATTATACTTTCTTATAATAAACCTCAAACGATAAATTATAGTGGTTCTAAATTCAAAACAAGTGTATAACTTCAAGTGTACACAATGTTATTTAAACAGCTACACTAAAGTCTAAGGTGTTCCAATTGGGAACCATTACTTTAGTCTGAAACTAGGGGGATTATGGAACTATAGATAAGCTACAATAACAATTATGATATTTTAATTTATTTACTAAGCTGCCACTAGATTGGGAATTTGATTTTATTTACTGAATTTCTACTAGAAGCGGGCCCAATACATTTCTACCATTGCCTAAAATAAGGGAGAGAGTATAGAGGGATAGGTATGGGTGTTTGATTTTGTGAAAGAAAAGCCTGACATGCAGAGAAGGGAGAAAGTAGGTTTATTATCAGTGAGATTGAGGGATGAGTATGAGATTTTCTGATTTTGTTTCTTTTAGTCGAGACTGACTCACTCCTTCATCACTTGGTTTGAAACACCTTTCTTCTTTTCCCCTTTTTCTCACATATTCTTCACAACTTCCAGCTCTCAAACATCTCACTCTTTGACCTATCAATCTTTTCCAACTTAGGGCTCCCAAATACCCTTTAAATAAGATAAGTCAATATGACGGTTTTTATTAGTTGATATATAAGGGGATTTGAATTCTAACACTTAACTAGGGAGTTGATTGATGAGGTATACTGCACTTAACACACTTGAGGCCAAAATTGTTTTTGGAATGTTCATGTGAATCATAAGTGCATGAGTTTTCTCTAGTGGATCCCTATTTTTCCTCTCGGCCACCCCACTTTGTTAAGGTGTGCCAACACAACTAGTTTGATGAAGAATGTTATTTGTGCTCCAGTATTGTGATCCAGTAATCAAGGCTCTCGTGCATGTATTGAACTTTAAGAAGAGAATGATTTTCTCCTTAATTAAATTAAGTGTTAGGCTTGGTCATGTTGAGAGAATCCACGATTAGCAACGTCGAGCAAATTCGTTGCCCTTGGTTGAGTGATTCCCAAGTTCTATCCTCGTAGAGACGTGAGCGAATCCGTCCCCCCTGGTTGAAAGATTCCTAGGTTATCTATCCTCATCTCCTTGAGACTTCCTTACTTTTACTGTGGCAAGTGGCATCAAAGCAGGTTTTCTGCTGCGTTAAAAGACCATGGGTAATATTTTCTATCCATTTGAATATCAAATAGTTGATTAGATTAGTTTGGTAGATTGGAATTCTTCGTAAATTTATGATGAGTATATTGATGATGATTCATCAAGCTCCAGTGCACATTCTTCGATGGTGACTATGGAACGTCTTGCAAGGGCATTAGAAGATGCATAATTCATATTGAACTTTGATCTTGAGGGGCTTTGTTTTCTTAGTGCTTAGAAAAGCCTTAACCCAAGCCATGCTAAATGGGCGTCTTACAAACATTTCTATGGAAGAGAAGGAAGGTTTTCATCTCAAGAGTCTTTGAAGAAAGATACTATTTATGAATACATTGATTTTATTGGTTTTGATATTTTTAATTGGAAGACTTCTCAAGTTTTGGTTGATTTAGTCAATCAAATGAAGATTGATATCAATTGGATTGCAAGATTTGTCATGGAGCATGAATTTACCATTTCGAGAATAAGGAAATATTTCAAGTATTTATTCGTGTGGAAAGGCAAAAATCAATTTCAAGATTACAATGGAGTAAATGAAGATTTAAACTCAAGGACGAGTTTCTTCGGAGAAGATGATAATGATGCAGTAATCAAGGCTCTCATGTATTTATTGAAATTTACTAAAAGTCTTATGGGTATAGGAACCATCAAATATATTTAATTGTTTTTTTTTCTTTTGAAGAAGTACAATATTCATTGAAGATTGAAATACGTACAAATCAATGATAAGGTGCTTACAGTGGGCCTCAATAAAAACCTTGTCAGGGCTTTCAATCCGATCGAAAGGAAAAAGAGTGTCTCACACCAAATTAACTACTAGTACTATCCTCCAATAATAATTCAAAAATTACATCAGGAGGCTCTTCGAACCAAGAGATTGGGTGATCAATAGTTAGACTAAACCTTGCAAGGTGATAAGCTACCTCATTTGTCTCTCTTCGACCAAAAATAACTTTCCATTGCCTGAACTCATGCAGAAGCTTCCTTGTATCCTCAAACAGATGCCCATAATGACCCATTTTCATCTCATTTTGCATCAAAATTACACTTTATCCTCCCAAAAGCCAGAGTTTGCCAATGAAGTATTCGCACCGAGGAGTGTTGCGATACAGTATCATTCAATTTTTTAAATTTGGCCAGCCACGTTTGTGCTTTGATTTGGGTATCCAACGGAGAAACATCAACAACATTCCAAATAAAGTCATTATGTACCTTCCAAATACTCCAAACTAGAACAAGGAGTAGCTCAAAGCTTTCCTTAGATACTTTCTATGCCATATGCTCCAACCACCTACCAATCCTGCCCTCACTTCCAATAAACGACTGAAGTCCCAACGGACTTCCAAACCACACAGCTGCTGCTCTAGAACACGTTAATAATGCATGTTTTACTGTCTCATCTTCTTGATCACAAAATCTGCAAGTAGCCTCCATAAGTACTCGTCTATTCTTTATATTCATTTTGGAGGGCAACGCATTCATATACCCATGCCATACACAAATTTTCACTTTCCCCGGAACTTTAGCTCACCATAAGGCTTTCCAAAGAAATTTTGTGTTCTCATTAACCGTCGATCCCGTGGGCTCATCACCATTCATTCCCTGGCATGATCTTGCCACAAAATACGCACTCTTAGTTATGAACAACCCCTTTTGTTCTTTTGCCCAAATCAAAGAATCAGCCAGATGGAATTAGCTCAAAATGATGCTCAAAATCAAATCTGCTTCCTCCTTCAAAAACCATCTACACACTAAATTCGAGCTCCACCGAACTCCATCATCCTCTACCATCAAAGATCTCACCGTAAGAAATGGGTGCACCTTTATTGGTAAAGGACTGAGGAGTTGATAGAAATGCTCTCGTGGTAGCCAATTATCCCCCCAAATGTGAATTCATAGACCATCACCCACTCTCTATCTTGCACCTTGAAAAATAATTATTCGAGATGCCACCACACTGCACCAACAATAACAAGAATTAGGTTTAACAGGAGCCTGCAAGAACTCTATGGTATGATAATACCGAGCTTTGAAAATTCGTGCAATAAGAGAATTAGGTTGCACTAATAGTCGCCACCTTTGCTTCGCAAGCAAAGCAAGATTGAAAGCATGTAAACCCTTAAATACCAAACCACCTTTTGGTTTACATAACCGCTGCCATTTCACCCAATGTATTCTATGCTTACCTGCTTCCCTTTCCCACCAAAACTGTGCCACCATTTGGTTTAGCTCATCACAGAAAGATTTTGGTAGCAAGAATGTCTACATCATATACAACGATACTGCTTGTGCCATCGTTTTTATCAAAATTTCCTTACTCGCACTGCTAAGCCACAATCCACGCCAACCATTCAACTTTTTCCATAACTGATCTTTAATATAAGCAAATGTATCTTTCTTGGACCCAGGGGCGGATCTATTAAGGGACCAGAGTGGTCCCGGGACCACCCGAAACTCGGAATAATGGCTGTGAAGATCTTTAAGGACCATCCATGTTAGTGATGTTGCACCAGTGATGATGTGCAAGTGATGTTGCACCAGTGATGCTGCACAAGCGATGTTGCACCAGTGATGGTGCATAATGACTTGGCCAAAATGACATTGTTTTGAGCCAAGTCATTAAAAAAAATTAAAACGTCACTCACATGAGAACCCTCACACAATAGAGCACTCAACTCCTTTATGCGATAGAGCAATCAGAACCTTCACTTTACCACTAATACCTAATCATCTACCGCTCGGCCTTCTCTTGTTCCTTACGGCATCGATCAACTTTCTGCTGCACTTTAGTTTCTGTTCACCGTTGCACTGATAAGCGAGGCGACAATATCTCTGGTGAAAATCTGTAACCCCTTTGCATTTATTCTCCGTGTAAAGCTTTGGTCTGGAGGCTGGCTGCTGGTCCTCTTCTTCTTGGTCGAAGAGGTTTGTACTCTCTTTGACTCTGTCCATTAAATAATTTTGCCATCCACTATCTGATATTAAATTATATTGTGGTGTTAGATATTTAAATAATTTTACCATCCACTATCTGATATTAATTTATTTGTGGTGTTAGATATTTTGTTTAAGAAGTATTTTTATTTTTAATGTTTGGTGGTGAATGGTGAGGAATGAAACTTTTAATGTTTCTTTGAAGTGATGGCAGTATATTTATGGCATGCTTGTCTTTGGCATTCATAATGTTAGAATCCCACGGGCACGAACCTAATTATAAATTTATAAATGAATCTGATTTCTCATTTTTCATATAATATTTTTGTAGTTTCATCAATTGATATAGATTTTTTTATTAATTGATATGTGTAGAAATTAGAAGTATGGAAAGATATTACAAGCGAAAATCATCATCGATTAGTTCGGACAATCATATTCCAAATAGTTCATCTCCAAACTTGGATAGTTCCAATCCTATTCCGAACAGTTCCCCTCCAATTCCAAGTAGTTCTAATCCAATTGAGGGTAATTCCACTCCACAACAAAATGAGTTGAAAGTTGATTTGGATAATCTTGAGAGAGACCCGGGAAAGAGAATTCCAATGAAAGATTATCCTCCAGATATTCGAGATGAGGTCCAAAGAGCACATATATTGATGGGGCCTTTTAGAGCTAAAGATCATGATTTTCCATTCACTTTGCATTCGAATAAAAAGCGACGGTTCGTTGATAATTGGTTGAAGGAATTTCATTGGTTGGAATATAGTATATCTAAATATGCTACATTTTTCTTTTATTGTTATCTATTCAAAGTCAACTTTGAACAATCAGGCAGTGACGTCTTTACTGAGGTAGGCTTTCAAAATTGGAAGCATGCAAGAGCTTATTTTGAAAAACATGTGGGAATGGTTGGTAGCTTTCACAATAAAGCTGTTGAAGCTGCTGGTAATCTAACGAATCAAAAGACACATATTGAAACAGTTGTGGTCAAACAATCAGAAGAAGCTCGTATGGCTTATCGCACTTGCTTGAATGCATCAATTGATTGCACTAAGTTTTTGTTGCGACAAGGTCTTTCATTTCATGGTCATGATGAAAGTGACATTTCAAACAATAGAGATAACTATTTGGAGCTCTTGCAATTCCTTGCGGATCATAATGAGAAAATACAGGTCGTATTGTTAGATAAAGCTTCGGGAAGTCTCAAGCTAATAGCTCATTCAATTCAAAAAGATCTTGTTCATTCATGTTCTATTGAAACCATTCAAACTATCATAAGTGATATGAAGAATGCTAGGTTCTTTTCTCTATTGGTTGATGAGGCACGTGATGTTTCAATGCTAGGTTATTTTCTCTATTGGTTAATGAGGCACGTGATGTTTCTATAAAGGAGCAAATGGCGGTGGTTTTGTGTTATGAGGACAAAAATGGGAAAGTCATTGAAAGATTTGTAGGAATTCAACATGTTCCCGACACCACTTCAAACATAGTAAAGGAGTCTATTAATGCCTTCATTCATTTCAATGAGTTGAGCTTCTCCAATTTACGAGGGCCAGGTTACGATGGTCTAGTAATATGAAAGGTGAGTTCAATGGACTCAAGATAAAGATTTTGAATGATCAACCTTGTGCATTCTACGTTCATTGTTTTGCTCATCAACTCCAATTAGCTCTTGTTGCTGTAGCAAAGGATCATGTTGATGTTAACACATTTTTCCTATTGGCTAATAATGTGGTAAATAATATTGGAGCTTCATGTAAGCGTCGTGATGCACTTAGGGAGATGCAACAAAAAGAACTAATGAAAGCTCTTGAAAATGATTCTCTTATGACGGGACGAGGCTTAAATCAAGAACTAGTCTCAAACGTGCCAGAGCTACAAGATGGAATTCACATTATGGTACTTTGATTAGTTTGATTACTATGTTCACATTCATGGTCAATGTCCTTGAAATGATTATTGATGAGCCGAAGCAAATAGGTTATTGAAAGACATACAATCTTTTGAGTTTGTGTTTCTCCTATTTTTGATAAAATCTATATTGGGAATCACAAATGATTTATCATAAGCATTACAAAAGGATGATCAAGAGATTGTGAATGCAATGGCTTTAGTCAACACATGTAAATAACAACTACTCTACATGAGGAATGATGAGGGGTTTGACCTTTTGGTTGACAAATTATTGTCATTTTGTGTCCAACATCATATTGAGGTTATTAACATGGATGAGACATATGTAGCTTATGGGAGATCGCACCGTAATACCCATAAAGAGACCAACCGTCATCATTACAAAGTGGAGCTCTTTTTTGTTGTCATTGATTCCCAGCTTACAGAGTTAAATGATCGCTTCAATGAAACAAGTACCAAATTGCTCATTTGTTTGGCTAGTTTGAGTCCAAATGATTCTTTTGCAGCTTTTGACAAAGAAAAGCTACTTCGCCTTGCTTAATTGTACCCTCAAGATTTTACGAAGCAAGACCTATTGGCACTTGAATATCAACTCGATATTTATATTCATTATATGCATTCGAGAAGTGACTTTTCTTAGTTGCAGAGCATTAGTGATCTTGCTAAGAAAATGGTGGAAAAAAGGTTGCATGAAGTATTTCAATATGTGTATTTACTTATTGAATTGGTTTTGGTTTTACCTGTTGCAACTGCAGCAGTGGAGAGAGCATTTTCCTCCATGAATATCATTAAGAGTCCACTCCGCAACAGAATGGGGGATCAATGATTAAATGATAGCTTAGTTGTTTACATTGAGAAAGATGTTTTTTCTTGTATTGACAATGAAACTATCATGACACGTTTTCAAAGTATGAGATCCCGTCGTGGACAAATTTAGTATTGCTAGCTTGTTTAGCACAAAGATTATGAATGAAAATTGTAATTTGCCATTTATTTTTTCAATGATATTTTCGTCTTGTTTCTTTTTTTTTTTTTTTGGAGCTTTTATATTGGGGCCAACCTAAGTTAAAATCCTTGATCCGCCACTGCTTGGACCTACTGATAAATACTGGTAGCCCGAGATATCGGTCATGGTACTCCACAGGCTCCATCCCTAGGCAAATCGACTAATAACTGGGCATCCATCTTCATGAATAGAACACTCCTGAATAAAACTCCTGGCAAATATAAAACTATCATCCGCAAATAGTAAATGATGAACACTTGGTGCCCCTTTACAAACATGAACCCCTTGAATTCGGCTTTGTGATTCCCAAAAATCAAATAAAGTCGATAAGCCTTTTGCACATAAAACAAATAAGAACAGTGACAATGGATCGCCTTGGCGAATTCCCCGCTTCGGATATACTAGCCCCAAAGGCTCCCTATTCAGTTTGAATGAATAAGACACCGTTGAAACACACATCATTATCCAATGTATCCATTCATCTGCAAAACCCTTTTTTTCATAATTTGCTCCAAGAAACTCCATTCAATGCGATTATAGGCCTTACTAATATCCAATTTCAGCGCCATTACTTCGTTCCACCCATTATTCTTCCTATGTATGTAGTGTGCAATTTCCGAAGCTACCATACAATTATTGGAAAATAACCTTCCCGGTATAAAGGCACTTTGCGAGGGTGAAATAATTTCCGGAATAATGACTTTCAATTTGTTAGTAAGAACCTTGAAGCAAATCTTATAAATCACGTTACAAAGACTAATCGGCCGAAGTTGAGTCATTTTTGTGGGATTAATTTTCTTTGGAATCAAAGTGGCATGGGTATAATTGATCTTCCTAACCATATGACTCGATGAAAGAACATGTCTTACCCCATCACACATATCTTGGCTGACAGTCTTCCAATGCTTCTGATAGAAACCCAATGACATACCGTCAGGTCTTGGAGCTTTAGTCGGATGCATTTTAAACAACGTATCTTTAATTCCTCATTCAAAACCTACCGTAAAAGCTCTTGATTCATCTTTGCAACACTCTGGGAGTCACAACCCTCAATATGTCCTACACATCCACCGCACCTTGGGAGTCAAAGAGTTTCAAATCCACAATCACTGCTTCCATACCCCTCTTGTCTTCATGCCACACCCCTGCGTCATCAAATAACCCCGGCAAAGCATTCCTTCGCTGTCTTCAAGTAGCCTTCTAGTGAAAAAAATTTTGTGTTTTGATCCCCAAGTTTTAACCAATTTTATTTTGACCTCTACCTCTAGAACGCTTATTCCTCTGCCTACAAGGATTGCAACCGGGTATTTAAGTCATATCGTTAGGCTGTGGTTGTTTCAGTAAAGGGTCTTCCAAATAATGCATTCAACTTATCCTTCGTTTCAGAAATTTCCCCCGAAATTGAACGCTTCGTTGATTTGGCCCAATTAGCTAATTGTAATTGTGTCACCTTAATCTTCTTCGTGACTCGAAACATTGGGGAGCCATGAAACACTGTCCCCGACCCTTGTTGTACCGCAGCTCCACAACCCTTTTCCACTGACCACCATTCCTTATACCGAAAGGTTTTCTCGAATCTAACTTGGTTTTTTGGCATCCATTCTAACAATATAGGTATATGGTCTAACGAATTTGGCTTCAAATGAGAAACTCAAAACCCAGAGAACACATCCATCCAATTCTGCATCGCTACAACTCTATCTAATCTTACTTTAATTCCCCCAAACCGTGTAATGACCCAAGTAAATTTATTTCCAACATACCCCAAATCTTGTAACTGGCAACTAGTAAAGGCATCTTAAAAACTTTCCATTTGACGTTCACTATAGATATCACCAGCTTCATGCTCATGTGCACACAAAATCTCATTGAAATCCCTCATACAACACCACGGCAACTCCGAATTATCACGCAACCTTTGAAGCAAACTCCAAGATTTGTGCCTTTCTGTTTCCGTCAGAAAGCCATAAAAGAAAGTAAGTCTCCGATGATTAACATCACCTATTCCTCCTACCTCCAAATCAATATGATTAGGCGAATACAACCTTAGCAGAAGGTTAGCCTCCGCTCGCCACATAACACACAGCCCCCCAGACCTTCCTAAACTCGAAACAGTAAACATAAAATCAAATTTTAACTGTGATTTTAACCTCTCCATATGCTCCTTCGAGCTCTTTGTTTTGCACAGAAATATCACCATAGGATCGTTAAAGAGAACAAGTCTCTTGAGCGCCCGAATTGCCCAGAGTTTCCAATCCCCCGGCAATTCCACCTAATACAACTCATTGGACTCGGCGGGGCTGATCTCTGTCAGCCTCCGCAGCTATAAAATTCAGTGAAACAGAATCTACATGCCTCTTTGTGGTCTGGAACAACCCATTTTCCTCTTTCTCACGTTGTCCCCTTTTTCCTAACTTTGAAAAGATAACACATTTGGTTTTACTGCCTATATTTGTTCCTGCAAGATGCCCTTCCTCCTGATTGATAACCATGTTCAGATCTCATGTCAAAGATGAATGGTGCTAAATTGAAAGGGTCGGAGTCTATGGACCGAGGAGAATCCCCCGTTCCCTTGCCAATTCTCCAAAGTCTTCACTCGTCAATGATAACACGATATTCTCTTCACCACCCCTGCGTTTATTGGCTTACTCCCTCATCTCCTACACTCAGTTCAATCTTAAACCCAAACAACCGTAATGGATGCCTTATACCTGGCACTATCTCAGCTCTCCTAACATCTATATGCCCCATGTGTTGTCTACCTTGCTCCCTCGGTAAAAAAGGTATCAATGCCAAATTATTGACCTCGTTGTCCTGAGTGTAGATTGCCTCGTTCAAGTCCGGTATTGAGTCATTTCCTATCCCATGTATCCTTGTCTCCACCAGTTCGCTCCCATCCTCATCCATGGGTTCATCTATCTCCTCCGCCAGCAAACCCCTCATTATCCAGCCACATTCCGCGTCTAAACCAAAGCGTTTCCCAGCATGACGTCTATAATCCTTATCAAGCACGTCCATCTAGAACCATCTACCATACGATTTTGCCTTATCATCCAATTGTTGTCTTTCATAGCAATCACATTGGTCTTCAACATGGTCCACTATTCCACAAAGAAAGTAGGTGAACGGTAATTTCTCATACCTAGCATCAATTTGCATTGGCATGCCTTCCAACTGTAAATTCACAAACCTTCTCAACAACTTTCTCACATCCAGTTGCACCAACACTCGAATAATACTACCATACTATTCCTCCTTGCGACTTTGGTCCATCAGGATATATTCTCCCAGCAAGTTCCCCAAAAACTTCCTCATAGGCCGAGCCATATGGCAAAAGGGTAAACCCTTAAAGTGCACCCAAAATTCCTGAAAATAGAGTGGGATCCGAGCTGGGTAAGCCAAATTGTCTGCCTTTCCAAGCACCAATAGATATTGCTTATTATACAACCAAGGCCCTCCTCGAAGAATGGTGTTACGTTCCTACATGGAATTAAATCCAAATGCAAAATGATCATCCTCCAAATCCGTCACCACTACATTTTCTTTAGGATGCCAAAGGTTTCACATTTGCCATTTAAACCCTTCCTTGTTCACCAGTTTGTGTAATAACACCCTTCCCACAAGGAAGATTCTCGATGACTTCAACGTAGTGGTCTCCATCTTATCCACAACAATCACCTTTTGCTCTTCCTTTGTGGTCACAAAACGGCTTGCAAACTTTGCTATCAGATTCTTCATTGCCATGATACTCTTCGTAACCCAACCCCACATTCGCGCGTCGAAAGGAAACACCGCACGATACCCTTACAGAGCCTTCCCCAAACCATGAATTAATCAAAACCCCTAAGAAGGCCTAAACCTCCCTGCATCACCGCACTAAATAATGGCAGCCGGAAACTCAAACGAAATCCCAAGATTTCTGTTCGTCGCTAGCCACTCTCCTAGGGTTTAGGAGAAAGCCTAGAGAGCTTGTTTTGTTTATTTTTCCTGATAAGTAGTCTCTTTTGTTCCTGTATTTAATTAAGTTTTAGAGCAACACAAATAATTAAGTAGCCATATAACAATGTTTTATATAGTTTTGTGGAGTCTAAAAGTTCAATTCGGTACTTAGGTCTTATTTGTATTTGTACTCTTTATAAATATCATGTATTAGAAGCCATTGTTAGACTTGAATGAATTAAAATATTTTTTGCTTTGTGCAATTGAAGTGAGTTGTTTCTCTATCTAAAATCAAGTGTTTGGCTTGGTCGTGTGGGCGAAGCCACGGTTCGCAACGTCGAGCGAGCTCTGTTGCCCCTAGTTGAGTGATTCCCAGGCTATCTCCCTCAGTCATTTGGTTCGTCCTACATCATATTGTGACATGGTGCTAGACATGTATTCGGTGCCTTTATCTGATCTTAGAGTTTGAATTTTGGAACCAAATTGGGTGATGACAAGATTATAAAAGTCTTTGAACATATTGACAACTTCACGTTTAGACTTCAAAAGATACAACCAAGTCATTCTTTTAAGATCATCAACAAATGTTACAAGGTATTTATAATCATCAAAGGACTCAAAAATGGGAACCCAAACATCCAAATGCACAAGTTCAAAAGGTTTACTAGCCATAGACAAAGAGGAATTATAAGGTAACCTAGTAAATTTGGAGAAATGACATGTCACACATGATATGTGATTGACACAAACTAGGAAACAATTTAAGAAAAATTGCTCGGATGGGTGGGCTAGACATTGATGCCACAAGTATGGGTCGTGGGCTTGCTTTGAACTAACATGTAGTCCACTTGATGGTTGGAAATTCTTTGACACGTAGTAAAGAACATTTTGAAAAGAAAAAAAAACTTCACCAATCTTCTTCTTGGTAGTTATGTCCTGAAATATCACGTATAAGGTGAGAAAATTGCAAGACAATTTAAAGTTTTGAGTGATTTTTCCTACGGACATGAGTTGAAATGGAAATAAACGATGGTTGAAATGGAAATGAAGGAACATAAAGAGCTATGGTTTTAACTTGTTTTGAGACTAAATGGATCTTCCCACTACTCATGACATAGACTCCTTTCCCATTGGCATTAGAAACTTTGGATGACATGTTTTTAAAAGCACTCAAGCTTTGAATTTTATTTGTCATGTGATCGGTGGCTTCAGAATCAACGATCCAACAATCATGCATAAGACTTGTACTTAGAGCAGTTGAGAAGGCATTAAGTATGCCTATAGTGTCTCCATGGTTCACTTCTTCAGCCAGAAATCCAGCAAATTTGCCAAGTAAGGCAATGTGTTTCTTAGCTCCAACTTCTGTTGGTTCCTCACATTCAATATTCCCTTTCTTTTCAAAGGTAAGTAGCAAAATCATTCAACAACATAATTGGAGTAGAAGTGAAATCGAACAGGCTATTGTTTGATGAAGATGCTACACTTGTTGCATGGTTTGCTCTATATGATGAGCCTTGAAAAAACTTGGGATTTCCCTTGCTATCATTGTTGAACTTGGGTTTCAATTATGGATGGACTGTCTAGCATCTATCCTTGGTGTGGCCAATCCCAAGGTGACGAATCCCAATGCAATGCTCACATTTCAAACCTAGCCGTTTTCCTTTGTAAACCCTTGGTTCACCAAACCTGTGGCTTGACAAGTAAGCTTGAGACTCTTGCATGGTTGCCTTTGTATCCGTGTTCATGTTGGATGGAAGCACATACGTTGGAGGAGGGAAGCTCAAAGCTCATCAAAACATGAGGTCTTCATTTTCTGGACTCAAGCTAGCAAGAAGTTGGAAGATTTTATCTTCCTCAGCCCATTTTAATAGCACAGCAGCATCTGTAGTCTGCGGACGATAAACATCTAGCTCATTCCACATAGCAATGAGATCACCAAGGTGTTGCATGAAGGACTTGAATTCTTGTTGAAGAGCTGCAACATCTCTTTTGAGCTGGAATATTCTAGCTGCGTTGTTTTGATTTCCATACATCTCCTTCACTTTTTCCCATAGGTGTTCAGATGAGTCTGAAGAACTAAATATTTCTGCAATTTTTTCCTCCATTGAATTGAGTAGCCATGACATGACCAATTGGTCTTTGCATAGCCATGTGCCATAGTTTGGAGAAGTGGCTTAAGCCGAGGTTGGCCCTTCCACCGAGAGCCAAAGTGCCTGCTCTTGACCAAGGCAACCTTTGATTAGGGTTGACGTCACCATCTAAGATGTTTGAAGGAGGAGAAGCAAGTGAGCATTCTGCCCCTTGGTTTACTGAACCTTCTTCTGCCATTTGTGTTGGCTGAAAAACGCACGAGGATATGATAACAAGACGCTGCTCTAATACCATGTTTCAAATTGAAGGGTTTCTTTGGTATTTTATGTGTTCAATTAAGAAATGCAAAGCACCATTACATATAGCAACACAAGGGAGCATACAACGCGCGCGCACATGCCACCCTTGGTCCTTAATTGAAGGGATGGAAAGTCAAGAGGAGGATGAAGTAAGATACACCATGATTAAGGAAAAGAGACCCTACTAAGTCTGCTCATTTGACAATAGGGAACAACTAGGGAACAGCTAGGGCAGAGAAGATTTACACACTGATTTCCTCCCTTGCTGCTAACTGGAATCGATCCATGCAAACACAACACTTTGAATACAAACGGATCGTGGAGTTTGTTGAAGAACAATGGGGTAATTGCGCACCAGGCGTCGTTTCCATCACCCAAAGTACACATGAACAATATCCACGTACCATCGGTGCATCATAGTTCAAAGCAACAGAAACAAAAGATTACAGAGCAGAAGAAAGTTCAATGCATTGATTTTCAGCACAAAAGGTGGTCTCAGTCTCACAAGTAAAGCTGGGAGAATAATAAAGTTACTGAGCCTCCAAAAGAACCTGAATTCATAAAATAAAATAACCAAATATCAGGTCACCAAATGCCTAATACTAGTTACACCTCAGCTAATGTTACATTTATATACAGTGCACAAAGCAGCCTCCGCTTCTACAACAACGCAGTTTCTCGAATTGTACAGATGGATTCAGCCTTAAAACGGCAGCAGACATAACGCTGCTGCAAACTTATCATGGCCAAATAAATGAGAATCAGCAACTAGGATGCAGAAGGGAATCATACCCCTGAATCAAGAACCAAAGTCACCGGAAGAATACATCCACTGCAACATCTTTTTCTCCCCCCAAGAAGCCATATTCAAGCGTTGCTTGATCTTAGAACACGATGTGATGGTCGCGCCAACCCATTCACTGCTTCATTTATCCTACTGAACACTACTTTAAGGGGGATACAGGCTATTACAGGACCCTTCGGCTTTGGAACCAGTGGCTTTCTCTCTTCAGATTGCTTGTGACCAGTCAGTGAAGATAGTTTCCTGATCTTTTTTGGCTGTAGCCCTGATTTCTTTGTTTTGGGAGACCTACTTGGTGAATTTCGCTGTTGCACTGCCAATCCCTTGGCTGGGATTCTTCCAATTTCTTTTTTTGGCTTTACTGCATAGCCTGTTTTACCAACTTCCCAATCAGAACTCCCATCACCCAAAACCTCAACTGTTAGTGGGTGACCAACAATGGCTTTGCCGTTCAATTTACTCATCAGGGAAACCAGCGGAACATGTTGTGGCCGGTAATTGGATTTTACTTCAAGGTTGACATCATACAATGAACCATCGGAGCATGAATTGCGGGCGGTAGAATCTGCCGTCTGATATCTTGCAGGCACTGTGAAGCGAGACTGCCGATAGGGAAGTGATCTCTGAGTTGGACCATCAGGCAATTCAGTAACATGTTTGGACTTTGGTTGTAATGTGCCATTATATGCACTGGAACCACTAATGCCATTGCAATTGACTTTCTGATAAGAACCTTGAGACAATCCATTGGAATGCTTGATGCCTGCCGAATAAGTATTGGATCCATCATCCATGTCCATATATCTTCTGGAGTCATGTGTTCTATCTTTACTTGTTTGTCTTGAATTCCTCTTTCCTTTTAACCGCCACTTTGAACTACCTTCATCTATACTTATGCCGATATCATGCAAGGCAGCTGAACTTGTACAACCAGATTCATTAATTCTTTCATTTTTCAAAGATACAGATTCAGCTTGACGACTTTGACTAGATTGCCTTCCCATTGCACCAATTTGAGGCTTACCAGATGAACAAGCTGTAAGTATAGGAGAACCTGGTAGAAAAATGATGATGAATCAGCACAAAAGAAAGACTAAGCTAATTTATTTTCTGCAATTAGCAAAAAATAAGATAAAGAGAAAGGTAAGAACATTATAAGATCCAAAAGGTTTATAGATCCCAGGGGTGCAGAGGATCCATAACAGACAGTTGCATGAGTGCCCAAATGTAAATAATGCAGGCATATTTGAGTAATACTAAATATAATTAAGATCGAGAAAGAGCTAAAGACAATGGAGAGAGTGGCGGAGTTGCAGGGTACCTAAATGCAAACAATGAAGGCATAATCAAGTAATAAAATACATAACTAATAGCAAGAAAAAGGCTAAACAGAACGGAGAGAGTAACAGAGTTGCAGGGGAACCTCAATGCAGGCATAATTAAATACAAGAAGAAACAAATGGTGCAGAGATACCCCATAGGACTATAAGAGATAAGTTAATAACTACAGACTGATAAAGATACAGACTAAAAGTGCTGTATAACTTTGAAAAGTTTGAATGACCGTTACCTGAAGGGTCTTTTTCCTCTCCAACAAATGGCACATCAAATAGCTTATCATCAGAAGAATCATTCTCCACTATCCCAGATACGCTGGGAATCTCACTGTCTTTCAATTTGTCATTGATAACGGAAGCACCAGAAGCTAGTTCAGGAGCATTTCCATTCTCACACGAAATTCCAGTGTGGTCTGCAGATAAACTCCCTTTTGACTCATTGGATTCTAGTCCGGAAACCCTGCAATTAGATAACCCTCGAAGAGGTAAATCACATGAACTTGGAAGTTGGTCAGGCATAGCTGGAATAGACACCATTGCAGTACTCTCCAACACCTTTGTCAATGGTCGGCTGCGGTTCTTTCTTTTCGAGAGTTCATTAACATTTGCCACTTGAGATCTCTTTCTTTTCAGAGATGAAGTACCTTTGCTTCCATTTACAGGACTTCCATTAGGCATTCCATTCCGAGCGTTCGAATCTAAGAGTGAAGCACCATCCTGTTGAACTTGTTCAAGAAGCCCTCCAGTCTGGACTGACCTTTTTGACAATACACCCATTCCGAGGTCCTCAAGTCCTCTCATGCGCTTAACTCCTTCTGTTCCATCATCCTCTGAATCATTTGGTGTTCTTCTTCTTCTTCCCTGCAGAGTTTGCAACTTAGAAGAACTGATATGATTTGGCTCTTCAAAAGATATACCAGATTGAGATAATTCTGGCCCTGAGTCTGGATTGTCTTCAGAATCACTCACATCATCAACCATATCTTCATTCTCCTCGCTGGAATGAGACATGGCAGGCAATTCTCTGGCTGAGCAACCATTGTCACCACCTGAATTACTCATTCGAGCGCTGAAGTTCAAATCCTCATTGCCTAGACGAGTGTTCTCAATCTCAAGAGCATGGATAATAGCATCTTCCCTCCGTGCATATTTAACTTTTTTCTTATTCCCACTGGCTGCATGGGCCTTTGCTTTTTCAATGCATTCATCATACTCCCCGCAACGAAAAGCTTTCACCCTTTTGGATCTTTCAAGGTTATACCAGTCCCTAAACCAACAGGATCAAGATCAGACAATGTTCATATATCAAAAGAAAGCTAAACACCTACACAAGGAGTTTTTAATCTGTATTAAAAAGAATCTTAAAGAAAATGCCATAATCCTGAACCACAACAACACAATATGCTGAAAATGAAAACAAAAAAATTATCAGACACTGTATGATGAGCCCTGAAAATTAAATGGTAAAGTAAAGCATGGATCAATGACTAACACGTACAGGAAGGTACTATTTTTCATGTAAAATAATCAGAGATAACAAGGATTCTTTCCAAGGTCTATAATGTAGCACCCATCTAAACCGTTTAAAAAGCATCCAACTTAAGCAATGTGCCTCATGAATACCTCAAAATCTAATGCTCTACTCTTCAAGGCTAATCTCTATACATAGCAGCAGTACCACATAAAGAAAATCATCATCCAGTCCAGCAGTTTCACTGTTTGAATTCCCTGACGTAACAAAGCATTCATGTAAGTCTACCTCACATATAATGCCATTAAATGATTGAATTTTTACAAACAGGGTGGCAATTAACTTCAACCTAAGTTTCATCATTTATATGAGTAGAATCAGATTTGAGAAGCCATAACAAGACATTTTTATGATGTATCTGTTCCTGCAAACCATGATTCATTTACTTAATATGTATCTTTCTATGCATTAGGACTGCAAAACAGCTATTCCTCAATTATATTGATGAAAAAGAACCATCCCTCAAGTATGAGCATTTTCTTGTTTCTTCCATACAACACAAGCAGTAGGTATTCATACATCAGAAATTTGCATACACAAATGTATTTTCAAGCTTCAAGCTTATCATTCTTTCGTTTTTATAAAACAACATACCATCTAAGAATTTTTTTTGTTTGCAGAGAATGCATCTCCAATCAGTGCGTAGCTTATAATACCCGAGGGCCACATAGTAAGTGGCAGAGAAAACTAATGTCTCAAGTAACAAGTTCACATTTAAGTGCAAGCTAACCAAATCATTGAGATAATACTTTCAAGCTATAGAACAAGAAAAACCATGATTAAGTGAAATGACGATCCAGTTGAGCTCAACCGCCGGGAAACACCAAAGTAAACAACAATCAATCAACCAAATGTTAAAAAGGAGATAAGATAATGTGAAACAAGGTAATAAGATAGCAACACTAAATCCACCAACCCGCAAAACCAAAATTTTCCGCCAACACTACCCATGAAAATCTCAAGCCAAATGCATCTTTTAATTCCGATTCTACTCAAAAGGTCAATGTACATAACCTTATAGCTGAAAAACAAAGATTGTTAAGACAATCGCAAATCAGTAAGCCAACGGACACAAAGTTCATCCAAGCTAACCAATTAGACAGAAATTATGGTAAGCTTAACGGGGGGGAAAGAAATGTACTCACACGCTTGCGTCATCACGACCGAGAAGCTTCACCGGAGTGCCCGATTTCGGCGAAACCACACAACTGTCTGGCAACTCGTCCAGACCCATTATCCGACCCGGCCACCAGGACCCGTTTCGGCGGCGGACCCAAACCAAACTACCCACCGACGCGTCAATGCTCTTCTCACTAGTCTCACCAGAACTCCCCATCTCAACCAAACCCCACCAGAGAGCGGGAGAGAGAGAGAGAGAGAACAGAAAACAATTGAAACCCAATAAATCTCTGATCTCGAAAAATCAAAATTTCAATCTCCGCCCTCCATTCTCAACCAAATTCGAGCTTTCAGAATCGCCCCGAGGCTCAGTTTCCCGGAAAAATGCAAAAACTCCTCAACCTAAATCAATAAAAACAACAAAACCCAGAAAATATCAGATAAAATTAACTCTGCATGCGACACAAAACCCAGAAAATAAGAATAAAAACCCAGAAATTTTAAATAAATGTTAAATAAAAACCAGGAGATAGAGAAGGACCAGATGTAAAGGGTTTAAGGGGAAAAGAACGCACAGAAGGATCTGAAAAATGCGGTTTTTCAAAAAAAATATTTATAAATTTATTTTCCTAATTTGTATGTTTTCTGGGTTTTGATTTTCTGATCTTGCACTACTGGATTTAGCTCTGAAATATTTTCTTCGAGCTCGCCCGTGTGCGGCTCAAAGTGTACGGAGGCACAGAGGAGGGTGGGGGAGGGAGGAGAGTGAAATACCAAAAAAGCTTTGTGCTTGGATCAAAACCGTACCTTTTTGTATCTCTTTTGCCAGCAGACAGAGAGAGAGAAAATGAGAGTGAGGCAGAAGGAAATACACAGAAAGAAAATAAAAATGAAAAATGGAGGTAGTATTGGGTTACATACGGTTTCCTGTATGCGGTTTGTAGGGTTTCACTTTCATTATCACATATGTTTATACGCTACATAGAATGTGATTTGGATCCAGCATTTTTTTTTTCTAGAACAAACGATATCTACGTTAGGATGGAGGAATGTGGATTTAGCCTCATAATGGGCTAGCAATTATATGGTTCAAATTCGCTTTTTCGAGAATTAAACCTAAAACATTTCACTTACAAACGAAAACACTATAGTATTAAATGACGGATTGTGCATTTAAATTAGAGAATCCATATGATATATCGCCTAGATCTGCAAGTGTGACAACATAATATGTTTATGACAAGAGCTTGCTTAGATCAGATATTTGATGGTTTACTTTTATTATTTTTGTTTCAACATAGAAACATAAAATTTATTATATGAAATCTCACAAGCTATTTTTTCATGTTGTTAATTTGAGTCGTTAATTGTGACAGCCCGTCCCGGAAATATCAAAAAAAACGTACGCGTGAAAAGACTATATTGCCCCTAGTTTGTTTTCTTCACGTTTGTTGGTTGTTTTGAGTTTGGTTGGCATGTTTGGAGCCACACACCACAGCCCTCTTTCTCTCTGTTTCCTGCACTGTCCCGAGTCCCCATTCCTTCCATTTCCTTCGAACGTACGGACACACACCCAAAACCCATCAAACCTCCACAGATCGAGGAAACCAAGACCATATTCGAGCTCGTGAGGCCTGTAGGAGTCCAACCATACCATTTCCAGGTAAGAACTCCATCGTTTTCACGTCGATTCAACGATGTCCGATTTGAGGTACTATTCATGCACACGTGATTCCTCACGTTTTAGGAAATTTCAAGCTTGGAGGTAGCTTGGTGAGGTCCCTAGGAGGCTCGGAGTAGTTCGTTTGAAGGAATTGGACGTCAGGATCGTTGGTTTCGAAGTTGGCCGGAGTTGGATTGATTTTTCAGGTGAGATTTCGTGGTTTTTAACCCTTGAAAGTAGTATGATTGTGTTCCTCTAGTTCTAAGCTTCATTTTGGTACCAAAATCGTGGAATTTGGTTGAAAAACGAAGAAGATATCGAAGTTTAAAGTTTTCGCGATTTTCCGGCGCCGGCGACGGCACCGGAGGCTCGCCGGGGAAGAAGACGAAATATTCCGTCAAATCTGATGGAATATTCCTGACGCCGTTGACGGAATCTGTCAAAACTGACGGAATATTCCCCACGGCGTCAGTTGACGCCGTCAGAGTGCCAGGCACGTGCCTGCGCGTGGCCGGCGCGTGCGGCGGTGAAAAATTTTTCTAAAAATTTGGGGATGTTCGTGAGGTTGAGTAAATCACGTTGGTGTATTCATACACCCCATTTGAGCATTGTATGAGAAGTTATTTCTAAAGTTTGGTTATGTGCTTTAAAATTAACGTTTTTATAGTTATTTCGCATATAGGTGAGACATATCCCGAGGACGAGCGTGGTCACTCGAGGTAGGGGGGTTACGACCCTTCCACTTATCAGTGAGTGAGCTTTTGGTTTTCCGTATATGCCTATATACTTATATTTTCCCAGAAATTGATTTAAATGTTTATTAGTTATATGCCATGCATTATATTATCGTCATTTATGCATCATTAGTTGCATTATTGGGCATATATATTTATATACATATGCATATTTGGTGCTGTGGACGCACAGGTAAGTGTCAGGTAAGTGTTATTCATGTTTACATTCAGTAGCGATTCGTGATGCTTAGAGAGCTCATAACCTGCACCCCCGGTGTTAGTGCTCCCGCCCAGAGTAGGGCACAGTCCTTCACGTGTTGTTCACCTCCCGCACCACACACTCAGCTTGGATCCAAGTTAGGTGCACAGTCCTGTCGTACAGACCACTTTAGGTGGTTCCGACTCGTAGGTGACCCGCGATTATTCGCACAGCCTTCACGTGATCGTAGCACTAGAGCATTTATATGTATTACACCTAGGCCTGTCGTATAGACCACTTTAGGTGGTTCCGACTCGTGGGCAGGTTCAGTTATAGTGATTGAGATCTGAGCTCTAGATGCAGCCGTACAGGTCACGTTAGGTGACTCCGACTGCCAGATTATATGTTATTGATGTGATTTATACCTGAGCACTTGCATTTCATTCTGAGGTTCTGACATGGCATATTCTTGAGCATGATCGGCATATCTATATATATACGTATATATGTTTATTTTCTGGGAAGTATACAGGTTTTACGGCGAGGGATTAGAATCTTGTTTTTGAAATGGTTTTCGAAAAGCTTTGTTTTTGCCCACTCACGCTTTTGTTTTGCGCCCCTCCAGGTTCTAGCTGTTCAGTTGGTTTGGTGGTTTCCCAGAGGGCTTTCCTGGCATTTCTGATAGACGATCACCAGCGTAGGGCCACCTTCGGGTGTACTGTTGTCGTGTCATTTTAGTTTGGACTGCTTTAGGCTTTCTGCTCTGAACTTGTGTCTCACTTACGCTAGCACTTATTACTATTACCTTGTATGCTAGTTTTTATTTATTCGTACTTCTTCTGTTACTATTTTATTAGCTTCCGCACTGTGCACTTGGTTACGTCACCTCTGCGTGATGGCCAGCACGCCCTGATCTCGATCGGGGTGTGTCATTAATCATGTCAGTCGGTATTTTACGAATAAAGATGTTAGATTGTATTTGTTTTTTATAATAGCAAAACACATGTAGCAAAAGCTTTTATTTTATGAATCCAATATCATAATGTTTTTTTTTTTTTTGTCATAATGTATTTAGATAGTCTGAGAATGTAGCATGCGAGATTCTATTTAAATCTAAAAGATGTTAGAAGATTTAAAGAGTATCAGTAATTAATAGGCACTACCGACTCTTGTGATCTCATTTACACCTTAATTTCCCAGTTCCCGTTCAAGATTCATTTATAGTGATGAATGATATTAGAAGTGTTAAAGTTCTAAGTTGCTAGTAATTAATAGCCCACTACCGACTCTTGCGATCTCATGGTACGAAACCTTAATTTTCAACTTCATTTTTAATTTCTCATTCAAAATTCATCTATAATGATGGAAGATATCAGAAGTGTAAATCCTAAGTTGTAAGTAATTAAGGCATTATTGGCTCTTGCAACGCATGTTACTCATTCACGTTTCATCCACTTATTCCTATACATGCATATTTGATCGATTTATCCCTTGAACTTGTATGGAGCTGTCAATTTCCCTCTCTGAACTTTAATTTAAGCCGATTACCACCTTGAAAATTTTAAATTAGCCAATTTCCCCATTGAACTTTAATTTTAGCCGATCAACTGCCTAAACTTTTTATAAATAGCCAATTTCACCCTAGTGTTAGATTTTAAAAAAAAATTCATCCATCTTGATCACAAAAACAACACACGACAACTGTATAAAGGCAAAAAGGATGAAAAATTGAATAAAAGTTTCTAAAATCTAACGCCAGGGATAGAATTGGCTATGGGCTAAAATTAAAGTTCAGGGGTAATCAGCTAAAATTAAAGTTCAAGGGAGAAATTGGCTAATTAAACATGTTCAAGGGGGTAATGGACTAAAATTAAAATTCAGGGAGAATTTGACAGCTCCATACAAGTTCAAGGGGCAAATCAACAAATACCTCTCCTGTAAAAGAACATATAAACCAAAACTCGTGTCGTTCGACCATTAATATATCTATTTAGTGTTAAGTCATGATGAAGTCAGTTGCTTGAGCTTTGAATTATAAATGTGTATGAAGCCCGTAATTGGACACACATTTTCATCAACTATCTTTTCACATTGTTAATTTGAGTCGTTGATCATGTAAGTTGATATTTTACGAATAAAGATGCTAGATTGTATTTGTTTCTAATAATAGCAAAACACGTGTAGCAAAAGCTTTTATTTTAGTAGTCTGAGAATATAGCACATGAGATTCTATTTAAATCTAAATGATGTGAGAAACGTTAAAGCTTAAAGCTGTTAATAATTCATAGACACTACCGACTCTTGCAATCTCATGATATGGAACCTCAATTTTCAAGTTCTCGTTCAATATTCATTTATAGTGATGAATGATATGAAACCTTTTGGTGGGAGCAGCATGTGATAAAACACAACTCGTGAGAAGAAGTGGTTTAGATTCTACGCGGACAGGTATATGTTAAAATCCCTACACTTGTTCCTCATGCATGTCGGGGCCCCACCACATTTCATCGTATTACCTTAGGTCCTTAAATTAATAAATGAATGAATATTCTTTTCTTTTTCTTTTTTTTTAAAAAAAAAACAAACGATATTATCTACTTTAATAAGAAAATAGAGGGTTGTGCTTAGCCTCATAATGAGCTAGTAATAATATGGTTTGAATTCTTCTTCGGCAATAATCAAACCTAAAACCTCACTTACAAGTGAAGAGTGAAGAAGAATATTATTAGGTTGTAGTGCTAAGTCTAATGATATTTCTCTTCACTTATAAGTGCGAGGTTATTACAAGTGAATAAGTCTTTGAAGGAAGATTTGTGAAAAACAAGTTCATTTGAGTAACATCAACAACATGCAATTAACAATTAAAAGACGGAATCATGTTTATATGCACTCAAAAACAAAACTTAACCCATGAACTTCAAAGCCTAGTAGATAGGTGAATCAAGACTCAACTCAAAACAAAGTGAGTTGAGAAATCAATACCTTTGTAGATTCCTCTTTGCATAAGCAAAGGCTAATCACCCAAAGAGAGGGCCTTCATTCCTTGCATCTTAGATCCATGGATTTGGATGGATGAAAAGGTTTCTCCAAGTTCCCAAAATTGAGAACCTCTAAGTCTCCACACCAAGGTAAGATTGGAGAAGAAATAAGTGACCTTGAGGAAGTAAGATTGCTAGATGTTTTCCTCAAGTGTGGCCGGCCATTTCTAGAGAGAAAGGAGAGTTTGTGTTTCTCCAATTTCCCCAAAAACAACCCTTAATCAATTTTGGCTATAAAGTCATACTTATTCCTTAATTCATTTGAGTGGCAAACTTGTAAATAAGTCCAAAACCACTCCTTCTCTAACATGGCCGGCCTTAGGGTATTCATTGGGCTATTTGGGCTTTTGTGAATCATTATTCATTAAGTTGTCACACAACTTAAGTCAATAGACTTGACGTTCGAAGCCCATTGGGCCTTAAGGTCCAAAACTATCCCGAGGTCTTTTAACGAACTTATTCGTTTGATTAATAATCATATTAATTAATCCTTGCCATAAATAATTAAACCATTTAATTATTCTTACTCATCTTCGTTGAATCTTCAATCTCTACCTTACACGGTGTACGATCCATTAGGTTCCTTTTAGCGAGGCAGTGGGCGATTCAAACTCTTTCAAATCGATTGTGAATTGAAACTTACTTTCAATTCTCCCGTTAGTGATAATACACTTTTAGGGCTTCCACAAACCATGGTTGACGCCTAGCAGCATGTCATGGTTACCCAAGCTAATCAGAAGAGGTGGAGAACCTATTCAGTTTTAGGATTACAAATGCAATACGGTCTTTCTCTAATACAATACTCTTGACCACATTGTTTGGTTTGATAGTTTATTCATGTCTACTATCCAATGTGAGTCTTGTGCTTATATGATTACCTTGAATGTGATTTGGAACACATTCCCAAATCTCATTCATACTTTGGCCAAAGATTCTTAATCATATTATAGAGTATTCTCCCTCAAACAGTTTGAAGGTTAGAGATCCCTTGTTGCGCATTCACTTGCCTCCATGGCTAAGTGGCTTAACCCCAACGATGCCGTGGACACCCTCATGATGGAGTGACTTTGACATAATCAAAGATTAAGGACCTAACCACAAGACAACTGTGATGCCTCAGGTCAAAAGACTAATTTGCATTATCCCAACCATGAGTTCTCATGTGACATGAATATGAGAACTCTTCGTTGATCGTGTTCAGTGAACTCATTCTCTATTGAGCACCTACGTACTTGTCTTGATGTCACACACACCAATGACTCGAGACTAGTCACTCTCCCTAGAGAAGATATAGCACGTACTGATCTTAACTGATTGTCAATGCCCAATTGACAATCCTATGATCAGGAACGTTTAGGATGTGTCAACGAAAGAATGGTCTCATGAATCTAACTTCTTTAGATCTCATTCTTCCAATCACATATTCCTTGGACTTATCGTTTAAGCATATAACATTTATATGAGACGACTCAAACAATAATCTTTGCCCTTTACATTTAAACTACATTAGTTTGAAATGTCCGTAAAGTATCATCATATGATTGGTTTTAGGGTACATTTCCAACAGTCTTATGTTAGATTATCGCCATTGTCTGCCAACTAGGGCTGCAACTTGGGTTGGGCTAATCCGAACCCGCTCATATCCAACCCGACTTTAAACTCGAACAAGTAAGTCTTTTTTGTTTTTTTTTTTTTTTGTTATAATCCATCCGAACCTAACCCAATTTCAACCCGTTCATTGATTGGGGTTGAGTTGGATTGATCATTTACCCATTCATCCCAACCCAACGCAACCGACTAACCAAACCCAATCTAACTATTGTAACCCATATCAATTAATGTTCATACTAAACCCAAGTGAGCCAAGTCCAAAAACCAATGCCCATTCTAATTTTTCTTTTTTTGTAAATTACCCTTTATAATTACTTAAGCTTTTAGAAGATAAGAGACTTTGATTAATCAATTCATATTCATAGTCTCTAAATCCTAAAACTTTATAGTATATTGATTTATGAAATTAAAGTTAGCTAGTTTTGATGCTACTTGGCTTAATTTTTTTAAGAATTCTTGGAAACTAAGTTTTTACAAGATTAAACTTGAAAAAGTTGAGCAACCTGAACCTAACCCAAGCAAATCCTAACCCAATTAAACTTAAGCCCATATGAACCTGAATGAAATCGAGTCTGGATTGTAAAAGTTGGGTTACGATTGGGTTGACCTTCAAACCTGTTCGAGTTGTACCCTACCGCCAACTCTCTTTCTATTAGTGTAGATAATATCGTTTGTTAAAAAAAAAATAAATACATAAATGAATAATAAATTGTATAAATCGAAATAATAGATAACGAAATAAGAAGAACAAAACGCAGCGTTTCAGTGGGCTTAGGTCTTCTTCTGCTCGTAGAGTTTAGCGGATTTGGTACGGAGACACCTCGGCTCTGAGTAGCGAGAAGAGTCGAAATCAGAGAAGAATTTCAAAATCATGACGGGTAATTGATGCTAATTACACTATTTTTTGTTGTAAATTTTGTTTCTTTATCGATTTGATGAACTAAAAGGTCGCGATTTAAGTTAATTGTATAACTTTTAGCCGCCCAATGAAGCTGTATATTCTTAATTTTTTTTTAATGTTGGGTTTGTAGCATTGAATTTCTATTGAAGAATGTATTTTAATTAGAATTTTGAAGTTTTCGATTTTTTTATGTTCGTTTTGTAGTTTGTCACTGATTTTGGTATTTTAGATTGCTTTTTGTGGAATTTAAAGTTACCCAGAAACTCCAATTGCATAATTTTTTGTTGATAATAAATGGGATTTTGTTGATATAATTTTTTTTTGTTGAGGTTTTCAGGATATGGGATATGATCGAAATGTGTGATTTTTATCACAAGGCTATGAAATTTTACTAAATTATGTTTCAAGCTATGGAATTTACTTAACTGTGTGTTTTACTACTATGTTTACAGACTATATACAAGAGCAGGAGATGGAAATCGAAGCGTTGGAAGCAATACTTGCGGATGATTTCAAAGGTATCTGCTATGTGGTGCTTCTGCAGACCAACATTTGTTATAAAATTTGTTATCTGTTTTCAGTTTTTATTATCACAAGTAGTGAAATTAATTGGAATGTTCTTTTCTGTTGTTTTCGATATGCCAGAAATACATTCGGGTGAGAACGGGTTAAATACTTCCACGAGGTGTTTTCAAATAAAAGTATCTCCAGTGGTAGGTATCTCCTTCTCTTTCTGTTTGCATTCTACTGGCATAATTGTTATAACAGCCTCATGTCAAGCCAAGAATGTTTATGTCTTCACTAGACATATGTTCAGGTTTTCCTTATGTGTATTTCTTTGCTTTCTTTTCAACAGGATGATGAAGCAGATGAATTTACAACCAATCCAGGTATTTTCTTTCTGCATTATACGATGTCTTGAATGATGCCTTTGTGTTACTTCTTAGTTGGATAACCAACTTGATTTTTTTATTTTTTTATTTTCTAGAAATGTTCAGGAGTTCTTCTTTTTCAACTTTTTGTATTTTGTATCTTTTGCATTTCATTTGGACATAAGCTGTTTTGGAAACTTCTGTTTCAGTTCAGCTGGCTTTGATTTTCTCACACACAGAAAGATACCCAGATGAGCCTCCACTTTTGAATTTGAATAGGTATGGCTCAAAATCGTGCTACTCTCCGCTCTTTATTGTTCGTAAGGATGGAAAGAACTTGATCATTTTCATTGCCCTTTTTCTTCTGGACAAAGCAAATACAAGGTCTACTTAGTACCTTCTTGTAACTGCATATATAAATACTACTAAAAAGAAAAGAAAGAAGTTCGAGAAAAATTATTATTGTTCAGATATAACAGTTCCGTCGGTATTGTGTTATTAAGTAAGGCTGTGCGAAAGTCAGAAGTGCGGATGCATGATGCTTTATGAGGAACTATTCTAATGGTTGATTTTTTTCCCTCTAGTTTACGTTGTATACAAGGAGAACATCTAAGAATTTTGAAAGAAAAGCTTCTGCAAGAGGTAATTTTGGGTACTCATCTAAAGATTAGTGAGCATAGTTTTTATCTGTCCTATAGATGATGTGAAGTTATCTAATTTGCAGACTTTGATTCAATATCTATATTTTTACAGGCATCTGAAAACCTTGGTATGGCTATGATCTACACACTAGTTACATCAGCCAAGGAATGGCTTTCTGAACAATATTGTCAAGACACTAGTCTTGAGGATGCTGAAGCAGAAGAAGCAGCAAAGGATGATGTATGCCTTTTGTCCTATGTCTTGATATCTAATCATCTTGTGGCTATTTGCTTTCTTAATCTCTAAGAATAAATGGAGTTTAGGTCCTACTATTCCTTGAAAACTATATATTCAAGATCCCAAAACCTTGCAAACCTGTTTGAGTCAATGTCCTTGGGAGATAGTTGACTGTACAATGTGCTAGTTAGTTATTCACACTCCAGTGTCGCTTGTATGTATTTAAGTCTTGCTGAGGCTTTTACATGTCTAAAGATAGCTAAGTCATGAAATCATTGGGGTTGTCAATAGAACTGCTAGCTATTCTCTCCAAGAGACCCTCTTTCTTTCTCCTTGGTCTGGATGAGTTGTGTATCTGGAAAGGTGAAGCTTCCAGAAGATTAATCATACTTTTTCAAAGGGTGTCCATCTTTTCTCTTCTGCGTCTTGCAATTTTCGGCGTGAATTTGATGCAATTGGTTGTGAATATTAGTGAAAAAATGCATAACTAGCTTCACACTTTCCTGATGGGATTTACTTTTTTTCATTCAAAGTTGTATGTTTGCATCTCTGGTATGGATTGTTCACCTGAAAAAGATAGTCTCCAGGAGCTGCTTCTTACTTTCCTGCTCCTTCCTGTTTTAGGTAATCATACCACATGGAGAACCAGTTACAGTTGAAACATTTCTGGCATGGAGAGAGATGTTTGAAGCAGAGTTGGCCCTGGAACGAGCCAAGTAAGTATTATTGTTGTATAATTTCAATAAGGTTTTCTTCATTAACTCTCAGTAATTTTGTCATTATAAAGCATGTGAAAGTGGGGATGTTGGGATCAGTAATATCGGTTCGTACAGATGGTTTTGTTTCTGATATCTTTTTCACCAAAAAGTTCTACATTTTGTGAAGAAAGATCTAATTATGCTGGAGAGGCATGAGATGTGGAATTCATTTCTACGTATACAAGAGCCAGGTCTTTGTTTAGCAGGTTATGTGGTGGGATGGTTAGGATTAGTTGTAGGTTCAAATCATACTAAAAAAGCCGCGATGGTTCATTAGCCCCTTAACCAAGACTTCCCGGTCAAAAAGAAATATATAAATTCCAAGGAATCCTTC
This sequence comes from Pyrus x bretschneideri, assembly GCF_019419815.1. Lineage (NCBI taxonomy): Eukaryota > Viridiplantae > Streptophyta > Magnoliopsida > Rosales > Rosaceae > Pyrus > Pyrus x bretschneideri. The sequence continues at coordinate 899,398 of NW_025999837.1, read as the reverse complement.
TTGAAAGTTAACAATTTCCCAATAGTAGATCATCATATATTTCTGCTTGAAGTCTTTATTTTCATTTCTGACGGATGGTGATCAATTTCCAAGGTTAATGCCTGACGCTGCACTTTCAGCACCCAAGGAAAAGAGGCTCACAGGTAGACAGTGGTTTGAAACCGGAAGACATGCTGTGGTAATTTATTCTACCCTAAACTTTACCTTCATCTTACATTGTTCAGTTTTCCCAAAAACAAGTAAATACAGCGAAAACTAAACTAATGCGTTACCGGTCTGATTTGATGGTTGAGTTAGTTTCATGGTACATTATTCAGGGGTAATACGAGGGGAAGTTTTGGGTTATTACATGTGGGGATTTTATTGTTGGAACATATAATGGCTTAGTTTCAAAGAATAAACAGTAATACGAGTGACTTTTTCTCACACCATAGAAAGGTGCAGCTCCAGCCTCTGAAGGGTCCGATGAAGAGGATGAGGATGAGATTGACTTCGATTCTGATGATTTTGAAGGTGATTCTCTCTCCTTATAGCCCATGTAGTCTTATGTTGATGAGACCAAAATCAGTCGAATCATTTATATTTTGTTGTGAAGGAATCCTTTGTGTTCACAATCTGACGAAGAAACCATCTTGTCTTGTGGTTAATGGCAGATGACGAAGATGATATGCTGGAACACTATTTGGCTGAGAAGTCCGACTCATCAACCCACTCTTCGAAGAGGGTCAATAACTAGATCTAAAAACAACTGAACGAGAGCGCATCATCCGATGAACAATATGCCTAGTTTTGGCTGTCTTCGTATGTATTTCATGCTTTACTCTAGGCGTCGAGGTCAGAGGAGATTGTAGGTTTTATGACTGATTTTCTTTGTAGAGAGCCGAGGGAGAAGATATGATGTTGCAAAATATAAAGCAACTGCTTCACGGTTGGTAAACTTGCGGTTTTACATTTGTTCGAATACTTGTTACTCACAATTTTGATGAATTTTGATAGTGATATTTCGGTCATACTTTCTGAAGCTCAATACTTTAGACACTGGTGTCAAGAAAACCAGCCGAAAGCATCGTCGACGCAACAATCAGATATGGGAGGGGTGGTCTTAGGACGTTCAATTTCTCAAACATCGGGAAGGGAATTGGTATTAGAATAAGAGCTAGTCAATAAAACCAATAATAATAAATGCATGAAATTAACACTTCAGTCTCATCAGTCAAGACCTGAATAATAGCAAATTATCAAATTTTATTGAGGTATTTGTTGGTTTGCATCCTAAAGAGGTGCTAATTTTCCTCTTGAAGTTTAATTTTGCCGATTATCCTCCTGAACTTTTATAATTAGCCAATTTCTTCTTTAACTTTAACTTTGGCCAATTATCCCTAGAATTTTATAAATAGGCAATTCCCCCTTATCGTTTTTCATTATTTTTGCCTCTATACATTGTCATGTGTTATCTGCGTGATCAACATAGATAAAAAATTAACTCGTGTCAAGGGAGAAATTGACTATTTATAAAAGTTCAGGGTAATCACCTAAAATTAAAGTTCATGGGGGAATGGACTAATTATAAAAGTTTAAGGAGGTAATTGGCTAAATTTAAAGTTCACGGAAATTTGACAGCTCTATAAGTATTGAGGGCAAATCGTGAAATATGCCAATTTTATTTCCAACTTCAGTTCAGTATCCAAATATTCCACAGGACAAGCAATAAATACTTCATGAAATCTTAGCCAAGTCAATCCACAAGTGCTTCCTGCGATGAAACATTTGACCCCCTTCCTAGTTCCTACCCTATCCCACTCACCTACTACACAATTTTCACTTGCACTCTGCCTATTATAATTTGTCCTCGCTCTTTCCGAGTCACGGCTATTTCAACATTACACATTTTTATGTTACAATGGAACCTTGTATATCTGAAATACCACCTTGATCTTGAAATCGGCACGGTAAAGCCAATAAAGATCTACAGCTTGCTACCAACGGCTGTATGCGCACCTCTTTGAGAATTTTTCATTGTTCATGACACCGATCAGCTTTGAGGAACATGGGAGTAATTGTACAACATTCTTCTGCTCTATACACATCCTTGATCAGTCATGGCTTGAGCAATAGTCAGAAAAGCAGAAATGATGGCTCCGTGGACCAAAGACCTGTCAAGCACGTAAGAAAATTTGATTCTTGGAGTGTTTAACGTTAACAGTACGCAACTTTTACATAGCCAGTGCAAAAGTCACAACAACAGAGGTTATCTAGTTTCTTCAAAGATTCAAGAGGAAAAGAGAAGGCAAGCATCAATACGATAAAGCACTTACTCAGGACTTTCTTTCTGGTAACCAAAGTCAGCCGCAGCTTTGAGGGTTCTCTGGTAAGTCTGTTTCATTGATTCCTGAGAGTTATGATGCAAATCAGAAATCATACAGAAAAACAAAAACATACCAGGTCAAACCTTCGAGAGCAAACTTTACATTCCTCTCAGCTTCCAATGATGAACGTTTTGTATTTAAAAACCCCTACAATGTTTATACCAGCGAGATAAAATATACACAGCGTCACCTGTAATTTGGATTCAAAGTCCTCGGGGGACCAGTTCACTGAATTACACTCATGGTTCAATTCAAATTCTCCAGCAACCACCTGCTACCCATTAAACAACAAAGGGAGAACATAAATTTAAGGAAAAGAAGAAGATAATCAGAAGCCATACTGACAAAAATAATAAAATTTTAATTCCCAAATGTCACTTCCGTAGAATTTTCGATGTTAGATCTCAAGCATGCTAAAATTGAAGTATTGAGCCCAAAACCAATTGGCAATAACTGGAGGCCCATATTTTCATATATTAGAAGCAAGCTTAGAATACCGGATGTGATATTTTTGTATTTAATGCACCCATTCACATGGCCCAAAATGTGAAGTTATATTGGGTGACGCTGAGCATGAAAGACTAAACCTAATGCATGGATGAACAGCCCCCTCTGATGCCATGTCATAGTAAAAGGATATATGAGAGCTTCATGATTTCATTATCGAGAGAGATGGATTAGAATACTCGATGTGAGATTCTTATATTCTTAACAGAAACTTTGATGTTGAATGATCTCATGCGCTACTGAATTCCCTTTTTCTTTGGAGTCTGGACCGAAGAATTCCATATATTTTCATAAACAGACAAGCTTGGCTTGAACTTGGCATAAATTTGGACCAAATAAAAACATTTTGGACTAAATAAAAACATGATACGTATAAAGTTTATAATAGCATTATTCAAGCACATACTCCACCAGAACCAGCAGCCACTGCAGGAGCGATTAAAACATTAGCTTTTCTCAGAATATCAACAGCATCAGGTGTACAAGGCATGTTTGAACCTAGATACAAGAAAAGAACAACAAATAATAGGTGTTACAGAGCTAACGTTAATGATTATGAAAACAAATGAAAAAAAATAAAAAAACGACTATGCTAGTTGTTACCAGTAATCACTACCTTCTACTAGTATACGACATCCTGTATTAACCAGATTAATGGCATCAGTCTGATCAATTTCGTTCTGGGTAGCACAAGGAAACACAACATCACACCTTTCAGTCCAAGGTTTAGCTTCATCGTAATACTTAGATCGAGCATAAGTCTTTGAATAGTCTCTGCAGATGAGATGTAAAACCAATGAACCCCTGAAGGTAACTGTACCAAGCGATTTGATAAACAGATGCAAAACAGATGACAAGAAACACAGACCTCAAACTTCTCTGTTGAGCTTTGATCTCCCTCAAAAATGATATTTTCATGTAATCAAATCCTTCATCATCCACCAAATAACCCTTCGAGTCTATATGCAATAAATTGCAGATAAAAGGCAAGTGTGTTATTAAATGTCAATAACCAGTCTTATTCACTCTAAATTTCTTCTTTTTTTTTTTTTGGGAAAATTCACTCTAAATGTTTACAACTTCGAAAATCCCAACTTCCTGACACAAAGCCCTAGGCAATCTAAATAAAGCATGGAACTAGAATATGAAATAGCCAAGGTTTCCGCATATAATAACTGGGGGGAAAAAGAATTTAACACCACATTCACAGCACAAGTACTCTAGCTCTTCATATATTTTCTCTTTCTTCAGATGCAGTCAGAAAACTAATTCATTTTGTTATTTCGATCCAAATACAGCCACAGATGTTAACATATCACCTTTACAACCCAAGATACAAAACCAATCAAGGCCACAGAAGATACAAACAGACTTCTAGCACACACTGGTTTTAACGTGCTAAGTTCATTGTTTTTATAATCTTTTGGATGAAGAAGTGCTAGGAACGTTGTTGACAATATGATTGTTCTCCAGATCATTCATCACTATGATCACGTCAAACATTTAAAATTTAAACATTCTTAGCAAGTAAATCATGTCATAGTTCAAGTAGTTACTACACATGACTGGTATGACACATGGAAATTTTTCATGTCAAACATTCATACCAGATATGTATATTACTAAAAATTTCCATCAAAAGACATCATTCAAGTAGCTCCAAAAATACTTGTTATAAGAAAATACCGGAAACTGTAATCGGAATCGCGCCATATGCAATAAGCTTCTCCAGGACATGCAATGCAATCTTTCCAGAACCACTTACAACACACCTGGAGGGAAATTTATAAAGACATCTTCAAAATAACCTTTAAGCAATCATAAATTATACATTCTCTCTTGTGGACACACACATATACATAGATACATATATGTATACAAAAATTCAAAGATATGTTGAACAGGATTGGATTCTTCAAAAGGCTACATAAACAGAAAGAACTCCCATGTGCTGTTCTATGTCAATATCCTATGGTGTTTCGTGAAAATTTTAGAACTTCTGAAAGTCAGGTAAAAGGTACCTTAATCCTTTGAAATCTTTATTGAGGTCTGCAAGTAGGAGTTGCGCAAAGAAAACCTGGAGAAGCATGGGAACTTTGTTCACATCATCAGAAATGAAGATGAAAATTACAATGGATCTTATAATACCCGCAAAAAATAGACATGTCTAGTAAGTTCTCACCAAAAAATTCAAAAATTGAAAAAGAAAAAGAGAAAGCCCGAACACGAGCAAGGGAAAGTTGTGATATTAGTTACCAGTCCATATCCGGTAGCTTCAGTTCGAAGGCTAGAGCCAGACCAAAATATCCTTGGCCCTGTAAAACTTCCCTGCATAAGTAAGGCATACATATAAAAACATAAAGACATTACTTAAGTCTCTTCCCATGAGAAACACTTAAGCAGAAACTTTACTTTTGTACAGATAGAAAAGAACACTAAATAGATAAAGACATATCACTTAATTATCTTCCCATGATAAAAAGATAAGCATAATCTTAACTTTCATATGGATAGAAACGAACAATAGACTTTGTCGGGGATAGAAAGAACAATAGACTTTGTCAGGATAGAAAGGAGTAATAGTCTTTGTCAGGATAGAAAAGAACAATAGGATTGTTTATTTAATTACTATTTTCCGAATTTCCATAACCTATGGTCCTACATCAGATTTAGAAAAAGCAATGTCATCAATGGCATCTAGATACTAAATTACATCACAAAAGGTAAGAAGATAAATTCAGAAATAGCTTGTTACCGGTGTTTCTGGTACCTGAAAGTGACCAGCTAGACGCCTATATTGTCCAAAAAGGTATCCCATTTCTCGAGTACCAACACCCATCTCCTCTGAAGGAAGGTCCTAAAGTGTATACAGCATTAAACCAGACATGCATACAAAAGCGAAATTCCATATGGAGAAAAAAATTATATATGGAATGTAATCTTCCTGAAGTTACCTTGTCAACACCCAAATAACGATAAATTTCATTCATAAAACTTTGGCAAAAACGCATAACCTGTCAGTTTAGAAACAATCATTCACAACTTCTGAGGAGGCTAAAAATGACGAACAACATATAACAAATTGAAAACTTTTACCTCATTATCACTTTTTCCCTTTGGATCAAAATCACTACCTCCCGCTGCCCCTCCAATTTTGTATGGTGACAAGGCATTCTTTAGAGTCTGTATATAAGGTAAATAGCACAATGCAAAGTCGTCACAAGACTTAGTCACTTCCAATCTGAAGGGTTTAACCTTGCCACTAGTATTTAGCTTGGCGTTCTTATGAGCACCAATCACTAGAATACACAAATCAACAGAGGTATAGGAAGTAAAAGATTTGGCAAAAGTTTGACCCAACCTAAAGACGACAAGTCAACTCAGAAGAACTCAAGAAAACAACTAATACCTGTTCAAATCCAAGAAACTTGGCAATACTCAAGTTCATAGAAGGATGAAACCGGAAGCCACCCCTACATGGACCCAAGGCCTGGTTAAATTGTACTCGAAATCCTCGGTTAACATGTGTCTCACCTCTATCATCCATCCATGGAACTCGAAAAACAAGCATGCGCTCAGGTTCTAGCAAGCGCTCCATGATGTTTACATAACTGAAAAGAGAAAAAGCCACTTGATAATTTTACAGAAATCAGAAATCAGAAATCAGAAATAAGACTTTGTTTTTGTTAAACAGCTTGACTAAAATAATACACCATCCGAAGGAAACTCACTGAGAATTTTTTGCAATCACTCTTTCTAAAGCATGAACCACTTCATGCACCGATTGTATAAACTCAACCTCATGAGGATCCCTTTTCAGTGCAGCTTCAACAATCGATCCAGCCGTTTTTGACATAAGAGCTACATTTAAGAGTAATTCCAAAGAAAAATCAACCAAACGGGAAAAATTATTTACAAATTAAAGTTTAAACTCAAAATTCATTTCTTTCAGTCATATGAAGGTGTAAATAATGTGCAAATATCAACAGATTAATGTTAACAACTCCATTTAATGCCAGAAGAAGTATTTAGGTGTGTGCATGCTAAACCGGAGAAAATAAGTCAACCGAACCAAAGTTTTCATTCAGCAACGAGTTCAAAAATTACAAATCCCAAATGCAAACTTAACCGCAAGGGACACTTTCATAAACATGAAAATTAACAATAACCTAACTTCACGAAAAGAATTTCCTGGGAGACACTCTGCAAATAATTAATGCAGAATTCAGATGGTGATTATTTGAAACTTCCAAAGCAAACTAAAAGAAAATTGAGCAGAACGTGCTAACCTTTGACATAAATGGGTTTGTCAGCAACGACCTTATCCTTGGAGGCCATTTGAAGGCGAAGTGCCTCTTTGTGAAGCAAACTATTGTTGTGTTCCTCGAGTGCGCTCATCTGCATATTCCGGCTGCCCTCGTTTCCATAGGGGTTTCTTCTATGCTTCCTACCATACTCTCTACACACAGAGCAAAAAATCCTAGCTGTCCCTTCCTTGACATCAACATAAGCCCATTTGTAGGTATCAGCCCATTCCTCTCTCCATCTTTTCACAACCTTTTTCTTCCTTTTTACTGGTTGTCCCTTTGACATATCTTGATCATCACTAGGGAGTTGAGAAGCCATTACCATATTCTTACTCTCGTCATGATCCTCAACAGAAGGTTCCCGTGGTGGAACACCAATAAGGGGGGTGTTAGCAAATGAAGGATCATCATCCCCAGCTCCAATTTCTAAATCAATCTCTTCCCCCAGCTCCCGAACCACTAAGTGATGCCTCTGTGCCTGCTGAATCAAGTTCATATCATCCATCATGGAGTTCATCCTTATTCCACTTCCTGGTAGCAACATTCAGCATGACAGTCTTAACCGTAACCCAAAATCCTGCTGCATCCGCTTGTCATGGAGAGACTCATTAACTCCTTTTTACAATTGTCTAAATGAATAAATTAGAAAACAAAATAATTTCACAGAACAATATAACCAAAAAAAATTATAAACTCCATTCATTCAGAACCTAGAACGTAGCAAACCTTACAACACTAGTAGCCACGAAGTTGAGGTTTATATTTCATAAGGTATGAATCAATATACAGCCTGAAATCTTCTATTTATATTTTTCACTTATCCTAACTATATTATAACCAATACAAGAGTGTACAAAGGCACATAAAATCCACGGCTATCAGTGCACGTAGAATTACGAAACCCTCGAGACTCCATAATTAATTTAGCTGAACACTTGGTTGCTCATACCACTTAGGATTTGTTCCCCCCCCCCCCCCCCCCTCTAAAGAAACGAAAAAATCTGGTCCACTGAGCCCAACAAAGCGTATGCATAACTTAGATAATAGTTCTGACTTCCTAGAAGCCAAAACAACAAGAACCAAAGCACCAATTCACAACATCATCTTCTTAGTTATCCTTAAAAACTCTATAAACCCAGGTGAAGTAACTAATCATTCAATTAAGCTGAAAACACATCCAAATACACCAGAAATCCAAAATTACAGACAAAAAAACATGAACTTTGAATTCTCATTCTCAGATAAGAATCAAGAAACCCCACAAACCAAATCCATTTCCAATCATCCCACAACTCATTTCTCAAAATTCAACTACACCCACACGTTAGTTCTCAATTTTAAACAAAGACCAAAATCCAGACACGAAAAACGTCGTGGAGTACCGTGAGAGCAGAAGACGAAAAGGATGAACTCGAAACGTATCAAGTTGCAGTTTCAAAGTTGGGTCTTTAAGCAGTTGTTCTTCTCCAACGCTGGAACAAAGGGTCGCGGGAATTGTCGATGAGGACGATGCAAAGAGTGAGATGAACGGGTCTGGATAGTCGTTCGATCAGATTCTTGAGTGAGAAGAAGAGAGGAGAGATTGTATGGTAGAACAGTAACACAAAAGAAAAAGAGCTCGTCATGTTGTCTAAATTACCCGTTAACAATTTTTTATTTTTTTATTTTTTTATTTTTTATTTATCCATAATCCAGTGGTATTAGGACAAGTTTATTGAGATGTCTTAGGTTCGATTCTCGTCAAATGCAAAGTTGAGTAACATTATTATAACAAATTTATTGTAAGGTTTAGTCCATTTCCCACCTTTTAATGTAGATACTATCATTCGTTTAAAAAAAATAAAAAATTGTGTGCAGTCTCACGTCATCATAGCATAGCCTCACCCATATATCACACCATGTTATGATGATGTGAGTAATGAAATAAACAAAACAAAAAAAATTCGATTTATGGGAAATTACATTATTGCTTATGAGAAATAATTATCTTTTCACTTTTTTATTATTATTTTATTATTTATTATTTTTGTTTTTTGTTAAGGTTCACGCATAAGTTAATAACACACAAAGATTTGTGCCGAAAAACCCTTCAATGTGTAAAAAATCGAGAGAACTCTAGGAGCTCCATCCACTAAGTCTTCCCTGTGGCATCAATGATGTGAATGAGACTAAGATGAAATGAAAATTATGAATCTAGCTAAATGATGAAAATCCATAATTGAACATTAATAAATTGAGAAGCTTGAAATGAATTTTTTCTAAAGATCTATAAGCAGAGCTACAAATTCAGATCAAAGATGTTGGAATCTTTACGGACATTTCACATGTAAACTAAACTAGGTTAATATATGGGCTAAGATTATTGTTTAAAGTCGTCTCGTTAAATGTTATATACTGAAACGATAAGTCCAAGGAATACGTAATTAGAATAATGTGATCTAAAGAAGTTAGATTTGGAGACCATTCCCTTGTACACATATCTTAAACGTTCTTGACATAGGATTGCCAATTGGGCATTGACAATCTGGATATATCAATACATTTTATGTCTTCTCTCCCAAGAGAGTGGCTGGTCTTTAGTTATTAGTGTGATTGACACAATAACAAGTATGCAGGTGCTCAATAGAGAATGAGTCCATTGAACGTGATCAACAAGGAGTTCTCATACTCATGTCACATGAGAACTCATGATTGAGATAATGCAAATCCTTTGACATGATACATCATAGCTATCTTGTGGTTAGGTCCTTAGTCTTTGACTGTGTTAAAGGCATTCTATTTGAGAGTGTCCACAACATAGTTAGGGCTAAGCTACTTAATCATGGGGCATGTGAATGTGCAACAAAAGATCTTTAACCTCCAAACCATTGAGGGAGAATACTCTATTATATGATTAAAAATCTCTGGCCAAAGTATGAATGAGATTTAGGAAGTCTTTCCAAATCACATTCATGGTGATCATATAGAAAAAGAGAAATACATTGGATAGTAGTCATGAATAAAGTATCAAACCAAACAATGTGATCAAGATTATCAAATTAGAGAAAGACCATATTGCATTTGTAATCCCAAGGTGAATAGGTTCTCCAAACCTCTTTTGATTAGCTTGGGTAGTTATGACATAATGTTAGGTGTCACTCATGGCTTGTGGAAGCCTTGAAGATGTATAAACGTCAAAGGGAGAATTGAAAGTAAGTTTCAATTCACAATTGATTAGTAAGAGTTCTAATCGCTCACTACGTCATTAAAAGGAACCTAATGGATCGCACACCATGTAAGGTAATGATTGAAGGATATAACGAAGATGAGTAAGGACAATTAAATACTTTAATTGTATATGGAAAAGATTAATTAATATGTTAATTAAATCATACGAAAGGTTTGTATGGGGCCTTAAATTAGTTTTAGGTTCCAGAGCCCAAAATGGTTTTGGTCCACAAGGCTCATTAAGTTTAAGTTGTTTTAGAACTAAAACATAATGGGCAATTAACCTACTAAACAAAGGGAGGCCAACCTTGCCAAGAGAGAGAGTGGTTTTGGACTTATTACAAGTATGCCACTAAATGAAGGAAGGTATAAAAGCAATTTTATAGTCTTTACTTCATTAAAGATTCTTTGAGGAAATATGAAAGAACACAAACTTACTCTTTCTCTCTAGGTGGATGGCCAAACCATAGGAGTTATAGCTAGCAATCTTTGTTCCCATGGTCACTCATCTCCTTCCCCAACCATCCTTGGTGCCAGAACTTATAGGCCATATCCTTTGGGGGCTTTTGGAGAACTCATTCCTCCATCCAAATCCAACAACACATGGAGCCTAGAAGCACGTTTCCTCCTTCCATATGCGTGGAGCAAAGTAGTAAGGATGCAAATGAAAGAATGCCTTACATGGGTGTATTAGTTGAATATGTCATGTTAGCATACAACTAGGATAAGTGTGGCGTATGCCTGAAGCCAATGTAATTGAATATATAGCTTTTCCTTACTGATTATATTTTCCTTAAGTGTGAAGTATTGTAAGAACCGCATCTCTATAAAATATACCAGAGCATTATCTTCTTCAAGCTTTGATTTCTTGCTAATTTCCTTATGCAATCTTCAATTCTGCAATTCATTTCCATAGTTAAGATGATATTCAGGGCTGGTCTCACTCACGCGGTATGGTTGGTCTAATTATTTTTGCTGCTTATGATCATGTGTTTAGGTGATGTTGTTTTGAAGAATTTAATTTCTTGCTGAATATTGATTTTTTTTTTTTGGGTTATTACATTTACTGAAGGCCAATGCCATAATAGTAGGTTTCTTGATGCTCCTTGGTTGAATTGTATGAAGGCCAATGCCAAGTTTCCTTTGATTTGTTGATAGTTTCTTGATTACTGTAGGTTGATGCCAATGATGAATTTTTCTCTAATTATTGAAGATTTATAGTAGTAGATTGTTTGTAGTTGGTGTTATTCTTGCTATTGCACTCAAATTTTTCAATTTGTCATTTGGGTTTTCTTGCTGACTTAAATTTACATCTGGATTTTTCTTACTGACTTAAAGTTTCATCTGGGAAATTGTTGATCTAGGTCGTTCTTCTTCTAGATAATTTGTGTGTTTCTCAATCTTTGACATAACCATGATGAGTTTATGAAAATTGAAAGTTTATTGGGGATGCTTACGATCAAGCTTAATGATGATAACTTCATTTAGTGGAGTTTCCAATTCTGTTCAGTTCTTTATGGATATGATCTTCTTAATCACTTCACTAGAGATTCTGTTTGTCCACCCAAGTTTGTTCTTAATTCTGAATTAGGGGTTACATTTGAAATTAGTGCTGCTTATAAAGAATGGGTGAAAGTAGATATAACATTGTTAAGTCTTTTGATTGCAACTCTCAGTGATGATGCTATTAAGCATGTCATTGGATGTAAAATAGCTCATGAGGCTTGATTAGCTCTATAAGATAGGTATATATCTGTTTCGAGTACTAGCATTAATCACTTAAAAGTTGAACTTCATACTATGCAAAAAGGGGGTGATAATATTAATAAATACCTTCTGCATTTAAAAGCAATCAAAGATCAACTTCAAGCTGTTGGGGAAAAGGTTTTTGATAATGATCTCATTATTGCTGCTTTTTTTGGTTTGCCATATGATTATGACATGATTCGCACAATTATCTTAGCTAGAGATTCTCCTATTACTTTGAAGGAATTTCGTGCGCAATTGATTAGTGCAAAGAAGACCATTGAGACTAAAGTCCATTCTTTAGTTCAGAGTATGGTAGCCATGTATATTAATACCAACCGTACAATTACTGATCCTAATGTGCATGTCTCATCTCAGTCTTCATTTTTTGTGGGAATGCTAGTAATTCTGAAAGTTCTTCAACTCCTCAATTTTCTCAGAATTTTGGTTATGGCTTCAATGGTTCTGGATCATCACCTATGCCTCAATCTTCCTTTAGTGGTATTTATACATCTAATAGGAATCATTTTAATTCTGGTGGAAATAATTCTGATGGTTCAAATAGAGGTCGATCTTTTGGATCTAATAACTATAGGCCACGAGGAAATGAGGGATACAAACCTAGATTTAATGGTCAAAGGTCTAATAGTTCTTGGTAGCCATTGGTAGGCAATACTTCTACAAGGTTTAAGCTTATATCCTTAATGTCAAATCTGCTCTTACAAGGGACCTATAACAGTTACCTGTTTACATAGGAGTGATTCTAATCAAAGTGTTCAGGAGTGCCAAATTTGTGGTAAGAAAGATCATATAGCTCTCAATTGCAGGCATAAAGACAATCAGTTTAATGCCAAGATTAAGATATTGCAATCAGATGGTGGTGGAGAGTTATTAGTAATAGTTTTAAGAACTATTTGGATACACATGGCATTATCTCATGCCCCTACATACCTCAGCAAAATGGTTTGGTTGAGAGAAAACATAGGCATCTTATTGAGACAACCATTACTTTGTTATCAGTTGCAAAGTTACCCCAGAAGTTTTGGTATCATGCATTAGCTCATGTAGCCCTTCTCATTAAGTGGATGCCTTGTAAAACTTTAAAGATGTGTTCTCCTTTTACTAAGCTGCTTGGTAAGAAACAAGATGTGCTTAATTTGAGAGTGTTTGGAGCAGCAATATACCTTTATCTTAGGCCTTTTAATGCAAACAAATTACAGCCAAAGTCTATACAATGTGTGTTTCTGGGCTATTCTCCAGGTTATAAGAGGGAATTGTGTTATAATTTACTCACAAGGAAGATCATTTTGTCTAGACATGTTCTTTATGATGAGACAACATTTCCCTATGTAGAATTGTAAGTTACTTCCACTACTAGTAAATCTTAAACTTCTCAGTTTTCCACTCCAGTTTCACATAGACCTATAGTTGTGCAATTTTCTCTCTCTGGTGATAATGCTATTGACCACTGCATTTGGTATTTCTCTATTTCTACAAATAATTCTCAGTTTTATTGATCAGTCACAAGTTGGGCTAGTTTCTCATGAGAATACTTCATCAAGTTTTCTAGCCACGCACATGAATCACGGTTAAATACTACTCTTTCCAGCCCCACTCCAATATTGTCTGTCCTCCACACTAATCAACCTAAGGTTGTGTTGCCAGCTTGCAGTTCATCCAATTCAATGTCTACATATTCTGTTATTTCTTTCCAGGGAATACAGACAAGATTGAAAATTGGTGCAATCACCAGAAAATACTACTTTGTTCTCACTGCCATATTTCCAGAAGTTCATTATTTAACACTTGCTGATGACAGTCATTTTTTAGTAGGGTTTACCTTCATTGCAAATATTATGGATGCATTGGAACCATCGACTTCAAACAGGCTTCTTAAATTCTACAATGGCAAGTGGCAATGCAAGACGAGTTTGATGCACTTTAAACTCAAGGAACTTGGGTTCTTGCCCCACCTTCTGATAAACATGTGATAGGCAACAAATGAGTTTATAAAATCAAAAGGAATATTGATGGTTCTATATCCAGGTATAAAGCTCGGCTTGTGGTTCAAGGTTTTAGCCAGGAAAAAAGTCTAGATTATACAAAGACCTTAGGTCCAGTTGTTAGACATGCCACTATCAGATTAGTTCTTGCCTTAGCTGCTATCCATAAGTGTGATCTTCATCAATTGGATGTTAAAAACGCAATCCTGCATGGTGATTTACAAGAAGAAGTATTATGAAGCAGCCACAAAGGTTTGTTAATTCTACATATCCTACTCATGTTTGTAAGTTAGTGAAATAGTTATATGGCCTTAAACAAGCTCCTCAAGCTTGGAATGACAAATTCACTAGTTATTTGCAAACAATTGGTTTTCAAGACTCTCTCTCAGATTCAAGCCTTTTTGTTAAATCAATGGGGACAATGTGGTGATATTACTTCTCTATGTTGATGGCATCATTATCATAGGTTCTAGTGTTTCCTTAATTCAATATGTGATTCATACTTTAAGTGAGGTGTTTGATCTCAAAGACATGGGTAAACTGACTTATTTCCTTGGTTTACAAGTCACTTACAAGTTCAATGGTGATTTATTCATTAATCAGGGAAAGTACGTTAAAGATCTTCATTAAGCTGGTATGGTTGACTGCAACCCATGTTTTACTCCTTGTAAGCCACACAATCAAGTTCTTATAAATGATGGTGTCTTACTCACTGATCATTCTTTCTATAGAAGTCTGGTAGGTGCCTTACAATATTTGATCTTCACTAGGCCAGATATTGCATTTGCTGTTAATACCGTTTGTCAACACATAAGTGCCCATAGTGATATTCATTTGGGAATGGTGAAAAGAATTATGAGATTCTTGCAAGGTACTAGTACATGTGGACTGACTTATATATCTGCAGGTTCCATACAATTATAGGCTTATAGTGACTTTGATGAGGCTGGATTTAAATACACACAGGTCTATTACTGGATATATAGTGTATCTTGGGGATAATTCGATATCTTGGCAGTCTAAGAAACAATCTTCTATTTCTCAAAGTTCAACTGAGGCAGAGTATCGAGCTATGGCTTATACCACAACTGATATTGCTTGGATCAGACTCATTCTTAAAGATCTGCATGAATATTTGCCTTCTCCTTCAGTCGTGTTTTGTGATAACCAATCTGTAATAACTCTCAGTTTAAATCATGTTCAGCACTATTAGATAAAGCATTTAGAGACTGACTTTCATTTTATTTGAGAACGAGTTCAGAAAGGAGATTTAACAGTTTAGTACCTCTGCAACAGAGATCAAGTGGCTGATGTTTTGACAAAGGGACTTCATAGTCCTGATTGTCTAAGGCATTGCTTCAATCTTAAATTGGGTTATCCCAATTAAGATTGACCAAGGGGGTACTGACTGAATATGCCATGTCAGCATACAACTAAAATAAGTGTTGCGTATGCCTGAAGCTAATGTAATTAAACATACAGCTTTTCCCTACTGATTGTATTTTCCTTAAGTGTGAAGTATTGTAAAAACCGTTTGTTTGTGAAATATACCAGAGCATTATCTTCTTCTTCAAACTTTGATTTCTTGCTAATTTCCTTGTGCAATCTTTAATTCTACATTTCATTTCCATAGTTAAGAGGGTGAATATCCTTTGCTAAGCAAAGATGTGCTTCAAAGGTATAAAAGTTTTTCAACTCTCTGTTTTTGAAGTTAAATAATGGTTCACTACCATTCCCAAACTTTGAATTTCATGATTTAAGTTTTTTTTTAAAGTGCATACAAGCATACTTCCACTATTTAATTGTTAAATGCATGCATTATGTTGCTTAATGAACTTAGTTTTTCAAATAATTTTCTTAAAAAAAGAAACATATGAATGGGTTGATCTATTCTTTAACCATTTTTATGAAAAATGTAAAATAGTTCCCAAAACGAAAGTTTTCTGCAGCTAAAGTTTTTCAAAAGTTGTGGGCTCCAAAGCTCGCAAGAGGTGAGAGCTAAACACATATATATACCCTTGAAAACATAGTACACCTCAACCAACAAAACATAGTACCACTAATAATGACAAAAGAAATTATGTACAAAGACCTTTCAAGCAACAATCAATTTTATTATTGTTCCCTAAACTACTCCTAAATACTTTCTTTCTTAACTAGTTAGCTATATCATTCTCAGAAGTTGTAAACATCTCATGGTCCTAAATGTTCCTGGATTCATAACACGGTGGATTTGTACGAAACAAAATTGAGCTGCTAATCAGGCCTCCTATACTTTGGACGCTTAGCAATCTACGTTGTCACTGCTTTTGCCTATGTTTGTTTGTTATCCTGGTCAAATCCAGAACAGTTTCGAGTTCATTTTTTTTTTCCAGTATGGAATTGGGTACATTAGGAAGCCATGACCAACGCTTTGAATTGATACTCCTCGTCTTACTAAGTAATAGCACTCCAAGTCACAAAATTGATGGCATCTTAGTTTTTCCCAGTGTCGCCTTGGCTTATAGCCTCTTTTAGCAGTTTGACCAATTTTTTAAATGTCGACGAAAACATAGAAAGTAGTGAAAGTAGGCTTAATGAACAAATTGAAATCTAGAACAAGAATAAAACTGAAAGGAAATCTCAATTTTTGTATTGAATGAGCTCGACGTAACGAACTTCTAAGCACATTCAATATAAAAAAAGATATTTCATTTCAGTTTTCTTCATGCTTGAGATTTCAATTTGTTCATTGAAGCCAACTTTCATTACTTTCCATGTCTTCGTTGACATTTAAGAATTTGGCCAAACTAACAGGAAAGAGGCTACAAGCAAATGAGACACGGGGAAAACTAAGGTACAATCATTTTCGTAGCTCGAAATCCTGCTGCTTAGTGTGACGAGTAGCATTAGTACAAAGCGTTGGTTGTGACTTTCGAATGTATGTCACTCCATGCTAAAAAAAAGAAGAAGAATGATCTCGAAACTGTTCCAGATTTGACCAACATAAGAAACAAACATAGAAATGAGTGACAACATAGATTTCAAAACATATAAGAGGCTTGATCAGCCTCTTAATTTTGTTTCGTACATAGAAACCGTGTTGATCTCGTCATATCCTCAGCAAAAAGCTCTTGTGTTGGACCACCAATAACGGATGTCAACTAAATGAAAGGTTATCATCCCCACCTCCAATTTCAAAATCACTCTCTTCTCCAAGCTTTCGAACCACCAAGTGACGCTTCTATGCCTAATGAATCAAGTTCATATATCCATCATGGAGTTCATCTCTGTTCCAACTCCTGGTAGCAATATTCACCATGACAGTCTTAACCGAAACCCAAAATCCTACAACATCCATTTGTAGATTAATTAATTCGTTTGATAACATTATCTAAAATGAACAAAATGGAAAGAAAAATAATTTTTCATAAGAACCTAACCATAAAATCAGAAAAAACTAATGAACTCCATTCATTCTTGAGGTTTACATATCATAAGGTATGAAAATCTTCTGTTTATAACCAAGACAAGAGTGTACAACAACCCAAAAAAACAAAAAAAAACAAAAAAAAATTCATGGCTATAAGTGCAGGCAGAATTACGAAACCCTTGAGACTTCATTGTTATGGCTAGTTTGGTATTGATGTGCTTTGAAAAAAAAATTACTTCTGCTGTGCTGTGGAAATAAGTAGCTGTGAAATAATGCAGTAATGTATTTGGTAAACAATAGTTATAAAAGTACTTTTGGCAAAAAAAAAAAAAACAATGTTATAGTGTTTGGTAAATCTTTATGTAAAACAGTTGTGAAATGACCAAAAGGACATAGTACTAGATGTGCTATTAATTTAATTGCTTGATAGTTTTTTGGGTCAACACAAACAAAGATCAATTATTAAACATACTTTGCTGTTTTAAAAAAATTCATATCTTAATCTAAATCTATTCTAAAACTAATTAGTACCACAAATTACTTAAAAATATCAAAATCTTTTAAATTGAATATGATAAGATCTTCACAACTAATTTTTTGCTACTTCAGCTAGCCAAATGCCAAAAACTCCAATAACTAATCAATTTATCGTTGGCATCTCCAAAATACCCATCTTTTTATGTTTTATTATCACAATTAAAAGGGAGCCAACCCACTATCTTTCCAGAAGTACCTCTCAAACTCTTTTTCTCTCACGTGTCGCTTTTTCCTTTCCCCTTCTCGTTGTTTCCGCCTTCTTCCCATTTCACATTTTCTTTCTCAATCTTCCTCTCTCCATGTGATCTCTTTCTTAATTGAAATCCTAAAAAATTTCCGTCCGTGCTAGATGGTTCATTGGCGGGTCAGATTGCAGGCTTGAAACCAGGTTGATAATGAAGGAGGAGGGGCTTAGGATAGCTTTGCTTGGTCTTGAAGTATGGCCTCACAATCTTGAATGACCTCAAAAAAATATCCAGTCTCAGCATGGAAGGTGAGTGTTCGAGCTTCAGATTGTTGGGTATTCCATCTAGGTTTTTTGTTAATTCAATTGGGTTGTGGGAATATTACCATCGAAGGTAAATGGGATATACCATAGAGAAAGGCATTTGGAGCTGCTGTGGACATAGAGGGTTGGTATAACTTGCTCGCTACATCACCGCCTCGACTTCGACTGATTCTGAAACAGCTCACCGAAAATAATGGAAGATGATAAAAGCATGTTGTATGATTGTAAATTATTTAATTGCTTAAGGTCATTTTGGGTACGTAAAAGTTTCATTAAGGGCTCAACGTCTCTGGGAAAAGAGATTTGCGCAGAAGCTGAAAAATAGGTTTTTCAAAGCTAGCTTTTGCTGCTTTGAACTTTTAGCTTTTTATTTTTTTCACAAAAAACTGTGAAAAGAAGTTAGTTATAAGACGTTACCAAACGCTGGAAAGATCCCAACTTTTTTTTATAGCCCTTTTTTTTTTTTTTTTTTAAATTTGAGCAGTACCAAACTAGTACTTAGTTTAAAGAAATGAAAGACTTGGGTCCACAGAGCCTAACAAAGCATAATTTAAAGGGAGTTTTAACGAAACACTCTCGGTACTGTTCACTTTTAACGAAAACCCATATTTTTACCTTTCCCTGATACTATTCACTACACCTTTATTTGTCATTTTTCATTAAAACTAAAGTTTTTTTTGGACTTTTCCTTAGTTTTCCTTACTTTAAAAGCCAAAACACCAATATCACTTTTCTCAAGTACCCCAAATAAAGTAACTAGAACTAATAATTCAGTTACGTCGAAAACACATCCAAAATACACCAGAAATCCAAAATTACTTAATAAAAAACATAAACTCTGAATTCTCAGATAAGAATCAAGAAACCCATAAACCAAAAATGCTACAAAATTTTAATTCCAATCATCCCTAACTCATTTTTCAAAATTCAACAACACTCGCACGTTAATTCTCAATTTGAACAGAACCCAGAATTCAGAAACAAAAAAGAGTATTGAGTATGAGAGGGTTGTATTTGTATAGGTGGGGGTTATGGCTGATGGGATGAAGCGTGAAGTAGTATAAGAGGGAGTGGAAGGGACAAGCTCTGTTGGAAAAGATTGATGGGCAATTTAGGGGATAATAGTTGCAATCGGAGGTGGTGAAAGGAAGATTCGATGCTTCAGGAAGCTTAAACACTGGAATGAATTCCTACTTGTGCTCCACCACCAATGTCGTCGAAACTAGGGAGTGAGTGAACCTCTGGTTCCCACGACGGAGGAAGTGCGAGGTCGGCACCGTACCGCTAACCCAATCGGATTATCCATCTCATCTTCAATGGCAAGACACAAGTTCTTTGTAGCTTCTAAAAACAGTGATTTTGTTTAGGCACGCCACTGTTGGCCAAGACCAACAAATTGTTTTTTTGTTTTTTTTTTAAGTTGTTTAATATGCCATTTGCATGTGCGGGTTAAATTCATACTTAGGTTCTTTTATATGCCTTGAAGACAAGGACTTAGTAGAGGCCTAGACGCATCTCCAACTAGTAGTAACCCGATTACCCACTCATACTATGACCCGAACTTATTGACCCATTAAGACCAACTGCAACCACCCAACCTCAAATATTTAAGTACATTAAAAGTTGAAAAAAAGAAAAGTACATTAAAAGAAAGAATTTCTTCTAAAAACAAAGATCAAATTTTAATCTGTGAATAGTGATGTCACTCATCTCTCTAGACCTAAATTTCAAGATTTAAAATATGTTAATTGTTGTGCAATTGCTTTAACACTAACCTTTTTTGTCTGGCTAAATTGGATTAATGGTTCTCGTGGTGAGATGATAATCGGAAGATAGCCCCGTAGTGAAAAAATTCGGATTTAAACCCTCGTGGTGAACTCCGTTAGGATTTAAACCCAAAATTAACATCTTCCTCATCTGTCTGTTAACCCATTCAATCTTCATAACCAAAAGAAAAAAAAAAACTCATTCATCTAGGCTATGAATTCGTTGCCCTTGGCTCCGTCTCCCGCAACCCCCAACTCTGCCAATCTCCACCCCGAAATGGATGCTGATAACTCCTTGCTTCCTGATTTACAGTTTGAGATCTTATTCAAAATACATGAATTCGAATTTCAATGAATCTGCCCTTTTGTTTGCTTTGTTTATTGTTCAACATAATTCAATGAGGAAATTCAAATCATTGATCACATTGGATATATGATTTATGGGCTTTCCAAATTGCTTAGTGATAAGTACATAATCGGCCACATTGTTCATTATATTTAACCCAATGATTTGAAATCTTGTGTAAATGGACTGGATTTGAACAATCAATCTTTTAAGTTGCCATAGATAATAAAGTTAGTGGTTGTAATCCTCCTGCGAACTATTTGTATCGTTATAAGTTGAACATTCTCGTTTTGTATTATTGTGCTGAACGAATTCATAGCCTTAGATGAATGAGTGTTTTTTCTCTTTTGGTTATGAAAGTTAAATGAGTTAACAAACAGATGAGTAATATGTTAATTTTGGGCTTATCTCCTAATCTTCTGATTACCCTCTCACCACAGGGACCATTAATCCAATTTAGATTTTTTTTTTTTTTGTAAGAATTTTTTTACTTTGAATTATGTTATCCTAATTTAATTTTATGAATGTTTTCACCTAAAAATATTTAAATTTCGACAAAATTTTCAAAACCGAACAAATTACACTAACCAATCACTCAACCAACAAAACTTCATCATGCACACCAACCAACCAACCAAACTTCAAAACACATACCAACCAAACTTCAACATACAAACCAACCAACCAACTTCAATATACACCAACCAAACTTCAACATACAAACCAACCAACCAACTTCAATATACACCAACCAAACTTCAAAATTCACCAGTGAAAACTGCCTAAACAATGACAAACTCAACAAAGCAAACTTCAATATACATCAACCAATTCACTAGTGAAAACTACCTAAACAATAACCAACTTAACCAACCAAACTTCAATACACCCATGAACTAAACTTTAATATATAGAAACTAACCAACCAAACTTCAATATTTATTATTCAGAACTACCTAAACAATCACCAAAGAACAAAAAAAAATTTCATTTGAGAAATTGCAACACCAAACCTCACATATAGCTTGATCTTTTTTTCTCCCATTTTGACCACTTGCATTTTGTCCTAAAGACAACTAAAAAAGACGAAGAATAAAAGGATATGAAAATTATGTGAGGAAGAAATTGATTTTGTATAGATAAACGACAAATAAATGAGTATTTATAGAGTTTATGATAATTTTTTTAAAATGAATCTGTTTTAAAATAATTACTTTATTATTTTTGTCGTTGGATTTAAATTTCAGCGTTGAGTTTTCATTTTATCGTTATATAAAAAAGAAGTGTAAGTAGACAATCTCAAAGAATAATAGAATTTGAGTATTACCCTCCACAAAGGGCGAGTTTCGTAGTAAGCAATTATCTACACGAATGGAATCAATGATTTAGTCCCATTTGATTAACTCTTGAGTTCTTCTTACCCACCATATCAATATGCTGTGATATACAAACATATGCACGTATAGAACGCATAATGTCAAAGAAGCTCGAATAAACCGAATAGGCTGAATTGGTCAAGCAAAACAAGAACAAAAAGCCTAACCTGAATACAAAACTAATGTACATACGAGTTAAGTGCTACTTACGGTTATACTGGGCGCACGGGCACGGCAAACTACGAACGCTCTCTCAACGCGACATGAGTTCAGCAAGAGGACTCTGTTGTGCTGTTTTCAACATTTAGCTTCCTAGTCACACCCTCGGGCCCGAAGGAAGGCACGAAAATATTCACAACACTCGTACAAAAAATTAAAATAAGTGCAACAAGATAATATTAGTAGTTAGAGAAATAAAAATCAAACCACACTAACCGTTAAGTTTAAAGTTATCGGTAACAAAATTACGAAACATGATTATGCAGCAGTTTATGTATTGTAAATACTCCTAAAAAGTAAGTATCTAAATTCTTTTAAATAATAGTTACCAACACCACATCACTGGCAACACAATGTTAGCTATTTATATACGATCACAGTATTTTGCTCAAATTATTCCTTATTCATCAAATATAGGAGTAATCCAAACATATACACTACTGAGCTTATCTGTTGGGCTGGGAAGACTAACTTCAAAGCTTATACAAATTCAAGAATGAATTTAAAGTTTCTCATGTTAATAAGGGTTAGTTTGGTATTGCTATACTTTTTAAAAAAATTGTTTCTGCTGTGCTATGAGAATAAACAGTTGTAAAATAAAGTTCTCGAGTGTTTGGTAAACTTTTTTTTTTTTTGGTATAAGTGCTTTTAACAAAAAAATAATGTCCCGAGTGTTAGGTAAACTTTTATATAAATGGCTGTGAATATGTTAAATGCCTAAAAAAAATATAGTAATTAATGTGTTATAATAATGTTCAAACAAAATAATGTAGGGGCAATCATTATAATTTTGTAAAATATAGGGGGGGTATACTTGCTATTTGAAAATTTCATAAATGGCATTGATTACTATGCGTTGAAAAAAAAAAAAAAACACTTTTATTAGAAGCATGGTAGACATGCTTTTGCTTTTCTATTGTCATTGACAACAATTTAAAAAAAAAAATTTTTTTGTTTTACCAAACACATTTGATGTTCCAAATTTTTTAAAAGCCTCTAGCACGATAAATGCAAGCATATATTTTTAATACGATAAGAGTTATTGGCTCAGCCTACCGAGAATGTTAAGCTAAGCTAAACATAGTACATTTTTGTTTTTGAGAATTCCAATTTGTTCATTGCATGTAGCCTGTCACATCCCGGCTCGGGGCAAATCACTTCCCAGGCCCGCTCCACCACCGTAGCACGATATTGTCCGCTTTGGGCTTACCATTCCTTCACGGTTTTGTTTTTGGGAACTCACGAGCAAGTTCCCAGTGGGTCACCCATCATGGGATTGCTCTAGCCCCCTTCTCGCTTAACTTCGGAGTTCCTACCGAACCCGAAGCCAGTGAGCTCCCAAAAGGCCTCGTGCTAGGTAGGGATGAGAATATACATTTAAGGATCAGTCCCCTGGGCGATGTGGGATGTTACAATCCACCCCCCTTAGGGGCCCGACGTCCTCGTCGGCACATTTTCGGCCAGGGATAGGCTCTGATACCAAATTGTCACATCCCGACCCGGGGCGGATCACTTCCCGGGCCCACTCCACCACCGTAGCACGATATTGTCCGCTTTGAGCTTACCATTCCCTCATGGTTTTGTTTTTGGGAACTCACGAGCAACTTCCCAGTGGGTCACCCATCATGGGATTGCTCTAGCCCCCTTCTTGCTTAACTTCGGAGTTCCTACCGAACCCGAAGCCAGTGAGCTCCCAAAAGGCCTCGTGCTAGGTAAGGATGGGAATATACATTTAAGGATCACTCCCCTGGGCGATGTGGGATGTTACATAGCCAACTTCCACGGCTTCATCGCTATTCAAAACTTTAGCGTCATTAACAACAAAGAGGCTACAAGGGAAGGAGACCTTGAAGAAAACTCAAGATACAGTCAATTCTATCACTCAGAATGCTAATGTTAGGCATAACTTGGACTATCAGCCCATGAAATGGGCCATTTATTTGGCCCATGTGAAAAGCCACAGGTGTGGCTAGGGTTTTTAATGGGCAGATGCCTTCTATTGAGAGCAAGAGAGACGTAGGCCTCGTTTGGCAACTCGTATAATGAATCAGATAGGATTAATTTATACAGATTCGGATGTTTGGTGCACTTTGGTATAAAATAGTTGGAGGGATTAATAACACGGTCCAACCTCTTTTGTACGGTCAACACCCGCTTACTAATACTCTCGAAAGGCGAAGGATAATTAGTCCAAACGCTGAATCAAAAACATGATGCTCATTCTCTCTTCCCTCTTTCAATCAGAAACACGCTGTCATTTGGTTCTTCATCTTCTTCTTCAACCCAACAACCTCTTTCTAGGTTCTCAAAGCTTCTCTGTCTCTCTCCTCTTGATCTGAAAATTTCAACAAATTTAGAAATTCTCAACAATTGTCTAACTCCTTGGAAATCCTCTCAAACCATAATCTCTCTCTCCCCACTCGATCTGGAAATTTCTATAAATTAGGACAAATTTCATCTTATTTTATGGTCTCAAGGGATTAAAAGCCATGGAGATGATGGTTTGTAGTCGGTGGTGAAAAGCACAATGGTGGCGATGCTATGCTGTTCTTTTTTTTTTCTGATTTTTTTTTAATTTTTCTTATGTGTAGTTTCCTTTTTTCTTCATTTTACCATCAATCATTATTTAAAAATTATTAAAATAATAATAATTACTTTAGTCTAAAGTAGAAGGGGGAACGACACTGTGCAATTTTACCTCAATTTCATTTTATTTACGAAAGTGCCATCAAGTCTCTCTACCCATTGATTTAATGTTATTTGCAAAATTGCCACTGGGCTTCAGATAGGGTTTTAGGCCTTTTTGGCACTGGGCTTCAGAAAAGCTTTTGGGTCTTTGGGCTGGTATGATAGGAGCCTATTTACGTGACTTTATTATCTTATTTCTTTGCATTTACTTTGTTAATTTCCATTTATTTTGGTAGTTTATGTTATTTTCTTATTATTGCAGGTTCAATTGGTAAAGATGACAATAAATGGTGAAATAGAGCAATTTGGAGCAGTTTTGGACTTTGATTGGATAACAGGCGTGGATAGCATATAGGCTGGACCTTTTTGGTGTTTAAATGGTGCTAGACATGTGCTAAAATTTGGAGAAATTAAAGTTAAGGCTTGGAAAACAAAGAATTACACAAGAAAGAGGAATCCTAATTGGAGAGGAACATTATTTAATCCTATCTTATCTTATCTTATCCTATCTTATCCAATATTATCTTATCTTATCTCCAACTGCAAGGAGGAATCCCAATCACATTCCAACACTTTCTACCTGATTTTTAGAGTCCTAAAATAACTCAAGAAACGCCAAAACCTTTTCCTCCTTGGATTTAGCCATTCCCCTTATATGTATGAAATTCCTACAGAGATTTAGAAAGTGCCATGCCTAGCATTCATCCATTGAAGTTGCTGGAATTTTCAGAGTTCTTTCTATCTTTGTTTTAAGTTTCAATGTTTATTTTAAATTGCTTTTCAGTTATGATGAACATGTGTAACTAAGTTTCTTTTTAGCTAGAGATGAATTCGAAGCTATGATCATATGTTTTATATAAATTGATTACATCCAGTTATTGTTTCATAAAACATGAATGCAATTTACTTATCTACTTTATAGAGAACTTATTCTTAGGGTGCACACTTAGTTTGCATGCCGGGATTTGATGCTAGAATATAAAGGAATTTCACCTAATCGTTATGAACTTATATTTGTAAGTAGTAAAAGTCACTAGTCATGATTGAGTTAAGTAAGTTCTTGGCAGAAGTATCATGCTTTTCATAGTTACGAATGCTTTGTCAATGCTTATGATTTTCACAGAACTTAATGATATTTGAGATGTATCTCTATCATGCTTTTTATAGTTAGGGAACTTGAGAAGAATAATTTGGTTGCGTCGCTGAGTCCAATTCAATGAACTTAGGAAAATCTGAGAGTTAATTAGTGATGTTCACAATTAATTTGGGGCATTGTCATTCATGGTTTATATGCATATGTTTCATGTATGGAGACGAATCCTTTAGCTATCATTTCATTTATATTTCATTCACAACTTAATTTACTTGTTGCATTTTACTTTTGTTTTAATTAAATTCGTCCAAAATCCCCCAGTCATTGTTTTGTTTTTAGTTTAACTTAGTTTTTAGTTTTATAAGTTTACTTTGTGTTGATTAGCATCCCTTCTAATCCCCGGAATAGAACGATCCCTACTTACTCATACTACAATTGTATAATTTATAGGGTTTAATTTATGTGTCAGTTTTTATCACACCAGGATATGGCCTTTCACTCAGGGAGAGAGACGAAAATGGGAACATGAGGGTTGATGTGTTAGAGGGAGAGGATCGCCTGGAATTTTGGCTGGGGGGTTGGTGGGTGTGGCTATAGGTGATGCATCCGTCAGAGGGTCGTTGGGGGAGGAGAAGAGGGGGACAGAGGGACTGACGGGTTGGAGAGAGATGGGAGTTAGGGGTTTCGACTAGGTGTGAGATAGATTTAGGGATTTTGTTGAATTTTTGAGACAAGGATGGAGAGTGAGAGAAATAGGGCATAAAGCATGGTTTTGACTGAGTAGGAGAGATATTTAGAGCTTTTTTCCCACTTTTTGAGGGACAAATGGACAAAGTAAGAAAGAGAGGGCAGAGAACATGCTGTGCATTTTTTGGGGTTAACGGGTTACCCCACTGGGTTGGTGAGCAGAGGATGTCTTGAGGGAGGTATGGGAAAGGAGAAGGTTTTCAGTTTTGTCCTCTGATTCAATAGGCAAAACATTGTTCAGAAATCATTGTTTATTGTTTGGTTTTCCATTTGCTTTGTTAAAACTGATTGACATTTTTTTTTCGTTTTAATAAAATTGTAATGGATGTTTATAACCTGTTTAGTTGGGTGTTAGAAAGATAGGTCTGTTTAGTGCACTGTTTCGTACACTGTTAGAGTCAGATTTATGTCTTTTTAATTTAGGGGGTTGCATTGTGTTCATTTCTGTGTTTCTTCATGCTTTGCTGCTGTTTCCTTCTCAACAAATCAAATTGAGGTTCCTTTTCTGCTTTACATCCTTTGAATATCCCTCTGTTGCTAGGTTGTTTCTCCATGTTTTGTTGCTTCTGTATTAGTGTAATAAGGGTGTTAGAAGGCTGTGTTTTGCTCCTCTATTGCTAGGTAGTATAATTTTGAAACAAGTTTCTTCTCTATGTCGTCAAATGCATCATTGTTTTTCGTTCTTCAATTTCTTTTTCACCATTAGCTATCTTCTGATCGTTGATAGTTTAATAGCACTTGGGAATTCAGCACAAAGAAATTATCTACTCTATTTATTTCTACTGAGCAATATTTCTTTGCCTACTAATATAGTTACCCGTTTCTCTGTTTCTATTATTTTATTTGAGTAAGAACTCATAAGTTGCCTATGTTTGAATGAGTAATTCTCTTTTGATTCTGTGGAGATATAACATCTAATTTAAACTCATATCAAGTTAGCTGTGTTTGTCATCGGTTTTTGAAAATGGTTAGGCTGATTAGAGGTTTTGATGACTTTTGCATGGTTTTGTACAAGCCTCATCGACTTGAGAGCACATCTTCTTTTTCCATTTCCATAACTGATGCATGCTTTTTATCTCGTGAAGTATTGACTTCAGGTGGTTCCACCTTTAGGGCTTGGGTTAGCAATGAAATAGATGAATAATAGCTTGAGTAACTACAAGAAGTAATCTTACGGGTTAACATGTAAATGTGAACGAGTAATAGCTTCTGCTCTTATGATCCAATCGTGCAATTTATAGAAGATATTTATCATAGAATATATCAAATTGAATAAGTTTGGTAGTGAAGGCAAATATAGGTGCTGAGGGAAGATGGTACTGATTAATAGGCCAGTTTTTTCTCCTCAATGAGCTCTTTCACAGTTGCATCTAGCTTTCCCCTTGAGAACTAATCAATCTTGAGTCTTGATTCTTGCAAAAGAGTTGTAAATATGTTGTAAATATGTGTCAGTGGAGTTGTGCAACTGAGATAGGAAATTAACTTTAAATAGATGAAGGAAACAAAATTAAAAATTTCCAATCTTTACAAATGTGAGATTTTTCAGTAGGTGTCTTTTGTAACAAGGTTTTAATCTTTCTCAGAAATATAGCTTTCTCAGTTTTGCAATACTTTGAATGGGTGTATTTTTATCTTTCCTGATTGCTAATTTAATTTGGGTTTTATTAAGAGTTTAGTTTGGAGTTTAATTGAAGGTTTAATTCGGGTTTGTAGTTGGGGTTTAATTGAGGGTTTTACTTTACTTAGCTTAAATTGTAGAATGTGGTTTTTACATTATTTTATGGAATTTCCACTAGGAAGAAATGACATTGAATGTAAGCATATAACTCATGAACAACTAAATCACGATACCAATTTAACCACTCACCAGATGAAGACATTACTGTTTGAGTTAAAGGTTTCTTCTGCAACTCTGCACTACTGGATAGAAGGCTCAATCAATGGGGCTTGAGTATCTGAAAGCTTATGTATTTGTGAGAGCACTGGGACCCTAGCTTTATACCATAAATGATGAAGTTCAATAAGGACACTTCCCATTATGTAATCCTTATCAAACTATCTTTATCACCGTGAAAACTCTAATAAACATATCAGATAATAAAGTCCTAGTTCTATCGAGATTGCTTGAACCTATCATCCTTATTATACAATTTCTGATAAGCCATTCCACATAGCTAATGTTAGTCTCCTTATTATTCCAAAACACTTTCACACGATAAACAAGTGTTTGATCTCTATAGAACTTACATTGAACACATTTAATTGACTGAATGCTAAAATTCTTCCTTAGGCACCAAATTGGATTAGTAAACAGAATCTCATTTTGATGTTCTATTCACTAGTTATTTATTACAAGATGGAACAAAATTAATTTGCCTTTATATCTGAATGTATTCAAGTCATTGTGAGTTGTATGTCATTACTGTTCAATTATGGCCTTGGCCGAGGCCCCTTGCAGTTTACTCAACATTTCACCTAGGCCTTAAGCTTTCGTATTCTTCATTGAACCAAATTAGTTGTGCTGGATTCAAAATATTTGTAAATTTTTTATTTTTTTATTTGTCTGTTTTTGGTCATTTAGCTAAAATTTCTTTAGATTTGCTCTTTAAATTTGAAAGTCTCTAAGTTCCTAACGGATCTACTTTGTTTGCAAATTTCAATAAGTTGGATCGTTCGAGGAAGAAGTTGGTTCCATGCCGTTTTGAGGTATATAATTACACACCATCATTTTTGTTCAAAGCCTATTTAGCTATCTACCTTTTTTTTTATTTATATTTGTGAAGCTTTCATGCTTGGATTTTAAATATATAATTCAATTTTTGTCGTTTGAGCTTATATTAGAATTGAGTTTCTTTCTATTTAGTGTGCGTATCTGTATCTATCCATTTATGTCAAGGTTGAGATAACTAAGCATCCATTTGGTCGTTTGAGCTTAGAATGGAAGTGGGCTTCTTTCTATTTTGTGCACGTATTTGTATCTCACTATTTATGTAAAGCTTCAGATAACTGAGCATGTATTTGTACCAAACCCCGTTCCAATTGAATGGTTGGTGTATTTGTTCCAAAAGCCATTCGAATTGGATGATTGGTTTATTTGTTCTAAACCCCATTAGAATTGTATTTGCTTGGATGGGCTGTTAGTATAGGGATAGTTAGATTAGGAATTTTGTTTGGGCATTTTGTGATTGGGATCTAATTACAGGTTTTGTGTTGCATGTTTTGGTGTCTGTCCTGTTTGTGTAGTTAGTTAGGGCTATTTTTAGATTATTAAATAGTGCTGCTTAATATTGTTTGTAAGGTTATTTTTTCGACTGGGG
This sequence comes from Pyrus x bretschneideri, assembly GCF_019419815.1. NCBI lineage: Eukaryota > Viridiplantae > Streptophyta > Magnoliopsida > Rosales > Rosaceae > Pyrus > Pyrus x bretschneideri. The sequence goes on along the minus strand of NW_025999837.1, from coordinate 869,253 downwards.
GAGCAGGGGTACTGTAGCAACTAAACTTAGAGTTGTGAACATAACTGAATTGAAAAGTAAGAAAAGTAGTGGGAGTACTTTCATGGGTAAGAATAAGATCGCCATTTTTTGCATCCTCTTAGCTCAATTTGGTAGTTAGATGTCCATTGAAGACACAATCAAGGTTCAGATTCAATGTGTTTTCTATAATTTTGTTTCTTAGTATTAAACAAGCAAGAAGCCACCTTTCAAGGACTGAAGCATATGTAGGAGAATAAGTAAGGCTGAAAGTCATTTATAATTAAAAAAAGGGACTGATTTACAGGCCCCATGAGATTTTGACGTTCTGATCAAATATGTCATTAATTGTAAATTCATACAAAGCGTACCGTTTATAATTCGGTTTAACTCAAATGTAAAGATAAGGAAATGATATGTACTTGTGAGTTTGAATATCTTTTCCTTGAGTTGCTTTGTACAAGCCTCACAATGCATGTTTTCGAGTTCTGCAGTTACAACTTTACTAACCTAAAGCAAAAATAAACCACCTTTATAAGTCCATTGCTTTAACAAATGTAATTTTCTTGCCTCAGCCACTTGAATTGTGTTCATTTGGTGTAATTGTTAGTCTTCTTTTGTTTACCATAGAGTATTAATTTCATGGATACTTTCTTATCAGACAAGTCGCAAGAATACTTTCAACAAATATGAAGTTTAACACTTTTTATGATCCAGCATCATTTTCCACTGCATAAAGTCCATTTTTAATCTGTGTGTGCATGGGTAAATGGAATGGAAATGCATTTTCAGATTAGCTAGATTTGTATGCAAAAGAAAAATATTTCAGTTAGTCTTAAGAATTATTCTCATGATGCCCTGAGAAAGCACTGTAGCATTTGTTTGTTTCATTGGCATTCGTACATTTTTTGGGAAATGAGTGTTTAACTCTTTATGCACATGGCTCTGTTCAACCAAGGCCTGAAGGGATTCTTGCCGATTGACATATCCAAATTACGTCATCTTCAAAACATGTGAGTTCCTCTCTAAGATTTGCTTTGATTTGCTTTGAACAAATATTAAGTTTGTTAGCTTATGTTTGGCATCTTTGTTTTTTATTCAGTGTGACTTGCTAAACGAAATGGTACTCATTGCATAAAAGAGATTAGAACGAAATCATTCCAATTTTTTGGTGCATTTTTAAGTGAGGTTTGGGATATGGTATATATTTGGCCTGTGTGGGTGACACGCTGCCTAAGGTTTAATTAGCTTATAAATCTCTTTAACCTCCTTAGTCTGTATAAATTTTGATTTAAATAAGGCATTTAGGATTGTTTTTTTAATAATTTTTTTTAAAAAAATTTAGCATATTACTTCCTATGCCCAAAACTTCTTTATTCCAAGTTGTTTGCTTTCAAAGAATCTGTTGTAGAACCAACTACCAAGGAAAAGTATGAAGCAGTATCTACAAACTCATTAGTACCTAAACAAGAGAATAAGCAATCCATCACCATAGAGTATAGTTGCATTCACCCGTAACTTAGTTAACTATACTGCTAGGGCAAAGGAAGCTTGATAGGCTTTCCAGTTTCCATTTACTCACCAAATTTTAAAGGTAGTGGATTGAATTAAAGGCTGGTTTATTTTCCATTGGCTATCAATCAGGCTAAGAAAAACATTTAATTGGGTCATTACACAACGCTGATATAGAACGCTATACCAAATGAGCTCGAAGAGGACTCAACAATCATAGCCTGATCAAATTTGATGATAGGTATTTGAAACTTAGGAAGAGTATTTACGAAACGATACCGAGATATACAATGGAAAATTAACTACAAAAAAGTTGAAAAAAATATCTACTCCATATATAATGTCACATCCTGGCCTGGGCGGGATCACTTTCCGGGCCCGACTCCATCGTAGCACGATATTGTCCGCTTTAGGACCCCTGCACACCCTCATGGTTTTGTTTCTGGGAACTTACACGAGAACTTCCCAGTGGGTCATCCATTATGGGAGTGCTCTCGCACGCTACTCGCTTAACTTCGGAGTTCCAACAGAACCAGAAGGCAGTGAGCTCCCAAAAGGTCTCGTGCTAGGTAGAAATGAGAATATACATATAAGGATCACTCCCATAGGCGATGTGGGATGTCAAAATCCACCCCCCTTAGGGGCCCAACGTCCTCGTCGGAACACCACGGCTAGGGTTAGGCTATGACACCAAATTGTCACATCCCGGCTCGGGCGAGACCACTTCCCGGGCCCGACTCCACCGTAGCACGATATTGTCCGCTTTAGGCCCCCAGCACACCCTCACGGTTTTGTTTTTGGGAACTCACACGAGAACTTCCTAGTAGGTCATCCATCATGGGAGTGCTCTCGCGCACTACTCGTTTAACTTCGGAGTTCCAACGGAACCCGAAGCCAGTGAGCTCCTAAAAGGCCTCGTGCTAGGTAGAGATGGAAATATACATATAAGGATCACTCCACTGGGTAATGTGGGATGTCACATATAATGTATGACAATGATTAAGGAACCCCTAGAAGATAAAACTTATATAAAAACTAATGATGTTCCAGATTGGTTTTTTTTTTTCTTTTTCTTTTTTCCACTACATTTCATGTCACGGGCTCAATACATTTTATGGGTGGGGATGAGTGGTATAAATGTTTGGTTTTAGCACATTTTTGTGTTTGTTGGAAGGTTTCAATAACTTTTTGAAAGATAATCTATCATCTCAGATGGAACAGTTGAATGCAAATACAGTCATGCTAACAAATGATACATTCCCGTGATTAGTTACTTTCCTTTTGTGAAATGTGATTCTGTCGTACATTAAGTCTGTTGCACTGTTACAGATTGAGTCCATTGCATTGTTACAGATTGAGTTACTTTTCCTACGTTTCTTTGTTTGCACTTCGAATTCTTACTCTAAATCTCGCTGTTTTTCTTGCAGATTAGATCAGACTATCATCACAACATCGTGATCAACTGTTGCTACTGCCATTAAAACTAAGGGTTATGAGGCATTGCATTTGAATCAAGGCTTCGGTATGTCACTTGAACTTCAATGAGTTCTTTTCTGGTGCTTTTCGTTTCAGACAACGCAACTTGACGAATTTTTTATTTATTGTTCAATTCGATTGCCTTATATTATTCATTTGGTTTCTGCTTTGTTTCTTTTTATTGTTGTCTCTATGATCCTCTGATTGTCCAGAGGTTGGCTGGTTTGTTTGTTTGTTTTTTATTTTTTTATTTTTATTTTTAATTATGTATGTGCGATTCTGTTAAGGTTGAAGGTCCCTTACTATCTTTGTGATCCTAGTTTACGCCAGTGTTCTTGATTCTTTATTAATGTTGTTAGACATTTTATCTTTGTGATTCTGTTATTGGTTGGTTGGTGTTTTCATTAGGTTTCTCCGATAGTTAAATGTCTCATCCTCCCCGAAGTGCTTTAACATATGCTATTCATAATTGCACTTTCCCAACAAATCAATTTTTTTTTTTAATATAAAAAAAAAAACCTGTGTTTATGAAAATGAGTGGCCTTTTAACAGTGCATGAATGCATCTTAGATGTTCAGAAAAATTCATGGATATTTACATTCAAACTGCAAGATGCATCAACTTATAAATAATTAGGTTATCTATCTTCTTTGTCGGCTATCACTTCAAAATTTGATCTACAACACTATTGAAATGCTTTTTGATTGTGTTTTCTTCAATAATTATCTAACTTTCGCAAGCTCTTATACACTTACTTTATTAATTTGAGTTTTAAACATTTATGATAATGTTATTCTTTAACCTACAAGCTACAAGATATTTCAAAAAAACATCAATATTGATGCTATACTTAATTTCTGATTTAGGGTAAATAAAATGGTGAATGAGCTTGATCGAAAAGAACAACAGATTCTAGGAGGAGTTTTGGTAAAAAATTTAAGGGAACTGGTTAAGGCTCGAAACGATGAATGAAATCGAGGGACATTAGTGAGGTATTTTGACACTGGCCCAAGACCTAGTACAAAGAAAGCAGTTAAAATAGAAAAAAAGGATGGGTTTGAGTGCTTATGGTAAGGGTGCAAACCAAAACAAGTTGGTGGTCCATAAGTTCTGTTGAATGAAAATGTTTTGCGACGATTTTTGGGGTTTTTCAGTGGGATCTACAAGTTTGGTAGCTGGAAGAAGGTTGAAGTTTTGTTGCTCTTGCTTGCCTCCACTGCAACAGCCTTTTGGGTTTTAAATGTCTAGAGACGGGATGGGTCTTAGATAAGATAAGGGCAGTGTAAACTTTTTTGTTTGGTCATAAGGGTAATAATGTAAACAATGAACCCTTTAACCATTGTAAACATCAAGTGTTGTTAATACTCTTTTTTGCACCTTTTTGGTACACTTCTATCTTGCTAATTAATGTTTTTTAGTGAAACATATCTCGGTGGAATTAAATATATGACGAGGTTACCCGATATTGTAATAATTGTTGATCAGCAAGAAGAATATATAGCTCTTCGAGAAAAATGGGCTTGTTGGGAAGAAAGATGGGGTGCGGCCTGTAGAGCACATGTAACAGATAGTCGGGTTGCTCGCACAGCAGATCTCTCTCTCTATCTAAAGATATCTAGAGAGAGATGTGAAAGTTTTACTTGAATCTTCGTCCATAATGGTACGGAACAATAGCTAAATAATTTCTTCTTCTTTTTTTCCTATTATTTTTTAGGACAACCAAAACAACTTAATAAATCAAAGAAAATAAAACATGAGTGGTTTTGTGTGATAGGAGCATATTTATGTGACTTTGTTAGCTTGTTTTATGCAACTTAATAAATCAAAGAAAATAAAATGGGGCAAATCGCAGAATTCATGGGGCAAATTCAAGAACAAAGTGAACTCTCCAACTCAACTATTGTAAATTCAATGGGAGATTGTGAAATCACTGAAACTATCACCTTGGGAAGTAGTATAGAGGTTGGAGCTGACCCAAAAACATCCAAACATAGCTTGAACGTGGATGAAAAGTTGCTGCTCGAGGAAGAGGAGGATGCCAAAGCCATGGCAAGGGTAGCACCACCCTTGCCGCAACCTTCTAAGGCTCATACGCCATCCAATTCAGGTAAGGTTGTTCCAAGTTCAATTCTTCCTAACCCCATTCCACCAAATGTCCCTATTCTGTGCAGGTTCATGATTTCCAGGGAAGAAGAGAGTGAAAAAGACATCTTGGAAGCCCTTCCAAAGGTGCAAAGAAATCAAGTTCCAGAATGTGTTGAATTGTCCAAAGAACTTTGTACAACAAGAAGAATAATTCAAGAGAAAGAAGTGGCTGGGGAATGTCTAGAATTCATCAAAGAAGATATACTTGAGACAACAATTCCCAAAGAAGTTGGATTTTATGACACGGGACAAGTCATAACTGTCAAAACACCAAATCAGGCTAAATTTTCTAGTCCTACAACTTTCGAAGGGGTGTTTATTCTTGAGTTCATGTCGGAGCACACAAGTAAGCCACCTCCCCGAATTTCAATTTTGTTTTATACTAATATGTTGTTAATGATTTAGTCACCCACTCTAGAATTTAAACAATTACTGGATCATTTCAAGTATCACCTCCCATTCAAAGATCAATTCCATGCCGTGGGCACTAATGGAGCTTAAAAGGAGGTATCGTCCAACTGGAAGATGTTAAAGCAAGCGCTTTTTGGGAGGCAACCCATTTATTCAAATAAAGAAGACCTAGGAATCTTTGGCTCCAAAACCAGATTTGCTCTCTTTTACCCTACTCTTTATTGCTTTTACTTTGCCATAATTGTCATGTTTGTTAGTTGTGTGTTTGATTGTTTGCATGTGAGTCTATGTTTGAAACATTGAGGACAATGCTTGATTTAAATGTGGGGGGTAAACAAATGATTTTCATTGATTTTCGTGGAATTTTATCACCTATCACTTCTAAAGTTGTTACTCATTATTTTTAAGTGTTTTTAGTGTGTTTGAAGTGTTTTAATGTTTCCTATAACAGAAAATCTGAAAATTTGAAAAACAAAAATTGAAAAAGAGTGTTTGAAAAACACAAAAAGAGTTGTTTTTAGAGTCGTTTTTGTTTTTGTGTGTTGTGTCTTAGGATACCTTACAACACAATGATGAAGATTTGGTTTTTGTGTGTTGTGTCTTAGAACCCTTTAACTAAACATCAAGTGTTGTTAATACTCTTTTTTGCAACTTTTCGGTACACTTCTATCTTGCTAATTAATGTTTTTTAGTGAAACATATCTCGGTGGAATTAAATATATGACGGGGTTACCCAATATTGTAATAATCGTTGATCAGCAAGAAGAATATACAACTCTTTGAGAAAAATGGGCTCGTTGGGAAGAAAGATGGAGTGCGGCATGTCGAGCACATGTAACGCACAATAGGGTTTCTTGTGCAGCGGATCTCTCTCTCTCTCTCTCTCTCTCTCTCTCTCTCTCTATCTAAAGATATCTAGAGAGAGATGTGAAAGTTTTACCCGAGTCTTCGTCCATAATGGTACGGAACAATAGCTAAATAATTTCTGCTTCTTTTTTTCCTATTCTTTTTTAGGACAACCAAAACAACTTAATAAATCAAAGAAAATAAAACATGAGCGCTTTTGTGTACACCCAATTTACTCTAGACATCCAAAATTATACATATACTGAAAGGCATCGGAAAATCACAGTTCATTTTGTGAGAGAGTGCACTGTTCATCAACAGTGAAATGGCGAATATGGCCCTGCTTGATCTCTTTCCACGTAGCATCGTCATCAGCGCTCCTTTTGCTTAGGTGTACACGTGTTGTCATCGTGGATTAGGAGGGAATGGAAAATAGCTTTTGCATCTGGTTCTAGAAAACACTGGCCATTGCCTGCACCAAAACCCGAAAACCACGAGATATTCAAGTTCTGCTGCCGATTCACTGTTGAAGTAAGCTATTTATTTCAATTTTTTGATCTGGTAATTTTGATAGGTATTACGGAATTAGAAGCAAGAAGTTGATGAATTTTTTGTTTTATTTTATTTGATTGATTTTATTAGGATGATTCGTGTGCGGCAAAGGGTAAGGCAGCTGTGGAATTTATAGGCAGTGGAAGATTCGTGGCTGCCATTCTATGATGATGTAGGTAAAAAGTTGATTTTCTATTTTTACAGGCTATAGCTACTGTTAACGCTTAAGCGAATAAGTATGGGGCTGGCATTCCAAGAAAAGGTATGTAGAGCTTCTTTTTTACTGTAAATACCCTTTTGGAATTGATTCAATACATGTAGTGTAGCAATATACAACTCTCTGTTGTCTTGCAGTGATCTATGAACAGCAGCAGGAGTCGTTGCTGCAACACGAAACCTAACTTTTGACCATCCGCTGACATCTCTCTGAAGGTTTGTGTATTGTCTTATGTGGAATTAGGATGGTATAAATTTGAATATTTATGATACATGGTAATAGGGAATGTGATTTATCTAGAAAATATAAAATGATCCGTTGTAATTTTGGGTGATTTGCTTCTGTTTTTCGTTTCAGCACATGTTGCTCTTCGTTTTTTGGAATTTTGTTTTTGTTGGAGAAAAGGCTCAAAGAAAAAAACTGTAATTATTTACCTTGAGCATAAAGCGCTTCAAAAGCGGCACACAAAAACCCATAAAAACGAAGAACAAATAGATGAGAAGAAGTAGAATTCATTTTCATTAAAGAAAGTGAGAAATTAACCTTGCTGAATTATACTTCTTGGTTGTTTTGATGAAGTTGGGAAATAAAGGGCATAATAATTTGATTTGGTTTCCCTCTGTACATTGTGTGTTTCTAATGGCAATTTCGAACCGTTTCTTTTCTGTTTCTAAATTTTTATGCTTTATAGGTTTTTTAATGGCACTTTTGAGGAAAAGCATACCAAAGGATACTACTACTGCAATGTCTGAGTGCCCTATCCTTAATATGGTCAAATGGGGGTGCAAATTTCATATTTTTCTTAATATGGTCAAATGGTATGCAAATGAGATTGGGTTAAGCTTTTGGGTTTAACTCTCTCACTCTCTTTGTGTTTGGGTTCCATTTATGGTTTTCGTTCTTCGTTTCTCTATTTCAGTTGTCCTTTGGTTGTAACCCATCTTTGTTATTTTGTTCATTCATCTTTAACTATTATTGGCATATCATGAGGTCTAGAGCAAACTGAGAAATTGAAAAACTTTTGAATACTCAAAGCTTGCCCTGTTAGACAAATAAGGAATATGGTTGGAGTCCTTGTGTAATTGTATATAATATTATTCACTAGCCGTCCTACAGCCGTCCTACCTTGTCCTACCTACACACTAGCCGTCCTACAGCCGTCAAGCCGTCCTACAGCCGTCAAGCCGTCCTACAGCCGTCCTACCTTGTCCTACCTACACACTAGGATGGCTACCTTGTCCTACCTACACACTTGTATCATGTATATATATCCTTGTAATCTTGTAGAGAAAGATAATGAGAAAAAAAGCATTCTCTTCCATTTTTCTACATTCACGTATTAATAACAAATATATTTTTTAGCCTACATACCTTTTTCTACATGGTATCAGAGCAGGTTTATAACCCTAGCCCTAATTTTTTTTTCGGCAGCTTTCTCTGCCGTTCCCATGGCTGACTCTTCTTCTTCCGATGGTGTTTTTTCCCTTCATCATTCCGACCACCCGAATCTTGTCCTTGTATCCAAGAAGTTGAATGGTGATACCTACACATCCTGGGCCCGTGGCATGCAGCTTTCCTTGAGTGCCAAGAATAAACTTGGTTTCATCACTGGCGATATCCAAGAACCTTCTTCCTCCGACGACCCTGATGCTCACGCGGCTTGGTGTCGTTGCAATGACATGATTCTCTCTTGGCTTCTGCATTCCTTGGAACCTGACTTTCAAGAATCTGTGCTTTTTTCCACCTCTGTCCAAGCTGTATGGGATGATCTTCGCGAACGCTTCTCTCAGAGTAATGCTCCACGCATCTTCCAACTCAACCGGGAACTTGCTACAATTTCTCAAGGTTCTTCTTCTATCTCCGCCTATTTTACTCGCCTGAAAGCTCTCTGGGATGAGCTTGCTTCTTATAATGATGGCTGCACGTGCTCTTGCAACGCGAAGCATGACCGTCAACAACTCATGCAATTTTTAATAGGCCTCAACGAATCCTTTGCTGCTGTTCGTGACCAAATTCTTTTAATGAATCCCCTTCCCACTGTTCGTCAGGCCTGTTTCTCGGTGTCTCAAGCTGAAAAACAACGCTCCTTGGGCGTCCTCCGCTCTGTCGATCAACCTGCTGCCATGGCTGTTCGTGGTGAAGGAAAAATTTTGTCCTAGCTAAGAACATGTAAGAACATTTGAATACATATGCAAACTAATAACACTTTAAAGTAGGCATGCATTAAAAAACAATTTATAAAACCCATGACTTTCAAAGCCTAGTATATGGTGAACCATAAGACTCTTTAACAAAATTAAAGAGAATAAGAATTTAGAGATTCTTTACCCTTGAAGCTCATCCTTGATTGCACAAGGGATTCACCCAAGTGGAGGGCCTTCAAGTCACCTCCTTGCTCCTTGGATCTTCCTTGTGATTTTCTCCCTTTTAGTGCTCCTTTTTCTTCTTTGAGGATTTGAGGATTTGTTCTCCAAAACACCAAAAGTTTGGTGTCTCTAAGTCTCCACACCAAAGATGTTGTGTGAAGATGAAATGGATGACTTAGGGAAGAAAGATTACTAGATGTTCCTCCCCTAAGGTGAAAATGAGAGAATAGGTTTCACCCAAATTCAATTAGAAACCCTTAGGGTGAAATGGCTATAAAGATGTCTTTATACCACCTCACAATGGAGTGGCAAACTTGCAATTAAGCCAAGTTCACTACCCTTGAAGCTTATGGCCGGCCATATGTTGTATTTGGGCTTAATTGCCCATTTTGTTTTAGTTGTCATACAACTTAAACATAATGGGCCTTGTGGACCAAAACGTTTTTATGCCCCGAAGCCCAAAACTAACTTAAACGCCCAATACGAACGTTTCGTATAATTAATTAACTATTTAATTAATCTTGACCATTCTTCAATTAAACCATTTAATTGCTTATCCATTTCATATAATTTCTTCACTTATATCTTTACTCGGTGTACGATCCATTAGGTTCCAATTAGCGAGGTAGTGGGCGATGTTACTCTTAACAATCGATTGTGAATTGAAACCACATTTCAATTCTCCCTTAAATTAGTGTTTGCTAATCTTTAGGGCTTCCACAAACCATGGGTGACGCCTAGCAGCATGTCATGGTTACCCAAGCTAAGTAGAAGTGGTTGGAGAACCTATCCAGTTACAACTACAATGCAATACGGTCATTCTCTAATACAATACTCTTAATCACATTGTTTAAGTGATAGTTTGTTTCATGTCTACTATCCAATGTGATACTTCTCTATATGATTCAATTGAATAAGATTTGGAACATCTTCCTTAGTTATATTCATATGCTTTGGCCAAAGACTCTCGAATCATATCTTAGAGTATTCTCCTTCCATCATGGAAGGTTAGAGATCCCTTGTTGTACATTCATATGCCTACATGACTAGATAGCTTGACCCCAACAATGCCGTGGACACTCCAATGGAATGCCGTTGACATAATCAAAGATCAAGGACCTAACCATTAGACATCAATGATCCTCAGGTCAAAGGACTACTTTGCATATTGCAACTATTGAGTTCTCACATGACATGTATGTTCGAACTCTTGTTTGATCGTTGTTCAGTGTACTCGATTACTCTTTCGAGCACCTATGTGTTTGCCTTAGTGTCCAACACCAAATGACTTGAGACTAGTTCATACTCACGCTTGAGTCGACATAACACATGCTAACCTTAGCGGATTGTCAATGCCCAATTGGCAATCCTATGGCTAGGAACGTTTTAGGAATGAACATAAGAGAAAGGTCTCGTTAATTTAACTAACTTAAATCACTTGTCTCTTAGATCAAATACATTCCTTGGATTCCCTTATTGCTTAAACACAAGATACTATAAATAGTGATTAACAATAAGCTTTGCCTTTCTATTAAACATATAAAAGTTTAACACAATAAGTATTCCAAAAAGCTATTACATCAAATGAGTGGCTTTGTGGGCATACTTCCAACACGTGGCCCATCCCGTCCCTCCTCTGCTCGTCCTCCCCTCCACTGCACCTACTACAATTTTGATTATCATACCCGAGACACCTGCCATAAACTTCATGGCTATCCTGTTGGCCATCCCCTCCATGGCCAACCGTGGCGACCACCGCGCCGTGCCACTGCTTCCAGTTCTTCCCACAGCCATGCACCTTCCAGTCCTCCCCGGCAGCCACGGTTTTCTGCTTCCCGGCCCCATAATTTCACCCAGGCCCATCACGTGCAAGGCACCCAGGCCCCCGCCTCCTCTTCTACTCCAGCGACCCACCAAGTGCACGGGGCCCAGCCCACTTTGCATGACTTGCAGCTTGCCATGCCTGACCTCTCTGCCGAGCAGCACTCCCGTGTTCTAGCTGCTCTACGTGACACCACCACCCCTCCTCAGGCCAATGCCGTGCCCACTACTGATTTTGCCCAAGGTTTGTTACCTGTCACCTCTCGTCATGGTCAATGGATTCTTGACAGTGGTGCTACGGATCATATTACTTCTTCCGCCTCATGTTTGGTTAATCGTTCTCCTTCACATTTGGCGCCTGTTTCTTTGCCTAGTGGTGCTTCCGCTCTCATTACTTTTACCGGCACTCTTGCTTTAAATTCATCAGTTACTTTGAAGGATGTTTTATGTGTCCCTAATTTCCGAGTGGACCTTTTATCGGTTGGTAAACATTCAGATGGATTATCGTGTTTCATAACCTTCTTTCCTTCTTGGTGTGTTTTGCAGGACTTGATTTCGAAGGCGATGATTGGTGTGGGTAAGCGATGTGGCGATCTGTATTACCTTGTGGCCCTTACCTCTTCTCTCCCCACCCGTCAACCTCTCTGCAACATCATTACCATCCCCTCCTCCCTCTGGCATAGGCGTCTTGGTCACCCCTCCTCCACTCGTTTGCAAGCTTTAGCATCTAGCTCTCTTAATTGTACTTTTGATTCTAGTCATATTTGTGATGTTTGTCCGTTGGCAAAACAAACTCGTCAACCTTTTCTTTTGAGTTCAATTTCATCAACTTTCCCTTTTGCTTTAATTCATTGTGATATTTGGGGCCCGAATCGTCAATCTTCTCTTTCTGGTGCTCATTATTTCTTAACCATTGTGGATGATTTTTCTCACTTTACGTGGGTGTTCCTCATGAAACATAAATCCGACACTCAACAATTAATTAAGGATTTTTTTGCTTATGTCACTACCCAATTCCGCACTACCATCCAATGCATTCGTACTGACAATGGTGGTGAATTTTTATCTCTTCATAGTTTTTTCTCTGATCATGGGGTGCTTTTACAAACTTCTTGTGTTTATACCCCCCAACAAAATGGCGTTGTTGAAAGAAAACATTGTCATCTTCTTGAAACCGCTCGCGCCCTTCGTTTTCAATCCCATCTTCGTATCAAGTTTTGGGGGGAATGTGTTCTTACCGCTACTTATCTCATCAATCGTCTCCCTACCCATCTTCTCCATCATAAATCCCCATTTGAGGTTCTCTTTTCGAAAACCCCATCTTATGACCACTTCCGCGTCTTTGGTTGTCTGGCATATGCTACCTCTGTCACTCCCACCACCAAATTTTCCCCTCGGGCTCATCGTTGCATTTTTCTCGGTTATCCTCATGGACAAAAGGCCTATACCCTTTACGATCTCGACAATCACCGCATTTTCACTAGTCGAGACGTCATCTTTCATGAAACTACTTTCCCTTATGCCGTTTCTCACCCTCCTATCCCATCCTCTTCGCCTACCCTACCCATCCCACCCCCTCTGGACTTTACATATAACCCACCTTTTCCTGCCCCGATGCCTCACCCTCCTCCACCTTCCTCCCCTTCCACGCCTCTCACAGATTCCCTTGCTGCCCCATTACCCGTTCCTCCCCATGCCCCTTTAGCCACGGACATCCCTATCCCCCCCACTACCTACCAATCCTCCCCTTCCCCGTACCTCTTCCTGTGCCCATAAACCTCCATCCTATTTAAAAGACTACGTTTGCTCGCAGGTGATTCTGCCATCCCACCCATCTTCGACTTCGCAACCCGGTTCTACACAAGGTACGCGATATCCACTTTGTAATTTTCTCTCTTATCACCGTTACTCTCCCAGACATTTTTCTTACATTAACTCTGTCAGTCGGACTGTGGAGCCTTCCTCTTTTGCCGAGGCTGCCACTGATCTCAATTGGCAACGTGCTATGACTGAGGAGCTTCAAGCTTTACATGCTAATGGTACTTGGACTTTAACTTCCTTGCCCCCTGGCAAAATTCCCATTGGTTGTAAGTGGGTGTACAAACTCAAGCACAATTCCGACGGCTCTATTGACCGCTACAAAGCTCGTTTGGTTGCTAAAGGCTTCACTCAGGTTGAAGGTATTGATTATCATGACACTTTTTCTCCTACTGCTAAGATGATTACGGTGCGTTGTCTTCTTGCTCTTGCTGCTAGTCAGTCTTGGTCTCTTCATCAGCTTGATGTTAATAATGCTTTCTTACATGGTGACTTACATGAAGAAATCTATATGTCTCCTCCTCCTGGTCTTCGGCGACAGGGGGGAGAATCTTGTGTGTCGCCTTCACAAGTCACTTTATGGTCTTAAGCATGCTTCTCGCCAATGGTTTGCCAAATTCACTAGTGCCATCATTTCTGCCGGTTTTCAACAATCCAAAGCTGACTATTCATTGTTCACTAAAAAGTCTGGTATTTCTTTCACAGCTTTGCTCATTTATGTGGATGATATTGTGATTACAGGCAATGATGCTAGTGCCATTAATTCTCTGAAGTCTTTTCTCCGTGATCATTTTCGGATAAAAGACCTTGGTGATTTAAAATATTTTTTGAGTATTGAGGTTTCGCGTTCCAAACAAGGGATTTATATTTCTCAACGCAAGTATGCATTAGAGATTCTCAAGGACTATGGTTTTTTGGGAGCACGACCCATTGCTTTTCCTATGGATGACACAAAATTATCTGATAAAGGAGAACTTCTCAAGGATCCTGAAAAGTATCGACGATTAGTAGGTCGGTTAATATATCTCACTATCACTCGGCCGGATATCACCTATTATGTGCATGTTCTAAGCTGTTTTATGCACGAGCCAAGGATATCTCATATGGATGCTGCGCTTCGTATTGTTCGTTATTTGAAGGCTACTCCAGGTCAAGGTTTATTATTTCGTTCTGACAACCAGACCAAGTTAACTGCGTTTTGTGATTCTGATTGGGCAGGTTGCCCTATCACTCGCCGTTCGACTACTGGGTATTGTGTATTCTTGGGCGGTTCTTTGATTTCTTGGCGGATGAAACGACAGAAAACCGTTTCGCTCTCTTCAGCAGAGGCGGAATATAGGACCATGGCAGGTGCTTGTTGAAAGATAGTTTGGCTTCGTTTTTTGTTGAAGGATTTGAACATTCCTTTGGATGGTCCTTCCATTTTATTTTGTGATAATCAAGCAGCGTTACATATAGCTGCCAATCCTGTTTTTCATGAACGAACTCGTCACATTGAGATGGATTGTCACTTTATACGAGATAAGATTGTAGATGGCACAATAGAGACCAAGCATGTGGGTACGGCACAACAGTTGGCAGACTTGTTTACCAAACCTCTTGGGAAAGAAAAGTTTTCGGGTATGTTACGCAAGTTGGGAGTTCTTGACATCCACTCTCCAACTTGAGGGGGAGTGTTAGACAAATAAGGAATATGGTTGGAGTCCTTGTGTAATTGTATATAATATTATTCACTAGCCGTCCTACCGCCGTCAAGTCGTCCTACCTTGTCCTACCTACACACTAGCCGTCCTACAGCCGTCAAGTCGTCCTACAGCCGTCCTACCTTAGCCGTCCTACAGCTGTCAAGTCGTCCTACAGCCGTCCTACCTTGTCCTACCTACACACTAGCCGTCCTACAGCCGTCAAGTCGTCCTACAGCCATCCTACCTTGTCCTACCTACACACTAGGACGGCTACCTTGTCCTACCTACACACTTGTATCATGTATATATATCCTTGTAATCTTGTAGAGAAAGATAATGAGAAAAAAAGCATTCTCTTCCATTTTTCCACATTCACGTATCAATAACAAATATATTTTTTAGCCTACATACCTTTTTCTACATGCCCTTCTGTCTAATGCGCTCATCAAAAAGTCTCATGGCCACGAGGGGAGTATATAAGACTAATGAGGGTCAAGTATCCATATATAAAGCTATAAAAGGATTGTGTATCCAATTATTCGGAATATTAAAAAAGAACAATAATTTACTATTATGAAAGGTTTTGACAATTAGTTTTGAGCCGTGATCCAGATTAGTAGTTTTGGACAAGTAACATATTCTCTTTATTAGAATGATGATTGATATAATATTGTTTAAACCATTATCTGCTTATCACAAAATATTTGAGTGCAATACTAATAATTTCACTGTGAATGAGAACTTTATCTGGGATTTTCTCTTGTGTTATCACTTCTGATTTTACTGATTGATGTATTTCTTGAAGGTGGTGATGTAAGCATAAGAAAAAAAATCAAGTTCTTTAGTTCATTGCAAGTCGGCCCATTGCCAGGTATCTCTCTCTCTCAAGATATTACCAATTAGGTGTATTTATACTCTTATTGGATGTGAATTTTAGTGTAACGGCATGATAACCTATGCATCGTTTGGAGTTTAAATATAACACTTAAATTGTGGGCAAATGTAAATGTGAAAGTGATAAACTTAATCTCATCCATCATTTATTTGAGAGATCACTCAAGTTGTGAAGAAATGTAACTAGCCTTTTTATGAAGATTATTAGCACTTCATGTGCATTTGTATTGCATAATTTTTGTGAAGAATATATTTATCAGCTGAATGTGCTTTAAAGATAAAAAAAAAAAAAAACCAGTTTGTAAAGTAGGAGAAACAGCCAAGTGCCACTGTGTAAGATTCTAGGGACTGCTGAAGGAGAAACGATATTCATCGGGATCACTAATAATGTTTTTTTTGTGTGTATGTATCTCATATGTTGAAGGCACCCTAATATTAGCGGTCAAAATGGAGCAATTTGTCTGGATATTTTGAAAGACCAATGGAACCCAACTCTAACATTTAATTGCAGAGATTGTTGGGATCTGAAAATAAGAAAATGGAGAATGTAGCACCACACTACTACTCGAAATTGGCTTTGGGTAAGCTTCCACTCTCTTCTATTTATAATCTCTTTGAGAAGTGATTTTGGTTGCTGGTTTTGAAAGAGATAATGTCAAATTCATGTATGAACTAAGAAAATAATATGCATGTATAATGAAGTGGAAATTTTCCTAGTATTATTTACATGCATGTTATAAATTTAGTTGTTGATCTTGACTTGGCATGAAGAATGGCATGAAAAAAACTGAAAAACTAGAGCTACTCTACTGTTTATGCATCGAGCAAAGGGAAGGAAAGGAAAAACAGTTAATTTAGTGCTCCCTTTTCTCAGTCACTCCCCATATTTTCTGCAAGCTGAATCGTTCATATCTTGCAAACTAAATAGTTTTTACTTTTTTCTGTATATATTCTGTCTTGCATTCTTTTATTAGTTTTGAAACTATAACCGAGTATATCTTAGCACTACAACTTTCCATAAAGTGGTTCCAATAATATAGTTTCATATAATATACTCTTACACTCTCTTTTACTAATTTTTGTTACACTATCAATCACTTACAGGTCATGCTATTCATAGAATGGTTCGAGGGATTCCAAGAGTTTCATTCATCCAATTTTTGCTCTTTATGTAAAAATTCTTTCAAAAAGCTCAAACATTTTTCAATGTAAATACACGTGAACCTTCTTTAATAATCTCTTATAGCTTTGAAATATATATATATTTTTTTCCATATGGTTACTAATCCTGCAGCAACGCGTGGGCCATATTTCTAGTAATTTACTAAACTTCCAAGTATACCCTTCTTTTACTTTTTATGAATTTATTTTTCTCTCAAGCACCTATTTTTCATTTTCTTTAGACACCCATTTTCCTTGTATTATTAAGAAGGCTTTCTCTTCAACTTGACAATTTTCGCCGATGGCATAATTCTTTGTTCTACATGTGACTACATGGTTGTTTCATTTCATGAACCAAAAATTGCACTGTAATCACACTATAAGTAACAGTCCCGAAGTTTAGATAAGCACGGTAAAGTGAAATTCAACAGTCACATATATGGTGAGTTTCGTACTTAATTATTATAAATGATCCATTACAAGACTTGTACACATTGTCAATTATGTGCATCGTGTCAATGATTTTGTCTTATTTGATTAACTCTTTGAGTTCCACTGTATGTTATGATATGATATATAAATATACAAGCTCTTTATGCAAAAGGATTCTCATTTTTTTTCAAAAAATGGGAATTAGGTGTGGGATCCACACCACAATTGATATTTAACGATCCGAAACATTTATTTTGTAAGTTTCGATTCATAGATCATTTTTGCAAAAATTCAATTTAATACGAATCCCTTTACCTATATAATTATCAAGATAAAATTTCATTGTTTCTTTTATAACAAAGTATTCGTTAATTTCTTTTAACTCAATTTGATGTCTTAAACATTTCTGATTTGGCTAATATTTTGTAAGGATGATCTATGAGGTGCAACTTGAAAAATAGATTGTTAAAGTTCGATGTGGAGTGGACCCTACAACTAATCCATCCCTTTTCTTAAAGGTTTCATACAAATATATGCACATGAAGCACAATGTCAAGAAGCCCGAATAAACTGAATAGGCTGAACTAATCAGGCAAAACAAGAACAGAAAGCTTGACCTGAATACAAAACTAATGTACATACGAGTTTAAGTGCTATTTACGTGTATACTGGTTGCGCGGGCACGGCAAAACTGCGAACATGCTCTCAACGTGACATGAGTTAAGCAAGAGGACTCTGTTGTGCTGTTTTCAACATCTAGCTTCCTAATCACACCCTCGGGCCTGAAAGACGAGGTTTCAGTCCTCCATGTATGAGATTGCAAAGTCCTTAATGCGTTGCTTAATGCGCTGCAGGAAGACACGAAAATATTCACAACACTCGCACAAAAAGTTTAAAACTTAAATGGTAAGTGCAACGTAGATAATTTCTATGACAAACTCCAACTACGACGAGGAAAGAACGAATCACCTTCAATTCTTCATGAAGTACCACAAATATTCTTTTCAGCCTCTTATGTTTCTGCAAGCGACGATATTATTTGACTCAAACCGAAAAGCTCAACAAGATAACATTAGTTATTAGAGAAAGAAAAATTAAACAAAATCAAGAAAAAAAAATTCTGAAACATTTTATGTATTGTTAATACTCCTGAAAATCAAAACACAATGAAAAATAATATAAGAATCTAAATTCTTTTTTCAAATAATAGTTACCACATCACTAGCAACACAATGTTAGCTATTTATATATGATTATAGTATTTGTCCCAAAATTTTCCTTATTCATCAAATACAGATTAATCCAAACACATGCACTACTGAGCTTATCGGTTGGGCTGGGTAGACCGAACTTCAAAGCGCACCGTTCATCTATAAAATTTTCACTTGTATGTTTATTCAAGCCAAATTGGAATGCATGCAAAACAACACTGGGCAAGGGGAATCATGAAAACAAAAGTAAGTACAACTGAAATTGCATAATCAAACTATTACATCTGACCAAGAAGACAGTGAGACAATGTCTCGCTGAATTACTTCACAGTTCAATCATCTACAGACTTTATAAGAATCGAGAACAGAGCATACCTTTTCACATCCACGATATGATTCCTTGACCTGCCCCAATATGTTATAATATTTCTCCGTGCCTTGAGTAACATAATCAAGGTCCTTTCCTAGCTTTTCAAACTCATTCCTACATTAGAAGGAATAAATTGTTTTGAGACACAATTCTGGATAAAATCAACACAAAGCAATTAATCAAACAAGTATTAAAAAGTGAAACAGCATTGCCTTCAAAGAAGTGAAAGGAATCTTCAAATTACCTGTAACTCTCTAGGGTTTTGTTCAACGAGCAATAGCTATCATACTTATCACGATATTCTTGCACATACTCTTCGTACCTAAGATAAGAAAAGGAAAAAGTATAATGTAATTCAGACGTCAAAAACCAGGATTAAATACAACACGGCCAAAGCCTGGTCAGATGGTTTTCACTATTGTAAAAGCTTGAATATGTTCACTTACTGAGAGAGATTATTTATTGGTCCCTTGAGCTCGGGCTCATTCTTCTCATACTTAGAATAGGAACAACTATTCTCATCTGAAGAAGAATCCCTCTTTTTTCTATCAGTGTCATTGCAGTCTGCCACCATTGATTTCTTTCGTACATCAGTCGAATCCACAATTATATTGGATGCATGTCTTTTACTTTCTTGTATGGGGTGGGAAACTAGCCCTCGTTTTGAGTCATGCTGCTGAGGAGCACTTGGGATTGCTTTCTTATTGCTTTCTCCCTGTCCAGCCACACCAATTGCTTGTCTGCCTCCAGCTTCATTCTGTCTAGATTTACTACTAAGACCCACTGTTTTGCTAAACGAACGCCCCAAATCAGGATGATCTACTCGTGATGGGTGTTGCGACTCAGACTGCACAGCTCTCTGTTGAGACCTTGTTAAATCCTCAATGCGATCTTCGTAGTTCCTCTTTTTATTCAAGCCTTCCTGATTACTTGGAAACTTAGAGTTTAAATCTGGAGAGGATGGCCTTCCCGAATCAAAATTTTCCTTTCCTGCACGTTTCACTTTACTGAATTCAGAAACCTGGTTCTCTGAAATGCTCTTTTTGTCATCTGACTGCTTAAAAGAACCTTTTCTCTCAAATTGCTTATTAACTGTTGTTTCCTCAGGCAAGGGCTCACGAAGTTCGCCCAACTCCAAGTCTGAAAACTCTCTTTGGAGTATACTGCCTTTGCCATTAACGACATGGGATGCGGCTGCACCATTTCTGCTATTATCCTTTGGTGAAGAACCCAGTAACAGGCTGGAAACTTGTGCACTTCCCTTGATCTTTCCAGCCATATCACCATCTTTCTGGTAGTGGGGATCCAAGGGCACTGACTGTTTGCCTCGGGTACCACCTTCCTTAGAATTTCTTGGAACCTTTCTCTCATTAGCATAACCGTCCTCATTTTGAGTATCTCTATGAAATTTATCTTTTTGCAAGAGGAAACCGTCATGCATTTGAGAGCTCTTTTCAGAGTACTTCCTGCCGTGCCCTAAACTCTCTGCATATCTATCTGGTCTTTCTGCTGAATCAGGAACCTTTGTCTGTAAATTATGATAAAAAAACTGCTGACTTGATTGTTTAAACTCTGAAGTGTATCTGCCAGAAAATGCTTGGTTGCACGCCTTGAGTGATCCAGATTCAATATTCCCATCCCTATCATCTCTATCCATCATTTGAGAGACAGGGTCCTTATGAGAGCCTTCAACAAGTCTATCAGGAGACAAATTGTGAGAAGCCTCTGAAAGATGGACACCTTTACCCGCAGAAATAGAAGATTGCCGTGATATTTCTGTTTTTAATCTTTTATTGTGTTCAGATTTCTCATCAGTGTGCTTTACCTCAGAACCTCGTTTGGATGTACCTTTAGATATCTTCTCAGAACTGTCAGACTGCTCATCCCTGAAGTCATCCTTGGCTAAACTCTCCCCTCCATACACAGGGTCTACCAAACTTTGGCGGCCTTGCAGCTCACCATGCTCAGGTGAAAAGGGTTTTGTTTCTTCAAGAGGTTCACTTTTATTACGATTAGAGTTACTAACTACAGCCAATTCAGCAACCTGATCAGCATCAAGCAACTGTTTTTCAATCTCAACTGCGTCAACTTCAAGATCATCTTGCTTCTCATCAATCCCACTCTGCACATGCTTGCCGTCAGGAGTTCTCCATGGGACGGGCAAAGTAGAAAACCCTCGTTCAGAGCCTTGCAATTTATGTTTCAGTTCTTTCTCATCGTCACTTGCCATAATATCCACATCCTCATCAAAACCTTCCTTGCTATTAGAAGATGCATCACTTTCACTATCACTACTACTTCCACTCCCATTTCGTGCTGAACTTTTGCTTCTGCTATGACTTCCACTGTCACTTCCGGTATCACTGCTGTCACTATCACTGTCACTGGCACTCCCAGTATCGCTAGAGCTTCCTCCTCGTGCTTCATTATCGTCGGGGCCCCTTTTTTCACCACAAAAATCAGGGGAATGCTGTTGGTAATCAATTTTAATCAATGCACTTGAATCCTGACCTACTGTAGCATCCAATCGTTCGTGAACCTGCTCCTCCAACTCATTAGGAGAAACTTTCTCCTCAAAGTGTGGTGCTTGAACAGGCAATTCACGGTTACCACCAGGAGCAGGTTTCTGGCAAAGTTTATCCTCGGGAGAACTGAGAATAAACAAATGCACATTATGACAGACAGAGACCAACAAGAGTGATCAAAATATAATACACCGTGATATAACTTGCATCAATATATATAGTAGAAAACCCTTGCTCAATCCACTGTTAATCAGTTTTTACAAAAGCAGATACAAGTACAAGTACAACAGACTATAATCAAAAACCATAGTTCGTGGATCTTTATTGGTAATGATTGAGCCATCAAAGTAAATAAAAAACATGTACTTTTGAGATATTCTAAATGATCCTAGGTAAAGTAGTTTGGGATCAGAATATCTCGAACAAATTGTACAAAATTTGAAGGCACCAAAATCCTTAAATAGAGAAAAAAAAAAAAAAAAAAAAAAAGAGATGGCATAAGGATATAAAATTCAAAACCCTCAACTACAACTTTCAGATTAAGAATTGAAAACCATTCAGACAGAAAAACCAAAGATTCATAAAACTTAGAATACAGATCAGAATGATTGGAGTTAGCATGCAACACGATATAAATAAATTCTGTGTGACAAACCAAGGAGATAACTTGTAAAGCATCTCCAATGATATTATGCATGCTCAAAGAGAATTTGAACGGCCTAAAGGATGCCCATTTTCCTTCTATATTTCTACAAATTAACTTTAATACTATTGTGTATCAGGAATATATTTATTCCTTCTATATTCTTAGATATTTTGGCTTATTATTGTGTCAAGTCATCTATTTCCTGAGGACCAAGATTCCATACAAGCTAAAAGACAGAGTAACCGGACAACATGTTTGCCACCAATTGACTTGATCATGCAGAGTAAGCCTTTAGTTAAAGCATGAGTAACGGGAAAACTTGTTTGCCACTATTTGACTTGATCATACAGAGTACGCCTTTGGACAAAAAGTAGATTACCTTCCACTTTCAGACACAGGTTTCTTTAAGCTTTCTAACTCCACTCCTGATTTCAAGACGTATCTCCCTGGAGCTTGATAATTAGCAATCTGATGTCCAAATTGAATGAGAAGATATAATATCACTTAATGTTATTAGAATAATAGCATCAAGGATTTCCATCACTTACCTTCTTTATAATGGGCTCAATTTTCTTTATAGAGTTGGGATATGAATCTGCAATAGCTTTCTCTAAATCCTATTAAAAAAGCAAGATCCAGAGAGATAAGTACCAGAAGTAGAAACCAAGACATTGTATGAATTTATAACAGAGTTGCATTTTTTAGAATTCCAGATGCACTATCATAATATCCAAAGTTGTTTGATTGTTTCCCTCACCATTTCTATTTAACATAATTTAGCTTGGAGAAAAAAGTTTTAAATTCCGTCTCTCCTAGCTGCACTCTTACACCCTCCCAACAACTGGCATTCATTTTTATGCTCCACTCAAAGGATTCCTTTAAGCTCAATACTTAGTCTATCATTTACCTTTTATAATGTCTGTAACACCATCAGACCTATAGAACTTTAATCACACCAAACCTTATAAGCAAGGGATGAATATAAAATAATGTATCAGCTTTTAGTACGCCCTGTTAAAACAGTAACAAATGCTGTAGGAAACTAACATGCTGCACAGTTGGCAATAGGAGAATAACTACAGCGTGCTTTGATGAAAATGCTTTTCGAATCAAAGTAGGGGAACACACACTCACACTCGCTCTTAGATATTAGTTTCATTATATGATTGCCTATTATTATGCATGAAAAACAATAGTTCATGTACGACACTGTTGATGTATGCTGGTTTTTTCTCTTGAAAAAGATTTTAAAGTGGTTTTTATGTTTTTTTTTTTCTTTTGAAAAAGATTTTAAAGTGGTTTTCTATTGTTCAAACGGATTGAGAAATAACTTGTTTGTCATAAGAATAAAACTATTTTAGTTATAGTTTGGAATGAAATAAGCATGCAGAGCATAGTCAAATTTATGAAAATCCGATGGTTTCAGAACTGTTTAGGCAAAACTGATTTTCCATATATTGAGATAAATTTGGGTTTTAGGGTACTTAAAAACAGCGACTGCATAAAAATATATATGATATATGAATCTATGATGCAGCTTTTATGGCAAAGCCCAGGGGTTCCCTTAGATATCCTGCATCAGGTTAACTAGAACTCTCTTCCACTCATATTATGTGAAGTGGTGGGATGAGTTATATGTCCTGTTTGGGAATATATCATTTACAGAGTGGAATTTGTCCACTTGGAATAATGTCATGTCTAAAATATATCAACATAATACGACCTTATAAGATTGGACGATTTAACAGTAGACATAAGGCTATTATCAAATATATTAAATGTCATTTATTAGTTCATACCTTTATTCTCATGCCTTTGGGATTCTCCGTGAGCAAAGCAATCAACATACTCAGCAAATCTGTAGCGTTAGCTCCACTATTGCCCTTGCCCACTGTTTCTCGTGGTGCAATACTGGTCCTGATTTGGATTTCTTTATCAGAGCTTGGAGCAGGTTTGTCTTTTTTAATCACTTGAAAGGGTATAATATCTTCCGCACTTGCATGACTCTTCAAATTATTTCTAGTTCTTAACGGAGATGATAGAGCACCGGATTGCTCAGGTGGAGTTTGAAGAGGTGATGATGAGTACTTACCCTTTGCAGTAGTTGTTGATGACACTCCAGTTTTAAATGTAGATTTAGGGGGAGCTGAAAATTCAAATAAATAGACGATTCAATAAAAAATTTAAACTCAAATAAAACAACTTCAAAGCTGTAAGCCTGGAAGAAGAAAGAATTTAAAATAGTGAAAAGGAGGGAAGAGGGATAGTGATGAGGATTACTTTGGCTGGGGATAGTGACAAGGTTAAATAGATGGGGCAATTGTAAGAGAACTTTTATGTAAAAGCTTATTGTAATGAGCTTGGGGAAGTATAAGAGGAAACCTAGAAGCTTGATATTAGGGTGTTCCAACGAAATAGTTTTTCTTGTATGGACAGTGGCACAAGATAAGTGTCTAATTGTGGATCATTTAGGTAGTAGAGGTATGGGTCTAGAGAATCACAGCATCATGTGCAAAAAGGCACAAGAAACAGCCGACCACCACCCCAAAAGAAAAAAAGGTTAGAAAATAAAAGCTTCTACAAGGCTCCACTCACCTTGAGGCGGTTCAACTTTCTGCTTCTTAAAGGGGGGCTCTTTCTTTCGTTTGAAATTCCTCCAAGGTTGATTAGCTGGAAACAAATGAGGTATCAGATACGTTAGTTATGTAGTTCATGTTGTGAATATCACGTTTAAGAATGGGAAAAACAGAAAAAATTCGGAAATGGAAAACAAAAAAAAACAAAGATAAATAACACCAAGAATTTACGTGGTTCAGCTATGCGCCTACATCCTCGGAGCAGCAACAACAAACTTTCACTATATCAATAATGAGTACAATGAATAATCTTGTCAACCCTCTAGTGTTAAGACTTGGAAGAGAACCTGAAAGAACAAGAACAAGAACAAAAAAATGCACTCTTACCTTTTTTTCTTTTCTCTTGCACACATTTTGCCCTTACATTATTCTCTCATTCAAACTCCTTGAGTGGTATACAACTTATTGTTTTGCACAATAAAGGTGTTCTTTAATAAGGATTACTAATCCTAATTGGAACCTAGTTATGAATCCTTCTCCAATTGAGAAACCAACTCCAATTGGGAAAACAACTCCAACTGGGTAAACAATTTAATCCTCTAAGACTATAATTCCTAATAGACTTAGGGCAACTCATCACGGGGTGGAAAAACCCAACAGTTCAGTAGTTTTAGTTGTAATCTTTCAATAAAAATAAAAAAGTAGCAAACAGTAGTTAACTGAACATATACGAACAGCAGCCGTTTAAACAAAACCAGAAGAAAAAAACAATTAAAAATTTTCATTGACATATAACACATTAATGTTTTTCAATTTAGACTATGCGCTAAAATTTATCGATCCTCATGTGCATTTCTAGCTAGTTCAATCTGATTTTCTTATAAGGCAATGTAGACTATAGTGGAAAACTTTACATTAATTACACATTTCAAGTTCAGTGTTTTCCTACTTCGCACTAAACTACTAACTTCTAGGCAAGTAAGAAATTGACTGTATTATACTGAAAATATGAAAATATATGAAACTCAGATTGAAAACCTTACCAGTTGTAGTATCATATTGCTTTAACTGATTCTTCGTCTCTGTACATTGTTCTAACACAATGGCCCTGTTTTCAGAAACAAAAAACAAATTAAATGGATAAGATAACAGTCGGAACAACTCAAAGGCATAACACAGTTGACGGTTGCAACACAACAGACTTCAACCTTCTGATAATTGTACTAAAAAAAAAGTCTTGAAACTAGTCATGAAATAAAAAGCATCAAATTAATTTTAGTAAAAATAATGCAACTAATGGGCAACCAGAACTACACAAGAATGATGGCAATTGAAGATACTATTAGCAACTAAGTACCACCAAAAATAGTGTTCTATATTGCAACCTCCCTGAAGCAGCCAATGCAAATGCAGTTAAAAATATTTAATTGTGCCAAAGCAAAAGAAACTGAAGAAAGAATATGCCTATAGCTATTGAATAATGAAAAAGCGAGGGAACTCCACAGTGACAATCAGACTACTTACTTGCGGGATTTATTCTTGTGCTCAGCTTCCTCTGACCACTGTTTAAAACGGTTCTTAGTTGACTCATCTAAGATCCGATGCACATTAACTTTGCGCCATGCAAATCCTGATTCAACCAGCAAACCATTTCCACCTTCACCACTTTCATGCTCTTCATAAATGTCACAGAGATCACCAACTTCCTGGTCCCATGTAAATGTAAACTCCTTCCCACCCAGATCAATAACCTGAAGCAATATTGGACCATTCAAAACAATGATAACATTAAGATTAATCTCTGCATCTAGATTAACTAGTATTAACAAAATTTCCAAATGTTCCAATGGAGAGACTTAAAAGAACTCAAATTTTATTATCTGGGCAGGTAAACTATAGCAAAAACTCCGAAAACATCAACCTTGCCAAAAGAATAACTTCAAAGAAACCAAATTAGTGGACAAAGTAATAATTCTGCATAAGAGTAACAAATTGCCCCAAAAAGGAACAAAATTTCAACTATACAAGCAACACCAAACCGACGGTTGAAAAAATATAGGAACAACTTCAAATTAAAAACAAGCCACAATACTCCCAAGTGAAAAAATACCCCTGAAAATTAAGAGAAATATAAAGAACCTGGTGAAAAGTTGAAGGAGATGAGCAAAGTCCAAAATTTCTTCTCCATGAAAAACCATACCGAAAAACTTGAGCAATGCGTAATTGAAACACAACCCAGAGCCGCACACAAGCAAATCACAAACACTACGAAATCCAAAACCCAACGAAATTAGCAAAATTTAAGCAATCCCCAGTTCAAATAACCCCAAGACACTCACATTGCCGAGGGAGTTATTAGGCGACGGACCGAACTTGATGCGGGGCGCACCACCTTGGTCTTCGACGCGCTTGATCTCTTCCACCAAGTCCGGCGCCATACGAATGATCACAGAGAAAGCAAGTGGGTTACGCCCGGCGACTAAACTTAACTGCTCTTCCACGGCCGGCGGCGCGGCGGCTGCTGACGTATTGGAGCCTGAGTTGCGGCCTCTGGGATTGGAGCCTCCTAGGGAGAGGCGGCTGGTTTGGGCGGAGGAGCGGAGGGGCGGAGGGAAGGAGGCTCGGCCAGGCTTGGCGGCTCCGGCTCTGCGTCCTGAGCCGCCGCCGCCGCCAACTCGGCCGGACTTGGATGAGTACATTGGCGAGAGTTTTAGGGGCGTGACGGAATTGGCGTGGAATTGGAATTGGCCTTGAATTGGGGTTCGTGTGAATTTGCTTGAGTCACAAACAGAGTTCACCAAGGGAAAAGAAATTAAAAATTAAATTGGAAATATGTTCCTTTGGACTCGTGTTTATGTGCCTAAGTCGTCTTTCCCTTTTCGAATCACAGCAACTTACATAAGAAGAGTTAATCTTATGATAACATTTCGATTGGATAATATATTGCTATATAAAAATAAACTTGCACGTAATGATACGTTATTGATCAAAAAAAGTTCATGGGTTGGTGCACTCGTTCCAAAAAAACCATAATAAGTCGACCATATATTTTCAAATAAATATGTATTAATCACATATAAAATAAGGGGTTTTATCATAAATGGTTTTTGAAATTGACCGATCTTATTAAGATAGTGTCTAAAATTAAAAATCGATCAATATAGTCTCTGAAAATGGCTCTTGCAAATCAATGTTGTCCACAATTCCGTTAAAAATTCTGTTAAGTATTTATGTGGCACATAAATGGGTCCCAGAAATTTAATTAAATATTATTATGTGAATAAAAAACATTTTTTTATTTTTTATAATTAAAAACTTAAAAAATAAAAAATAAAAAAGAGTAAATTATGGCAATGGTTCCTTAACTTTCACTTAATTTGAGCAATGATCCCTCAACTAAAAATTCATTATCATTGGTCTCTCAACTCTTTAAAACGTGCAGTTATGGTCTCTCAACTAATAATTTATTACCATTTGTCCATCAACTTTAATTCAATTAGAGAAATGATCCCTCAACTGTAATCCAATTGTAGCAACGATCATTCCAACATAACTCATTTTGACAAAATTTGACGAAGTTGATGAAAATAACCATAGCTACACTTTTTGATAGGATGAGGGACCCCAGTTGTAAAAATGATCCTTCTAATATAACTCATTTTAACAAAATTTTGACTAAGCATAGCTACACATTTTGATGAGTTGAGAGACCAATTGTAATAGATTTTTAGTTGAGGGATCATTGCTCCAATTTGATTAAAGTTGAGGGACCATTGCTACAATTTACTCAATAAACAAAGGAAAGTGTTATTGGCACTCCAAAAATCTCATTATACACTCCTCATAAGTGTATTTTTCTTTCCTAATATTAGACCAGACAATTTCTTACACGACTCGTTAACACGACACGAAAATAATGGGTTTTGAGTCAACATGATAACTAATCGGGTCATACAATAATAACCCGTTAATAACGGGTCCTTAACAGGTTTACACAAGAGTGACACGCAGGTAACCTGTTTCGACACGATAAGAAAAAAGTTATTTTGATGATTTTAATTTTTTTAACTACTAAAAAAAACTTATTATAAAATACAATAGATATAATGAATATGTATATATTGTTTATTAATTATTATTCTATATAAATTTTAAATTTTAAGTTTTATTTATTTATTTTTATAGTATATTATAGATAAAGATTGAGATTAAAAATCATAAAACACATTAAAAATAAAAATATTAAGTAATTTAAAAATACCAAACACATTAAAAAAAATTATAATAATTAATTTACATGTGTGAAAAATATGAAAAAATATACAAACGCTCGTAGTCGCATCATCTACGCTTTGAGGATGGGTATATGATTGTTTGAATTTTTAAAACCATACAAACTCTCATGAATAGTATTTTTAAGGGAATTCAAAATAAACAAAATTCATAATCATTAATGGATAAGTTTGAAATATGTGAAAGCATAATAAATGTTCATAATTGTATCATCAATGCTTAGAAGATGGTTACATGGTTATTTAGATTTTTAAAACTGTCCAAATCTCATGAATAGTGTTTTTTATTTGAGCGCAAAATTAATAATAATTATTGTAGAAGTGTGAAAAATGTAATCACTTGTAATGAAAAGCTTTACAATTTTCATGAAGGGGTCAACTCCAAAATTTAGTATGTATTTACTAATTTAGTATTATGTTTTACATTTTTTTGGGTCAAATTATGTTTTTCATTTTCATTTGTATTGATTTAAAATATATTTTTCTTAACGGATAATGGGTCGGATCATATTATTTGATAATGTTAACGGGTTGATTTTGGGTCGGGTCATATTACCCGTTTACTTTAATGGGTATTACACTACACGACTGTTAAGCTATCGAGTATGACACGAAAATGACACGAACACAAGAAACACGACACGAATGCCAAGTCTACCTAATATAAAAAGTTTGGAGTGTAGAATGAGATTTTTCAAGTGCTAATAACAATTCCCTAAAAAAAACAAAAAAAAAAAAAACAAAAACAAAAGAAGATGATTGAACATTCTTCATCATCTTCTTCCCTTCCCACCCTCCCACTACAAGTCTACAACCACTATCCAGCCCCTCCCATTCCCCTGTGAAGTTGTGAGTATCTTTAGAGTGACGTCGTCATGAAGGAAGGTAGTAGCTGATTGTTTAAGCTCTCCAAGATTCGCAAAACGTGTTTGGTTTCGATTGCTGTTGTCTCCCTTGTTTTTTCACACCATTGAAAAAAAATAGAGCAACTAGGTTATCTTTTACAGAGTAGGATCTTCTCCCCTCCTAGTCTCATTTCCTTCCAAGCCTTCCCTCTTCTCCCTTACCACTTTACTTTTTTTCTTATTGTCTCTGAAAAAAAGAAAAAAAAAATTCAATATGAGATGTTAACGTGGCTTATTCATAATCGTTCAAGTAGGAGCAGAGGAAAGATAAGAGAGATTAAGAAGGAAGAGAATCTTCCTCCATTTTTTACTACTGAAAATCTGTACACTTCCACAAATTTTGAGACTTTAAGTTTTTTTCCCACAACCATTTCTCATACACCCTTAAACCAAAAACCCAGAAGAACAAAAAACATAAACAGTAAGCAGAGGAGAGAAAGAGAGAAAGACCTGAAATAGAAGGACGACTGGGTTTGTTGAAGTTGCTTTGAAGCTCTCCATTTTTTTTTTACTGATTGGGTGGTGATTATTTTATTTTTTTTATTTTTTAGCTTTTAATCTATACTATTATTAAGAGAACCCTTCTTGTCAACTTTTTGTCACTTTTTTTCCAATTTTGCCCTCACTTTTGATATACAATACTTACATAAGGAGGGCAAAATAGTAATTTTGTATCTTTTGCCCTTTTTTTTCTATTTTGCCCTCACTTTTGATACACAATACTTACATAAGGAGGGCAAAATAGTAATTATGTATCTTTTGCCCTTTTTTTTTTCTATTTTGCCCTCACTTTTAATACACAATACTTACATAAGGAGGGCAAAATAGTAATTTTGTATCTTTTGATAAAATGACAATCATATCCTTATTTTTCCTATTTGACCCTCACTTTTGATATACAGTATTTACATAAGGGGGACAAAACATTAATTATGTAATATTAAGATAAAATATGCACTTATTAAGAGAAATTATCCCACCATCATTTTTTCATACTCTTTTTAAAATTTTTGAAAACTAATCATACTCCTTAATAAAAAAACAAAAAAAAAAATGAAATTGTTCACACACACAGAGTGTGTGTTAATCAGCTAGTTATAAAAATAAAAATTGTATTATTTAAATATTATTAATTCACATAATAATATTTAATTAAATTTGTAGGACCCATGTATGTGTCATATCAGCACATAACATAATTTTTTACGGAATTGTGACGGAAGTACCACATTGATTTGAGACACCCAATTTCGAGGACTACATTTATCGATTTTCAATTTTAGGAACCATTTTGATAGAGTGAGTTAATTTCAAAAATCATTTATGATAATGTTGACCCTAAAAATTACAAAACGTACGCGGCACGCAGGTCGAGTAACTAATAAGCTAACTAAGTCATTCGGTTGAATGCGGGGCGTGCCAACTCGTCGGCCAAGTTCGGTCGAGGAGTAGAATTTGTTGATGTTGCGTTGAGCGCGTTGCTGACTTCTTTACCTTGCGACTGCGACCGAGGAAGGAACACTCTCAGTCTTCGGGTTCTAGAGCCTGAAGACAAGGCTGCTAGTTCTGCGAGTTCACAAATCGTTGGCGCCCGATTCGGTCACCGTGATTATATTTGTAAGAGTATAAGCACGTCGAATCGACACCAAACTATACGGATGATAGGAGCATATTCATGCGACTTAAATGGCTTGTTCTCGTGCATTTACGTTATGTTTCTCTAGTTATTTTAGTCCTTTATGCTTCTTTTGTGTGTTTTCAGGTTCTAAGGGCAAGGTATGCAAAAGGATGCCTTTTGGAGCATTTTGGAGCAAAATCGGACTTGGATTGGATAGCTTATATTTGGAGCAAAAGGAATGGACGAAATTAAAAACCAAACTATCATAACCACCTATCATTACTTATCATCACTTAACATATCACTCATTTATCACTTAGCATATCATTCATTTATCAATTATCAAACCAATCACTTATCACTTCCATTCACTTATCACTCACTTAGCATATCATTCACTTATCACTCACCACATACCATTCACTTATCACTTATCACTTATCACACCTTTTCTCCAACCTTGACATACATCACATGCATTTCCAACAC
Organism: Pyrus x bretschneideri; assembly: GCF_019419815.1. Taxonomy (NCBI): domain Eukaryota; kingdom Viridiplantae; phylum Streptophyta; class Magnoliopsida; order Rosales; family Rosaceae; genus Pyrus; species Pyrus x bretschneideri. The sequence goes on along the minus strand of NW_025999837.1, from coordinate 837,288 downwards.
ACTCAACCCCTTTAACATCTCCTTTGCCGTGAGTCCCCTTAGTGATTTCCTTTACACATTTTCAACCATCACACTTCATCATTGCAGCCACCTTCATCCCTTTAATTCACATGATTTCCCAACACTCAAATCAGCCACTCACATGCACTTCCCCCTCTAACAATCCCACACCTTGACATTATTCTTTCATCCACCCACCACAAATCCAATCAATGCCGTGGCTCTCCATCACAATTTCAGCTTTCCCTTTTACACATCACATGCATTTCCACCTTGTTCATGCTTTCCTATTTCAATATTCATTCACTTTGCATTCTTTAATTTAGCCACATAATCATTCACCCTTTCCTTTCCACAATCCCATTCATCAACACATGCAAACACATGCACAACAACACACTACACAACACAAAGACCCATCCTGAAAATCAATGCCGTGTACACCTTATGCATTTTCAGCTTTCTTCTTTGTTGTTGCACATGCATTTTCAGCCACATATCCACTCACATGCACCCTTTAAACATTCAACCATAAAGCCACATGCAATCTCATTCATCCACCATACATTGCACATGCTTTCACAAGCTTTAACCAACACACAAAACAGCCAACACATGCACCAAAAACTCCTTTACCGTGGGTTCTCTTTGCTTCCCTTGTGCAATTTCAGTTTTCACATGTGTCCTAGCTGTTTTTCCATCATTCCTCCACACAAATGCTTAAACAAATAGCCATATGTTCCCTCCACTACTCCTATAAATACCCTTGCATTCATTCATTCATGCATCTCATCTCATTCACAACACAACACTCTTCAAAATCATCCATTCTTCCCCCTATTGGCCGTGAGTTTCCCTTCCATCTCTCCTCCATTTCTTCCATTTCCATAATCCCCCAATCCATTCAACACACCAACAACATCCCTTAGTCCTTGTGCCACAATAAAGAGGAAGATAAGAGGGCCTAAACGTTCATACAATTCGAGTTTGAGTTGTTGGAATGTTTACGCGTTTCTTTGATTTCAATGTTGTAAATTCAATTCTCTTTGTTTTGTAATATGAGGAATGGAAGAGAAGAGTGCCTAAACGTTCATACAATTCGAGTTTGAGTTGTTGGAATGTTTAGGTGTTTCTTTGATTTCAAAGTTATGAGGAACTAAACCCCCCTTAGCTAGGGGTGATTTCAATACCATGATTGTTTATGTAATATGAATTGATGAATTCCAGTTATGAACTCTTGATTCGTGAATGCAATTGGCTTAACTATTTGATGATTAACTTATTTGTGTTTGTTGATTGAGGGTCGACACTTAATTACATGCATGAATATGTGGCTAAAGTTTAAGAAGGTTTCACATAATCGTTACTAACTTATACTTGAAAGTAGTGAAGGTCGCTTGTCACGATCGCGTTAAGTTTAAATTCTTAGCATGAGTAACATGATGTCATAGTTGCAAGTGCTTTGTCAATGCTTATGGTTTTCATTATTCTTAATGATCTTCGATTGTATCTCTATTATGATGACATGTAGGGAACTTTTGAGAATGTTTTGGGTTGTCGAATGATGCCATCCAATCCAATAATATAAGGAAAATCTGAGGGTTAACTAGTGATGTCACGGTTAATTTGGGGCATTGTCGTTCATAATTCAATGAAGGAATAACTGGAAATTGATTCATATGCATAAATATCATGTGTGGAGAAAGAACCTCTAGCTAATTCACCAACCATCTAATTTCACAACACTTGTTTGCAATCTATCCATATTTACAATTTGTTTTGTTTCCAAGTATCCATTTTAGTTTAAATTCGTCCAAATCCAATTCCCCCTATTTCGTTGAAGTCTTAGTCTTAATCTTTCTTATTTTTAGTTTTGCTTTCTTCGAGCATTAAATAGTGTTTTATATTGAGTTTTTATGTTTTTAAGTCAATTTAGAAGGTTTTAGCAAGCCCTCCTAATCCCCGGTCTAGAACGATCCCTCACTTATCCATTCTACTACAATTGTCAAACGAGGGTTTAATTTGAGTGTCAAGTAATTCTCGCATCAAATTTTGGCGCCGTTGCCGGGGATTAGCAACTTTGCTAATCTCTTGGATTGTTTTATTTTCTTTTATTTTATTCCAGATTCTTGATCTTGTTTTATTTCTTGTTTTAGGTACTAGTTTATGACTAGGAGTTCTCATCCGATTCGTGAACCTATCTCGGTCTTTGACGCAGATTTCGAGCGAGAATTGAGACGAAAAAGAAAGAACCCAGAACCTAGCGAATCAAGCGAAAGCTCCGAGTCCATTTCTGAATTTGAAGAGGAACCCAAGACAACAGCGGGTGAAGAAGACATGGCAGCAGACAACCGAACAATCAAAGAACTTTCCGCTTCGGGATTGGACAATGCCGCACCCCTATGTATTCAATATCCTAGGGCGGCTCTAGGCAAGACCGATGAGTTCGAATTGAAGTCAAGCTTGCTGCATCATATTCCTAAGTACCATGGGCTGTCCATGGAAGATCCCAACAAACACTTGAAGGAGTTCGAGGTGGTTTGTTCGAGCATGACCCCCGTCATTGTGGATGGGAGTATATTGAAGATGAAGGCCTTTCCATTTTCACTTATGGACAAGGCCAAAGATTGGCTCTACGAACTAGCCCCGGGAACTGTGACTTCGTGGGAAAGTATGAAGCGTGCTTTTTTGGAGAAATTCTTCCCTACTTCGAGAGTGATTCTCCTACGGAAGAAAATTAGTGGTATTCAACAGAACCATGGTGAGACATTCCCGGCTTATTATGAGCGCTTCAAGGGCCTGGTAGCTTCATGTCCTCAACATCAAATGAAGGAGGAACTTCTCCTTCAATATTTCTATGAGGGCCTCCTTCCTATCGAACGTCAAATGCTTGATGCATCAGCGGGAGGAGCATTGGTGGACAAAACACCAAGGGATGCCAAGATTCTCATAGCCAACCGAGCGCTCAACGCTCAACAATATGAAGGAGTGGGCCAAAGGGAAGCCCCACGGCAACAAAGTGTAAATGAGGTGAGTGCTATTTCTGAAATTCAATCACAACTTGCTAATCTTACTTCTCTTGTTTCTCAGGTTGTGATTGGTCCAAAAGCACAAGAACACCAAGTTTGTGGCGTGTGCTCAATTCAAGGGCATCCATCTGACAATTGCCCTCAACTAATCGAGAATGGTGGGTGGGAATCTGCCAATGCAATTGGTTTCCAAGGACAAAATCAAAACAACCCATATTCGAACACTTACAATGCCGGATGGAGGGACCATCCAAACTTCAAATGGAGGGAGCCACAACAAGCTGCCCAACAAGGAGGATTTAGGCCAAACCCCCCTGGTTTTTATTCCAAGCCGTATGCACCCCAACAACCCCAACAACCTTCGGCATCATCTCATTCAGGTACGTCCTTGGAAAGTAATCAAGCTATGCAATTACTAACCTCTATTTCGCAGGGGTTGCAAAATCAAAACAACCGGATAGAAAATAACGAGAAGGAGATGATGGATATGAAGAAACAAATAGGGCAGATTTCTGAGTTCCTTGGACAGATTAGAGAGCAAGGAAAGCTTCCTAGCTCAACCACAGTCAATCCAAAGGGAGGATTCGAATCCGCCAAGGCCATCACCCTAAGGAGTGGAAAAGAAGTTGGGACCGAGCCAAACAATCCCAAATCTGCCCAGAAAGTAGATGAAGAGACGACACAACCTGAGGAAGTGTCTAGCTCACCCACGGAAAGAGTGAAAAACCAAATGCCGCAGGCCCCCAATCACCCTAACTCGGCTAAATCAGGTAATTTAAGTTCAAATTCATATACTTCACGTCCTAATCTGCCCAATGTACCTTTTCCTCGCAGATTATTGCAAACAAAGAAGGAGGAGCATGAGAAGGACATTCTTGAAACGTTTAGGAAAGTTCAAGTCAATATCCCGCTCCTAGATGCCATAAAGCAAGTGCCCAAATACGCTAAGTTCTTGAAGGAATTGTGTACTACGAGGAAGAGGGCGTCACACAAAGAGGTAGTAAGGGTAAGTGAGAATGTTTCTGCTGTTTTACAAAGAAAGTTACCACCAAAGTGCAAAGATCCAGGTAGCTTTACAATCCCTTGTATTATTGGTCAAACTAAGTTCGAACATGCTATGTTAGATTTAGGAGCTTCAATTAACGTCATGCCATACTCTATCTATGCTTCAATGAACCTTGGTGAATTGAAAAATGATGGTGTGGTTATTCAGTTGGCCGATAGATCTAATGCATATCCAAAAGGAGTTTTGGAGGATGTGCTTGTGCAGGTGAACCATTTAATTTTTCCGGCTGATTTCTACATCCTAGACATGGAGGATTCAGCCCATTCTACATCTTTGCCGATTCTCCTTGGTAGGCCATTCATGAAGACGGCCCGAACGAAGATTGATGTATACAAAGGCACCTTGACAATGGAATTCGATGGGGGAAGTGATTGATTTTAATATTTCTGAAACTATGAGATATCCTGTTGATGACCATTCTTGTTTTTCCATTAATGTTATCGATTCTTTGGCGCAGGTATACCTTGAAGAATTGAACAAGGACGCCCTGGAAACAACCATCACTAAAGCCATAGAGTGCAAAAATGACGGATTTGGGCCAATGCAAGGTCACGGCAAGGAAGAGGAATTCTTTGCCATGGGTTCTAGTGAAGAAATAATTGAGGTTGTGGCAGCCCTTGAGTCATTGCCACAACAATATGGTAAGGTTCCACTCTCACTTTCAAATTCAGTTTCCACTAAGATGCTACCTTCTGTTGTTCAGGCACCATCACTTGAACTTAAGCCGTTGCCGGACCATTTGAAGTATGTGTTTTTGGGAGAAGGCGAAACATTGCCCGTCATCATTTCATCAAGTCTCACGGCAATGGAGGAGGAGAAGCTTGTGAGGGTGCTGCGAGAACACAAAACGGCCATAGGGTGGACTTTGGCCGACATTAAAGGAATAAGCCCTACCACATGCATGCACCGTATACTTCTTGAAGAGGGGACTAAGCCATCCCGAGAGGCTCAACGCCGTCTCAACCCTCCAATGATGGAAGTGGTGAAGAAGGAAATAATCAAGCTTTTGGATTGCGGAGTGATCTACCCTATCTCCGATAGCCGTTGGGTCTCTCCAGTTCAAGTCGTTCCCAAGAAGTCCGGAGTAACTGTTATCAAGAATGATGAGAATGAGCTCGTACCTACACGCATTCAGACTGGATGGCGAGTATGTATCGATTACCGGAAGCTAAATGCCATGACTAGGAAAGATCACTTTCCTTTGCCATTCATCGACCAGATGCTCGAAAGGTTAGCCGGTCATGCTTTTTACTGTTTTCTTGATGGATACTCTGGATATAACCAAATTGTGATAGCCCCGGATGATCAAGAGAAGACCACATTCACATGTCCCTTTGGAACATTTGCTTATCGTCGCATGCCATTTGGTTTATGCAATGCACCGGCCACTTTCCAACGATGCATGGTAAGTATCTTCTCTGATTATGTTGAAAAGATAATTGAAGTATTTATGGACGATTTTAGTGTGTTTGGAGACTCATTTGATGCTTGTTTGCATAATCTCACTTTAATCTTGAAAAGATGCATGGAAACTAACCTTGTTTTGAATTGGGAAAAATGTCATTTTATGGTTAAGCAAGGTATAGTTTTGGGTCATATCATCTCAGAAAAAGGGATTGAAGTTGATAAGTCTAAAATAGATCTTGTACGTCACTTACCCTCTCCTATTTCGGTTAGAGAGGTCCGTTCTTTTCTTGGCCATGCAGGATTCTATAGGCGATTTATCAAAGATTTCTCAAAAGTTGCACAACCTCTTTGCCGCCTCCTACAAAAAGACGTGGCATTTGAATTCACTAAGGAGTGCACGGCATCATTCAACCAACTCAAGGAGTTGTTGACCACGGCACCCATTATTGTTCCCCCAGAATGGAGCTTCCCGTTCGAGCTTATGTGCGATGCGTCCGATTATGCTTTAGGGGCTGTTTTGGGACAAAGAAAGGACAAGAGGCCGCATGTCATCTACTATGCCTCACGGACGTTGAACGATGCCCAGTTGAACTACTCCACTACGGAGAAAGAACTTCTTGCCGTTGTCTTTGCTTTAGATAAATTTCGATCATATCTAATTGGTACTAAAGTAATTGTTTTCACTGATCATGCAGCTCTAAAGTACTTGCTCACCAAAAAGGAGGCCAAGCCCCGGCTAATTCGGTGGATGTTGTTACTTCAAGAGTTCGACATCGAGATTCGTGACAAGAAGGGAAGTGAAAACGTGGTGGCTGACCACCTAAGCCGAATGGTGCATAATGAGGAGTCCCTACCCATTGCAGAGACATTCCCCGATGAGCAGCTGCTATCCATTGAGGTAAGTGAACCATGGTATGCAGATTTAGTGAATTACTTGGTGGCTAAACAAATTCCAAATGAGCTCAATAGGCACCAACGTGACAAACTTAGGCATGATGCACGGTTTTATGTATGGGATGATCCGTACTTATGGAAATTTTGTCCCGATCAAATTGTACGTAGATGTGTGCATGATTCTGAATTTCACTCAATTCTAAACTTTTGTCACACATATGCATGTGGTGGTCATTTTGGCACACAACGCACTGCCCTCAAGGTTCTAGAGTGTGGTTTTTATTGGCCGACTATATTTAGGGATGCTAGAACCTTTTGTATGTCTTGTGATCGTTGCCAACGAATGGGTAACATAGGTACCAAGGACCAAATGCCGCAAACCCCTGTCTTTAATGTTGAAATTTTTGATGTTTGGGGCATTGATTTCATGGGCCCTTTCCCTCCATCTTATGGTTTCACGTATATCTTGCTAGCCGTTGATTATGTTTCTAAATGGGTGGAAGCAAAAGCCACCCGTACTAACGATTCTAAAGTGGTTGCAGATTTCGTAAAAACTAACATTTTTGCTAGGTTTGGAATGCCGAGAGTAATCATAAGTGATGGAGGGTCTCACTTTTGCAATCGGACCATTGAGGCATTGCTAAGAAAGTACCATGTCAACCATAAGGTCTCCACACCTTACCATCCTCAAACAAATGGCCAAGCCGAGGTGTCTAACCGAGAAATCAAACAAATTTTGGAGAAGACCGTTGGACCAACAAGGAGGGATTGGAGCTTACGTTTAGATGATGCACTATGGGCATATCGTACGGCGTACAAAACACCCATTGGGATGTCACCTTTTCGGCTCGTCTATGGTAAGCCATGTCATTTGCCCGTAGAATTAGAGCACAAGGCACATTGGGCCGTGAAGACTTTCAACATGGACATAGATGCAGCGGGAGTTCATAGGAAGCTCCAATTGAATGAACTTGAGGAGATTCGGAATGAAGCCTATGAGAATGCCCGGATGTACAAAGCCAAGACCAAAGCATTCCATGATAAAATGATCCGAACCAAGACCTTCACAGTTGGGCAGAAAGTGTTGCTTTTCAACTCTCGCCTACGTTTGTTTCCTGGTAAGTTGCGTTCTAAATGGATTGGCCCGTTTGTTGTTACTAACGTTTTACCTTATGGTGCAGTCCACATAAAAAGCTTAAGGAATGGCGTAGAATTCAACGTGAACGGGCATCGGTTGAAGCCATATTACGAGCATGGTGTGGGGCAAGTGGTGGAAGACATTCCTTTCCATTCCGTGGGCTCAATTAAAGATTGAAGAGAGTACTCGTCCGGCTGCAAGACGTAAAAGAAAGCACTTCGTGGGAGGCAACCCATGCATCCGAATAGAGAAGAACTTATTTTTATTCCTTTCCTTTTCTTTACTGCCTTTACTTTGCTTTCTTTATCGTATTTGTTTATTTATTTGCTCTTTTGACTCTATGCTTAAAACATTGAGGACAATGTTTGATTTAAGTTGGGGGGGTAAACAATTTGTTTTTGCATGAATTTCGTGGGATTTATTCACCTATCACTTAGAATGTTGTTTCTTGCTGTTTTAAGCGTTTTTAGAGTGTTTTAGTGTGTTTTATAGTGTCTTGGAATAAAACTCCGAAAAATTGATAAAAATTTGAAAAAAAAAATATACTTTTGAAAACCCCAAAAAGATGTGTTTTTAGAGTCATTTGAGTCATTTTGGTGTTTGTTTGTGTCTTAGGCAACCCAATACAGTAAATAAAACTTTTGCTTGTTCATTGATTTTTTTCGATAAATTACAATTGTATCTAAACATGGCAGAAAGATGGAGCCTTTACAAAGGTTGTGTACGTGAGGCCCCACTACGTGGCAACACTCTCGGAGCAGAAGGCATCGGAACAGGAGGTATCGGAACAGGAGGTCTCGGAACAGAAGGCATTGGAGCAAGAGGCATCGGAGCGGAAGGCATCGGAGCGGGAGGCACCGAAGATAGATCATTCAAGGCCCCAAACCTTGGTGGAACGCTAGATGAACCAGGAAAGAGGTGCCTCTGGAAGAAAGCTGCAAGCCTTTGACGGTCATCAAGCTCGTCAAGTTTCCTCTTCATGCCTGACGAATAATTGTTGGCAAGCACGTGCAAACTTCGGTTCTCGTACTTAAGCTGTTTGATCTCCTGCTTAAGACTCTCCACCTCCGCCATCAAGGATTCAACCTGACGGGAGCGAGCAAGAAGGCGTTGGCCCATGTTGGACACAGAGCCAGCGCACTGAACACTCAGAGCCAGGGATTCTTGAACGGCCAACTCATCGGACCGTCCGGAAAGCAGCTGACTGTCTTTGGGAGTGAGGAGGTTCCGAGCCACTATCGTAGCCGTTGTGGGATCCGTCATCACAGAGTCCTCTTCTGTAAGAGGGCCATGGGAAGATAAGAAAGACGGGCACCATACCTTACCCTGACGAGGCGCGACCGGATCACTGCTTAGACTCAAATCTAAGCAAATGTTCGATGGGTTGGATGAGCTAGCCATTGTTCAAGAAGTTAAAAGAGAAAGGTTGAATCTCGACGGGCCGATGATGATTTTTGGGAAGTCTTCAAAGTGTGCAGATAGAGGTGATCGATCACCTCTATTAAAGGATAGGCGACACAATCACCAATTCAGAATTGAAGAGACACCGCTCTTCAAAACCGGAATTTCCGGCGTAAAAATCGCCAGCTCTTCAGACGCAATCCCGGCTTTTCAGAAAGCGTGTGTAACTTTGTCAAAAGCTCCCAGCTTTTCAGAAGACGCGTGGAAGGTGATGCGAGAATTATACGCACACAAATTAAACCCTCTTTTTGACAATTGTAGTATAAGTATAAGTAGGGATCGTTCTGGACCGGGGATTAGGAGGGATTGTTAACCACTTGGATTTGACTTCAAAAACGTAAAAACAAGATAAAACACTAAACTAGACTCAAAGAATGTGAAACTAAACGTTAAAACACTAAGACAAACCAAAAGACTCAAAATGCTTTAAAAACACAAACCAAATTGATTTCTAACTAAATTGAACAATAAAGTAAAGGGGGATTGGATTTGGACGAAAATTGAAATAAAATGGATACTTGGAAACAAAATAGATTGTAAAGATGAATGTGACGGAAATGAATGGATGGGAAGCTAGCTAAGGGGTTCATCTCCACACATGTTATACTTGCATACAAAATGATTTCTAATTGCTTTTCAATAAACCATGAATTCTCAACGCCCCGGGTTAATTAGGTCCGCTTAAATTAACCGTCAAGTTTTCCTTAAGTTAATGAATTGGATGATTGCATACGACAATCCAAAGCATTCCTCACAAGTTCCCTACATGAATTGCATAATAGAGATACAAGCAAGAATCATTAAGCATCATGAAAACTATAAGTGTTGACGAGGCATTCGTTACTATGATTGCATGAAACTTATGCCAAGAATATGTTTAACACGATTGTTTATAAGCAACCTCCACTACTTGTGAATATAAGTTCATAACTATTACGTGAAACTCACTTATATTCTAGCGTCAAATTCATGCATGAAAATTAAGCGTTCATTCTTAATAAACATACATAAATAGGTTATCAATTAAACAGTTAAACAAATTGAATTCACAACTTATGAAACGTAATTAAAAGTAATCAAATCATATTACAAACATAAACATAGTTTCGAATCACCCCCTAGCTAAAGGGGGTTTAGTTCCTCATAACTTTGAAATCAAAGAAACACCTAAACATTCCAACAACTCAAAACTTGAATTGTATGAACGTTTAAGCACTCTTCTCTTCCATTCCTTATACGTACAAAACAAAGAGAATTAAAATGAAACTTTGAAATCAAAGAAACACCTAAACATTCCAACAACTCAAACTTGAATTGTATGAACGTTTAGGCACTCTTCTCTTCCTCGTTGTTGTAGCACAAGGTTTAAGGATAGGTTGGTTGGGGGGATGGAAGTGTGGAATGGAGTGGAAATGGAGGAAATGGAGAAGGGGAAGTGTTTGTGGTGTGTTGTGTTGTGAATGAGATGATTTGGTGAATGGAATGAATGGGTATTTATAGGAAGAGAATGGGTGTTAATGGATGTTTGTTTAAGGTATTTGGTGGAAGGGAAAAGGTGTGGATGGTGGGAATTATGGTGGATGGATGGTTTAGTGGATGTAAATGATAATGGATGGTGTGGAATTAAAAGCTAAAAAAATGGGATAATGGGCATTTAAGTGTGAATGGTAGGTATATATGTGGAAGTGCATGGATTATGGAGAGGAAATGGAATGGTGGATGCATGGTTTAGTGGGAAGGAATAATGGGATGAAAGGTAATGGAATGAATGGCTTAGAATATTTTATTTAGGGTTAGTAGAATTGCACGGTTTATGGAGAGGAAATGGGAGATAATGGCTTAGGGAATAAGAATTAAAAATGGGATGGTGGTTGATTAGTGTTAGGGTTAATAAGGAGGAATTAGGGTGTGAATAAAATGCACGGATTGATGGGAAATTGAGGGAATTAATGGGGAATAATCTGTGATGGTGGCTGCACGGTTTAGGGTTTAGTTTTGGACGTCCATTCCTCGTGCTCCATTTGCATACACCACATTCCAGCTCAGTTTTGCTCCAAAAGCTCCAAATTGCATCATTTCATGTAATATGTCATTTAAACCTGAAAACACATGAAAGTAGCTTAAAAGACTACTTTAACGAAGAAAACATAACAAAAATGCATAAGAACTAGCTAACTAAGGTGCATAAATATGCTCCTATCAAATTCCCCCACACTTAACTTTTGCTAGTCCTCGAGCAAAACAAAACAACTAAAGTAAAGAAAACGAAACAAAACAAAGAAAACATAACCTAAACCTTCCAACGTTTGCCTCAGGGATTTCCAATAAAACATGACATGTCAAAAATCATTACTCACATAGCTTTTAGTCTTACTTCCCCTTAAGCACATACTTAATCATAGTCACCATTCACTAGTTCGCATTTAATCAATTAAAACATATTTTGAATGTAGTAACATGCCTTAGAGAATTCCCTCAATTCCTCACTCGTTATGCACTCAATTTTCACTCAAATTTTCTGACTACACACCCTACACTAGTTATATGTGAGAAGATTGATGTAAACATGAAAGACTAGTACTCACATACGTTATACAAAGAAAGCAATTTCGGGAGTAATTAAACGTGTATGGATATGATCTCATGAATGGGATGCTACTACTTAGATGCGAGAACGAGTGACACCATATGCTCATACCAAATTCAAACTCCACAATTGAAATGCACAACACTCAAGATAGAAGTCAAGGGTTGTAACGGGGCTTGGGGTATTGGCTAACAACGAAAGGTAGGGATAAACAAAAGTTCTTTAAGCAATAGCAAGCAAAGTAATGAAATTAAGACCTAGAATTCCCTTAGAATGCAGAAATCAACTTTTAAACAATTAGGGGAGATTCAAACAACTCGTAGGGCCTAATTCATTGTTTTGGGCCCTTACTTCAACAAACAATACTTTGGAACTCTTTTTCAAATTTTTTTTTTTTTTCTAGCCGTGCCTATGGCACATCAACTCACATCAATAAAAATTCCCCCACACTTATTTCCTGCAACACATTAATCAAAAGGAATTCCTTGCTTACTATGCTTCAAGAACAAGGGTAAGGATGGTCCTAATCTAGGCTAGGTGAGGATAATGCGGGTTAACAAAGAATATGGGCTAACACGGCTCAATGGGGTTAAACTTAAACACAAAATGAGTGAAAAAGGGAAATATGGCAATTTGGCTATGGTGGTGGTCACTACACAACTTCATCTTGAATATGTGGTATGCAAATCAATGACATGCTTTGAATGAAATGGGCATGAGTTCTAGCATTTGGAACTAAGTGATAAAACGCCTTCTAAGTAGCAACCAAGCAAAGAATAATGAGATCATGCAACGACTTTAGAAAACAAAGAATGCACAGATTTTAACTCTCCAAATAAACGTTTAAGCTCAAGTCTCACAGGGATGTAGCGTTTGTTTAAGTTCATTCCTTCAAGCATGTTACAAAAACTAATTTTTATCATTTGTGATTACATGTGAATTCGTAAACTATAACGACAACCAAGCATAAACCAAAGAGTATATCAAACGTCCTTCCATGTTTGTAACTTTCTTTAACCATCATGCAATTAAAAACCAAATCCTCATCATTGCGTTGGAAGGTGACCTACGACACAAACACACAAAAACAACTCTTTTTGGGTTTTTCAAAACAATTTTTCAAATTTTTATGGTATTTTCGGATTTTTAAGTCAACACACACTAAAACAGTTTAAAAACATTTTAAAACAGCAAGGAACAACACTTGAAGTTATGGGTGATAAAATCCAACAAATTTGCATCAACATACTTAGTTACCCCCCCACACTTAAATCAAACATTGTCCTCAATGTTTTAAGCTTAAAACACACCAATCAAAAGAAAACATATAAAACAACAACTAAACATACTAAACATGGCAGAATGTATCTATCAAAGAGAAGAGTTTTAGAGATGCAAATCTGGTTGTGGAGTGTAAATTCCATCTTCTCCTTGGTGATTGCAGTGAGGCTCCATCTTGAGTGATTCCACAGGCTTACTCTTGAAATGCGCTGCTCCCATCGTTGATTTTCCTTTGTGCTACTCTTGAACTGGGTAGCAGGCTTCCTTTGGTCTCCCCCGAGGGTCTGAGCTTCCTCCTTTTATCTGTTTCTTTGTTCAATCTCTCCAATTCGTATTGAAGAGGGTTAGAGGATAGCTCAGCAAAGCTAGGTAAGCAACCAGGGAATAGAGTCCAGATAGACTCCAAGTGCCGGCTGATTGCTTCTTTCACTTTGCCATGCAAGTAATATCAAGGACAAAAGAAAAGACAGGGAAAGAGCATGATATGATATACCTTTGCTTTTGCCCTTGATGATATGAGATACCTTTGCTTTTGAAGAAGCGGTGAATGAATCAGCACATGTATTTGTGGTGCTGTTTCCTCCTGGGTCATCTGTACTCCAGGCATCTGGTATCATCTTTGGGGAAGAAGAAAGAATGGAGTATTTCGAAAGGCTTTGCTGGGAATGCGCCCTCAGAGGTGAAAAAGAGTTGGGCATTTTCTTCAGTTCTGCTTTGCCAAAAATTGAAGGTCGACATATATAGGGAATTCAATAACAAGTGGTGGTACTGTTCTTTTACCGTTGTCGACAAACGTTTTGATCCCGCAAATCCGGCTTTTTGAAATAGTGACGACTCTTCGATCTTTGAATTTGCCTCTTCGATTTCTGAGCAGTCGCCCCTTCGATTTCTGAACGATGCCCTTCGCTTTCTGAACGACACGTAGCAGCGCGGATGCGGCTCTGTCTGAGATCTTTTGACAAGTGGCACGCGTTTTCTGCAAAGCCGGGAGTTTTCGACAAATATGTACACGCTTTCTGGAAAGCCGGGAGCTTTCGGCTTTGTCTCCCACATTTGTCAGCTAAAGTGTGCAGCTGATTTCTCGCCTTCCACGCGTCTTCTGAAAAGCTGGGATTGCGTCTGACGAGAAGAGTGGTGTCTCTTCATTCTGAATTGGTGAACGCCTCTCCTTTAATAGAGGTGATTGATCACCTTCTAGCATGCACACTTGAAAATTGCCCAGAAATCGTCTCCGGCCCGTTTGAAAATCTACTCCGTCTACCCCTTCTCTTTTAACTTCGTGAACAATGGCTAGCTCATCCAACCCATCGAACCTTTGCTTAGATTTGAGTCTAAGCAGTGATCCGGTCGCGTCTCGTCAGGGTAAGGTATGGTGCCCGTCTTTCTTATCTTCCCATGGCCCTCTTACAGATGAGGACTCTGTGATGACGGATCCCACAACGGCTACGATAGTGGCTCGGAACCTCCTCACTCCCAAAGACAGTCAGCTGCTTTCAGGACGGTCTGATGAGTTGGCCGTTCAAGAGTCCTTGGCTCTTAGCGTTCAGTGCGCTGGCTCTGTGTCCAACATGGGCCAACGCCTTCTTGCTCGCTCCCGTCAGGTTGAATCCTTGATGGCGGAGATGGAGAGTCTTAAGCAGGAGATCAAACAGCTTAAGTACGAGAACCGAAGTTTGCACGTGCTTGCCAACAATTATTCGTCAGGCATGAAGAGGAAGCTTGATGAGCTTGATGACCGTCAAAAGCTTGCGGCTTTCTTCCAGAGGCACCTCTTTCCTGGGTCATCCAGCGTTCCACCAAGGTTTGAGGCCTTGAATGATCTATCTTTGGTACCTCCCGCTCCGATGCCTTCCGCTCCGATGCCTCTTGCTCCGATACCTTCTGCTCCGAGACCTCCTGCTCCGAGAGTATTGCCATGTAGTGGGGCCTCATGTACACAACCCTTGTGAAGGCTCCATCTTTCTGCCATGTTTAGATACAATTGTAATTTCTCAAAAATAAATAAACAAGTTTTTTTTTTTCTTTCTTTTTTTTTTTTTTTTTTTTTAATTACAATCACTCGGAAATCAATGAACAAGGTTTATTCACTGTATTGGGTTGCCTCCCAAGTAGCGCTTTCTTTTACGTCTTGCAGCCGGACGAAACCTTCTTAAGCTCATTTAGGACTCATGACATGGAATTTATCTCTGAATAGGGGGTGATACTTGAGATGATCCGGTAATGGTTCAAATTCTAAAGTGGGTGCCTGGATCATTAACAACATATTAGTATAAAAGAAAATTGAAATTCGGGGAGGCGGCTTACCTGTGTGCTCCGACAAGAACTCAAGGATAAACACATCTTCTTTGAACGTTTCAGGGACTTTGCACTCGCCCAGATGTGGTGTGAGGATTGGTCCTTGTCCTGTGTCATAAAATTCAATTTCTTTGGGGTTGTTTGCCTTATGTATATCCTCTTCTAGACATTCCCCAGTCACATCTTGCTCTTGATTCTTTGGAAAGGATTCGAAGATGCCTTTCTCACCCTCTTCTTCCTTGGATTGCATGATCCTGCAAGGAATAGGGACATTCAGTGGAATGGGGTTAGAATTAATTAAATTTGGAACAACCTTTCTTGAATTAGATGGCGTGAGAGCAATAGGTGCCTGCGGCAAAGGTGTTTCCACCCTTGCCATAAGTTGCGTGTGTTCCTCTTCCTCAAATTGCAACCTTTCATCTTCCTTGTAATTTGATTTAAGGTCCGTTCCAACCTCCATAGCATTTCCCAAAGTTATAGCATTATGGATTTCAAAATCTTCCTTCGAGTTTTCAATAGTTGAGTTGGAGAGTTCACTTTGCTCTTGAATTTGTTTCATGAACCCCATAATCTGTTCAATTTGCTCCTCCAATTTACCCAACTTCTTGTCTTGATTTTGTTCGTCCTTGTTTTGAGTTTGGACTTCATTGCTTTGGGCAGGTTGTGGTGGCTGCATAGGTGCTGTATAGAACTCCTCATATGGTTGCCAATATGCTTCTTGTAGAGCCTCCGTGGCTTGATTTTGTGACCCCTGCACCAAAGAATTTAATTCATTAAGAATTTGAATATAATCTATTGACGAACTTGAATTTAATTGAACATATTGCATATCAAGTTGTGGTGGCTGCATAGGTCTTGAATAGAACTCCTCATATGGCTGCCAATATGCTTCACGTTGAACTTGTTGAGCTTCCCACCACATAGAGTTTGAATGATCCCTCCAATCTCTTTGTGGACATTGATTGGCTTGAAATCCTTGCCTATATGAAGCACCAAATGTAGGGATACTCTACATTGTGGTCCCTTCGGCATACGGCGACAATTGAGAAGTAAGATTTGCCAATTGAGCTTGAATGCTAGCAAAATCCATTTCTTACTTCTCTAGTACCTAACATCAAAGAAAGAGAACTAAATCAACTATCAAAAGTAGCAACAAACAAAGAAAACAACACTAAGTTAGAAACTAAAACGAAAACAACTAAACCAAAAAGAAAAGAACCAAGGGATTAGCAAAGTTGCTAATCCCCGGCAACGGCGCCAAAATTTGATGCGAGAATTATACGCACACAAATTAAACCCTCTTTTTGACAATTGTAGTATAAGTATAAGTAGGGATCGTTCTGGACCGGGGATTAGGAGGGATTGTTAACCACTTGGATTTGACTTCAAAAACGTAAAAACAAGATAAAACACTAAACTAGACTCAAAGAATGTGAAACTAAACGTTAAAACACTAAGACAAACCAAAAGACTCAAAATGCTTTAAAAACACAAACCAAATTGATTTCTAACTAAATTGAACAATAAAGTAAAGGGGGATTGAATTTGGACGAAAATTGAAATAAAATGGATACTTGGAAACAAAATAGATTGTAAAGATGAATGTGACGGAAATGAATGGATGGGAAGCTAGCTAAGGGGTTCATCTCCACACATGTTATACTTGCATACAAAATGATTTCTAATTGCTTTTCAATAAACCATGAATTCTCAACGCCCCGGGTTAATTAGGTCCGCTTAAATTAACCGTCAAGTTTTCCTTAAGTTAATGAATTGGATGATTGCATACGACAATCCAAAGCATTCCTCACAAGTTCCCTACATGAATTGCATAATAGAGATACAAGCAAGAATCATTAAGCATCATGAAAACTATAAGTGTTGACGAGGCATTCGTTACTATGATTGCATGAAACTTATGCCAAGAATATGTTTAACACGATTGTTTATAAGCAACCTCCACTACTTGTGAATATAAGTTCATAACTATTACGTGAAACTCACTTATATTCTAGCGTCAAATTCATGCATGAAAATTAAGCGTTCATTCTTAATAAACATACATAAATAGGTTATCAATTAAACAGTTAAACAAATTGAATTCACAACTTATGAAACGTAATTAAAAGTAATCAAATCATATTACAAACATAAACATAGTTTCGAATCACCCCCTAGCTAAAGGGGGTTTAGTTCCTCATAACTTTGAAATCAAAGAAACACCTAAACATTCCAACAACTCAAAACTTGAATTGTATGAACGTTTAAGCACTCTTCTCTTCCATTCCTTATACGTACAAAACAAAGAGAATTAAAATGAAACTTTGAAATCAAAGAAACACCTAAACATTCCAACAACTCAAACTTGAATTGTATGAACGTTTAGGCACTCTTCTCTTCCTCGTTGTTGTAGCACAAGGTTTAAGGATAGGTTGGTTGGGGGGATGGAAGTGTGGAATGGAGTGGAAATGGAGGAAATGGAGAAGGGGAAGTGTTTGTGGTGTGTTGTGTTGTGAATGAGATGATTTGGTGAATGGAATGAATGGGTATTTATAGGAAGAGAATGGGTGTTAATGGATGTTTGTTTAAGGTATTTGGTGGAAGGGAAAAGGTGTGGATGGTGGGAATTATGGTGGATGGATGGTTTAGTGGATGTAAATGATAATGGGATGGTGTGGAATTAAAAGCTAAAAAAATGGGATAATGGGCATTTAAGTGTGAATGGTAGGTATATATGTGGAAGTGCATGGATTATGGAGAGGAAATGGAATGGTGGATGCATGGTTTAGTGGGAAGGAATAATGGGATGAAAGGTAATGGAATGAATGGCTTAGAATATTTTATTTAGGGTTAGTAGAATTGCACGGTTTATGGAGAGGAAATGGGAGATAATGGCTTAGGGAATAAGAATTAAAAATGGGATGGTGGTTGATTAGTGTTAGGGTTAATAAGGAGGAATTAGGGTGTGAATAAAATGCACGGATTGATGGGAAATTGAGGGAATTAATGGGGAATAATCTGTGATGGTGGCTGCACGGTTTAGGGTTTAGTTTTGGACGTCCATTCCTCGTGCTCCATTTGCATACACCACATTCCAGCTCAGTTTTGCTCCAAAAGCTCCAAATTGCATCATTTCATGTAATATGTCATTTAAACCTGAAAACACATGAAAGTAGCTTAAAAGACTACTTTAACGAAGAAAACATAACAAAAATGCATAAGAACTAGCTAACTAAGGTGCATAAATATGCTCCTATCAGAAGGCGAGAAATCAGCTGCACACTTTAGCCGACAAAAGTGGGTGACAAAGCCGAAAGCTCCCAGCTTTTCAGAAGACGCGTGCCACTTTGTCGAAAGCTCCCAGCTTTTCAGAAGACGCGTGCCACTTTGTCGAAAGCTCCCAGCTTTTCAGAAGACGCGTGGAGGTAATTTCCACATCCGCATTGCCACTTGCCATTACAATTGCTATATACATCAACATGCATGGCAAGGCTTACATCCACAAACGCATCACTTTCCTTCTCGGCCGAAAATGTAAGCTACAACCAACCCTCTCAAACATGCTCAGATTTCTCTTTCTCTTGAGAACACACTTTCAACCATGGATGTATCCCCCAAAGAAGATACCAAAGGCCCGGAGAACAAAGGAGGCAAGAGGAAACGGTGGATCAAAGCATGTCGATTCATTCGCTGCCTCTTCGAAAGCAAAGGTATCTCATATCATCAAGGGCGAAAGCAAAGGTATCTCATATCATGCTCTTTCCCTGTCTTTTCCTTTGTCCTTGATATTACTTGCATGGCAAAGTGAAAGAAGCAATCAGCCGGCACTTGGAGTCTATCTGGACTCTATTCCCTGGTTGCTTACCTAGCTTTGCTGAGCTATCCTCTAACCCTCTTCAATACGAATTGGAGAGATTGAACAAAGAAACAGATAAGAGGAGGAAGCTCAGACCTTCGGGGGAGACCAAAGGAAGCCTGTTGCCCAGTTCAAGAGTAGCACAAAGGAAAATCAACGATGAGAGCAGCGCAGTTCAAGAGTAAGCCTGTGGAATCACAAAGATCCAAGCCTCACTGCAATCACCAAGGAGAAGATGGAACGAACACTCCATAATCAGATTTGCATCTCTAAACTCTTCTCTTTGTTAGATACATTCTGCCATGTTTAGTTTGTTTAATTGTTGTTTATATGTTTGCTTGTGTGTAGTGTGGTTTTTAACATTGAGGACAATGTTTGATTTAAGTGTGGGGGAGTTACTAAAGTGTTTTGATGCAAATTCGTAGGGTTTTATCCACCATAACTTCAAATGTTGTTTCTTGCTGTTTTTAAGTGTGTTTAGTGTGTTTTGACTTCAAAATTCGAAAATCACATAAAAATTTGAAAAAAAACATGTTTTGAAAAGCCTAAAAAGAGTGTTTTGAGTCATTTTTGTGTCGTAGGTCACCTTCCAACACAATGATAAGGATTTGGTTTCTAATTGCATGACTGTTAAAAAGAGTTATAAACATGGAGAAAAGTTTGATTTACTCTTGGTATATGCTTGGTTATGGTTATAATGTATGACTTCACATGCAATCATAAAAGAAAAAAAAATTAGTTATGTAACATGCTTGAAGGAAGGAACTCAAACAAACGCTACAACCCTGAGAGACTTGAGCCTATAACGTTCTTTGGAGAGTATAATCTGTGATTTCTTGTTTTCCAAAGTTGTTGCATGATCTCATTATTCTTTGCTTGGTTACTACTTAGAAGGCGTTTCATCATATAGTTCCAAATGCTAGAACTCATGCCCATTTCATTCAAAGCATGTTATTGATTTGCATAACATATATCAAGATGAAGTTGTGTAGTTGCCACCATAGCCAAATAGCCTCACTTCCCATATTTCGTATTTGTTGTAAGTTTTAACCCCGTTGAGCCTTGTGTAGCCTTTATTCTTTGTTTACCCACATTTTCCTCACCTAGCCTAGTTTAGGACAATCCACACCCTTGTTCTTAAAAGATAGTGAGCATAACTTAAATGAATTCCTTTTGAGTTACATTATGCAAGAAAATGAGTGTGGGGGAGTAAAAGTTTGTTCTTACGTTTATATGTATGTTTTAAGATTCAAAAAAAAAAAAAAAAAAAAAAAAAAAAAAAAAAAAAAGAAGGGTGAAAATAAGTAAGGATGAACTCACGAGCGTTGATGGTTGAAGAAAGGGTCCAAAAAGTGAATATGGCCCTAAGTTTTGTGTGACTTTCCCTTGGGTGTTCAAAGTTGACTTCTGCGTTCTTAAGGGAATTCTAAGTGCCTGATTCAATACTTTGCTCACTATTGCTCTAAGAATGTTTGTTTATCCTTCACCTTCCATTGTTAGCCAATACCCCAAGCCCCGTTACAACCCTTGACTTCTATCTTGAGTGTTGTGTATTTCAATTGTGGAGTTTGAACTTGGTATGAGCATATGGTGTCACTGGTGCTCGCGTCTAAGTAGTAGCATTCCATTCATGAGATCATATTCATGTCATTATTAACTCCAGAAATTGCGTTCTTTGTGATACATATATGTGAGTGTCGTTTTCATGTTTACATCAATCTTCTCACATATGACTAAATTAGGGTGTGTAGTTAGAAATTCTGAGTGAAAATCGAGTGCATATCTTGTAAGGAATTGAGCAAATTCTCTAAGGCATGTTACTACATTCAAAACATGGTTTTAAATGCTTAATTGTGAACTAGTATATGGTGAGTATGATTAAGAATGTACTTAAGTGTGAAGATGACTAAAATCTGTGGGAATGATGATTTTTAACTTGTCATGTGCATTGGAAATCCCTAAGACGGTTGTTGGAAGGTTTAGGTGTGTTTTACTTGTTTTGTTTCGTTTCGTTTTGTTTTGTTTTTCTTTCTGTTTTGCTCGAGGACTAGCAAAAGATAAGTGTGGGGGTATTTGATAGGAGCATATTCATGCGACTTAAATGGCTTGTTCTCGTGCATTTACGTTATGTTTCTCTAGTTATTTTAGTCCTTTATGCTTCTTTTGTGTGTTTTCAGGTTCTAAGGGCAAGGTATGCAAAAGGATGCCTTTTGGAGCATTTTGGAGCAAAATCGGACTTGGATTGGATAGCTTATATTTGGAGCAAAAGGAATGGACGAAATTAAAAACCAAACTATCATAACCACCTATCATTACTTATCATCACTTAACATATCACTCATTTATCACTTAGCATATCATTCATTTATCAATTATCAAACCAATCACTTATCACTTCCATTCACTTATCACTCACTTAGCATATCATTCACTTATCACTCACCACATACCATTCACTTATCACTTATCACTTATCACACCTTTTCTCCAACCTTGACATACATCACATGCATTTCCAACACACTCAACCCCTTTAACATCTCCTTTGCCGTGAGTCCCCTTAGTGATTTCCCTTACACATTTTCAACCATCACACTTCATCATTGCAGCCACCTTCATCCCTTTAATTCACATGATTTCCCAACACTCAAATCAGCCACTCACATGCACTTCCCCCTCTAACAATCCCACACCTTGACATTATTCTTTCATCCACCCACCACAAATCCAATCAATGCCGTGGCTCTCCATCACAATTTCAGTTTTCCCTTTTACACATCACATGCATTTCCACCTTGTTCATGCTTTCCTATTTCAATATTCATTCACTTTGCATTCTTTAATTTAGCCACATAATCATTCACCCTTTCCTTTCCACAATCCCATTCATCAACACATGCAAACACATGCACAACAACACACTACACAACACAAAGACCCATCCTGAAAATCAATGCCGTGTACACCTTATGCATTTTCAGCTTTCTTCTTTGTTGTTGCACATGCATTTTCAGCCACATATCCACTCACATGCACCCTTTAAACATTCAACCATAAAGCCACATGCAATCTCATTCATCCACCATACATTGCACATGCTTTCACAAGCTTTAACCAACACACAAAACAGCCAACACATGCACCAAAAACTCCTTTACCGTGGGTTCTCTTTGCTTCCCTTGTGCAATTTCAGTTTTCACATGTGTCCTAGCTGTTTTTCCATCATTCCTCCACACAAATGCTTAAACAAATAGCCATATGTTCCCTCCACTACTCCTATAAATACCCTTGCATTCATTCATTCATGCATCTCATCTCATTCACAACACAACACTCTTCAAAATCATCCATTCTTCCCCCTATTGGCCGTGAGTTTCCCTTCCATCTCTCCTCCATTTCTTCCATTTCCATAATCCCCCAATCCATTCAACACACCAACAACATCCCTTAGTCCTTGTGCCACAATAAAGAGGAAGATAAGAGGGCCTAAACGTTCATACAATTCGAGTTTGAGTTGTTGGAATGTTTACGCGTTTCTTTGATTTCAATGTTGTAAATTCAATTCTCTTTGTTTTGTAATATGAGGAATGGAAGAGAAGAGTGCCTAAACGTTCATACAATTCGAGTTTGAGTTGTTGGAATGTTTAGGTGTTTCTTTGATTTCAAAGTTATGAGGAACTAAACCCCCCTTAGCTAGGGGTGATTTCAATACCATGATTGTTTATGTAATATGAATTGATGAATTCCAGTTATGAACTCTTGATTCGTGAATGCAATTGGCTTAACTATTTGATGATTAACTTATTTGTGTTTGTTGATTGAGGGTCGACACTTAATTACATGCATGAATATGTGGCTAAAGTTTAAGAAGGTTTCACATAATCGTTACTAACTTATACTTGAAAGTAGTGAAGGTCGCTTGTCACGATCGCGTTAAGTTTAAATTCTTAGCATGAGTAACATGATGTCATAGTTGCAAGTGCTTTGTCAATGCTTATGGTTTTCATTATTCTTAATGATCTTCGATTGTATCTCTATTATGATGACATGTAGGGAACTTTTGAGAATGTTTTGGGTTGTCGAATGATGCCATCCAATCCAATAATATAAGGAAAATCTGAGGGTTAACTAGTGATGTCACGGTTAATTTGGGGCATTGTCGTTCATAATTCAATGAAGGAATAACTGGAAATTGATTCATATGCATAAATATCATGTGTGGAGAAAGAACCTCTAGCTAATTCACCAACCATCTAATTTCACAACACTTGTTTGCAATCTATCCATATTTACAATTTGTTTTGTTTCCAAGTATCCATTTTAGTTTAAATTCGTCCAAATCCAATTCCCCCCTATTTCGTTGAAGTCTTAGTCTTAATCTTTCTTATTTTTAGTTTTGCTTTCTTCGAGCATTAAATAGTGTTTTATATTGAGTTTTTATGTTTTTAAGTCAATTTAGAAGGTTTTAGCAAGCCCTCCTAATCCCCGGTCTAGAACGATCCCTCACTTATCCATTCTACTACAATTGTCAAACGAGGGTTTAATTTGAGTGTCAAGTAATTCTCACATCAACGGACACAAATATTCAAAGGTGATGTATGTCTGGATGGTGAATGTGGTTCGGCTGTCAGAATGCCGAACTCTGAAACTCACTTGTGAGTATCCAATCATAAAATCACTCGGCTTTCAGTACGCCGAATGTCGTAGCTAGTAACACATTACTTTGCCGAGAAGGCTAATAAGATGACCTCTGCCAACAAGGATTTGAAAACCCTTCTCGGCCAAGACTTGGATAGGTAACCAGTCGGCCTCGACGTAGTGCTGCTTATCCAAACTGAAGGTGCTCCTCGGTCGGCTGATTCTACGACAATAGTGCTGCTCATCCAAACTGAAGGTGTTCGCCGGTTGCCTCCAAAGTGCTTTTTATCCAAACTGAAGGTGTGTCGGCGAGAAAAAGAAAATAAAAATCTCAAGCTGTTTGAGAGGTTTTGCGCAGGGCAATTGTGTGTTGAATTGAAGGTCCCTAATTGTTGCATGATTTTTTGTATTTATAGCATCAACTCCTTCTTGAGATCGAGTTAAACTCATATCTGGGTTGGGAGTTCTTATTTCCTTCCAACTTTGCTTCGAACAACCCTACTCCCACTAGGACTTTGAACTCACCCCTTTTTAGGGCTTTATTCATTGTCAGTCTAGAATCCTAATTACATTAGGATTTCCTTGACCCCTTTTCTCATCTGAACTACTTCTTGTGATAGGATTCGACTATCCCTGCTGAATGACTCGGAATCACCAGGCAGCCCATAGTACTTTTGACACGGCTTTGGGCCGAGCACAGACAAACACTCGGCCCAATGATATTATTTTAGGCCCAAACATTGCCCTCTCGCTTCTGAGGTCGTCGACTCCCAACCTTTGGTCGGATCTCGACCTTGAAGAAGCGAAATCACCTTTTGCCCTTAGACTTAACTATTCTCGATAACCACTACCATGTGCATTTATGGAATATGATTGCATGATCCTTGTTACTCCCGACGTACTGCCACGTGTCGATTCTCCGATAGACCTAACAACTCTCAATCATGGCCCTCGAAAACGTGCGCCCGTCGAAACGTCTTCTTTCTCATTAATGCATTAAAACCACCGTCGCACGCAATCGTGCATCCCAAATCCCCGAAAACCTCGATCCTACCTTTGATGATTCCCGAGATATCCAAAATGATTGGCCATTTCCCGGTTGATTTTCCCTTAAATTCAAAAATTTTCGAATATCAAACGTTTGATCTTCCTTTTGAAATGCCTATAAATACCTGACTTTCTTTCATTTGCATTCCACGCCTCTAGAAACTTTGAAACATCCTTTCGCCATTCTTGCTTTCTCAACCCAGAAGATCTTAAGCTTACCTCTCATAAACCCCTTTTAAACCCACACGAACCTTTGAATCCTCTCCAATGGCTTCCTTCATCTCAAAGTTGTCCGACGAGTGCAACAAATGCAAAGGTTTCATTGACCGGAACGCTATCAAAACGCTACGCTTCGAGAGCGACCTGAGCACCACTCATCAAATTCTGGGGCCACTTTTTAAAGATGCAGTGCCATCGTGCATCACTAATCTTCTCAAGGAACAGTGCTTAACACCCTTGCTGCAAGGGTTTGACTGGTGGAAATGGTGCTTACCGTGGCCCCAAGGAGCTTGGCCTTCGACCACTACAGCCTGGGCAGCCTAGGTTGAGCGAATGGAAACATTCTTCGGCAAAGAATGGGAAGTTCTTGGCATTTACGACACCATCAAGCTCTTGACCATGGAGATCACCATGGATAAGGAGTTGCTCATGGCGGCTTTGAGTTTATGGTGTTTGACCACCAACACCATGGTCTTCCTTTTGGCCCTCTCGGCCATACCGTGCTTGATATTTCAGCTATCCTCAGGACTTCCCCATCTGGTTTCCCGACAGATGCTGCCCTATCCGGGTTCCCGTCGAACCTTGACCTGAAAGCGTTGTTCGACGAACGGGCCGTCGAGACACTCAACCGAGGAGATTAAGAGCCTTCAAAAGAAAAAGTTCAGAAGCTACACAAGAACTTCTTCAACTACAACATCTTCATCTTCCACTTCGTTGGCCGAGGCGATGAGAGTCTTGGGAAAGGAGAACATAAAGCCTTCCTATTCTACTGGTACAACAAATTCATCAATTATACCTGGTAGAACAAGTGTTTGGTCGAGAACATGTCGGTGGCTCAAGCCCTGGCTAGCGGTCACTCTTTGGTGCTCAGTCTGGCCATCCTCGCCAATCTCTTCCGTTGTTTGGCCGAAACAACCATCAACAAGATCGACCTGTACTAGAACGGACCTCTCTGGGTATTCCAAATCTGGTTGTAGGTTTATTTCTCCACTCTTCGGCCTGAAGTCCCCATTTTCCAACCTACCGCAGCGCTTGGTCCTCAACTGGCCTCTCGACCGGTGCCTCCTCACCGGGCCAACGAAGTCTTAAAACATTTCTTCGGCCTGGATGTCCTTTCTGACGACGAGTTCTTAGTCCATCGGCGTCAGGAATACCCTGCCTCGATCAATCTTCCAAAGACGGCATGGGATGAGACCGAAGATGCTGATCTTCGTCAACACTGGGGTTCGTTCGTATTAACACGCGACCTTTCCCTAAATTGCGATGCCCGCCAAGCCAGTTGGGAGGTCTATCATCCCCATTTCGACGCTCGGTAGCTTAGCTATCTCTAGGGTTGCCCAGTACCCCTACTCGCTTCTCGCTCCCTCCTAAGTCGAGGACACCTTTCTAGTTCCTCCGAGAGGGAGTGTAAATCGACAGAACAAAAGTTTCAGGACAAGTGTAAAAAATTTCGGCTCCGACTGACCGTTCCTGAATCTCTGGGTACTGACACCTTTGGTGACTGGTGGGAAGAGTACACCCGCGACTTCTTCGGCGTTTCGACCGAAGACGTGGTCACCAAAATCTTCGGCGACCGACCCAAACAAGCTCCTGCAGCCCAATCCAAAGAAATAACCCAAGGTATATTGTCGGTTTTCCCTTTGTACTTCACCTACTTGCATAATGTTATTGACTCGACTCTGCTCTCTCAGGTGGTCGTGTGTTGAAACGAGCGGATGTGGTCACTGTGACGGTGGCCAAGAAAAATTTGGTCCCCTTCTCGAAGAAAACCACAACTACCGGTCGCATTCCACCGACTAAGCAGCCCTATCGGGACACCGAGACGGGAGATGACGCTCCTCGACCTTCGAAACGCGTCAAGAAATTGGCAAAAAAGGGGGAACGGGAGATTCATGTCATCTCCAGCCAGTCCACAGAAGCGACCGCTCCTATCACTTCTCCACCCAATCGTATCGACAACTGGGGTTATGGCCGAACCAATTGCTGCTCCAACTGTGGCTTCGGAGTCGATTCATGTGCCTGTCTTGGAGGAGACGGCTACACCTGTTGAGGCCTCCCCCATCTAGCGACCGTCTTGGAAGAGGTATGATTCCATTGTGAATAACCTTTATTTATTCGATTTTCCAGTCGTGACAGTTTTTTATTTCAGGACAATAAGAGCGACGAGAGTGATGAGATCCTGTTGGAGCATCGCCCTCGACCAACTAACCTTTCTCCTGTCAATCCTCCCCCTGTGATCGAGGCAGCCATCCAATCGAATCCTCCTATGGCCGATATTGGGAAGAAACCCCTGATCGAGCCTGAGGCGATGGCCGAAATGTCGTTCCATCTGCAGGATGAAGACCTCAACATTCCTCCACAAGAAGTTACCTCAACCTTTGTAAGGCTCATTCTTCTCTCTTTATTAATTTTATCAAGACACATCTGAACTCAGAAAAAATATTAAATGTTAGGTGCCTGAACGTTCATTTCATCGATAATTTTATACGCCGAAAGGTGTTGTCTATATTTCCTGGCTACCGTAGTGGCCATCCAATGTAGATAACCTCTATCGACCGCGTGAATTGAGAAGCGATCTTAGGCATTGGCTCGGCCATTAAGTTCTCTAGGTTCGAGCAATGAACCAGAGGGCATGGCTGAAGTCTCTTCCCGGCAGGTCTAAAAACACATTCCCCTTGTTATGCATTCTATATAACTTTCCTTCTGCTGACATTTTCCCTTCATGTGCAGCCTTCATAGGAGGTCAAGCTCGACGTCTTGATTGCGACTACTTCGAGGGCGGCGGGCTCTTCGGCACCCGCAACAAAAACTTCCGCGTCAACAGTCGAACCAAATGCCCTTATCAAGCTGCAGGAATTGTTATCTCTTTCGGCGTCGTAAATCCTTGAGTGCCAAGGCCTCGACTCTGTAGGGGCATATCTAAACGATCTTGCGGTTGATGGTCAGTTAAGCAACGAAGCCATTACTCGAGCTTCTTCTGCTCTGGAACGAACTCGAGAGTATTTCGATATTTTCGAGAGAGCTCTTCGGGCGGAAGATGACTTGAAAGACGCGATGGTCGTTCAAGAAGCTTTACGTCCACGGGTCGACACGCTGAAGTCGAAAAAAGATGCGCTGGCCGACCTTGATTGTCAAATTGTAGAACTTTAGAAACGTAGGTCGACAGTTGCTTCTGAGCTAGCAAGAGACTTCGAGTTGGGCGGCAAATCCTGCCTGACTGAATATGTGGCTAATGTGCGGCATGTCGAGCAGCTGAAGGTGGATAAGAGGAATCGGCAGGCCGAGGTTACGATGGGTGATGTGAGGTGGTTAGAATTGAAGGTTGTTCTCGAAACTCTCATTCCCTCTTCACTTTAAGGGTATCCAGCTATAAATAAATCGATCATATGTACTTGTATACTCGTTTTTACGAGCTTGTTAATGAAATAGACTATTCTTGCATTTCCCATATGATCGGATAAAACTTATTTAAGAACTTCCCATTGATTGGTAATTTATGAATTAGCCCGCTTCGGTCTCTAAGATGATATGCCCCCTTACCGAGAACTTTGTGAACGATGAATGGTCCTTTCCAATTTAGCGACCATTTGCTGAAACCTGGGGTCTTTAATCCCTACAAGCAACACCGTTTGCCAAATCAATTCTCCTTCGCTGAACGTTTTTTGTTTGACGCGTTGATTATAAGCTCGCTCGGTAATTTTCTTCTATGCTATTAATAAATTACCCGCGTTGATCCGATTTTCTTCTAAGTTTTCTAATTCTTGTCGCATAGCTTGACTATATTGGCACTAAACAAACTACTCTGCTCGATCACTCGTAATGAGTTTATACTTAGCTCGACTGGTAACATAGCGTCGTGTCCGTAAGTTAACGCGTAAGGAGTTGTTCTGGTGGTCGACAGGGGTGAAGTTCGGTATGTTCATAATGCTTCGTTTAACTTTAAATGCCACATCCCAGGCCTCTCTCTTACCTTTTTTTTCAAGAATGCCAATTAATACTTTATTGCTTGCTTCGACCTGCCTGTTCGCCTGTGGGTAATACGGTGTAGACTGCTTAAGTCGGATATTCAGACTTACCGTGTATTCCCTAAACCTGTTAGCCGTGAAGATTGTGCCATTGTCGGTTATGATCATTTTTAGCATGCTGAATCTGGTCACGATATTTTCCTCTACAAAACTGCAAACTTCTTTGGCTGTTAATTCGGTGTATGATTTTGCCTCAACTCACTTAGTGAAGTAATCAATTGCTACTATTATCCACGCATATTTTTTCGCTCTCGATGATGGTGTGATTTTGTTGATTACGTCCATTGCCCATGCCCTAAACGGCTATGGTTTAGTAACTGTGTGGAGTAATTCGGCTGGGGCTCTCTGCACTGGTCCATGAATCTGGCACGGTATGCATCCCCATGCGTATTTGATGCAATCCTTTAATATACTTTGCCAGAAGTGACCGTGTCGTCGGAGCAACCAGCGCATCTTGCGTCCTGATTGGTGAGCTCCACAAATTCCTTCATGTACCTCGGCCATTGCTTAGACAGCCTCCTGTGGGCCGAGTCACAATAATAGTAACCCATCCTCACCCTTTGATATAATTCATTCTGGTATGACACGTAATTCGTGGCGTGGACCTTCGTTCTCCGATCGTGTTTCCCATTGGGGTTGTCGAGATATTATAGAATCGTCTTTCTCTAATCGTCTGGTAGTGTCTCGACGACACATACTACTGCGGGGTCTCCTCATTCTAGTAATGATGGTAACGATATCACCCTCGTGCGTATCACGTGATTGCACTGGAGAATTTGCTGATTGATTAAGGCTGGGTATGATCGCAAGACTGTGGATATTACCCGGCTTAGCTTGCCCCCCGTGAGTTGTGCTCTGGAGGCGATTTGGGCGAGTTCGTCAGCCTCAGTGTTCCAAATACGAGAAACGTGCTCAAATGTGATCCATTCAAACAACTTGGCCAGATAGGTGGCGACCATGTGATAGGGCGCCAAAGTACAACTCATGCAACGAAAAATGCCGTTGAGTTGGTTAATCACCAGTTCAAAATCATTAAGGACAAGAACACGGGTTGCTCTTAAAGCATGTAGGACGTGAAGGCCGATGATAAGAGCTTCATACTCGGCTTGATTATTCATATAGCCGAAATCTAACTTGAGAGAAAAACACCAGCGGTAGTGGTCGGGCGATTGAATGACAATACCAACACCAGCTGAGGTCGAGGTACTAGAACCATCAAAATGCATCGTCCAGTGGTTGTCATGTGTTGTGATTAAGCTGATGTCGACATCGCTGCCCCCAAAGCCATAAGGAGAAGGGTGTTGGGCCAAAAAATCGATGAGAACTTGGCCTTTGACGGCCTTTGACGATAGGCCGAGTGAGCATTTCCCAATTCGGCCTTTGACGATAGGCCGAGTGAGTATGTAACGAATAACATCTATTTGGACAATGACCTGCGTGACGGATGGGAGTATGTAGTGCCAAAGTTTTGATGCAGTAAAAAACAAAGCTAGGCAAAGTTTTTCGATAGGTGAATAATTGAGCTCCGGCGAATTTAGATTACAACTGAGTTAAAAGACAGCTTGTTCACACCCGGCATCGTTATCTTGCATGAGGAGACAACCGATGGATTCAGCGACTACCGAAATGTAGAGTTTGAGAGGTTTACCACGACAAGGTGGAACTAGTACTGGTGGCGTGGAAAGGGACACCTTGATTTGCTTAAAAACCGTTTGGTGTTCTTCACGCCACTCAAATTTGTCGGAGTCCTTAAGTTTGAGGAGCATAGAGAATGCTTTCATTTTGCCTGCCGAATTAGCAATGAAATGGCGGAGAAAATTTATCTTCCCGAGCAATGATTGGCGTTGCTTCTTGGTTGTCGGGGGTGGAGCGCTAATGATTGCGCGAGCTTTATTCTCGTCGACTTCAATGCCACGATGGTGCACCAAAAATCCTAAAAAATTACCGACCGATACTTCGAAGGCGCATTTGGCTGGGTTCATTTTGAGATTATGCTGGCGCATGCAGAGGAATGATTACCGAAGTTCATCCAGGTGTGTTCGGCAGCTTTTCGATTTCACTACCACATCATCAATATAAACTTCGATGACCGAACCAATCAAGTCGTGGAATATCGTATTCATGGCTCGTTGGTATGTGGCGTCGGCGTTCTTGAGGCCGAAGGGCATGACAACCCATTCGTAGGTGTCGAGTGCCCCCCGACAACGGAAGACGGTCTTGTGGACATTAGCCTCAACGATAAAGATCTAGTTGTAACCGGCACAGCCGTCCATGAAGGACAACATTTCATGATTGGCTGCAACATCAATTAGTAAATCCGAGATTGGCATCGTATACTCATCCTTAGGAGTGGCCAGATTTAAGTTACGGAAATCGATGCAAATGCGGAGGGCTCCAATTTTCTTTAACACTGGGACGATATTGGCCAACCATTCGACGTACCGGGCGGTCCGAATAAACCTGGCTTTCAGAAGCCGAACTAATTCGTCCTTTATGCTGAGTTGTACTTCGGTCGAGAACCATCATGGAGGTTGTCGAAAAGGCTTACACCCTTCTTTTATGTGTAACTCATGCTCGACGAGGTTTCGGTCAAGGCCTGGCATCTCATGATAACTCCACGCGAAACAATCTTTAAACTCATGGAGCAACTTACAAAACCCGTCCTTCATAGAAGGTGGTAATAACGCACTGATAAACAGTGGCCGAGGCTCATCAGCTGTGCCCACATTGATTTATTCTAATGGGTCCTTTACCTGGGGTCGATTGTCTTCGAGTTCGACCGGTGCGGCCTAAACTCTGTCAAAAGATGAAACGGGGCCATTATCTACTTTGGCCAAAAATTTGATTAAGTTTATGCCGGAATGTGGTTGCTTGGTAATGGCGTACCAATGGGCCAGCAGAAGTTCTATGGTGGACGAAACCGCGGCCCGACGCCTGTCTTGTTTAGTGGCGTCAATCATCGGCATAGGTCATTAGATCCGCTAAACCGAGTCTCGCCGAATCCTATTGTACAGTCTTAACGCCTACCTCAATAGCTTTCTGTACCGAAATTCTGGT
Source organism: Pyrus x bretschneideri (assembly GCF_019419815.1). Taxonomy (NCBI): domain Eukaryota; kingdom Viridiplantae; phylum Streptophyta; class Magnoliopsida; order Rosales; family Rosaceae; genus Pyrus; species Pyrus x bretschneideri. Next base: position 805,288 of record NW_025999837.1, on the reverse strand, counting down.
CGGCCGTTCATCTTCGTTAAAACCCTGGAGGGTGATATAGCCGACGTGATCGTCGTAATAGTGAGCCTGAATCATGTTGATCTCAAATAGCTGATTATCGGCTTGGTATAGTGATGAAGGAATACAACTAGTTTGGTGGATCCAATCGCCGCCGAGCAATGCATTATAGTCAGTCTTGGAGTCAATTATAAAGAATGCCGTCATGTAGTGACGACCGGCAACACTGATTTCTAATGGGAGCACTCCTTTGGTTTGAGACTTGTCGCCGATGAAACTACTAATTGTTATCCCTGATGGGATAAGCTCGTCATTGGAACGGCGTAATGTCTTCATGACAGAAATCGGCATAATGTTGACTGTGGCTCTGCAGTTGACAAATACCTTAGAAATGAGATATCCTTCAAAATGAGCCATGACGTATAACGGCTTTAGGTGTTGAAGATTAACCAAGGGGAAACGGGGAAATAATTCAGCCAAGGCTGCCTTAAGGTTTTCGCCTTTACTGACTTCCCTATTGTCGTCAGTAGCAATGAAATCCACTTGTGTTGCCTATTCGGCAGCGACGTCCCCAACCAAAAAATTCGACTGATGGGTGTTTGGTTGGAACTCAGCTGGTAGGATATGGACCATATTGATCTCCATATGCTTGAGGACCGAAGGGTCCATCGGGTCTTGATCGTCGTCTTCCAAACTAGTAGATGTAGCATCGGTCGTTGGAACGTCTTCAATTGAACTATTTAGAGCTTCGGTATGAACCTGCTCCTGAAGCATATGGACCGACTTTATCCTATCCTGGATGTCTTCCTCAAGCGCGTTTACTACCAAAGATTTATTTCGTTTTTATAGTACGTTACAGGCACGTTCTTCGTAGGCGATGCGAGCGTTCCTTGTGTCCAGGTATGCGTCTAAACGCGCCATAAGATTTTCCTCATCGGCCGTAAGGCCGAAAAGAGATACGGCCGAGAAAACCTCGAAATGATATCACAAATGCTGAAGGTCTTTAAGTGAAAAGGGTAATTCAACAGTGTTGATATCTATGTAGGGGTCGACCTCGAAGTTGAGGACTCGAGCCTCACGTATATGCTGGAACCTAGCTTTCATTGGTAGATCAAAAGTTTTTTGGATAATTTGCTCGACATTAGGGCAAGTTAATGCTAGGTCGAGGGCTTCCTGACATGCCTTGGGTAGTGCGTATAGGTCATTGGCGGAATATTTCTTATGAAATTCCCGCATGTACTTCAAGGATTCACCGAGGAATGGAGGGTACAGATTGCATCGTACTTTGACTAACGGTTTCGACGATGGTAGCGAAGAAAGTTCCTTTTCGACCTCTAGTCTAAAATACTCGAGACGAGCTTTCATCTCCCCAGGCCAAAGAAGGAGCTTGATGTGTTTCTCGGACTCTTTAATGGTGGTTTCAAAGTCACGAGCAACTGCCTTGTTTCCTTTAAGTAATTCGGTCATGATAGTCGGGGTTGGTCAATCGTCAATATTTCCTACGGCCTCTTCTGGCTGCCACCGGGTAGTCGAGTTGGCCTGCGCTTCTTGTCGTCGAGCCATGCAATCTATCCGCTGGCGACGACATTTTTGAAACTTAAACAATGCCGTATATAGGTCGGTTGGAGAATTGTAATTGTATTGTACCAACGTTGGTCTCATGGCCTGGGTGGTTTAAAGGTTTTTCGATCGACTAACGAACCCGAACTGCTGGCATTACGTGAGTAATAATCTTCATTATAAAATGGTTTGTCAAAGTCAGGATGCCGTTTGACTGGGGCCGGGCCTTTTGCTTGTACCTGTGGGCTGAGTCTTTCCAACATTTGGCATTGTGGACTGTCACTGAGTTCCTTTGGCGGTTTTGTAGTGGTCGTGGATGGTGGGCCTGACGTTGGTGCCGAAGATGTCCTCTTTTTAGGTTCTACTTGCGTTTTGCAGTGGTCGCATAAAATCATTGATTCATGAGTTTCTTCGGAACTAGAACATGACATAGGTTCATTAATGGCCTGCTTTAAGGGCTCCATAAGTGGTGTATTTGAAAACAAATCAATCTTCAGTCTTGGTTGACCATTCTGCTTATGGGCATGCTGCACCGGGACGTATTCGGCCTTCCTTTTTCCTTTGTTTTTAGGGAGATAAGCATCCACTATACCAATTGTTGTCGAGGGGAAATGATTGATGTCGACCGCCATCTGTTTCTCTGGGAATTTTAGCTTACCCTTCTCGATCCAATTTTGAATCGCGTCTCAGAACACAACGCAATTATTGGTAGCATGCTTGTTTGAATTATGGTACTTGCAATACGTTTTGCCCTTCAATTCTTCAGCCTTAGGGATGTTGTGTCCTGGCCGAAGTTTGATGATTTTTGCTACCAACAGCTGGTCGAAAATTGCATCAGCTTTGGTGATATCGAAAGTGTAAACTTTTGATGTTTTACTCATCTCTTCGGCAGTCGAGCGGGTCTTGGCGTCTTTGGGACTAACTTAAGCTAAAGCCTTGTAAACATAAGGTTTATCTATTACTATTTCAGCCACATCCACACTGGCATACTGAGGGTCCTCGCTTTAGGCCAATGCATAGCTAACCGTGGGATTCTTATATAATGTTCCCCGGGATGGTGACTTCGATATCTTTTCCTTTCGGAGCAAATAATCATACTGCTCAACGTGTTGAGCAAGTTCGTACATATCTCGAATATTTGCCCCTAGAAACGTCTTTTTGTATTCCACGTCCAAGCTGTTTAGGGCAATTTTGACGAATTCAACTTTAGGAAGAGGTACTCGGCACCAATTCCTGGCCGACTTGAACCTTGTTAAATATTCCATTGGGGATTCGTCGGACGTTTGAGCCATCCTAGCTAACGATGAAACGGACATTTCCATCCCTGGTCGATAGAATTGTTCATGGAATTTCTCGACCAATTCCTCCCAACTCTGGACGGAGTTTGGTGGGAGATTAATGTACTAAGCGAAAGCTGACCCTGTCGGTGAAAAGTTGAACAGCCGTAGTTTATGGAAGTCACTATTGACGTCTCCACATTGTGCTGTGAACCGAGCCATATGTTCTAACGACGATAAGGACGATTCTTCGGCGAACAGACTGAAATCGGGGATCTTGAAGCCTCTAGGGTATTTGAACCTTTCTACATAAGCTGGGTATGGGTGGATGGGTACTTTGGCCTTATTTTTAGGGCCGAGTCAATCATTCTTTAGACCTCGGTCATATTGACGGATGCTGCTTCTTCTCCCTAGTTCTGTCCGTCAGATCTATTGCCTGATCCACCTCTTTTCTCTAAGTCAATTGGTTGTAACCGAGCGGACCATTTCTCGGCTTGTACTGGAACATTTGTAAAAGAAAGCTGCCAAGGTTGGCCAATATGGCCATCTTCGAAGGCTTTACTGACCAATGGTTCAAGCATCCTAATCTGTGTCTCACTGTTGCTTCGTATTGCGTCTAGTAAATCATTCATTTTTTGGCCAATGGACTGCTTGACCTGTCAATATTGTTCATCGAGTCATCTTCGAAGAAACGACCTAATTGGCGAATCAGAACCCTCCCCACCATCTTCATCGCAATCTTCCACCATTCCTTCAACGAAAATGCCTGCTGTTTGGTTGGGAACTTCTAGGTTGCGAGGCTGTCTGCCGAGACAGATTTCATTATCTCGGCGTGTCACCCTTGTAGCCTTGGGCGGCGCAACAATGATCGGATTTTTTGCCTGAGGCAAATCCTGCCTAAGGCCTTGCACTGGTAAGTCAGTTGTTGACTTTCCCACGATTGTTTTCTTTTTTACGAACCGTGTCTCAATGGTTATGAACTCCGAAAGTCTAGCACAAGGTCCCACTGGGCATGCCAAAATGTTGACCCTAAAAATTACAAAACCTACGCGGCACACAGGCCGAGCAACTAATAAGCTAACTAAGTCCTTCAATTGAATGCGGGGCGTGCCAACTCGTCGGCCAAGCTCGGCCGAGGAGTAGAATTTGTTGATGTTACGTTGAGCGTGTTGCTGACTTCTTTACCTTGCGACTGTGACCAAGGAAGGAACACTCTCGGTCTTCAGGTTCTAGAGCCTGAAGACAAGGCTGCCAGTTCTGCGAAGTTCACAAATTGTTGGCACCCGATTCGGTCACCGTGATTATATTCGTAAGAGTATAAGCACGTCGAATCAAGATCAGACTATACAGACACAAATATTCAAAGGTGATGTATGTCTTGATGTTGAATGTGGTTCGGCCGTCAGAATGCCGAACTCTGAAACTCACTTGTGAGTATCCAATCATAAAATCACTCGGCTTTCAGAACGCCGAATGTCGTAGCTAGTAACACCTTACTTTGCCGAGAAGGCTAATAAGATGACCTCTGCCAACAAGGATTTGAAAACCTTTCTCGGTCGAGACTTGGATAGGTAACCAGTCGGCCTCGACGCAATGCTGCTTGTCCAAACTGATGGTGCTCCTCGGTCGGCTGATTCTACGGCAACAGTGCTGTTTATCCAAACTGAAGGTGTTCGCCGGTTGCCTTCACAGTGCTGTTAATCCAAACTGAAGGTGTGTCGGCGAGAAAAAGAAAATAAAAATCTCAAGTTGTTTGAGAGGTTTTGCGCAGGGCAATTGTGTGTTGAATTGAAGGTCCCCAATTGTTACATGATTTCTTGTATTTATAGCACCAACTCCTTCTTGAGATCGAGTTAAACTCCTATCTAGGTTGGGAGTTCTTGTTTCGTTCCAACTTTGCTTCGAACAACCCTACTCCCACTTGGACTTTGAACTTACCCCTTTTTAGGGCTTTATTCATTGTCGGTCGAGAATCCTAATTACACTAGGATTTCCTTGACCCCTTTTCTCATCTGAACTACTCTTTGTGATAGGAATCGACCATCCCTGCTGAATGACCTGGAATCACCAGGCAGCCCATAGTACTTTTAACACGGCTTTAGGCCGAGCACAGATAAACACTCGGCCCAACGATATTATTTTGGGCCCAAACAGATAAAAAGGCTTAAAATAATGTTTGATACAACAAATGGTGCGACATAATTATTGCAAGTGTAAAAGTATATGTAACAAGCTCTCTAAATGAAAAATTAATTTTCAATCACTCTTTAGCCACCTCTTAAGGATTTCATAAGAGACCTAAATCTGGAGAGTGAAAAAAGAGATCATAGCATTAATTGTTAATATTTTAATACCCATATTTAAATAAACTCTCTATTTGTTTTGGTAGTAGTAACTCTACATTGTTGTATCCCTAAATCAGTATTTATGGTGTAAATAGGAACTAAACCAAAAATCTATAATTTTGACAAAATGGAACAATATGTAAACAAAGATTCTGCTAAGATCAGTTGCACGAACCATCTACAGTTGATAACACCGATATGCACTGACCCTTGAAACACAAACATACTTGAATAACTGATCGTAACATTCTAATGCAAAACAAAACAATGGTATCAAAACTTTTGAATATGCATCTTGAATATGCATCTGATGCAGGACAAAAAATAAAAGATGCATTTGGCATGGAGCACAATAAATTATTGGAAGACGAATTTAATGTGTTGGAATAAAGAGGGTGTTTTAATACGAATGGGTGATTTTGGTTCAAAAAAAAAAAATACAAATGGGTGATCAGATTAATTTCAAAGCATTTTTTTGGCAAATCATAATAGCTAGGACGTTTTAGGGCTAATAATAGGCTTCCCTTATGTAATTTTCAAGTTTCAGTGTAAGTTTATTGCCCTTTTAAATTTTGAATGTAAGGTACAAAATGGTTATAAAACCCACTTCTTGATGGAAGGAGAGGAGTTGGACGTTTTTTGTTGATGAATGAAATATTCAGAGAGACTTCTATCTCATATTTGTGTCTTTCTCTTGTTTCAGAGTCTGCTACTTTGTTCTTCTAGTTGTCTACGTCGTCGGTTGGTACTAGAACCAAAGTTTATAGGGTTTTTAGGTCTCTCCTTGCACATAGAGATAGTAAATCTTGCCTATCATTTCTTTTTACACCTATCCATCCTTTCTGTCTTAAATTTCTTTTTTCATTTCATTTTATTTCGTTTCTCTCCGCTGTGCCCTACATTAGCATCATCCAAAATAACGGACGCTTGCCATAACTTGTTGTATACTCACTGGATTTTAACATGATGAGAAAGGTTGTGAGGGGCAGCGGCGGGTGCAGAAGGTCCACAAGGGTGGGTCCAACCCGAACGTCCGAAGAAGTGCTCGTGAGAACCTTTGAGGACCATCCAACGGTGTGGGCATGTGGTGGAAGAGAGAAGACCATTGTGACTGTTGTTCTTGGACCTTAGTTACAACGAAGAAGAAAGACTTTTTCTCTCCATTTCCTGCATGAACAACTCTCATTTTTTTAATTGTTGTCCAATCAGGTTGTGCAACCCTAACATTTTAATTAGCAAACAGATGGTGTATTACTGAATCAATATTTTTATATCATATGTTTGACATCGTTACTTTAAAAAAATTCCCTATAAATTCATACGACCTCTAAAAAGTATTTCGTAAAGTACTATGAACTTGTAATCACTTACACTTTCATCTCATACCATCAAATTCACTAAAATACTAAAGCAATTTTTTTTGATATTGTTGTATGTTACATGTTTAATAATAAACCTAATTAAAATAATAAACCACAAATTCTCAATACAAGTATATTTTTGTAAGTGTAAATAAGCACTTGCTTGTATGATATATGGTAAGTTTACTTAAATCCACCTAGTCTACCTAGGCCTTTGCCTAGAGGCATATAGGTGCCCCAGCCCACCTCCGGACTAGAGCCTAGCGCCTCTTAATTAGGACCACCCAAAATTAGAATCTTGGGTTCGCCACTAAAGGTCCAGAATTGGATATGAGACCTCTCGACGTCACCATGGGACCTAAGTGTATAATTTTATTCGGGTGGTCAACTACAAAGACACGCAGATCTAAACCAAACCATATTGCTTCACGTGGCTTGAACAAATCAATTCCCCAATAGCCAGTAAAGAGCACTAGTCAGCGCCGCAGAGAATCCATCCATTTACACGAGTTGGCTCGCACGTGCGATCAGATTTTGTTAGAAAGTTAACTGTCTCCCGCTCTCTCTCTCTCTAACTCTAAAACCATTTCACACTCACATACAACTTCTGCTTCTCTCTCTAGAAGAAATGTCGGATGTTGGAATCGAAGCTTCAGCAGCATAGCATGTAACAAATCCATGTAATTTCTCTCAACCTCTAACAACTAATGAAATTGATTACTGCTTTGTGAAATCGTTCTTTATATAGGTATATATACACACACATTTGATATTTTGGTTGTGAGATTTGATAGACACAGAGCTTCATTGGACATCTATATGTGTTTGTAAATGGAAATCAATGAGGCATGACCTGGGCTCAGGACGAAAATGAATTTCTTTTGGACATATCACAAATTTCAATCAATGAGTTTGAAGAGACTTTCAGGGCTCATATTACATGTTGAGAACAAACTCGCTAGATGGGTGTACTTAAGAATAATCATTACATGCACATAAATCATTTCTCTATGAGACAACAAACAAGAGTTGTTCAATCATATTGTTCGCGACTTCTCCCCATCTCCTTCCCCTCCGGCTAAAACACTAGCTTTCGAGGTTGCCCCTCCAGCAGTTGCACCACCCATTGTGGCTGGACCTCAGGCAGATGCACCAACTTTCATGGCTACCGCTCCAGCACCACCACACACTGCTCCTCTTGTAGTTACCTCTCGAGCACCACTTCTCCTTGTTACTAAAAACAAAGTTTTAGTTTCCTCCAATATTTTATTCTAAAATTGACTTTACTCTTGTGCATTTGTGGTTCAAGATCACGTTAAAAGTGTACACTTGCAAGATAAAATTCATGCTAAAATCAATAAATTAAATTCATACCCATAACAAACTAGTTCATTTTCACACATTTAGCATGAATATTGAGTGCCTAGTGCAATTTCTGTTTTTTCTCCTGTGCAAATGAACCACTAACTCCTTTTTCATTTTATTTAATAATACATGTTATTAATCAGTTTAATTAAACATGTGGGGTTCAATTCGTGATACTATTTCAAGCCTTGCCAACTGCCAAGAGGAACACTTGTGTTACCTCTAGTGGTGGAACTTTGAGAGCTTAAGGTAATTAAATATGATTAGGATAGTTTCAGGTTCAATTCTCTCTAATGTAACATAAGGTAAACCAGAATTGACGAAAAATTATTTTCGACTACTTTTTTTACAAGATCTCTGGTTTATCCTCTAATGGAATATCGCACTCTTGTGGATATAATACATCCACTACCTCACACAGCCACATGCCAAATTATTTCAGTCATTAAACTCCTAAACCTAAAGTCTGACACTAGCAACATGATTTTTATATATAGATCGACATGTTGGCGTGACCGGGCAAGTAGTTGAGTTCTTATTGTCCAGCTGTCCAGTTCTTGAACTATTATTGCTGGGAGCTAGTTTTGTATTGATGTGCTTTTAAAAAAAATTGTTTCTATTGTGCTGTAAGAATAAACAGCTATAAAATAAAGTTGTTAAGTGTTTGGTAAATTTGTTTTTTGTTTTTTTTTTTAAAGTGCTTTTAATAAAAAAAAAAAGTTTCTGAGTGTTTGGTAAACTTTTATATAAATTGCTTTGAATATGTTAAATGACTAAAAATGATATAGTATTTAATGTGATATAATAATTGTCGAAGACAATAATGTAGAGGCAAAGATTGTAATTTTATAAAACATGTGGGGTTGGGGTTATAGTTTTCATTTAAAAGTTTTATTAAATGAGCATTGATTACTATACTTTGAAAAGAAAAAACCCTTTTTTCAGAAGTATGGTTGACTCTACTTCTACTTTTTTATGCTTTTTTACTTTTATTGACATCATTTTTTTAAAAGGCATTTTTTTGTTTGTTTTACCAAACACATTTAATGTTTCATATTTTTTAATAAGTTGGTTTTTTTTAAAGCACCACAATATCAAACCAATGGAAACAAGTGAGGTATATGATACGTCAGTTATGTAGTTCATGTTGTGAATAATGTGTGTTTAAGAATGGAAAAAATAAAACAAACTCGGAAATGGAAAGCAAAATAACCAAGATAAATAACACCAAGAATTTACGTAGTTTGGCTATCCTCCTATGTCCTCAGGGAATTATGAAGACACATGGACTTTAGGGTGATCCACTGGGAAGTTCTCGTGCCAAGTTCCAAAGAACAAAACCGTGCAAGCTGGGCCCAAAGCGGACAATATCGTACTATAGTGGAGCCAAACTAGAATGCGATATAAATAGCCATGTTTTCCCACTAAAATGCTAGGTCATTCTCTTCCCAAAAATTCCTAAACACTTTTCTCTCAAATTATAACTTTGGCATCAGAGATTCTTCGGCCAAAGCTCCACCCCCCTCCCCCAAAAAAAAATCATCATGGGCGCGTGAGGCTCTTGGTCTTAATCTTAGGTGTTATTATTTTGTAGGTGCATTTTCATCAAAGGAGAAGACGACAGAAATTTGCATCCACATATTGGTGCTTTCATTGAGAATTTGATTCACATACTCGAAGAAGACTTTCGCATTCAAAGTTTCTCATTTCTCGTTCATTTGTAGATTTTTTGTGCGTTCTTATTCCTAGAATTTTTTTATAAGTTCTTTGAATAAACGTAAAAGAAAAGTACAATGACTAGAAATTCGGAAACCACAACGAATGGAACTTCCTACATTCAAGGATTTGGACTAAGCGATGGAGATCGAGGCATAGCCCCACCACAACAATCCACAAGGCTTAACACAATAGTTACTGAAGCAGCACCACCCTCACGGGGCACCACCGTGGCAGCCGAGCCCTCTGCCTACGGTGAGCAGGCAACCATGCAGCAATAAGCCCAGGCCCGCACCACCTCGTAGTGGCAGACCTAGGCCCACGCCATAAGACCGCAAGCCAAGAACGAAGCAGGCCAAAATGTTGTGCCCCAGCAAGCCCAGGAGATGCAAGCCCAAAACTAGGCGGCTGTAGGCCCAAGGCAACAGTGCTTAACGCCATTCCAGCCCATATAGGCCCTTGCCCAAGGCGAGCTGGCCCGAGCCTCGTGAGAAGCAGCCAGAGCCACGACTTAGCACAAGCCTAACAAGTTCCAGGCCCAGTGCAATCCCAATTCATCCTTGGCCCAACACCAAGCATACCAGGTCGCATCGCACCCATATGCGCCTCAAGTGGGGCAGCCCATGCATGTGGCCCTCCAAGCAATCCCAGTCGGTCAAAGACCGGTTCAACCTTCCAGACTCAAATTTCTAAATTGACGATTGAACCAAGGGTATTTCACCCCATTTCTTCGTAGATTTGACAAATCCCAACTCAAATTTCACGATTAGAATCCATTACACTTCTACTCAAAGAGACGTATATCGTCCAAGCTTTTCCACCCAAATGGCGAACAACACTTGTCTCGACAAGTCATAGAGTTGACAAGTGCCCTCAACAAGTCATAGAGCAGACTACCTTGGTGAATCAACTCTTGCAGCGTACTGAGATGTAGCGTGCCCCAGACGAGGTGTCCCGAAGTAAGATAAGGGCCTCCAGCAGCATCCCAACAAGCAGCCACTAAACCAGTCACGAACCTAGTGTTATGATAGTGTACACTCCCGGTTGGGACCTCGAGATAACGTATACTCTTGTCTTAATGCGAGAAGGAGTGTACACTCTCGATTAGGCCCACAGACGAGCATACATTCACGGCTCGGGCCACGCTCTGATAATCAATATTAGCAACCTTTCAGGCGAAGTGTTCATTCGTAGCTAAGCCTGCAAGGATCATCATCCACCTCACATCGGAGCAGGTAACACGACGGACGAAGAGATTTGTTCAATTGCTAGGAACGTACCACATGCACCACAGCTGTGACATAGAAGAGCTGAGCATATAGAAGAGAAGCCTAAACCAGCAGGTCATGACCGAGGTGAAGGAAGATTTGTGAAAAACATGTTCATTTAAGCAACATCAATAGCATGCAATTAACAATTAAAGGCGGAATCATGCTTGTATGCACTTAAAAACAAAACATTTACCCATGAAATTCAAAGCCTAGTAGATAGGTGAACCAAGACTCAACTCAAAACAAAGTGAGTTGAGAAATCAATACCTTTGTAGATTCCTCTTTGCATAAGCAAAGGCTAATCACCCAAAGAGAGGGCCTTCATTCCTTGCATCTTAGATCCATGGATTTGGATGGATGAAAAGGTTTCTCCAAGTTCGCAAAATTGAGAACCTCTAATGATTCATCACCAAGGCATAATGAAGAAGAAATGAGTGACCTTGGAGGAGTTTGATTGCTAGATGATCTCTCCAAGGTGGCCTAAATTTTAGAGAGAAAGGAGAGCTTGTGTTCTCATCCTTTCCCCAAAAATTACCATATGTAAATTTTAGGCTATAAAGTCCTTTATATAGTCCCTTCAAATAAGTGACCTAATGGACCAAAAGCCCTATTCTTCTAACATGGCAAGCCTATAGGGTTTATTGGGCTTTCAAGCCCTTTGTTTATTCAAGTTGTCATACAACTTGAGTTAATGGGCTTGACATTCAAATCCCATTGGGCCTTGCGGCCCAAAACTAACCCGAGGTCTTTAACGAACTTATTCGTTTGATTAATTAACATATTGATTAATCCTAGCCTTAGATAAACAATTAAACCATTTAATTATTCTTACTCATCTCCGTTGTTTCTTCAAACTCTACCTTACTCGGTGAACGATCCATTAGGTTCCTTTTAGCGAGGCAGTTGGCGATTAAAACTCTTTCTAATCGATTATGAATTGAAACTTACTTTCAATTCTCCCGTTAGTGATAATACACTTTTAGGGCTTCCACAAACCATGGTTGACGCCTAGCAGCATGTCATGGTTACCCAAGCTAATCAGAAGAGGTGGAGAACCTATTCAGTTTTAGGATTACAAATGCAATACGGTCTTTCTCTAATACAATACTCTTGACCACATTGTTTGGTTTGATAGTTTATTCATGTCTACTATCCAATGTGAGTCTTGTGCTTATATGATTACCTTGAATGTGATTTGGAACACATTCCTAAATCTCATTCATACTTTGGCCAAAGATTCTTAATCATATCATAGAGTATTCTCCCTCAAACAGTTTGAAGGTTAGAGATCCCTTGTTGCGCATTCACTTGCCTCCATGGCTAAGTGGCTTAACCCCAACGATGCCATGGACACCCTCCTGATGGAGTGACTTTAACATAATCAAAGATTAAGGACCTAACCACAAGACAACTGTGATGCCTCGGGTCAAAAGACTAATTTGCATTATCCCAACCATGAGTTCTCATGTGACATGAATATGAGAACTCTTCGTTGATCGTGTTCAGTGAACTCATTCTCTATTGAGCACTTACGTACTTGTCTTGATGTCACACACACCAATGACTCGAGACTAGTCACTCTCCCTGAGAGAAAACATAGCACGTACTGATCTTAACGGACTGTCAATGCCCAATTGACAATCCTATGATCAGGAACGTTTAGGATGTGTCAACGAAAGAATGGTCTCATGAATCTAACTTCTTTAGATCGCATTCTTCCAATCACATATTCCTTGGACTTATCGTTTAAGCATATAACATTTATATGAGACGGCTCAAACAATAATGTTTGCCCTTAATATTAAACTAGATTAGTTTAACATGTGAAATGTCCATAAAGTATCATCATATGATTGGTTTTAGGGCACATTTCCAACAATCTCCCACTTGCACTAGAGCCAATCAGCTTAGTCATCAGTGATGATACCTCTTCTGTAGTCATTTCATAAATGGCTGAGTAGTAGGCCTAGACAATGGATATCTATATGTTATCCATAGAAGCAACCTTGAGAATAACGACGTCACCATTATACATGATTCTCAATCATGTGGTTTAGTCTCTCATTTGAGTTCAGACCTTGATGAGACCTTGATTCCCTGGCTTGAGCTATCGCCCCATTAGTGTCATACACTTTCTGGTTGGAACCGAATGGAGAGTTCATGAATGAACTTTCCCATCCAAACAACAATGTTGTAAGCTTCTATATGGCAATATATTTTGCATACATGATGGAACACATTAAAGTGATTTACTTTTAACGTTTCCACCCAAATATCTCTTTAGTCATAATAAAGAGATATCTCATTATCACTTCATTCATAATGAAGAGATATTCTATGATGGATTAGATTCATAATCTAATACATTTACGCTTCCATTACGTTACTCTAATTCTTCCTCATTCTTGAGGAATCCATCCTTAGTATTTCTTAAATACCTAAGGATTCACTTGACAGTTGCCCTGGTTCTGATCCTGGGCTTGCACTGATATCATCTTGTACCGTTCTAGGTACAACTTATATCAATGTTTTCATACAATATGAAATACATAAATCACCTTTCTGCGTATGCATAAAGGATTCTATTTACGCATTATTTCTTTGGGAGTCAAAGGGTACATTCCCTTTGAGAAGAACAACTTCCTAGTCTTACTAGAATTGTCATTCTAATTGAAGTTTATCATCATATGAGAAACTTCCTAGCATCTCATTGTCTATTTTAGGGATTGATATAATCCAATTATATCTTGAAATCTATCATTATAGATTTCCATCCCATGTATATAGACTATGTCTCCCATATACTTTCTATCATTATAGAATGTTTAAAGTCATAACTTTAACGATGAAGAATTCCTTTCATTTTCAAAATTAATATATATCATGTATATATATTCAAATTTAGGAATATGATCAACTCCCACTAATCTTTTGTAAACCTAGTAAACAAAAGATTCATTTACATCTTTATGAGAAATCAAACAATTGATCTTTTCTCATAAGACGCTTATAGCTCCCACTAGCTTGCTAAGATCCATGATGGATGGATCTCTACAACTAACCTGTCTTGTGATTTATTGTTTTAGACATATATTATCAAGACTATCTTAATAATGGTTTCGGAAACCCATATTATGTCCAAACCATTCAACTGAGACGGTTTATAAACCTTGGAGCTTGTGGTATAGGAACTAGGTTGTCTTAGAAGTATATATCATATATATATGGGTAATTGATAATGTCCAACGAACTAAATCTTATTCATGTTCATTCTTCTCCTAATGGAGAAATTCATTATCTTACGATGCTACTTTCCTTGATATTTTTCAAGGAAATTAATCTAAAGTGTTACTTTTACCTTGGATCAAATCTAAGGAGGTAAATACTTTAGACGTCTTACTTATCTACTTACATTTCTTGAATTCTTTGAAAACTTTTGCAAAGTATTCGGACTTGTGTTTATTCAAAATAAACTATAGTCCAACCGAGAGTGATCTTCGGTGAATGTCATACAACATGAGTAGTATTATGTTGTGGATAAGTGCCACTAACATCTAAGTGAATTAACCTCAACAACTTTGTGATTCTTTCTTCTTTCCAAAAGAATAAAGATTCGAACATTTCGCCTCTATACAATTTTAACAAGAAGGTATTGGATCCGGATCTAACGATCCAAAGCATCCATCTATGACCAACTCGTAACTTATGTTTTAGAGGTATCACAACTCAGTTGGGATTAGTCACTACCTTGCAACCTTTTGGGTTTTAAGCATCATCGTATTTTAAACAGTAAAACTACCACATCATCTCTACTATAGAGACAACCAATTAAATTACAATAATCTAATTATTGATTAATAAAGAACAATGTTTTGTCAAATAAAACATTCATCCATCTCTACTATAGTGACGGATTTAAGTTCCTTAAAATTGGAATGTAAAGACAATCTTTAGTATTTTCCAATTTCTTTGGTAGTTCATATGAGGAAGTAAGTACAATCCGCTTTCCCAGATATCTATATTTTATTCACTTTCCGAATGTGAAGTACTTTCTCTTCTCTCATTAATCTTCTACTTTTTATTAGCACACTTTTACAACAATTGTAAAACATAGTTACTAATACAGAATCATGCATTCAAGTAGAAGAACCAACTATTATGAACTTTTCAAGAACATTTTACAACACCTTCAAAAGGTGTGTTCTTGACACTTGCAAGACATTTCTTGCAAATACCCCTTCCAATGTCCATCCTTTCATAAAGAAAGTTTGTTCCCTTGGAGTTATTTTGCCTTCTTCATTTGACTTCTCCTTTGACTACAATAGTCATGGTCCCTAAACTCCCACTATCTCTCTTGAAACTTATTTCAATTGTGTTATACACATCAAACAATTTGGAGAGTGTGTGGTTATTGTGCACTATATAGTTTACAATAAACTTAGTGAACCATTAGGATAGGGACACAAAGGTGAAGTCCTTGCCTAATTTCCGTCTCGTTAAGTGGTTTAACACTTCAACACTCAATGATTCAAAATCATCATAAGTCCATATAAATGGACTATTTTTGTCAACCAACCATTATGTTCTAAACATAATAACAAACTTTCAAGAGTTGTTCAAGGCAACTCTCATTTCTTCATACAACAATTTGTAAGTGAAGAATCATGGCACATAAAGCGTCCATGCCCTTGTGCTTACTTCAAAAGTTCCTTGTTTATGTAACAAAGAAACAAGCACTAAAGTTTGTGTTGATTAAGGGTTGTTCAAAGCAACTCTTATTTCTTCATACAACAATTTGTATTTGAAGAATTATGACATTAAAAGTGTTGTCCTTCTCATGTTAGACTTATCTAACATATTCTTCCAATGATACATTATCAATAGGAAGATTGTGAGGATGAGACTACATAGTTACATCTACAAGCCATTAAAGACAATCTATGGGATTGTAGAACTAAGTCCAGAAATTAAAGCGTTCGGTTTTTCTTTGTCAAGTTTTGGATAGCGTTTGCAAATATATTGGTAAACAAATACATAACGAATATAAATTGATTGATTTTAAGCCATTTGATTCGGGTCTTTAAATCAAATAGCACCACCCACTATTTTTGGCAAATTCCATATCCCTCATGGGAATTCGAGAGTTTTGGAGGAAACTCTTAGTAGGGTATGGGAGGCTCACTATTACCAAGCCCACCTCACGATGATACGATATCGGCTAGCATTAATAATAATGAGAGAGTACGCTTACTCATTTGCATCTCTTGCAAGTACCCATCTTATTTGGCCTCTAGAGAATGTTGCCTCACAATGATATGATATCGGCGCCATTGCACTTAGTTAAGTTATTCCCACCATGCTTAGTTCATGAAGGGGTTCAAGAATAGCCTCACAATGATATGATATTGGCCATCCTCGTTGCCTACACTCACCTCATCATATGCGTATAGACTCCTCCTGAGTGTAAGCATGCACTTTGTACTCCCCCATGATAGGGTGAAGCCGGTGTACAAGTCACAAACGATTGGAGCCTACCACGGTGGAAGGCCACGAAGAGATATTCAAAGCATCTCTCGCTTATCAACTTAATAATGGTTTGGTTGAGGGTTTTAGGTCTCATCACATAAATATTCACTTTAATCTAATTAAAACAATTTTGGTCCTATTACAACTATTGGTCCATTTGATTGATTTAGTTGTATATAATACTCCCACTAAGCTTTTAAAACGGTTTTTAAAGCAAGAGTATATGATACTACTAACATAAGGTTTGCATTCATTGATGGACTATATAGTTGCCTTAGGGCCTTAGGATGACTATGAACCTTTGATTCGATTCAACACGAGCCTAGTGTTGAATCTCGGTCTAGGGATGGAGATTGATTTTAGTTACGCGTTTAATCACATTAAGGCGTGTTGTCTTAGGGCGTTGGACCCAACTACTCCAATTTCATGCATATCGAATAAAACAAGAAAGGAGTACTTCAAAGTAAATAAGAGCTTATGCTCTTTTACAACAATTGATCAAATCAAATTACTTTAAAGTAAAGAAGAGCTTATGCTCTTTTACAACAATTGATCATATCAAATTACAACCAAAATTTAATCTACACATTCCCATGGTTCAAACAAATTTGAAACGGCCTTTCACATAGCTCAATTATAGTAGGCTTAGGTTCATAATCACCCTTTCTTTAATTAATTAACGCTTTAACTAATTAAACTTGAATGCAACATTTTCATTTGGTTTTTGTATCCATAGAATTGATTTAAATGGAGCTAAATGAAATGAAAATCCAATTCTCATTTAAAGAGACAAAACAATTTTGTTCTCTACCTAATTTGGGCCAAAATGCTATGACCTCAACTTGTTTGGGCCATAGTGCAATTAACCTCAACTTTTGGGCTATTTTGCAAAAACTTAAACTTTTGGGGTCACTTTGTAAAAACACAAAAGTCCACTACTTCATGTAATTACAATTAGAACCCAAAATTTCCACAAAAAAATAAAACTTCATTAAAGGAGCAAAACAATTTGTCCTTTTAGTGATTTTGGACCTTTACGTAAAAACGTAAACTTTTGGGTCAAAATGCAAATACACAAAAGTATCAAAACTTTATATAATTGCATGAAAGCCCCACAAGGACCCTAATGGAGTAGGGTGGCCGGCCATTTGAAACAAAATGTATAAAAATTTCAAAGTTTTTGTAAGTGGGGTGTGTGTAATGGAATAAATCATTACACACCAACCCACTAAAATTTCTTTAATTTTTCAAAATAAATATCTAATATATTTAAACATAAGAAATATTTCAAAACAAAAACTTTATGAAATAAATCAAAACTTTGAATCAAAACACCAAACCTTTTGTTCTTGGCAAGAACATATCAAGAACAATGAAGAACATTCATGAAAACCCATAAGAGCTCCATGAACATTCTTCACCCAAAAACATACCAAAACCACTCAAACTTAAGGGAAATAACATACAACCATACTAGGGTACATAGGGGTTCCAAAAGTCACTTTAAAACACTTTTAACAAGTCAAACAAGAACCCAAAAATCCACCCTTTGGATTTGGCCGAATTTCCCCAAAAACATGGCACCAAATTTTAGCTCCAAAATTCATGCTCATATGAACTACATCTACAACATTTGAGATGGCAAATTTTCTAACAAAATTTACATTCAAAGAAGCAAGAATAAAGCTTGTAACAATTACAACATTCAAATCACAAACTATGAACTACAAAACCCAAAAGGATTCACCAACTACTAGACTTAGGCTCTTGATACCACTTGAAGGAAGATTTGTGAAAAACATGTTCATTTAAGCAACATCAATAGCATGCAATTAACAATTAAAGGCGGAATCATGCTTGTATGCACTTAAAAACAAAACATTTACCCATGAAATTCAAAGCCTAGTAGATAGGTGAACCAAGACTCAACTCAAAACAAAGTGAGTTGAGAAATCAATACCTTTGTAGATTCCTCTTTGCATAAGCAAAGGCTAATCACCCAAAGAGAGGGCCTTCATTCCTTGCATCTTAGATCCATGGATTTGGATGGATGAAAAGGTTTCTCCAAGTTCCCAAAATTGAGAACCTCTAATGATTCATCACCAAGGCATAATGAAGAAGAAATGAGTGACCTTGGAGGAGTTTGATTGCTAGATGATCCCTCCAAGGTGGCCTAAATTTTAGAGAGAAAGGAGAGCTTGTGTTCTCATCCTTTCCTCAAAAATTACCATATGTAAATTTTAGGCTATAAAGTCCTTTATATAGTCCCTTCAAATAAGTGACCTAATGGACCAAAAGCCCTATTCTTCTAACATGGCAAGCCTATAGGGTTTATTGGGCTTTCAAGCCCTTTGTTTATTCAAGTTGTCATTCAACTTGAGTTAATGGGCTTGACATTCAAATCCCATTGGGCCTTGCGGCCCAAAACTAACCCGAGGTCTTTAACGAACTTATTCGTTTGATTAATTAACATATTAATTAACCTAGCCTTAGATAAACAATTAAACCATTTAATTATTCTTACTCATCTCCGTTGTTTCTTCAAACTCTACCTTACTCGGTGAACGATCCATTAGGTTCCTTTTAGCGAGGCAGTGGGCGATTAAAACTCTTTCTAATCGATTGTGAATTGAAACTTACTTTCAATTCTCCCTTTAGTGATAATACACTTTTAGGGCTTCCACAAACCATGGTTGACGCCTAACAGCATGTCATGGTTACCCAAGCTAATCAGAAGAGGTGGAGAACCTATTCAGTTTTAGGATTGCAAATGCAATACGGTCTTTCTCTAATACAATACTCTTGACCACATTGTTTGGTTTGATAGTTTATTCATGTCTACTATCCAATGTGAGTCTTGTGCTTATATGATTACCTTGAATGTGATTTGGAACACATTCCTAAATCTCATTCATACTTTGGCCAAAGATTCTTAATCATATCATAGAGTATTCTCCCTCAAACAGTTTGAAGGTTAGAGATCCCTTGTTGCGCATTCACTTGCCTCCATGGCTAAGTGGCTTAACCCCAACGATACCATGGACACCCTCCTGATGGAGTGACTTTGACATAATCAAAGATTAAGGACCTAACCACAAGACAACTGTGATGCCTCAGGTCAAAAGACTAATTTGCATTATCCCAACCATGAGTTCTCATGTGACATGAATATGAGAACTCTTCGTTGATCGTGTTCAGTGAACTCATTCTCTATTGAGCAGCTACGTACTTGTCTTGATGTCACACACACCAATGACTCGAGACTAGTCACTCTCCCTGAGAGAAGACATAGCACGTACTGATCTTAACGGACTGTCAATGCCCAATTGACAATCCTATGATCAGGAACGTTTAGGATGTGTCAACGAAAGAATGGTCTCATGAATCTAACTTCTTTAGATCGCATTCTTCCAATCACATATTCCTTGGACTTATCGTTTAAGCATATAACATTTATATGAGACGGCTCAAACAATAATGTTTACCCTTAATATTAAACTAGATTAGTTTAACATGTGAAATGTCCATAAAGTATCATCATATGATTGGTTTTAGGGCACATTTCCAACACGGGGGCAGTCGAGAGCTCTGCTACCCCAACAAAGGCAAATTCAAGAAGAAGTAGTGTGACTCTTGACCAAGCAATTATGCAATTTCCAACGCAACAAAGCTATTGATGAAACGCTCAGACGAGACATGACCAACATAAATAGGTCACATTTCATTGGCAAGATCGAGCAGACGGAACAATCCCACATACACTGGAGGATACCATGATTACTTCTATTTCGACAAACGTAGAAGCTCAACCTAATTGCACGCCAAGGGCAGACAGGTACCAAAAGGACACACCGGCCCAACCACTGAGAACCAAGGGCATGTTTTCTTTTTAACTCCGCGCTCAAAGTTGTGCGTACCTACTCCACAGCCCTCGGCCGCCCTTGATCTATCATCATTGCTCCCAGTTGTGCCGATCTTGCACCACATTTACCAGTTATGCTGTAATAACTCGTTCTCAATTTTACAATTTTATTAATTTTAAAAGAGTGATTTGACGAAAATGTCCTAGACGTGAGATTATGACTTTCGTTGACCAACACATAGTGAGACATACAAAATATCCTTTTAGCATATCTTTAAAGTACTCGACGGTATGAACGCGTAGGTGTAAGCAGAACTGAATTTAGAATTATGATGAAGATTTTACAAATTTTGGAGCGTGAATGATGTTTTGGTAAATTCACACTACGAGCGATATTTTTCTGTTTTTTTTTTTTTGTGGCTTTGTTTTGTGAGCTAGTGGGGCCCATGCCCCATTCCTCCTCCTCTCTCCCATGTCTCTCTACCTCTCAGGACTCTCTCTCACCTTTTTTTTTTTTTTTTTTTTTTTAAATCTCCCTCACCTCACTTCTCCACTATTTGGCTGCCACGTCGCCATACCTCATTCTCTTTTTTCACTCTCTTTCTTTCTCTCTCTCGCCTCTCTCTCTCTTCTTTCTTCCTCTGTAAGCATCGAGAGGGTGTAACAGTTTCGCCACACACCACCTTCCTGGCAAACTTCACCATAGCCATCAGTGAATATCATGACTCTCACTCTCCCCTTTTCATTACTGTCCTCCCTCGTCTCTCTTTATCTCTGTAAGTACAGAGAGTACATCATCACCACCGCCACAATTCATGGCGAAAACTCTAATGTGCACAACTAAGGTATGCCTGGAGACCCTCAAATCCTTTTTATTTGGAAGCCTTTATAACATTTTCAACCTTAAAATGTGTTGGGGGGGCGATCTAATGCAAATTTCATCCCGGGGAAGAATTTCTCAGATTTCTAGATATTCGAAACTATGGCCATCTGGCCACTTTCAGACCAATATTCTAACCAAACCATGGCAAGTTAGCCGTCGAGGAGGGTACCAATTGTCTCGTCTTGAGGTATGATTTTCATTTTTGAAGCACTCAATTTCGTTAAGTATTGACAAAGTTATGTACGTTTAAAGTTTGTCCAGTTTTGGGACCAATTACCCAGTTTCCAACAAACCAGTCACTTTCAGGCTATTTTCCGGCCATCTCCGGTCATGTTTTGAACTCTAAACATCTTGTTCTAGACCTTCCTAACTTCATTTTGATATATTATGGGACAATTTTGGTTGAGAAACGAATGAGTTACCACTGTTTAAAGTTACCCAGAAAAATCTGGCCGAAGGAGAAGAAGAAGAAAAAAAAACCAAAAAAAAAAGGACTTGTTACTGGCACTCCAAAATTCTCATTCTACACTCCAAACTTTATACACTTGTGAGGAGTGTAAAATGAGATATTTGGAATGTCGATAACACTTCCCAATAAAAAATAAAAATAAAAAGAAAAGAAAAAGGCCTTAAACCTAAACCTGGCCTAAAACCTAATCCAAGTCTTTAACCCAAGCCTGGCCCAAACCTTTGGGCCATTATACCAGCCGCCCCATTCCTGAATTGGGCTCAGAATATTCTAGGAATATTCTTCGTGTTAACTTTTTCGAAATATTCTTGGAAACCTTCCTAGGCTAATTTCGACTTCCCGAGTCCATTTTTAACATCCATTTAGTGAACTTCCAAAGTTTTAGCGTAGTTAACCACTAGGGCGTCTCAGTTGACTTTTAGGGTTGACCATTGACTTTTTCGTTGACTTTTTGTAAAATTTGCCCGGGACCCCTCTTAGCATAATTTGACGCTCTAATTCCAAATTCGTTGTCCATTTCTTCAAAATCAAATGTTTTAATTGAGTTTTACTAATGGTCCCAATATTATGCTTAGTTACAATTCTTATTGGAGACTCCGACTTCCTAGTTCAAACGGATATGACATCGCAAGTAACCGTGAGATGATCTTTTCTTTTATATAGTATATAGTTTCCATTTATACATTTCATAAAGAGTTTTCTACAATACGCCTAGATTATCGTGACGTTTGGAAGATCCATTGATAGAAATTATGAAGTTATGCTTGGTATTCACCCTCGTTTTTCACCCCTCCAAGTTTTAGTGCTGAGTTGTCATGTTGACGAGGATTCTTGGCAAATCTTGGTATAGGTATTTATCTTCGATGGTATGATTCTCATCATACCTTACTGTACTTTACTTATGCTCTGACATCACATGTGAAATGGGTTCATTCCCGCTCACAAGCGTACTCTTATATTTAGCCACTTTTAGGTTTAAATTTATTCACATTTTCCACATCACTACACTTTATGGCTTCATCACCCTCAGGGTGTCGGCTAGCACAGCTCAATTCGGAGTCCAAATGGACATTCTGGGTTGGGGTGTGTCAGTTTGGTGTCAGAGCATAAGTTTGGGCAGTATTGTGTTCGAATTTTGCCACCTCATCGAGCACGAAAAATATATTAGCTTTTTCTAAGTTATGGGTTACATGGACGATTTATTGACCTTCTAGAAGAACATTTTGGCGACCGCCTCTATACTTTAACAAAGAACCTCCCTGGCAAGGAAAATCCCGTATTAAAGTGATTTGATGGCCTCGAAGTAGGGCTAACATATCAATATTTGTGTATCACCTGAGAATTACCAATCAATGCATCACTATTCTCTAGCCATCATTACGAAACCTTTTTAAATGGGAAACCTTAATTAGTTTTGATTCTTTGGCAGTACTTGTTAGTATATCACTTATTGGAAATTCCTATGAAGTTTTTCTTTTTGTCGAAATTTCTAGAAATGTCTCGTGTGACAATGTGGTGCTAAAGTGGTAACATTTGATGGAAGAGCATCTGGGGGACAATCACTTTTGGTCCTCGATAGCACTAATCTTCTCAAAAGCGCTAGTTATAATTCCAGATCTTCAAGAGGAAGATTAGCTTCCGTTTAAGTTTGTTCTAAAGTAGATTATTAGCAAATTCTTTTTTCTGGTCTTATGACATTCCAACTAATACTAGTTTCCCGAATTTCTTTTGGTGATGTACTCGTCATTTCGATGAGCATAGGAACAGGTGTACGAGTTGTTATACCTACAGTCAGTAGAAATCCCCTTGTAGCAAGTCTTTTCCCTAGGATCAACAAAACCAACTCATAGGACCAGCAGTGATACAAAACTAACCACCTGAGCGGGCTTTAATATGTAATCAGCCTATGTGTTATTATTAATTGATGATAATGTTCGATATCCAGAAGTTGTCAACCAGTATTCAGGCGGTATAATTCCTGATACCGAACACAGGTACTAGTATTTGGGAGTGATATCTTTATGCCAGAATGTTGGTTCATAGTTTCAGGGTAACGAACAATATCAAAAATATCAAAAGTATCATAAATGTGTTAATTAGTGACATGACTGATAGATTGATTAGCAGTGACTACCTGAGCTGAAGAAACTACACCATGGAAACTTAGGAGAAAGTCTTGTTGAAGAACAATAAACTTGTAGTTGTTTTAACCATATTTTTGACTTAGGTAACCAAAACCTCTTCGACCAACCATCTTCCTAATCACTTTAACAAACGAACAGTTTAATCGAAGCACGAGTTAATCTCCTGCTGTAGGAGTGGAATGAGTATTGAGAAAACTACGAAAACTTTTAGTACGTGGTGTAGAGAAAGGAAGTAGTATGGTACCTTTCGAGGATGAATATCTTTGGCGTCATTTCTCAAAATTTTACTTGGGATATCACCAAATGGTGAAGTGAAGTACACCATCAATCCACTTACATCATTGAGAGAACTTAGTTACAAAGCTTACCGATTAGGAATTTTTCTAGCAAGGCGAAAGGCCGAACCTTAGGATCGTACCTAGATTTTAGCAACTTAATCGGGTGACGATTAAAACCGTTAATATCCATACTCCGAATTGATGGTCCACCCGACCAACTTTTGTAACCCGAGTTTTCTTCCATAGCTTGACGAATTAATAATAGTCTTATCAATGACTTTCTCACCAACTTTGGCAGTGAGACCAAATTCTCTAAACACCGATAGGCAGCTTTATACCAAATTCTTCAAATGTTAAACTTGTTTAGAGCAGGTACATTCTTGGGAGACGTGCTCTCAGTGGACGTTATTCTTTTCTTTTTCCCAAAAAGGTTGAAATTCTCACAAAGTGTTGTGAAATGTGAGATATTCTTGGTCTTGTCGATTTTATTGACAATTTGTTAGCGATTTTTTGGCTATAGTGTTTCTCCTCACTTATTGATCGAGGAAAGTTAGTTTGGTTTGAGATGTTGGATATGAATAAAATGTCTGTTGTCTCTTTTCGAGCATTATTCTTACATTTTTTTACAACGCTGATAATTTTGGAAATCCACGATGACATTCTCTCTATATATTTTTGTTACATGCTATTGGAGCATGACTGAGTATCGCTTATGTTCCCAACGGTTAGAACCATACGAGATGAACCATCTTATTCATGACCTAGAGTTAACAATTATCATCTTCATTTGAAATCAAATGACATTTCTCTATGGAAAAACGTGTCTGAAAATCTTTACCAACCTTAACTTTCTCAAATACATATTTATTTGAAAAGAATTAGATTTCCGACAATGGCGATGGAAGAACCAAATCAACGTCTACGATTGCATTATCGTGTATCACCCCGGTTGTGTAAACGTAATTACTGTTTACAGTAGCAAAAGACATATTTACCTTTGAACACTTTCAGCCTGTCCTACCTCATTTCAATTGGAATTCATGTGTATTGATACCGAGGTATCTTGCACATGTGGAGATTATGATGATGTTTCGATGTTTATCTATCAACTTGACAAGTTAGCTCACCTTCCGTTGGTCCAAATGGACTACATTTTAGACCATTTGGTAAAATTGCGCATTCTTGAATTTATCAGATTTTCTGACGTTTCGATCAACACCTACTTTGACCATGATTCCATAGTCTTTGTGCTGGAAGACACTCCAGTCAACCTTAGGTACGTGTCTACTCTAATGCACTTCGCATTATTTCTGAGGGAGGTAGAATGTTCAGGAGAATCGCTTGGACATTGAAATTTTAGTTGTGATGATTAAATCCTCAATCACCCAACAAATACTCTGTTGAATGAATCTTTATCGTTGGTGATTAAATATTCCAGAAGCTACCGTTGTAGCGAGATGTCATGCATTAATTCCACTTACCTTGTATTCTAGAATTGATGGACTTGTTTTGACCCCAAATTCTTGACTATTCTTTTAGTCTTCTCGACATAATTTTTCTCTAAATTCAAGAGAAATTCAATGTAAATCTACTCGCTAAGGTGTTGTGAATTACATTGTTCGGCTACATTGTGAGCATACTGTATCTCACTGTGATGTGCATTTCACTTCCAAGTCTTGGGAAGTCTCCTTGAAAACCATGGGTATTTCACCCTTAGACTAATGGCTACTCCGAACGAACTATCCAGACCTTAGTGGAGATATATGGATTACAATTGATGCCATAATTATATTTACAACCATGAATACTAGCATGTTGATTAGAATTATCGAATCACTATGGTGTGACTATATTTATGTTATCTGCTTATCGTTTGCTGCATTGGTGTTAGTAGTTGCCCGGACCAGGGCTAGTCTTTCACATGTATGTGCACATCGCACCATACGCTTACTTTGGATCCATTGTAGGTGCCAATCCTGTCTAAGATTGATATAGGCAATTAGGACTCGTATGTGCTCCGTGTAACACCAGTCTTCACGTGATTGTAGTACTAGAGCATATATCATTGTTACACCCAGTCTTGTTCATGTTAGAATACCTCTGCATGAACTCATGTGTCAACATGTGTCGATGAGCACTTGATATGATATGTTTGCCTATGCGAAGTTATATGATTACGGATGTCATGTGTTTACTTACGAAATATTGTGCCGTATTAAATTCTTGAGATATTGTAGGCTATGGTAAGTATTTTCTTACTATACGTAGTATGTATATTTTGGAAACTATACTTGTTTTACGGCGAGGGGTTACTACTTTTTCGAAAAGATTTTTATAAAACTTTATTTTTAGGCCCACTCACCCTTATTTTTTGCCCCTCCAGGTTTTAGTGCTGGGTTGTTGTGTCGACAAGGATTCTTGGCAAATCTTGGTATAGGTGGTTACCTTCGATGGTATGATTCTCATCTTACCTTACTGTACTTTACTTATGCTCCGACATCACATGTGAAATGGGTTCATTCCCGCTCACAAGTGCACTCTTATATTTAGCCACTTTTAGGTTTAAATTTATTCACATTTTCCACATCACTAAACTTTATGGCTTTGTCACCCTCCGGGTGTCGGCCAGCACAACTATATTCTGAGCCCAGGTGGACATTCCAGGTCGGGATGTGTCAGTGTGGTATCAGAGCATAAGTTTGGGCAATATTGCATTCATCACACATGTGATGTAAGCATTCTCGATTCTTGAGCCTAATTTTCAAATTTTGCCACCTCGTCGAGCACGAAAAATATATTAGCTTTTTCTAAGTTATGGGTTACATGGACGATTTATTGACCTTCTAGAATAACATTTTGGTGACCACCTCTAGACTTTAACAAGGAACCGCCCTGGCAGGTGCATTTTCGTCAAAGGAGAAGATGACAGAAATTTGGCCTTAATCTTAGATGTTATTATTTTGCAAATGCATTTTCGTCAGGAGAAGGCGACAGAAATTTGCATCCACAATATTCTCTCACTCTAACTCCTTGAGTGGTATATAACTTATTGTTTTGCTCCAATTCAAAACTAGTGCAATTGCCCTAGTTGAAATCTAGTTATGTATCCTCAGGATTTCTGATTTGCTTAAGTTCAGTGCTTTTATAATTCGTACTAAACTGTTAACTTCTACACTAAGTCAGAAAATGACTGTATTATATTAAAAATATGGAAATATATGAAACTCAGATTGAAAATCGTACCTGTTGTAGTATTTTTGCCTTAACTGGTTCTTCGTAGTTGTACTTTGTTCTAACACAGTGGCTCTGTTTTAAGGAACAAAAACAAATTAAAGGGATAAGACAACAGTCGGAACAACTCAAAGGCATTACACAGCTGACAGTTGCAACACAAAAGACTTCAACCTTCTGGTAATTGCATTGGAAAAGTCTCGAAACTAGTCATGAAATAAAAAGCATCAAATTGGTTCGAGAAAATGTAAGGCAACTAATGGGTAATCGGAACTACACAAGAACGATGGCAATTGAAGATAGATTTTGAAGATGTGCTAGGAAGAATCTTCTGAAATGGATGAAAAACTTGTTCTATCTTTTGGGAATCGGTGTAGAGGAATTTTGGGTGTTAAATGCATAATGACACATAGTATTAGCACCTAAGTACCACAAAAAAAAATAAAATAAAATAAAAAATAAAAAATAAAAATAAAAGTAGTGTTCTACATTGCAACTTCCCTGAAGCAACTAATGCAGCTGCAGTTAAAAATATTTAAATGTGCCAAAGCAACAGAAACTGAAGAAAGGACATGCATATAACTACTGAATAATGAAGAAACGAGGGAACTCCACAGTAACGATGAAAACATTAAGATTAATCATTGCATCTAGATTAACTAGTATTAACAAAATTTCCAAATATTCCAATGGAGAGACTTAAAAGCACTCAAACTTTATTATCTGGGCAGGATGAACTATAGCAAAAATCCGAAAAAACATCAACCTTGCCAAAAGAAAAACTTCAAAGAAAACCAAATTAGTGGACAGAGTAATAATTCTAAAACCAAATTGGTAGACAAAGTTATAATTCTGCATAAGAGAAACAAAATGCCCCAAAAAGGAACAAAATTTCAACTATATAAGCAATACCGAACCAAATACAACTTCCACATTGAAACCGTCCTTCCCGTATTGCTGGTGTCTTTTTTGCACCTTTTGTAGTTGCTGAAACTATGTGGTAGTGTTCAGCAACTACCGCGATTGAATTATTTGGTCGCACTCGTTACCAAGAGAGCTTAAAGTTCCCAAGAAAAAAAAAATACAAGAACTCAAAGCAAAAACAAACCACAATACTCCGAATGCCCAAACTTTCTTCCAATGAAACTTCACAAGCAACAAGATTTAAACAACGATACGATACCAAAAAACTGGATGGAGAAGATTTACTTTCTAGACTGACATCATCGTCGTCATCGTCAAAGGTGCTGACTCCGATGTTTGAAAGACTCAAGAGTTTCCACGGAATGAAAGAATATCCATTTGTGGCAGGGACGTATAATGATTTGGTTTTGTGCTCTGACGACAAATATTTCGCTTCGTAGTACATATGCAATCCACACATCTAGACCTGGGTTGCGCTTCCTCCAACCCCTACCCGATGGGACATCGTCACACACGTGGGATTCGTCTGCGATATGCCCTACTATAACTATGAGGAAGGCGATAAGGAAGGACGACATGTCCTGCAGCTTAATGCTCAGTACAGGTGCAAGGTTGTTAGAATTCTTCCTTCTGGTGATAAGGAACGTTCCTCTGATAAGTTTATAATAGAGGTGTTCTCTTTTGATACGGGAGAATGGACAGTCATTGATATCATGCCTGCGAAAACTCCATCATGTTATGTTTGATCGCTTGGGCTTTGCTAGCAACAGAAAGTTGTATTGGTCGAATCACGTTAAGGGCCGTCTTCTGGTTCTTGGGTTGGATCTGTTCAACGACAATAACATCACTGTCGCTAGTAAAGACCGCGGTGTTGATGATGAATGTCATTTCATTGTATTTGATGAGCCTATGGATGAACACTGCATTCAGTGCCTAGGTGGAGGGCGTCTGCATATGTATGACTTGGACATTGTCAGGAGAACTTTGTATGTTTGGGAGTTGAAAGAAGAAGATGATCAAGGAGATGGGAAATTGTGTTTGAGAGTATTAACTCAGAGAAAATAGAATACTTGCAATAATGGAGAAAGCTATGAAGCTAAGGGAGAAGCTATCGAAGAGAGAGAGAGAGAGAGAGAGAGAGAGAGAGAGAGAGAGAGAGAGAGAGAGAGAGAGAGAGAGAGAGAGAGAGAGAGAGAGAGAGAGAGTTATTGTATTTCTTTACCAACAACACACTGACACTTAGAGTCTTACATTTCAGATTATATATGGTATTCTCATCTTCTATACTATTACAAAAATACCCTTCAACTAACTCTTCTTATCACAACAATACTAACTAACTCATTAGTTCTAAGCTTGACAAGTGTCAGCTATTACTCCCCCCTCAAACTCAGCGAGTAAGAAGCTGAGATTGTTCCTAACCATGCTCGTGGTTCACAAATTGACAAGATCAGTGATTGTTGTTGTTGAGACTGTTGCAATAGAACTCCCAGATGATGCAGCAGGAGTAGAAGCACCCAATGCCAGAGAATGACAATGTTTAATGAACACAAGGCTGTGTAAACCCTTTGTTAAAACATCAACAACCTAATCCTTAGTGGGAATATATTGAACCATGATGTCTTTCTTTTGGACTTTCTCCCGAATAAAATGGTAATCCATGTCTAAATGCTTTATCTTGGAATGAAACACTGGATTTGAACAGATTGCCAATGCAGACAAATTATCACAGTGTAAGCAAGGAGGAAATAACAACACCTAATGCATATCTTTGAGAAGTGACCTGATCCAAAACACATATGTAGCACAGTGAGCTAGTGCTTTATATTTTGCTTCTATAGAACTTCGAGAAAATGTTGATTGTTTCTTAGATTGCCATGAAATTGGATTGTTGCCTAAGAAAACAACATAGCCTGTAATAGACCTCCTTGTGTTGATATCTGCAACCTAATCAGAATCGGAGTATGCATTTATAGAGAAATCTGTGCATTTTGTGTATCTCATACCACATGTAATTGTGCCTTGTAAATACCTCAAAATCCTTTTGACTAAGTGAAAATGCATCTCAGTGGGAGTAGTCATGTATTGGCACACCACATTAAATGTGTGAGCTATGTTGGGTCGATTAAAGGTTAAGTATTACAAGGCTTCTACTTTACTTCTGTATTGAGTAGGATCAGTCATTAGCACTCCTTCTGTGACAAGTAGTTGTGTATGTGGTTTAAAAGGTGTGGATGTAGGTCTGCAATTCTCCATACCAGCTTTATGCAGTAAATCCCTTGTGTATTTAAACTGGTTGATAAATAAAGATCCAACTTCCTGATATTGAATTTGCAAACCTAAGAAGTAGGTGAGTCTGCCCATATCTTTTAAATCAAATACCTCTGCAAGATCTTAAATTACTTGCTGAATCTGTATCTCACTTAACCAGTTAGGATGATATCATCCACATATAACAGAAGAATAACTACAACTTTGTTATCAGATCTCACAAATAAACTTGTATCAGAGAGAGATGTCTTGAATCCCAGAGATGGCAAATAACTTGTGAATTTAGAATTCCAAGCTCTTGAGCTTGTTTGAGACCATACAAGGACTTGACAAATTTGCAAACATGATTTGGATATTTTGAATCAACAAACCCTTAAGGTTGCTTCATATAGACCTCTTCTTCCAAATCACCATGCAGAAAAACGTTTTTAACGGATCTGAGTGACCATCCAAATTGAATAGCTAAAGCTAGAATTAATCTGACAATTGTATGCTTAACCACAGGACTAAAGGTCTCTGAGTAATATAAACCCTATTATTGAGTAAAGCCTTGTGCTACTAATCGAGCTGTATATCTTGAAACAGTCTCATCAGGATTCTTTTTAACCTTATACACCCATTTACTACCAATAACACATTTGTCACTTGGAGGTGCCACTAGATTCCAAGTGCCTTGTGTTGTCAAAGCATCGAACTCCTCTTGCATGGCTAACTGCCATTGGTGATGTACTGATGCTTGCTTAAAAGTTTTAGGTTCCTCAATATTTGTTATATAGGCTAAGAAGGACAAACCTCCAGAAAAATCATTGTTAATACTCAGAGATTGTAGCTTAGGCAAATCAGCATAATTCTTCCTAGAAATGGCTCTAGTTTGAAGCCTAGTTTGTATTCCAGTATTTGTAGGTAATACATGGACATCAGAATGATGTGATGTTGGAGAAATAGGTAAAATTACTTGAAGTTGTGCAGAATCTAAGACAGGTAGCAAAGGAGTTGTATCAATTGAAGATGAAAGAGTAGGACTTGAAGATGTTGAATGAACTGATAAATCTTCATTATCTATGCCTTGTATGTGTCCATCACTATGATGCAAACTGTCACTGCTGTATTCCCTTACAAGAATTGACTGTGAAGATTCTAATGGAAACATTGCTGGTGAACTCACAAACTGTTGACCAAATGATTGAGATATAGGTATTGGTATAAGCACAGAAGAAGTTTGTACTTGAGTTGATTGATCTTTAGGTATAGGCACATTATCAAGAACTAGTTTACATGGAAAGGTGCTCTCATCATGGAAAACATGCCTTGAGATAATGCATTTTCTAGTTTGCAAATGAAAACATATAGCCCCCCTTATATCCTACTGAGTAGCCCAAGAAAACACACATCACAAACCTTGGTTGAAGTTTATTTGCAGTATATGGCCTAATCCATGGATACATTGCACTTCCAAAGACCTTTAAACTTTGTAAGTCTAGAAGCTTCTTGTATAATAGGTAAAATGGAGATAACATATTCAAAGTTTTACATGGCATCCTATTTATGAGAAACATTGAGTGAGCACATGCAAAATACCAAAACTCAAATGATAATCCAGCTTGTGTAAGCAAAGTAATTCCAATCTCTACAATATGTCTATGTTTCCTCTTAGAGATCCCATTTTGCTGAGGTGTATAAGAACAAGACAACATATGCATTATATCTTTTTGAGCAAGAAAAATATTAAACCATGTACTTACATATTTTCCTCCTCCATCAGTTTGTAAACATTTAACAGAAAACCCAAACTGATTTTAAAAAAATGCATAAAATTTGATAAAGACAGAGAACACATCTAACTTATTTACCAAGGGAAATATCCAAACATATCTTGTATATTCATCAACAAATAGTACATAATATCTGTAACCATCTAGAGACTTTATAGGTGAAGGACCACACACATCACTATGTATATTTTCAAATGGTGAGGTATATTTGTCAGTTCTAGATGGAAATGGTAATTTGGACATCTTTCCTTGAGTACATGATACACATATACTCTGCCTATGATCTTTATTGACTAAAACCTGAGATTATTTCAACATAGAAGACAATATGTCATTGGCAGGATGACCCAAACTCTGGTGCCAAAGCTGTGACCTCACTACTTGCCCTACCAAAGCTGCTGAAGACAAAATTGTAGATTGTAAACCCTTGCTCTTTTGAAAAACTAGAATTTGGAACAATTCTCTTGGCCTACTCTTTCCTTGATACAGTATCTCATTTGTTCGCTTGTCCTGCACAAAGAAATCAGTTTCATCACAAATAAACCAAGATTTATTATCAGCACATAGTTGTTTGACATATAACAAACTTCAAGCAATCTGAGGAACATGTAAAACATGTTTAAGAACAAAAGGACGATTAACAGTCTCTATAGTAGTATTACCAACACTTTGAATGGATAAATCAATACCATTTCCAATTGTAATCTTTTCAGAACCTTCAAATGGCATGACTTGTGACAATCCATTCATATCTGCTGTCATATGATGAGATGCTCCAGAATCAACAATCCAAGAGTCTGCAGGTCCATATTAAGTTGTCTGTTGTGCACTCAAGGCATTGAAAGATGGTGGTGGATGGTGACCCTGAAATGCATAATTACCTCTATGAAAACACTCAAGAGCTGAATGACCCCTCTTGCCACAAATTTGACATGCAATCTGAAATCCAGTTACAGAAACATTGTTGTTATTTCTATGATAGCAGTTTGCAACTATCCCTCTTTTATTGCAAAATTGACATTCAATGACCACATTAGTCCTTGTGTCTGTGTTCCCAGACCAGCTAGAATTGCCATTCTGTCTGAAATTCTTTCCTTTAAACCCACCATTATTTCTGTAACTGTTCTAGCCTTTTGAACCCTGAAATGTCTTAAAACCATACTGAGTTCCATTGTTGTGTAACTGCTGAGAATTAGATCTAGAAGATGAAAAACCTCCCATATTACCAACAAAACCATAACCAAATAGTGGTGGATAAAATGGAACTGATTGTTGAGGCAAAGGGTAAAATGGTGGTAGAACATAATATTCTGGTTGCTGTGGAGCTAAGTATGGAACTTAAGTAATGACACCTGCAATAGATGCTAGAATATGACTATGATTACGAGGATTCGAAGTAGAACCAGAAATAGGAGATCCAAAAGTCCCAGAATTGGAACTAGAACCAGAACCATTCATATACAAAGCAAACAAATTTTATGACAAGATAGTGGTGTCCCCTTCAATCTCTTTTTCTGCACTAAGCAATTATGCACGACATTCTTTCAGTGTAATGGAAGATTCTGATAGGAGCATATTTAGGCGACTTACTTAGCTTGTTCTCGTACATTTACGTTATGTTTCTTTAGTTATTTTAGTTCTTTATGCTTCTTTTGTGTGTTTTCAGGATTATAAGACGTGTTTGACGAAATGATGCATTGTGGAGTGTTTTGGGGCCTTTTTGGAGCACTATTGGGCTAAGGATGGATACCTTATTCTTGGAGCCCAAGTGTTGGATGAAATTGAAGGCCTTGTATGCACTTGAGGACACAAAACAATGGCCCTAACCCAATTACAATCACATTGCCATGGGCTTAACACAAACACCATTCCTTGCCATGCAAGGGGGAGCAATTTGGGTCCATTTCATGCACTTAAACCCTACCCCAATTACACACCATTGCAGCCAAATCCATTCTTTGTCATGCACATTCACCACCAATTCAACCACATGCACTTATTCCTCCATCATTACACACCATTGCAGCCACATGCACAAAACACCTTCCTTGCCGTCCAAACACATGCATTTCCCTTGCCATTTTCAGCCATCACACTTCATCATTGCAGCCACCATTCATCCTAGTTGTCAATCACATACTTTCCCATTGTATAATTCATCCACATGCATTTTTAACCAACAAACAAATCAGCCACAATGCACCAAAACACCCATGCCGTGACCTTCCTAGCCATTTCCAGCTTTTCCCTTTACAATTCACATGCATTCCATACTTTTCCTAGCTGTTTTCCATCATTATTTCAGCCACCATTCACTCTTTAACCCACACACACTTCACACAAACAACATTCATATGCATTCACATGCATTTCCAACACAAAGCACACTCAAAACCGTGGCCACCTTTGCATTTCAGCATTCCCATTTGCATTTTCAGATTTCCAGCTTTCCAACCTAGCCAAGTCACATGCATTCATTCATAATCATTCACCAAACATGCAGCCACATTTCCACCCACCTCCTAGCTGTCATGTTCCCTCCATTACTCCTATAAATACCCTTGCATTCATTCATTCATTCCATTCACAACACAACACACAACACAAACACACATCCCTTGCCGTGCATATCCTTCCATTTCTGTGCAGTTTTTCTCCTCCATTGCAGCCACTATCCAACCACTTCCCATCCCTCCAAAACACTTCACACCATCACACAACCTATCCTGAGACCTTGTGCTACAATAACGAGGAAGAGAAGAGTGCCTAAACGTTCATACAATTCAAGTTTGAGTTGTTGGAATGTTTAGGTGTTTCTTTGATTTCAATGTTTAATTTCAATTCTCTTTGTTTTGTAAGTATGAGGAACTAAACCCCCCTTAGCTAGGGGGTGATTCGAAATATATGTTTATGCTTGCAATATGATTTGAGTACTTCTAATTACGTTTCATAAGTTGTGAATTCAATTTGTTTAACTATTTGATTGATAACCTATTTATGTATGTTTATTGAGAGTTGACGCTTAATTTTCATGCATGAATTTGACGCTAGAATATAAGTGAGTTTCACATAATAGTTATGAACTTATATTCACAAGTAGTGGAAGTTGCTTATAAACAATCGCGTTAAACATATTCTTGGCATAAGTTTCATGCAATCATAGTAACGAATGCCTCGTCAACACTTATAGTTTTCATGTTGCTTAATGATTCTTGCTTGTATCTCTATTATGCAATTCATGTAGGGAACTTGTGAGGAATGCTTTGGGTTGTCGTATGCAATCATCCAATTCATTAACTTAAGGAAAACTTGACGGTTAATTTAAGCGGACCTAATTAACCCGGAGCGTTGAGAATTCATAACTTATTGAAAAGCAATTAGACATCGTTTTGTATGCAAGTATAACATATGTGGAGATGAACCCCTTAGCTAGCTTCCCATCCATTCATTTCCGTCAAATCCATATTTACAATTTGTTTTGTTTCCAAGTATCCATTTTAGTTTAAATTCGTCCAAATCCAATTCCCCCCTATTTCGTTGAAGTCTTAGTCTTAATCTTTCTTATTTTTAGTTTTGCTTTCTTCGAGCATTAAATAGTGTTTTATATTGTGTTTTTACGTTTTTAAGTCAAATCCAAGTGATTAACAATCCCTCCTAATCCCCGGTCCAGAACGATCCTGATGCGAGAATTACTTGACACTCAAATTAAACCCTCGTTTGACAATTGTAGTATAATGGATAAGTGAGGGATCGTTCTAGACCGGGGATTAGGAGGGCTTGTTAAAACCTTCTAAATTGACTTAAAAACGTAAAAACAATATAAAACACTAAACTAGACTCAAAGAATGTGAAACTAAACGTTAAAACACTAAGACAAACCAAAAGAATCAAAATGCTTTAAAAACACAAACTAAATTGATTTCTAACTATATTGAACATTAAAGCAAAAGGGGGATTGAGGTTTGACGAAAATTGAAATAACGAAACAAGTTAATAACTAGACAGAATGTAATTGATGAAATAAGATGGTTGGTGAATTAGCTAGAGGTTCTTTCTCCAAACATGATATTTATGCATTTGAATCAATTTCCAGTTATTCCTTCATTGAATTATGAACGACAATGCCCCAAATTAACCGTGACATCACTAGTTAACCCTCAGATTTTCCTTATATTATTGGATTGGATGGCATCATTCGACAACCCAAAACATTCTCAAAAGTTCCCTACATGTCATCATAATAGAGATACAATCGAAGATCATTAAGAATAATGAAAACCATAAGCATTGACAAAGCACTTGCAACTATGACATCATGTTACTCATGCTAAGAATTAAACTTAACGCGATCGTGACAAGCGACCTTCACTACTTTCAAGTATAAGTTAGTAACGATTATGTGAAACCTTCTTAAACTTTAGCCACATATTCATGCATGTTAATTAAGTGTCGACCCTCAATCAACAAACACAAATAAGTTAATCATCAAATAGTTAAGCCAATTGCATTCACGAATCAAGAGTTCATAACTGGAATTCATCAATTCATATTACATAAATAATCATGGTATTGAAATCACCCCTAGCTAAAAAGGGTTTAGTTCCTCATAACTTTGAAATCAAAGAAACACCTAAACATTCCAACAACTCAAACGTGAATTGTATGAACGTTTAGGCCCTCTTATCTTCCATTCCTCATA
The DNA here is from genome assembly GCF_019419815.1 of Pyrus x bretschneideri. Classification (NCBI taxonomy): domain Eukaryota; kingdom Viridiplantae; phylum Streptophyta; class Magnoliopsida; order Rosales; family Rosaceae; genus Pyrus; species Pyrus x bretschneideri. The sequence goes on along the minus strand of NW_025999837.1, from coordinate 768,337 downwards.
TTACAAAACAAAGAGAATTGAATTTAAACTTTGAAATCAAAGAAACGCGTAAACATTCCAACAACTCAAACGTGAATTGTATGAACGTTTAGGCCCTCTTATCTTCCTCTTTATTGTGGCACAAGAACTAAGGGATGTTGTAGGTGTGTTGAATGGATTGGGGGATTATGGAAATGGAAGAAATGGAGGAGAAATGGAAGAAAAACTCACGGCTAGGGAGAAGATGGAAGTGTTTGTGGTGTGTTGTGTATGAAATGAGATGATGAATGAATGAATGAATGCAAGGGTATTTATAGGAGTAGTGGAGGGAACATATAGGGAGAGAATGGATGGGAGAGCATGTGAATGATAGCTAGGAGAATGATTAAAGGGGTGTGAATGGTTGGAAATGCATGTGGGTGAATTGGTGGTGCAATGATGAAAAGTTAATAAATAATGCATGTAGGGTTAGGAAATAAAATCATAACTTAAAGGGGGGATGATTAAAGGATGTGGCTAGGTTGGAAAGGTGTGGAAGATGGATGGAATTAGGGGGAATGCATGGCAATGATGGGGAGTTCTTTGGTGATGAATGCAATGATGAAGAGTGAATAAATAATGCATGTAGGGTTAGCTAGGTTGGCTTTGTTTGGGTGCATGTGAGTTAAAGAGGGAGAATGTGGTGAAATGATGAAGTAGGAAGGTGGAAATGCATGTGAGATGTTGGAAAGGAAATGGGAATATGAGTGCATGTGGGTGAATGATTTGTGGTGCAATGATGAAGAGTTGCTTAAAGAATGCATGTAGGGTTAGCTAGGTTGGCCTTGTTTGGGTGCATGTGTGTTAATGGTGGTTTTGCATGTGAATTGATGGATTGTTTTTGATGGAATGGATGGTTCTTTGCATGGCTTTTGAAGTGATTGTGGGCTTTGGAATTGGAAGGAAATGCATGGCCTTGGGGTTGGTTTAAGAGAGAATGGGCTAGGCCCTTTGTTTTATGTCCAAAATGAATACAAGGCCTTCAAATTCGTCCAACACTTTGGCTCCAATCATATGCTATCCATTCCAAGCCCAATTTTGCTCCAAAATGCTCCAAAATGCATCTTTTTGCTTCCTTAGCCATATGAACCTAAAAACACACGAAAATGGCTTAAACTACTAAAACAACTATGAATTAACAACATAGATGCACGAAAACAAGCTAAGTAAGTCGCCTAAATATGCTCCTATCAGATCCCTACTTATACACTTCACTACAATTGACAAAAAGAGGGTTTAATTTGTGTGCGCATAAATCACGCACCAAATTTTGGCGCCGTTGCCGGGGATTAGCAACTTTGCTAATCTCTTGGATTGTTTTATTTTCTTTTGTTTTTATTTTATTCCAAATTCTTAATCTTGTTTTGTTTCTTGTTTTAGGTACTAGTTTATGACTCGGAGTTCTCATCCGATTCTTGAACATATCTCGAGCTTTAACGCCGATTTCGAGCGAGAATTGAGACGAAAAAGAAAGAACTCAGAACCTAGCGAATCAAGTGAAAGTTCCGAGTCCATTTCTGAATCCGAAGAAGAACCCAAGATAACAGTGGGTGAAGAAGACATGGCAGCAGACAACCGAACAATCAAGGAGCTTTCCGCTTCGGGATTGGCCAATGCCGCCCCATTATGCATTCAATACCCCGTGGCTGCCCAAGGCAAGACCGATGAATTCGAGTTGAAGTCAAGCTTGTTGCACCACATTCCGAAATACCATGGGCTTTCCATGGAAGATCCCAACAAGCATCTCAAGGAATTCGAGGTTGTTTGTTCGAGCATGACCCCCGTCACTGTGGATGGGAGTATATTGAAGATGAAGGCCTTTCCATTTTCACTTATGGACAAGGCCAAAGATTGGCTCTACGAACTAGCCCCGGGAACTGTGACTTCGTGGGAGAGTATGAAGCGTGCTTTCTTGGAGAAATTCTTCCCTACTTCGAGAGTGATTCTCCTACGGAAGAAAATTAGTGGTATTCAACAGAATCATGGTGAGACATTCCCGGCTTATTATAAGTGCTTCAAGGGCCTTGTAGCTTCATGTCCTCAACATCAAATGAAGGAGGAACTTCTCCTTCAATATTTCTATGAGGGCCTCCTTCTTATCGAACGTCAAATGCTTGATGCATCAGCGGGAGGAGCATTGGTGGACAAAACACCAAGGGATGCCAAGATTCTCATAGCCAACCGAGCGCTCAACGCTCAACAATATGAAGGAGTGGGCCAAAGGAAAGCCACACGGCAACAAAGTGTAAATGAGGTGAGTGCTATTTCTGAAATTCAATCACAACTTGCTAATCTTACTTCTCTTGTTTCTCAGGTTGTGATTGGTCCAAAAGCACAAGAACACCAAGTTTGTGGCGTGTGCTGAATTCAAGGGCATCCATCCGACAAGTGCCCTCAACTAATCGAGAATGGTGGGTGGGAATCTGTCAATGCAATTGGTTTCCAAGGACAAAATCAAAATAACCCATACTCGAACACTTACAATGCCGGATGGAGGGACCATCCAAACTTCAAATGGAGGGAGCCACAACAAGCTGCCCAACAAGGAGGATTTAGGCCAAACCCCCCTGGTTTTTATTCCAAGCCGTATGCACCCCAACAACCTTCGGCATCATCTCATTCAGGTACGTCCTTGGAAAGTGATCAAGCTATGCAATTACTAACCTCTATTTCGCAGGGGTTGCAAAATCAAAACAACCGGATAGCAAATAACGAGAAGGAGATGATGGATATGAAGAAACAAATAGGGCAGATTTCTGAGTTCCTTGGACAGATTAGAGAGCAAGGAAAGCTTCCTAGCTCAACCACAGTCAATCCAAAGGGAGGATTCGAATCCGCCAAGGCCATCACCCTAAGGGGTGGAAAAGAAGTTGGGACCGAGCCAAACAATCCCAAATCTGCCCAGAAAGTAGATGAAGAGACGACACAACCTGAGGAAGTGTCTAGCTCACCCACGGCAAGGGTGAAAAACCCAATGCCGCAGGCCCCCAATCACCCTAACTCGGTCAAATCAGGTAATTTAAGTTCAAATTCATGTACTTCACGTCCTAATCTGCCCAATGTACCTTTTCCTCGCAGGTTCATGCAAGAAAAAAAGGAAGAAAGCGAGAAGGACATTCTTGAAACGTTCCGGAAGGTGCAAGTGAACATACCGCTTCTCGATGCAATCAAACAGGTTCCAAAGTATGCTAAATTCCTCAAGGACCTATGCAATACAAAGAGAAGAAGGGCAAACAAAGAGGTAGTGAAGGTAAGCGAGAATGTGTCCGCTGTTTTGCAACGTAAACTGCCTACCAAGTGCAAAGACCCCGGTAGTTTCACGATTCCTTGTGTGATTGGACATAATCGTTTTGAACATGCCATGCTTGATTTAGGTGCATCCATAAATGTCATGCCTTATTCTATTTATGCATCTATGAATTTGGGTGAATTAAAACAAGATGGTGTAATTATACAATTGGCCGATCGTTCTAACGCGTATCCAAAAGGAGTTTTGGAAGATGTGCTTGTGCAGGTGAACCATTTAATTTTTCCGGCTGATTTCTACATCCTAGACATGGAGGATTCAGCCCATTCTACATCTTTGCCGATTCTCCTTGGTAGGCCATTCATGAAGACGGCCCGAACGAAGATTAATGTATACAAAGGCACCTTGACAATGGAATTCGATGGGGAAGTGATTGATTTTAATATTTCTGAAACTATGAGATATCCCGTTGATGACCATTCTTGTTTTTCCATTGATGTTATCGATTCTTTGGCGCAGGTATACCTTGAAGAATTGAACGAGGACGCCCTGGAAACAACCATCACTAAGGCCATAGAGTGCAAAAATGAAGGATTTGGGCCAATGCAAGGCCACGGCAAAGAGGAGGAATTCTTTGCCATGGGTTCTAGTGAAGAAATAATTGAGGTTGTGGCAGCCCTTGAGTCATTGCCACAACAATATGGTAAGGTTCCACTCTCACTTTCAAATTCAGTTTCCACTAAGATGCTACCTTCTGTTGTTTAGGCATCATCGCTTGAACTTAAGCCGTTGCCGGACCATTTGAAGTATGTGTTTTTGGGAGAAGGCGAAACATTGCCCGTCATCATTTCATCAAGTCTCACGGCAATGGAGGAGGAGAAGCTTGTGAGGGTGCTGCGAGAACACAAAACGGCCATAGGGTGGACTTTGGCCGACATTAAAGGAATAAGCCCTACCACATGCATGCACCGTATACTTCTTGAGGAGGGGACTAAGCCATCCCGAGAGGCTCAACGCCGTCTCAACCCTCCGATGATGGAAGTGGTGAAGAAGGAAATGATCAAGCTTTTGGATTGCGGAGTGATCTACCCTATCTCCGATAGTCGTTGGGTCTCTCCAGTTCAAGTCGTTCCCAAGAAGTCTGGAGTAACTGTTATCAAGAACAATGAGAATGAGCTTGTGCCTACACGCATTCAGACTGGATGGCGAGTATGTATCGATTACCGGAAGCTAAATGCCATGACTAGGAAAGATCACTTTCCTCTGCCATTCATCGACCAAATGCTCGAAAGGTTAGCCGGTCATGCTTTTTACTGTTTTCTTGATGGATACTCTGGATATAACCAAATTGTGATAGCCCCGGATGATCAAGAGAAGACCACATTCACATGTCCCTTTGGAATATTTGCTTATCGTCGCATGCCATTTGGCTTATGCAACGCACCGGCCACTTTCCAAAGGTGTATGGTAAGTATATTTTCCGATTTTGTTGAAAAGATCATTGAGGTTTTCATGGATGATTTCAGTGTGTTTGGGAGTTCATTTGATAATTGCTTGGATAATCTGACCTTAATTTTGAAACGATGTGTTGAAACTAACCTTGTCTTGAATTGGGAGAAATGTCACTTTATGGTGAAACAAGGTATAGTTTTAGGACATATTGTTTCAGAAAAAGGAATTGAAGTAGATAAATCGAAAATAGACCTTGTACGTCACTTACCCTCTCCTACTTCGGTTAGAGAGGTACGTTCGTTTCTTGGCCATGCAAGGTTCTATAGGCGTTTTATCAAGGACTTCTCCAAGATGTCCAACCCTCTTTGCCGATTGCTTCAAAAAGATGTGCCATTCAAGTTTGATGAAGAGTGTAATTCGGCATTTAACCAACTCAAGGAGAAGCTAGTCTCGGCCCCCATTATTGTACCTCCAGATTGGAGCCTTCCGTTCGAGCTCATGTGCGATGCATCCGACTATGCATTAGGAGCTGTTCTAGGACAAAGAAGAGACAAGCAGCCGCATGTCATATACTATGCCTCTCGGACTCTCGATGATGCCCAATTGAACTACTCCACGACGGAAAAAGAACTTCTAGCTGTGGTTGTTGCTTTAGATAAATTCCGTTCATATTTAATTGGTACTAAAGTAATCGTTTATTCTGATCATGCAGCTTTGAGGTACTTGCTCACGAAAAAGGAAGCAAAGCCGAGGCTTATCCGTTGGATTCTTCTTCTTCAAGAATTTGATATTGAAATCCGGGATAAGAAAGGAAGCGAGAATGTAGTGGCTGACCATTTAAGCCGAATGATCCACGAGGAGCATGAACATGCCGTACCTATCCCTGAAACTTTTCCCGATGAGCAGCTGCTATCCATTGAGGTAAGTGAACCATGGTATGCAGATTTAGTGAATTACTTGGTGGCTAAACAATTTCCAAATGAACTAAACAAGCACCAACGTGATAAGCTTAAAAATGATGCACGTTTCTATGTTTGGGATGACCCTTATTTGTGGAAGTATTGCTCAGATCAAATTGTACGTAGATGTGTGCATGATTCTGAATTTCACTCAATTCTAAGCTTTTGTCACACATATGCATGTGGTGGTCATTTTGGCAAACAACGCACGGCCCTCAAAGTGTTACAATGTGGATTTTATTGGCCTAGTATTTTTAAGGATGCTAGAACGTTTTGCCTAACATGTGATAAATGCCAAAGAATGGGTGGTATTAGTGCAAGGGACCAAATGCCGCAGGTTTCTATCCTAAATGTTGAAAATTTTGATGTTTGGGGTATTGACTTTATGGGTCCCTTTCCATCATCATATGGTTTTATGTATATTTTGCTTGCGGTTGATTATGTGTCGAAGTGGGTGGAAGCAAAAGCCACCCGGACTAATGATTCTAAAGTGGTTGCAGATTTTATTAGAACTAACATTTTTGCAAGGTTTGGCATGCCACGAGTGATCATTAGTGATGGAGGGTCCCATTTTTGCAACCGGACCATTGAGGCATTATTGAGGAAATACAGTGTTAACCATAGGGTTTCTACACCTTACCATCCTCAAACAAATGGCCAAGCCGAGGTTTCCAACCGAGAGATCAAGTAAATCCTAGAAAAGACCGTTGGGCCAACAAGAAAGGATTGGAGTTTACGGTTAGATGATGCACTTTGGGCGTATCGTACGGCATACAAAACCCCCATTGGGATGTCCCCTTTTCGACTTGTCTATGGCAAGGCGTGCCATCTTCCCGTGGAGTTGGAGCATAAAGCTCTTTGGGCCGTCAAGAAGTTCAACATGCACTTAGATGAAGCGGGAAGCCATAGGAAATTCCAATTGAATGAGCTTGATGAAATACGGCACGAGGCGTACGAGAATGCAAGCATTTACAAGCAAAAGACCAAAGCTTTCCATGACAACATGATCCGTGGGAAATCCTTCTCCATTGGGCAGAAAGTGCTATTGTTCAATTCCCGTTTACGTTTGTTTCCCGGTAAGTTACGTTCCAAGTGGATTGGACCGTTTGTTATTACTAATGTTTTTGTTCATGGTGCAGTCCAAATCCAGAGCTTGAAAACGGGACATGAATTTAAGGTGAACGGGCATCGTTTGAAGGCCTATTATGAGAACTTTGTGGAGCACACCGTGGATGACACTCCCTTGGGTGCCGTGGGCTCCAATTTGGAGTGATTGGGTTCTTCGTCCGGCTGCAAGACGTAAAAGAAAGCGCTACTTGGGAGGCAACACAATACAGTGAATAAAGCTTGTTTATTGATTTCCGAGTGATTACAAAAAAAAAAAAAAAAAAAAAAAAAAAAAACATGGCAGAAAGATGGAGCCTTCACAAAGGTTGTGTACGTGAGGCCCCACTACGTGGCAACACTCTCGGAACAGGAGGCATCGGAACAGGAGGCATCGGAGCAAGAGGCATCGGAGTGGAAGACATCGGAGCGGGAGGCATCGAAGATAGATCATTCAAGGCCCCAAACCTTGGTGGAACGCTGGATGACCCAGGAAAGAGGTGCCTCTGGAAGAAAGCCGCAAGCCTTTGACGGTCATCAAGCTCATCAAGCTTCCTCTTCATGCCTGTCGAATAATTGTTGGCAAGCACGTGCAAACTTCGGTTCTCGTACTTAAGCTATTTTATCTCCTGCTTAAGACTCTCTACCTCTGCCATCAAGGATTCAACCTGACAGGAGCGAGCAAGAAGGCGTTGGCCCATGTTGGACACAGAGCCAGCGCATTGAACGCTAAGAGCCAAGGACTCTTGAACGGCCAACTCATCGGACCGTCGTGAAAGCAGCTGACTGTCTTTGGGAGTGAGGAGGTTTCGAGCCACTATCGTAGCCGTTGTTGGATCCGTCATCACAGAGTCCTCATCTGTAAGAGGGTCATGAGAAGATAAGAAAGACGGGCACCATACCTTATCCTGACGCGGCACAACAGGATCATTGCTTAGACTCAAATCTAAGCAAATGTTCGATGGGTTGGATGAGCTAGCCATTGTTCAAGAAGTTAAAAGAAAAGGGTTGGATGGAGGAAAATCTCGACGGGCCGAAGATGATTTTTGGGAAGTCTTCAAAGTGTGCAGATAGAGGTGATCGATCACCTCTATTAAAGGATAGGCGACACAATCACCAATTCAGAATTGAAGAGACACCGCTCTTCAAAAACCGGAATTACCGGCGTCAAGATCGCCAGCTCTTCAGACGCAATCCCGGCTTTTCAGAAAGCGTGTGTAACTTTGTCAAAAGCTCCCAGCTTTTCAGAAGACGTGTGGAAGGCGAGAAATCAGCTGCACACTTTAGCCGACAAACGTGGGTGACAAAGCCGAAAGCTCCCGGCTTTCCAGAAAGCGAGTGCAACTTTGTCAAAAGCTCCCAGCTTTTCAGAAGACGCGTGGAAGACATTGCCGCATCCGCACTGCCATTTGCCATTACAATTCCTATATACATCAACATTCATGGCAGGGCATACACCCACAAACGCATAACTTTCCTTCTCGGCCGAAAATGTAAGCTGCAACCAACCCTCTCAAACATGCTCAGTTTTCTCCTTCTCTTGAGAACACACTTTCAACCATGGATGTATCCCCCAAAGAAGATACCAAAGGCCCGGAGAACAAAGGAGGCAAGAGGAAACGGTGGATCGAAGCATGTCGATTCATTCGCTGCCTCTTCAAAAGCAAAGGTATCTCATATCATTAAGGGCGAAAGCAAAGGTATCTCATATCATGCTCTTTCCCTGTCTTTTCCTTTGTCCTTGATATTACTTGCATGGCAAAGTGAAAGAAGCAATCAGCCGGCACTTGGAGTCTATCTGGACTCTATTCCCTGGTTGCTTACCTAGCTTTGCTGAGCTATCCTCTAACCCTCTTCAATACGAATTGGAAAGATTGAACAAAGAAACAGATAAAAGGAGTAAGCTCAGACCTTCGGGGGAGACCAAAGGAAGCCTGCTGCCCAGTTCAAAAGTAGCACAAAGGAAAATCAACGATCGGAGGAAACCAAAAGAATCTCCAGCTCAGTTCAAGAGTAGCCTGTGGAAAAACTCAAGATGAAGCCTCACTGCAATCACCAAGGAGAAGATGGAATTTACACTCCATAACCAGATTTGCATCCCTAAACTCTTCTCTTTGTTAGATACATTCTGCCATGTTTAGTATGTTTAATTGCTGTTTATATGTTTGCTTGTGTTTAGTGTGGTTTTAAGCTTAAAACATTGAGGACAATGTTTGATTTAAGTGTGGGGGAGTTTCTAAAGTGTTTGATGCAAATTCGTAGGGTTTTATCCACCATAACTTCAAATGTTGTTTCTTGCTGTTTTTAAGTGTGTTTAGTGTGTTTTGACTTAAAAAAAAAAAAAATTCGAAAATCACATAAAAATTTGAAAAACATGTTTTGAAAGCCTAAAAAGAGTGTTTTGAGTCGTTTTTGTGTCGTAGGTCACCTTCCAACACAATGATAAGGATTTGGTTTCTAATTGCATGACTGTTGAAAAGAGTTATAAACATAGAGAAAAGTTTGATTTACTCTTGGTATATGCTTGGTTATGGTTATAATGTATGACTTCACATGCAATCATAAAAAATTTCGTTTTTGTAACATGCTTGAAGGAAGGAACTCAAACAAACGCTACAACCCTGAAAGACTTGAGCCTCTAACGTTCTTTGGAGAGTATAATCTGTGATTTCTTGTTTTCTAAAGTTGTTGCATGATCTCATTATTCTTTGCTTGGTTACTACTTAGAAGGCGTTTCATCATATAGTTCCAAATGCTAGAACTCATGCCCATTTCATTCAAAGCATGTTATTGATTTACATAACATATATCAAGATGAAGTTGTGTAGTTGCCACCATAGCCAAATAACCTCACTTCCCATATTTCGTATACATTGTAAGTTTTACCCCCGTTGAGCTTTGTTTAGCCTTTATTCTTTGTCAACCCACATTATCCTCACCTAGCTTAGTTTAGGACAATCCACACCCTTGTTCTTAAAAGATAGTGAGCATAACTTAAATGAATTGCTTTTGAGTTATATTATGCAAGAAAATGAGTGTGGGGGAAGGAATGCTTGTTCTTAAGTATGTTTTGAGATTCAAAAGAAAAGAAAAAACAGAAAAGAAAAGAAAGAAAGAAAGAAAAAAGAGCTTGAAAAAAATGAAAGAATGAGTGATTGAAGAAAGGGTTCAAAACACCAATTATGGCCGTAAATTGTCTAAATTCTCCCTTTGTGTTCAAAAGATGAGTTTTCATTCAAAAGTGAATTCTAAGTTGATTCAAGTGCTTTGCTCACTATTTCTTTAAGAACCTTTGTTTTCCATATCCCTTCTTTGTTATCCACACGCCCCGAACCCCATTACAACCCGTGACTTCAATCTTGAGTGTTATGTGTTTCAATTTGTGGAGTTGGAACTTGGTATGAGCATATGGTGTCACTGGTTCTCGCATCTAAGTGGTAGCATTCCATTCATGAGATCATATCTAAACATGCTTATTAACTCCAGAAATTGCTCTCTTTGTGATATATATATGTGAGTGTTCGTTTTCATTAATCTTCTCACATATGACTAGATTAGGGTGTGTAGTTATAAAATCTGAGTGAAAATCGAGTGCATATCTTGTAAGGAATTGAGCAAATTCTCTAAGGCATGTTACTACATTCAAAACATGGTTTTAAATGCTTAATTGTGAAATAGTATGTGGTGACTATGATTAAGAATGTACTTAAGTGTGAAGATGACTAAAATATGTGAGAATGATGATTTTTAACATGTCATGTGCATTGGAAATCCCTAAGACGGTTGTTGGAAGGTTTAGGTTGTGTTTTACGTGTTTAGTGTCGTTTTGTTTATTTGTTTTTATTCTGTTTTGCTCGAGGACTAGCAAAAGTTAAGTGTGGGGGAGTTTGATAGGAGCATATTTAGGCGACTTACTTAGCTTGTTCTCGTACATTTACGTTATGTTTCTTTAGTTATTTTAGTTCTTTATGCTTCTTTTGTGTGTTTTCAGGATTATAAGACGTGTTTGACGAAATGATGCATTGTGGAGTGTTTTGGGGCCTTTTTGGAGCACTATTGGGCTAAGGATGGATACCTTATTCTTGGAGCCCAAGTGTTGGATGAAATTGAAGGCCTTGTATGCACTTGAGGACACAAAACAATGGCCCTAACCCAATTACAATCACATTGCCATGGGCTTAACACAAACACCATTCCTTGTCATGCAAGGGGGAGCAATTTGGGTCCATTTCATGCACTTAAACCCTAGCCCAATTACACACCATTGCAGCCAAATCCATTCTTTGTCATGCACATTCACCACCAATTCAACCACATGCACTTATTCCTCCATCATTACACACCATTGCAGCCACATGCACAAAACACCTTCCTTGCCGTCCAAACACATGCATTTCCCTTGCCATTTTCAGCCATCACACTTCATCATTGCAGCCACCATTCATCCTAGTTGTCAATCACATACTTTTCCATTGTATAATTCATCCACATGCATCTTTAACCAACAAACAAATCAGCCACAATGCACCAAAACACCCATGCCGTGACCTTCCTAGCCATTTCCAGCTTTTCCCTTTACAATTCACATGCATTCCATACTTTTCCTAGCTGTTTTCCATCATTATTTCAGCCACCATTCACTCTTTAACCCACACACACTTCACACAAACAACATTCACATGCATTCACATGCATTTCCAACACAAAACACACTCAAAACCGTGGCCACCTTTGCATTTCAGCATTCCCATTTGCATTTTCAGATTTCCAGCTTTCCAACCTAGCCAAGTCACATGCATTCATTCATAATCATTCACCAAACATGCAGCCACATTTCCACCCACCTCCTAGCTGTCATGTTCCCTCCATTACTCCTATAAATACCCTTGCATTCATTCATTCATTCCATTCACAACACAACACACAACACAAACACACATCCCTTGCCGTGCATATCCTTCCATTTCTGTGCAGTTTTTCTCCTCCATTGCAGCCACTATCCAACCACTTCCCATCCCTCCAAAACACTTCACACCATCACACAACCTATCCTGAGACCTTGTGCTACAACAACGAGGAAGAGAAGAGTGCCTAAACGTTCATACAATTCAAGTTTGAGTTGTTGGAATGTTTAGGTGTTTCTTTGATTTCAATGTTTAATTTCAATTCTCTTTGTTTTGTAAGTATGAGGAACTAAACCCCCCTTAGCTAGGGGATGATTCGAAATATATGTTTATGCTTGCAATATGATTTGAGTACTTCTAATTACGTTTCATAAGTTGTGAATTCAATTTGTTTAACTATTTGATTGATAACCTATTTATGTATGTTTATTGAGAGTTGACGCTTAATTTTCATGCATGAATTTGACGCTAGAATATAAGTGAGTTTCACATAATAGTTATGAACTTATATTCACAAGTAGTGGAGGTTGCTTATAAACAATCGCGTTAAACATATTCTTGGCATAAGTTTCATGCAATCATAGTAACGAATGCCTCGTCAACACTTATAGTTTTCATGATGCTTAATGATTCTTGCTTGTATCTCTATTATGCAATTCATGTAGGGAACTTGTGAGGAATGCTTTGGGTTGTCGTATGCAATCATCCAATTCATTAACTTAAGGAAAACTTGACGGTTAATTTAAGCGGACCTAATTAACCCGGAACGTTGAGAATTCATAACTTATTGAAAAGCAATTAGACATCGTTTTGTATGCAAGTATAACATATGTGGAGATGAACCCCTTAGCTAGCTTCCCATCCATTCATTTCCGTCAAATCCATATTTACAATTTGTTTTGTTTCCAAGTATCCATTTTAGTTTAAATTCGTCCAAATCCAATTCCCCCCTATTTCGTTGAAGTCTTAGTCTTAATCTTTCTTATTTTTAGTTTTGCTTTCTTCGAGCATTAAATAGTGTTTTATATTGTGTTTTTACGTTTTTAAGTCAAATCCAAGTGATTAACAATCCCTCCTAATCCCCGGTCCAGAACGATCCCTACTTATACACTTCACTACAATTGACAAAAAGAGGGTTTAATTTGTGTGCGCATAAATCACGCACCAGATTCCCTAGCCAAGATAATTGTTCGAATAATAGCATACTCCTTAGGTAAACCAGCTAATTCAACAATAATAAGATCATTATCTGAAATGAATTCTCGTGCTTCATTAATCTGATCTCTAATGTTCTTTAACCTCAACAGGAACTTATCAATCGAATATGTCCCTTTTTGAATTGTATGCAACTCAGTTTTTAAGTGATTTACCCTCGACTTAGACACTAAAGCAAATCTATCTGCTAGATTAGTCCAAGCATCAGTAGCAGTCTTACAACCAAGAACATATTCCATGGCTTCATCAGACAAAGTAGCCAAAAGAAGATTAAGTAAAGCCATATATGTAGATTCCCAATCTATAAATGCCTGAGTAACCTCCTTAGTCACACCTAAATCTATATGAATTACAAATTTAGACGGACAAACATCTACTTTCAACTTAATGGTAAGCATACCAAGAAGACTATCCACTTTTGGTGTAACCATGATTAACTACAAAACAACTGATTCACACTACTTTTGATACACAATAATCCTTTCTTTTACCAAGAGATTGATACTCTTCTATTTCTTCTTCGCACCTAGAGACTGACACTCTTCGATATCTTCGTTTCACCAAGAGATTGACACTCTTGAAATTTCAACAACAAGAAAGAAAGATTGACACTTTCTGTTCAAACAAGAAAGATTGATACTTCCTTGAAATAACCCAACACCTAAGAAAGATTGATACTTTCTTGAAATCACACAAATTCTACCAAGAAAGACTGATACTTTCTGGAACACACATGATTCAACAAAATTATTGACCACAATTACAAGTTAGAACCCATAATTCATTTATCACGAACACAATCAACATCAAACATACCATAATTCTTCAACAAATCGATCACTTCATAAATCAACCACATAAATCACAACAAAACTTTATCTCAAGAGTCAATTAGATATCACCTGAGAATATCTGATTCAAAACGAACGCGTCGCAAAAAGAAAACCCATATCAAAAGCAAAACTTCGAGACAGCAATAGACTCAGATCTTTCAAGAAATGTAGCGGAATAACCTTCAGGACCGACTAGGGCGGCAAGCCAAAAATTGGTGATGATACCATATTAACTCAGAGAAAATAGAATACTCGCAACAATAAAGAAATCTATGAAGCTAAGAGAGAAGCTATCGAATAGAGGAAGAGAGAGAAAGAGAGAGAGAGACTTATTGTATTTCTTTACCAACAACACACTAACTCTTAGAGTCTTACATTTCAGATTATATATGGTATTCTCATCTTCTATACTATTACAAAAATACCCTTCAACTAACTCTTCTTATCACAACAATACTAACTAACTCATTAGTTGTAAGCTTAACAAGTGTCAGCTATTAGAGAAAACACAGGGTTTGTTCCTTGGACCTCGAAATGTACCATAATAATGCATATCCACTCATAATGGCAAGTGTGGACCCGAATAACAAGGATGTTTGGTATCTGCGTGTGAATCAAGATATTGTTATGTGCAACAATCATACAAGGGAGTGGTCAACGAGAGCTGAAAAGAGTGCAATTACGAGTAAATACTTCTTCTCGTATGTGATGTTATGGTGGCCGACACCCGTTCCTAGACTACCACAGCAGCGTGCTAATCAGCTAGCCCAAGGAGTGGAATTAGCAACGAGCTATAGCAGATAAGAAGAATAGCAAAGTTTTTATTTACTAGTAAAACTAATATCTGTTGTTCAACAATGGCAATTAGTTTCTTTCTGTGTTGTATTTTTTTCCTTTTTTTCGTGTCGCTCGGCAGTCTCGATCCTATCTGTCTGTGACCACATCTTATGTAATATAGTGATGTGTGAATTGAATTTTAAGTAATAACAGCAGTTTGCCAATAAAAGCAGAAAATTTCAATATTTACCTTGTGGCTTGCTTGAGCAATTCCATATTTGCTGCTGGATCTAGATGTTTTGTATTTCTTTTTATTATCTTCTCTTATGGCCTTTCTGGGTTGGTTCCATATATTCTCCGCCATAACCTTCAATTTCAAAAGAGTTTCCACAACGAATCCAAAAGAAGGAAAGCAAAAAACGTCCAAGTGTACTGGATTTCTTAGCCCTTGGTCCATAAAGGCGCCGGAGGAGAAACTTGGTGACCACGGACGAAGCCACCTAAGGCTCAGAAGGGGCGGATGCCCCCACTCATTTTTTTGTGTGTAAAAAAAATGTACTCTTTCAGTTGTTTGTGGCATTAGTATAAACTCCTTCATGTGCTATTTTTATTGTTGAAAGAACATTTTTGGCCATAAAATTTATGAAGATCGATTGTGAAATTGTATGAGAGACTAATGAATAAATGATAACATGGTTATTTTTGTCGAGAGAGATGTTTGATGGTATTGGTAATGAGGTTATCATGCAACGCTTTCAAAACATAAAAACACATCGATGGATATTGTGATATGTTATATGAAAAAACTTATGGACTAATATATAAGTGTTTTGTTTAGTATATTCTTGAGCTTTTTAGTTTGTGAGTTTGTTGTTTAAAGATGCCCCCATCCATGCAGATCTCTAGCTTCATCCTTGTTGGTGACACTAGCTAGGGCGTACGCAATGCAGGGATGATATGCAGAAACAAATTGTGACCTCAAACCCAAACAACATACTCAGGATGTTCATGCTTATGCACAGATAAAAGCAGGATGATGCAAACAAGTCTTGCTTCAGTTTTTTGGTCAATGGAAACTCCATTAATAGAAAATGAGCTTAACTTGTAAGAACATAATCTTTCTACCAACCTTCAAGGACATTGGCGAATTCTTACTAACTCGCTCGTACTTGAACAGGTGGTTGATTGATCGTAGCAATATTCAAGATTAAAACTATATTCCAACAATGTGGGAAGTTAAAAACATATAAACTTGACTAGTTAAGCGGGATAAATTCAAATTGAGATTTAAAAAAAAAATTGAGTGATTTATAAATCCTTGAAGTTAGGAGTTTAATTGATTATTATAAACTCTATGTGTATTTCAAGTGAATTCTAAATGGATTTAAATAGAGTTTGTGAGTCTTTTATCAATTATTTTGATGGATTTTTATAAATTTTGTAAATTTCAATATTGCCCTTAAATGGATTGAAGGCTTAAAATTGTGCCACATCGTCGATACTCATTGCACTGTACTTGACCCCTTTTTTCTCCTTTTCAGTAAATAACCATTTTTTCTCTCTTTTCTCTTTGCTTTTTCTTCTGTAGCTGCATATTTGCCCTCACTTTCATCTCTCATCTCCCCTCTACCCCATAAAAAACTAACAAAATTGCAACATTGTGATGTCGTGAAACAGCTAAATCAAACCTTTTATCAGATCTTGTAGGAGCCCTAAGGGTTGCTCTATTTATCTTATTTATAAAGCCAACACAAAAGGTGAACAGTGATTTTGGTGTCACCAACAAAAATGCCCCCAAGACGAAAACTTCAAATGCATCTCAAAATAATGCATCAAATAAGGCAGGGGCATTTTTGTCATTTTAACAGTGATTTTTTAATAATTTATTTTTTGGTACAATTTTTTTTATTTTTTTTAATTAGTACCTCACAATAGGCTAGTAATGTGATTCAATTTCTCTATTTTTAAACATGTTCAAAACATTTTAAGAGGTGTGTAATGCCGGTTATAAAAAAGATCTTTCGCACGTGGATAATAATGTGATTAAATAAGTTGTCAAATGATTGTTTTTTTTTTTTTAACAAACGATATTATCTACACTAAGGGGGAGGGGGTGGGCTTAGCCTCACAATGAGCTAGCAATAATGTGATTAAATTAGTTGTTTATTAAATATTATTTTCTCTATTTTTGAACACATTCAAAACATCTTAAGAGGCGTGCCATGCCGGTTATAAAAAAGGTTTTTCGCATGCGGATAATAATATGATTAAATTAATTGTCAAATGAATGTTTTTTTTTTTTTTTTTCAAAATATCTTAAGAGACATGTAATGCCGGTTATAAAAAAAGTCTTTTGCACGTGGATAATAATGTGATTAAATAAGTTGTCAAATGATTGTTTTTTTTTTTAACAAACGATATTATCTACACTAAGGGGGATAGGGGTGCGCTTAACCTCACAATGAGCTAGCAATAATGTGATTCAATCAGTTGTTTATTAAATATTATTTTCTCTATTTTTAAACACGTTCAAAACATCTTAAGAGGTGTGTAATGCCGATTATAAAAAAGGTATTTCGCAAGCGGATAATAATGTGATTAAATTAGTTGATAAATGATTTTTTTTTCTTTTCAAAAAAATCTTAAGATGTGTGTACTGCCTGTTATAAAAAGGTCTTTTGCATGCGGATAATAATGTGATTAAATAAGTTGTCAAATGATTTTTTGTTTTTAAGAAACAATATTATCTACACTAAGGGGGAGGAGGTGGGCTTAGCCTCACAATGGGCTAGCAATAATGTGATTCAATAAGTTGTTTATTAAATATTATTTTCTCTATTTTTAAACCCGTTCAAAACATCTTAAGAGGTGTGTAATGCCGGTTATAAAAAAGGTCTTTCGCACGCGGATAATAATGTGATTAAATAAGTTGTCAAATGATTTTTCTTTTTTTAAGAAACAATATTATCTACATTAAGGGGGAGGGGGTGGGCTTAGCCTCACAATGGGCTAGCAATAATGTGATTCAATAAGTTGTTTATTAAATATTATTTTCTCTATTTTTAAACACGTTCAAATCATTTTAAGAGACGTATAATGCCGGTTATAAAAAAAATGTTTCACATGCGGATAATAATGTGATTAAATTAATTGTCAAATGAATTTTTTTTTTTTTTTTTTTTTTACAAATGATATTATCTACACTAAGGGGGATGGGGTGGTCTTAGCCTCACAAAGAGCTAGCAATAATGTGATTTAATCAATTGTTTATTAAATATTATTTTCTCTATTCTTAATGTAAATTATATAGAGACCGATTTTATTATGTGAATTTTAGCTACTCTAATTGGTTTATGAGGGGTTTCTTCTAACATGAACTAAAATTATTCATTTACTTCAAATATTTTGACTTTCCTTTTGTTAATTTACTCATATAAATACATTTAAAATGTGTAAGTTGCGTGCAACACGCTATGTTTCAAAAAATGTCTTCTGCACGCATGGGAGCACGTGTACGAAGGCTAGTATTAATAATAGAGAACTTTAACGAAAAGCTACCGGTACTGTTCATTTTAACAAAAAACCATATTTTTACACTAAAAAATCAATCATGGTACTATTCACTTTACCCTTTATTTTGTCATTATCGTTAAAACTCAAAATTTTCAAACTATTTTCATTAATTTTCATTTAATAATAAGGTTTGGTTTAGTCTGAGGTGTCTTCACCCTCTCTGTTTGCAAAAAAAATAACAAATAAAAAAAAAAATATTTACAGCAAAGGTACTTTTCCAAAGCTGCTTGATTAAAATATTCAATATTCTTAACTCCCAATCCTCCTAAATGTTTAGGCTTACACGTATTCTCCCATGACATGAGAAGTAATTTTAAATTAGTTCCCCATAAATAACTTGTTAAAAATTTATTGAGTTGAAATTGTAGTTTTTGAACAAGGAAACACAACATAATATGATTTGGGTATTAAGTAGGATCACTTTCCCAATACGAGAAAGCAAATTAATTTCCATCCCAACAATTTTTATTAAATCAAAAAAATAAATCATATGACATGGTTATTAATGATAGATTATTATTTAAGTATTGATTTACAAATTTGGAAAAGATTTGTCAATGTGTTGAATACATGATTGTGAAATCCCGTCCCTGGAATTTCACTATTCAGTATATATCTCGTAATTTAAATTCGTATTTCACGTTTACATTATTTTTATTACTTAATTTTAATTCCGTAAATTTTGGGAATTAAATCGAATAATTACCGGGTTTGAATTTTCGTAATTAATCTTTAAGATTCGTTGACCTTTCAAGGTCACAAGCAACGCTTTCGAATAGATCTCGAAACCACGAGCACATAGGCGGAAGCCGTTTAGGAGTTCGGGTTTTAACGGTATAGTTACAGACATTTGAAGTTGTTACTAAATTATAGATTTTAAATTTATTTTGAAACTCCCACCTTGTGGGAAAGGGACCAATTAGAAATGGGAGAGAAAAGGAGAACGAATCGGAAGGAGAAAAAAAAAAATAGGTACTGGATGCTGCAGGTGGCAACGGGAGAGAGAAGAAGATGAGGGTGTGGGAGAGAAAAGGAAGGGAAGAGTGACCAATTGGAGGAGAGAGTAAGGAGGGGAAAGGAGAGACCAAAAAATGAGTCATTTTTCACCTGCGAACCACCATTTTGACCCGACCATATCTTCTTCATCCAACTTCTGTTTTGGGTAATCTTGGTGTCCATGGAAAGCTCTTAAAGAATCCTACATCCTTGTAGTGTTAGATTTCCATTTTTCCTTTCCATTTTTCTAGGTTGAAGCTACAAAGTACCAAGGATTTTCCGGTGAGTTTTCTCATTTTATGGTGATTTCGACAATGATTACTGTCGATCATCACTACCAATAGACTCTCCTCAACCCTTGGAGCAAGGTCCAAGCATTGGATGAGGTGTCGGAGTTCGTTTTGGCGATGAATCGAGGAACACCCATTTCTAAGGTCTCCAGCAGGTTTGGATGAAATTGAGATACTTCCTGGCTAAATTGGACTTGGCCACAGATATGAAAATTTCTTTCCTCACTGAGATATACTTGCCTATAAAATTTGGTAATTTTTGGAAATTGTTGAATTTTCTAGCAGTCGGGGCGGCCGATCACCACTGGCAGCGACGCTTTGGCTAATGGGCTAACGATACCTTTCTAAGTTCAATTAGATGTCTTGAATTTGTATTTGATATTCGTATGATGTGGTTTGATCGTTTGAACCTAATTTCATTATGATACATTACTTGATCAAAATATGAATCGACGATCCGACCGTCGGATCGTGATGAAATTTTAGTATGTTGTTCTAGAGGCATAATGTGGATTTTAGAAGATTATGGATCCAAAATCCAATGTGCAGATCTTTTGGATCAAATTACATAGGGATGTGGACCCGACCATTGATTGGAAGTTGACTTTTGGTTAATAGGTATTGAATCATTTAATTTACTAGAATTAGTATTGCTAGAGACTCAGTGAGGCTTTGTGGACTTGTCTTGGTGAGTGACTTTAATATATGTGATATGGTTATTACCCTGTTTTCTTATATTTGTATCTTTTTGGATATGACTTGGTTTTATAAATGTGTTTTCTGGTTAAATGTGATTTTATAATTGGCCATCGATCTATTTTTATTAAATGTGATTTGATTCATGGATTGGAAATATTTGTGAAAAGGTGATTTGAAGTGCATATTGAAAAGTTTATGAATTGTGTTATAAATATACATTTGAAATGTTGAGAAATGCGAGTGCTAGTAGGGGACCGTTACCCTAGAGTCACGGGGCTAGGTGACACCGAGTTTGCACCATGTAGCAGTGGTACATGGATGGTCCACCTTGGTTAATCCGCGATGGGGGGACCATATTATTTATGGATCACGCTTGGTTAATCCGCGATGGGCGATCCTTATGGCCATGTATAATTAGGAGTGATCATGTTTGGTTAATCCGCGATGGGTCATCACTGCCTAACAGTTCTGTAGGTGTGACTTTGCTTGGTTAATCCGCGATTGGGGGGGGGGGGTCACTACCTACTTGGTTATCTTGACCCTGCTTGGTTAATTTGCGTTGGGGGGTCACTATTGGTCCTGCTTGGTTAATCCACGATGGGGGACCATATTATTTATGGATCGTGCTTGGTTAATCCGCGATGGGCGATCCTTATGGCCATACATACTTAGGGGTGATCATGCTTGGTTAATCTGCGATGGGTGATCATTGCCTGGCAAATTCGTGGGAGCGACTCTGCTTGGTTAATCCTTGATGGGGAGTCACTACCTACATGGTTACTCAGGGGTGGCTCTGCTTGGTTAATCCGCTATGGGGGGCCACTTCCTATTTGATTACTTATGTAGACTTCGGCCGAACTGCATCCCTCTAACCCTAGTTTTTAATGTACATATGAATGATGGTTTTTGAGAATCTTGGTGGCTTAAATGGGAAAAGCCGTTGGATATCTGGGTGACTCATTCGGATTTGTTAGAGATTTGACTATGTTTTCATATTTATGAACTTATATTTAAGGTTTATAAACTGTGATCGATGATCATTCTTTTTATTGATTATCACATACTTGTATTATTGTCACTCACCCGAGCTCCATAGCTTATCCGAGTTCCGTTTGGCTGATGCACCATTCTCATGATGTAGGCACTGATTTTGCATATGACAGGTCTGGGTAGATTATGAGAAACCACTTGATATTTTGGTTCCGTTGAGTGGTCCGGAACCCGATGTTGTTGGATTCTGGTAAGTGGTCCGGAATCCTTGCTCTCGCTCATTCCCATGAGGTTAGTCTAGAACCCTAGATTCGAGTGAATGAGAATTGCCCACAATAGACCTTGTGAAAATAAAATAGATTTACCATATTATTGGTCATAATCCAAGTAGGAAATTATATAGAGTTCCTTGGTTAAATTCGTGAAATGATATGTTATCGCATTGTTTGATTAACGTAATTAAATGCTAAGATCATGTATCTTTGATTCATGAATTGATTGACTGATGGGATTGTGGAATGACCTTGGTTATGTTTGTTATTATTATGATTATTTTAGTTGATCAATGTGGCTTGAGAATAATATGTGCTTCGTTGGTTATTTGATATGTTATATGATGTTAGAATGCACCATAATAAATGTCTAAATTAGTGAACTACGAACTATGAATGGCTTGATCCCTAATAAGGGTACATAGGCAGTCTAACGAGGAGGTTAGATGCAACCATAAAGTATACGAAAAATTATTATGCGATTTGATTCTCGAGTTGTGATTTGCCACATCCCGGAGTTGGGATATGTTGAGATACGGGTATTTGGTGACGTCACGTGTCGATCCTGGACGTATGTCAGGATCGGGGCGTGACAATGATGGTACGCCATATGTTATTATACAAGAGTAGAAATTTTTTTGGATAAAATGTCCCTCCACTTGTATAATGACTTATGGTGCATATACCCATATTCCGAGCACAAAAAAATTATCTTGTTCAGGTTTGGTCTAATGTCGGATTAAACCATCTCCAAAGAAGATGCCAAATTCTAAGTGGAATGCCACATAACTAGCTTCTCCGCACATGCTCACGCACATACAAGAGACATTTTTTTAATTCCGAACGCTTTAGATGTGTTGCGTTAATTGTTTTCTTTGGTATGAAATCCTACGTCAAAGAAAACAATGGCTCTCACCATAATCGTTGTAAAACTGCAAAAAAAAAAAAAAAAAATTATATTCAGAGCTTAAGGGGTTCGTAGATGTTTACAATTGATGATTTTATATTCAGAGCTTAAGGGGCGCGTAGGATGTTAGCTTAAAGTTTGCTAACCATAAAGAAAACAATATGTACATATATGTTATCAAGGAAAACAATGCCTCTCATATATTTTAATTACTTTATACTAATTCAACTTTATATTTAGAGCTTCACCATATTAACATATCTAAGATGTGATGCGTTAGTTGTTTTCTTTCTATCAATTAATTAGTTCGATTCCAAATGATATAAAAATAATAAAGCAAGAAATCCTAATTGTCAACTAAGAAGGCACACAGCAAACCACTCCATTACAAAATTGGAAGAAAAAAAATGTGAGAAATATAGAGTGAGCATGCATGCCAAGTAATAACCACATGAACTAAAAGATGAGAAACTCTTAATACGAGGACTGATCAGATCAAAATACAAAGTCTGATGCGCCTCTCATCCCGATGAAGAAAAGGTGGGTTTACTAGGCCCCTCATTGGGTCAGAGCTTCCCATCTCTCGTTCGTTCCCCTTGGAGTAAAGTAATCGGAATAAGGGTTTTTGGTTCCAGATTATTTCAACTCCATAACACATTACTACAGCTAAGCAAAATGAAATATGTCAAAATGAATGCGAGTACCAAATGAAAAATTATGTTCATTTAGAAATATAACAGTGTAAATTGAACAAAATAACAATCAGGTTTGTATGCTAGCATGTATAGGTTACATTTTCACATCGAATTGGTATTTAATATTTGTAGCTATTTTCTCAAGTCTCAACATTCAGCAAACTGAAGAAAACAAAGGGCCAACAGCAAAAAGCCACCTCTTCCCTTGTTCTTACCTTCCATTTCCTTCAAGACTCACTACCAACAGGAAATCTACTGCAAGAATACACTTTTCCCACCTTTCCTTTTCTTTGAGCCCTGAAGGATGGGTCTGCAACCAATAAGTGTGTAATACCATAAAAAATCATCAAAAATTTTGTTAGTAACATGAATTGTATGTGTTTTAAAAACCTTAATTGGATTTACGAAAATTGAAAGAGAATAAAAAATAAAAACATAAATTACTAAAAAAAGTACTCAAAATTGTTCATCCCTCCAGCAAAATTAATCAAAATCTCAAAACACCAATTTTGTTTTATTTGTTCGTGTGGCTTCCAACTAAATAGCCTCTGAACATATTTTATATTGTTTTATAAAATAGATTTTGTTTTGTACGTCATCTACTACTTGCATTTATATGCTTTTTAAATGATTTTTCATATCAATTAGTATAAACAATTCTTACACAATTCATAAATGCGACAATAGAATTGTTAATTGTGACATGAAAACAGAAAATTAAAGAAAAGCATTAGCATAATATGCAAAAACTTTAACCATTGGAGTTGAGGATTGTAAAAATGAAAGAATGAACCTAGAAATGCATATGAACTTAGAAACGGAACTGAACACATGTATGAAAGAGCACATGTTCGTATTACAATTCTGAATCATCAAAGAAACCAAGTGAAAGCAAACAATTCATACACCATTGAAAAAGAAGGTATAAAAGGGGAAGAGAATGAAAAATGTAAACATGAATTACTAACCCTATGGAGTTTTCAATTTGTAGGGAAGAATTTGTTTTGAAAGATCAGATCCTCACTAATTTATGTCACTAGCTCTCCCCATCATTTCATTACTCCTTTTCTTCAAGGTTCACTACCAACAGGACTTCTACGGCAAGAATAGACTTTCCCCACCTTCCCTTTTCTTCGAGCCCCGACGAATGAGCCTGCAACCTATGAGTCTGTAAAACCATCACAAACCATGAAAATTTTCGATAAAAACTTTAATTGGATTTACGAAAATTGAAAGAGAGCGAAAGATGAAAACATGAATTACCAAAAATAGTACTCAAAATTATTCATTACTTCAGCAAAATTAATCAAAATCTCAAAACACCCATTTTGTTTTATCTCTTAGTGTTGCTTGGTGGTGCGTCCATGGTTGCCATATCATTTCCCACCCCACATTCAAAGACTTCTGATACTACATTCAAAGACTTCCCAAACAACAGCAGTCAAAAAATAAAAATTCTATTGAAATCAAAAGTGCTATACCTCATATTGAAAAGCCCTCCTTGCATGCACCAAAAAAGGGATCTGTCACTGATTTCCTCAATCTCTTTCTTTTCGGAATGAATGGAAACCACACACTACACTGTTGAAAACGAAAATTAGTACATGCACTGAAAAGGGGGAAAAAAGACTGTAAACTAAAGCATAACTTGAATTTGTCATAGTGGGCAAAGAAACAATAAATTTACAAAGTAATTGTTGAAGGATATATTTGTGAAAACCAATTTATTTGAGCAACTATGCATGCAATTAACAATTAAAAGGCGGAATCATGGTTGTATGCACTCAAAAACAAAACTTTACCCATGAAATTCAAGGCCTAGTGAGTGTGGTGAACCAAGACTCAACTCAAGAACAAAGTGAGTTCAGAAATATTATACCTTTGTTGATTCCTCTTTGCATAAGCAAAGGCTAATCACCCAAGAGATAGGGCCTTCATTCCTTACTTCTTAGCTCCATGGATTTCTTGGATGAGAATGGTAGAATGGATTCTCCATGTTCCCAAAATAGAGAACCTCTAAGTCTCCACACCAAGGAGAGTATTGATGAAGAGATGAGTGACCTAGAGGAAGTAAGATTGCTAGCTATGTTCCTCTAGGGCGGCCGGCCTCTTAGAGAGAAAAAGGGAGCTTGTGTTCTCATCTTTTCTTCAATAAGGATGAAATGGCTATAAAGTTGCCTTTATACCGCCTCACAATGGAGTGGCAAACTTGCAATTAAGCCAAGTTTACTATCCCTCACTCTTATGGCCAACCATATTGGGTTCTTTGGGCTTTGAGGCCCTTTGTGTTTCAAGTTGTCATACAACTTCAGTTAATGAGCTTAACATTCAAATCCCATTGGGCCTTGCAACCCAAAACTAACTCGAGGTCTATAACGAACATATTCGTTTGATTGATTAACATATTAATTAATCCTAGCCATTGATGCGAGAATTACTTGACACTCAAATTAAACCCTCGTTTGACAATTGTAGTAGAATGGATAAGTGAGGGATCGTTTAATGCGAGAATTACTTGACACTCAAATTAAACCCTCGTTTGACAATTGTAGTAGAATGGATAAGTGAGGGATCGTTCTAGACCGGGGATTAGGAGGGCTTGCTAAAACCTTCTAAATTGACTTAAAAACATAAAAACACAATATAAAACACTATTTAATGCTCGAAGAAAGCAAAACTAAAAATAAGAAAGATTAAGACTAAGACTTCAACGAAATAGGGGGGAATTGGATTTGGACGAATTTAAACTAAAACGTAAAAACAATATAAAACGTTAAACTAGACTCAAAGAATGTGAAACTAAACGTTAAAACACTAAGACAAACCAAAAGAATAATGCTTTAAAAACACAAACTAAATTGATTTCTAACTATATTGCACATTAAAGCAAAAGGGAGATTGAGGTTTGATGAAAATTGAAATAACGAAACAAGAATGTAATTGATGAAATAAGATGGTTGGTGAATTAGCTAGAGGTTCTTTCTCCACACATGATATTTATGCATATGAATCAATTTCCAGTTATTCCTTCATTGAATTATGAACGACAATGCCCCAAATTAACCGTGACATCACTAGTTAACCCTCAGATTTTCCTTATATTATTGGATTGGATGGCATCATTCGACAACCCAAAATATTCTCAAAAGTTCCCTACATGTCATCATAATAGAGATACAATCGAAGATCATTAAGAATAATGAAAACCATAAGCATTGACAAAGCATTTGCAACTATGACATCATGTTACTTATGCTAAGAATTAAACTTAACGCGATCGTGACAAGCGACCTTCACTACTTTCAAGTATAAGTTAGTAACAATTATGTGAAACCTTCTTAAACTTTAGCCACATATTCATGCATGCTAATTAAGTGTCGACCCTCAATCAACAAACACAAATAAGTTAATCATCAAATAGTTAAGCCAATTGCATTCACGAATCAAGAGTTCATAACTGGAATTCATCAATTCATATTACATAAATAATCATGGTATTGAAATCACCCCTAGCCAAAAAGGATTTAGTTCCTCATAACTTTGAAATCAAAGAAACACCTAAACATTCCAACAACTCAAACGTGAATTGTATGAACGTTTAGGCACTCTTCTCTTCCATTCCTCATATTACAAAACAAAGAGAATTGAATTTAAACATTGAAATCAAAGAAACGCGTAAACATTCCAACAACTCAAACGTGAATTGTATGAACGTTTAGGCCCTCTTATCTTCCTCTTTATTGTGGCACAAGGACTAAGGGATGTTGTTGGTGTGTTGAATGGATTGGGGGATTATGGAAATGGAAGAAATGGAGGAGAAATGGAAGGGAAATGGAGAGAAACTCACGGCTAGGGAGAAGATGGAAGTGTTTGTGGTGTGTTGTGTATGAAATGAGATGATGAATGAATGAATGAATGCAAGGGTATTTATAGGAGTAGTGGAGGGAACATATAGGGAGAGAATGGATGGGAGAGCATGTGAATGATAGCTAGGAGAATGATTAAAGGGGTGTGAATGGTTGGAAATGCATGTGGGTGAATTGGTGGTGCAATGATGAAAGAATAAGTGCATGTGTGTGTGAATGGGTGTTTCTTGATGGTTTTGGGGTTGTGATGCATGTGAATGCATGATGAAAAGTTAATAAATAATGCATGTAGGGTTAGGAAATAAAATCATAATTTAAAGGGGGGATGATTAAAGGATGCGGCTAGGTTGGAAAGGTGTGGAAGATGGATGGAATTAGGGGGAATGTATGGCAATGATGGGGAGTTCTTTGGTGATGAATGCAATGATGAAGAGTGAATAAATAATGCATGTAGGGTTAGCTAGGTTGGCTTTGTTTGGGTGCATGTGAGTTAAAGAGGGAGAATGTGGTGAAATGATGAAGTAGGAAGGTGGAAATGCATGTGAATGCATGTGAGTGCATGTGTGTGTGAATGGGTGTTTCTTGATGGTTTTGGGGTTGTGATGCATGTGAATGCATGTGGCTAAGGCTTGTTGATTGGGCTAGAGGTTTTGCATGGCTCAAAGGATTGTTTGATTGGGCTAGGCCCTTTGTTTTATGTCCAAAGTGCATACAAGGCTTTCAAATTCGTCCAACACTTTGGCTCCAAAAATATGTTATCCATTCCAAGCCCAATTTTGCTCCAAAATGCTCCAAAATGCATCTTTTTGCTTCCTTAGCCATATGAACCTAAAAACACACGAAAATGGCTTAAACTACTAAAACAACTATGAATTAACAACATAGATGCACGAAAACAAGCTAAGTAAGTCGCCTAAATATGCTCCTATCAAATTCCCCCACACTTAGTTTTTGCTAGTCCTCGAGCAAAACAAAATAATAACAAACAAACAAAACGACACTAAACAAGTAAAACACAACCTAAACCTTCCAACAACCGTCTTAGGGATTTCCAATGCACATGACATGTTAAAAATCATCATTCCCACAGATTTTAGTCATCTTCACACTTAAGTACATTCTTAATCATAGTCACCACATACTATTTCACAATTAAGCATTTAAAACCATGTTTTGAATGTAGTAACATGCCTTAGAGAATTTGCTCAATTCCTTACAAGATATGCACTCGATTTTCACTCAGATTTTCTAACTACACACCCTAATCTAGTCATATGTGAGAAGATTGATGTAAACATGAAAACGAACACTCACATATATGTATCACAAAGAACGCAATTTCTGGAGTTAATAAGCATGTTTAGATATGATCTCATGAATGGAATGCTACTACTTAGACGCGAGAACCAGTGACACCATATGCTCATACCAAATTCAAACTCCACAATTGAAATGCACAACACTCAAGATAGAAGTCAAGGGTTGTAACGGGGCTTGGGATATTGGCTCACAAGGAAAGGTAGGGATAAACAAAAGTTCTTTAAACCATAGCAAGCAAAGTAATGAAATTAAGGCTTAGAATTCACTTGGCATGCAGAAATCAACTTTTAGACATAAGGGGGAGATTCAACAACTCTTAGGGCCTAATTTATTGTTTTGGGCCCTTACTTCAACCAACAATACTTTTCAACTCTTTTTTTTTTTTTTTTTTTTCTTTTTGGCCGTGCCTATGGTACATCAACTCACATAAACACTCTTTCCCCCACACTTATTTTCTGCAATACCTTAATCAAAAGGAATTCATTGCTTACTATGCTTCAAGAACAAGGGTAAGGACGGTCATATTCTAGGTTAGGTGAGGATAAAGTGGGTTAACAAAGAACATGGGCTAACATGGCTCAACGGGGGTAAAACTTACAACATATACGAAATATGGGAAGTGAGGCTATTTGGCTATGGTGGCAACTACACAACTTCATCTTGATATATGTTATGCAAATCAATAACATGCTTTGAATGAAATGGGCATGAGTTCTAGCATTTGGAACTATATGATGAAACGCCTTCTAAGTAGTAACCAAGCAAAGAATAATGAGATCATGCAACGACTTTAGAAAACAAGAAATCACAGATTATACTCTCCAAAGAACGTTATAGGCTCAAGTCTCTCAGGGTTGTAGCGTTTGTTTGAGTTCCTTCCTTCAAGCATGTTACATAACTAATTTTTTTCTTTTATAATTGCATGTGAAGTCATACATTATAACCATAACCAAGCATATACCAAGAGTAAATCAAACTTTTCTCCATGTTTATAACTCTTTTCAACAGTCATGTAATTAGAAACCAAATCCTTATCATTGTGTTGGAAGGTGACCTACGACACAAAAACGACTCAAAACACTCTTTTTAGGCTTTTCAAAACATGTTTTTCAAATTTTTATGTGATTTTCGAATTTTTAAGTCAAAACACACTAAACACACTTAAAAACAGCAAGAAACAACATTTGAAGTTATGGTGGATAAAACCCTACGAATTTTCATCAAAACACTTTAGTAACTCCTTCACACTTAAATCAAACATTGTCCTCAATGTTAAAAACCACACTACACACAAGCAAACATATAAACAGCAATTAAACAAACTAAACATGGCAGAATGTATCTAACAAAGAGAAGAGTTTAGAGATGTAAATCTGATTATGGAGTGTTCGTTCCATCTTCTCCTTGGTGATTGCAGTGAGGCTTGGATCTTTGTGATTCCACAGGCTTACTCTTGAACTGCGCTGCTCCCATCGTTGATTTTCCTTTGTGCTACTCTTGAACTGGGCAGCAGGCTTCCTTTGGTCTCCCCCGAAGGTCTGAGCTTCCTCCTCTTATCTGTTTCTTTGTTCAATCTCTCCAATTCGTATTGAAGAGGGTTAGAGGATAGCTCAGCAAAGCTAGGTAAGCAACCAGGGAATAGAGTCCAGATAGACTCCAAGTGCCGGCTGATTGCTTCTTTCACTTTGCCATGCAAGTAATATCAAGGACAAAGGAAAAGACAGGGAAAGAGCATGATATGAGATACCTTTGCTTTTGCCCTTGATGATATGAGATACCTTTGCTTTTGAAGAAGCGGTGAATGAATCAGCACATGTATTTGTGGTGCTGTTTCCTCCTGGGTCATCTGTACTCCAGGCATCTGGTATCATCTTTGGGGAAGAAGAAAGACTTGAGTATTTCGAAAGGCTTTGCTGGGAGTGCGCCCTCAGAGGTGAGAAAGAGTTGGGCATTTTCTTCAGTTCTGTCTTGCCAAAAAAAAAAATGAAGGTCGACATATATAGGGAATTCAATAGCAAGTGGTGATACTGTTCTTTTACCGTTGTCGACAAACATTTTAATCCCGCAAATCCGGCTTTTTGGAATAGTGACGACTCTTCGATCTTTGAAGACGCCTCTTCGATAAAGCTGCACGCGTTTTCTGAAAAGCAGATAAAGCGTCGCCGAACTTTGCGCTTGTCGGCTAAAGACGTGTAGTTGCGATGATGGCCTCCACGTGTTGAACGCGTTTCCTGAAAAGCCGAGGCTTTTTGAATCGGTGGACGCGTTGCCTTGGCTTTTTATAGAGTTATCGATCACCGCCAACTTACACACTCTGAAGATTTTCCATTCTTGAAACTCGTCTCCGGCCCTTTGAAAATCTACTTCGTCCACCCCTTCGTTTTTAACTTCGTGAACAATGGCTAGCTCATCCAACCCATCGAACCTTTGCTTAGATTTGAGTCTAAGCAGTGATCCGGTCGCGTCTCGTCAGGGTAAGGTATGGTGCCCGTCTTTCTTATCTTCCCATGGCCCTCTTACAGATGAGGACTCTGTGATGACGGATCCCACAACGGCTACGATAGTGGCTCGGAACCTCCTCACTCCCAAAGACAGTTAGCTGCTTTCAGGACGGTCCGATGAGTTGGCCGTTCAAGAATCCCTGGCTCTGAGTGTTCAATGTGCTGGCTCTGTGTCCAACATGGGCCAACGCCTTCTTGCTCGCTCCCGACAGGTTGAATCCTTGATGGCGGAGGTGGAGAGTCTTAAGCAGGAGATCAAACAGCTTAAGTACGAGAACCGAAGTTTGCACGTGCTTGCCAACAATTATTCAACAGGCATGAAGAGGAAGCTTGATGAGCTTGATGACCGTCAACGGTTTGCAGCTTTCTTCCAGAGGCACCTCTTTCCTGGGTCATCCAGCGTTCCACCAAGGTTTGGGGCCTTGAATGATCTATCTTCGGTGCCTCCCGCTCCTATGCCTCCTGCTCCGATGCCTCTTGCTCCAATGCCTCCTGCTCCGATGCCTCCTGCTCCGATGCCTCCTGCTCCGAGAGTGTTGCCACGTAGTGGGGCCTCACGTACACAACCTTTGTAAAGGCTCCATCTTTCTGCCATGTTTAGACACAATTGTAATTTATCGAAAAAAATCAATGAACAAGCAAAAGTTTTATTTACTGTATTGGGTTGCCTCCCAAGTAGCGCTTGCTTTAACGTCGTACAGCCGGACGAGTACTCTCTTCAATCTTCATTTGAGCTCACGGAATGGAAAGGAATGTCTTCCACCACTTGCCCCACACCATGCTCGTAATATGGCTTCAACCGATGCCCATTCACCTTGAATTCTACGCCATTCCTTAAGCTTTTTATGTGGACTGCACCATAAGGTAAAACGTTAGTAACAACAAACGGGCCAATCCATTTAGAACGCAACTTACCAGGAAACAAACGTAGGCGAGAGTTGAAGAGTAACACTTTTTGCCCAACTGTGAAGGTCTTGGTTCGAATCATTTTATCATGGAATGCTTTGGTCTTGGCTTTGTACATCCGGGCATTCTCATAGGCTTCATTCCGAATCTCCTCAAGTTCATTCAATTGGAGCTTCCTATGAACTCCCGCTGCATCTATGTCCATGTTGAAAGTCTTCACGGCCCAATGTGCCTTGTGCTCTAACTCTACGGGCAAATGACATGGCTTACCATAGACGAGCCGAAAAGGTGACATCCCAATGGGTGTTTTGAACGCCGTACGATATGCCCACAATGTCTCATCTAAACGTAAGCTCCAATCCTTCCTTGTTGGTCCAACGGTCTTCTCCAAAATTTGTTTGATTTCTCGGTTAGACACCTCGGCTTGGCCATTTGTTTGAGGATGGTAAGGTGTGGAGACCTTATGGTTGACATGGTACTTTCTTAGCAACGCCTCAATGGTCCGATTGCAAAAGTGAGACCCTCCATCACTTATGATTACTCTCGGCATTCCAAACCTAGCAAAAATGTTAGTTTTCACGAAATCTGCAACCACCTTAGAATCGTTAGTACGGGTGGCTTTTGCTTCCACCCATTTAGAAACATAATCAACGGCTAGCAAGATATAAGTGAAACCATAAGATGGAGGGAAAGGGCCCATGAAATCAATGCCCCAAACATCAAAAATTTCAACATTAAAGACAGGGGTTTGTGGCATTTGGTCCTTGGTACCTATGTTACCCATTCGTTGGCAACGATCACAAGACATACAAAAGGTTCTAGCATCCCTAAATATAGTCGGCCAATAAAAACCACACTCTAGAACCTTGAGGGCAGTGCGTTGTGTGCCAAAATGACCACCACATGCATATGTGTGACAAAAGCTTAGAATTGAGTGAAATTCAGAATCATGCACACATCTACGTACAATTTGATCTGAGCAATACTTCCACAAATAAGGGTCATCCCAAACATAGAAACGTGCATCATTTTTAAGCTTATCACGTTGGTGCTTGTTTAGTTCATTTGGAAATTGTTTAACCACCAAGTAATTCACTAAATCTGCATACCATGGTTCACTTACCTCAATGGATAGCAGCTGCTCATCGGGAAAAGTTTCAGGGATAGGTACGGCATGTTCATGCTCCTCGTGGATCATTCGGCTTAAATGGTCAGCCACTACATTCTCGCTTCCTTTCTTATCCCGGATTTCAATATCAAATTCTTGAAGAAGAAGAATCCAACGGATAAGCCTCGGCTTTGCTTCCTTTTTCGTGAGCAAGTACCTCAAAGCTGCATGATCAGAATAAACGATTACTTTAGTACCAATTAAATATGAACGGAATTTATCTAAAGCAAAAACCACAACTAGAAGTTCTTTTTCCGTCGTGGAGTAGTTCAATTGGGCATCATCGAGAGTCCGAGAGGCATAGTATATGGCATGCGGCCGCTTGTCTCTTCTTTGTCCTAGAACAGCTCCTAATGCATAGTCGGATGCATCGCACATGAGCTCGAACGGAAGGCTCCAATCTGGAGGTACAATAATGGGGGCCGAGACTAGCTTCTCCTTGAGTTGGTTAAATGCCGAATTACACTTTTCATCAAACTTGAATGGCACATCTTTTTGAAGCAATCGGCAAAGAGGGTTGGACATCTTGGAGAAGTCCTTGATAAAACGCCTATAGAACCCTGCATGGCCAAGAAACGAACGTACCTCTCTAACCGAAGTAGGAGAAGGTAAGTGACGTATAAGGTCTATTTTCGATTTATCTACTTCAATTCCTTTTTCTGAAACAATATGTCCTAAAACTATACCTTGTTTCACCATAAAGTGACATTTCTCCCAATTCAAGACAAGGTTAGATTCAACACATCGTTTCAAAATTAAGGTCAGATTATCCAAGCAATTATCAAATGAATTCCCAAACACACTGAAATCATCCATGAAAACCTCAATGATCTTTTCAACAAAATCGGAAAATATACTTACCATACACCTTTGGAAAGTGGCCGGTGCGTTGCATAAGCCAAATGGCATGCGACGATAAGCAAATGTTCCAAAGGGACATGTGAATGTGGTCTTCTCTTGATCATCCGGGGCTATCACAATTTGGTTATATCCAGAGTATCCATCAAGAAAACAGTAAAAAGCATGACCGGCTAACCTTTCGAGCATCTGGTCGATGAATGGCAGAGGAAAGTGATCTTTCCTAGTCATGGCATTTAGCTTCCGGTAATCGATACATACTCGCCATCCAGTCTGAATGCGTGTAGGCACGAGCTCATTCTCATCATTCTTGATAACAGTTACTCCGGACTTCTTGGGAACGACTTGAACTGGAGAGACCCAACGGCTATCGGAGATAGGGTAGATCACTCCGCAATCCAAAAGCTTGATTATTTCCTTCTTCACTACTTTCATCATCGGCGGGTTGAGACGGCGTTGAGCCTCTCGGGATGGCTTAGTCCCCTCCTCAAGAAGTATACGGTGCATGCATGTGGTAGGGCTTATTCCTTTAATGTCGGCCAAAGTCCACCCTATGGCCGTTTTGTGTTCTCGCAGCACCCTCACAAGCTTCTCCTCCTCCATTGCCGTGAGACTTGATGAAATGATGACGGGCAATGTTTCGCCTTCTCCCAAAAACACATATTTCAAATGGTCCGGCAACGGCTTAAGTTCAAGCGATGGTGCCTGAACAACAGAAGGTAGCATCTTAGTGGAAACTGAATTTGAAAGTGAGAGTGGAACCTTACCATATTGTTGTGGCAATGACTCAAGGGCTGCCACAACCTCAATTATTTCTTCACTAGAACCCATGGCAAAGAATTCCTCCTCCTTGCCGTGGCCTTGCATTGGCCCAAATCCGTCATTTTTGCACTCTATGGCCTTAGTGATGGTTGTTTCCAGGGCGTCCTCGTTCAATTCTTCAAGGTATACTTGTGCCAAAGAATCGATAACATCAATGGAAAAACAAGAATGGTCATCAACGGGATATCTCATAGTTTCAGAAATATTAAAATCAATCACTTCCCTATCGAATTCCATTGTCAAGGTGCCTTTGTATACATCAATCTTCGTTCGGGCCGTCTTCATGAATGGCCTACCAAGGAGAATCGGCAAAGATGTAGAATGGGCTGAATCCTCCATGTCTAGGACGTAGAAATCAGCCGGAAAAATTAAATGGTTCACCTGCACAAGCACATCTTCCAAAACTCCTTTTGGATACGCGTTAGAACGATCGGCCAGTTGTATAATTACACCATCTTGTTTTAATTCACCCAAATTCATAGATGCATAAATAGAATAAGGCATGACATTTATGGATGCACCTAAATCAAGCATGGCATGTTCAAAACGATTATGTCCAATCACACAAGGAATCGTGAAACTACCGGGGTCTTTGCACTTGGTAGGCAGTTTACGTTGCAAAACAGCGGACACATTCTCGCTTACCTTCACTACCTCTTTGTTTGCCCTTCTTCTCTTTGTATTGCATAGGTCCTTGAGGAATTTAGCATACTTTGGAACCTGTTTGATTGCATCGAGAAGCGGTATGTTCACTTGCACCTTCCGGAACGTTTCAAGAATGTCCTTCTCGCTTTCTTCCTTTTTTTCTTGCATGAACCTGCAAGGAAAAGGTACATTGGGCAGATTAGGACGTGAAGTACATGAATTTGAATTTAAATTACCTGATTTGGCCGAGTTAGGGTGATTGGGGGCCTGCGGCATTGGGTTTTTCACTCTTTCCGTGGGTGAGCTAGACACTTCCTCAGGTTGTGTCGTCTCTTCATCTACTTTCTGGGCAGATTTGGGATTGTTTGGCTCGGTCCCAACTTCTTTTCCACCCCTTAGGGTGATGGCCTTGGCGGATTCGAATCCTCCCTTTGGATTGACTGTGGTTGAGCTAGGAAGCTTTCCTTGCTCTCTAATCTATCCAAGGAACTCAGAAATCTGCCCTATTTGTTTCTTCATATCCATCATCTCCTTCTCGTTATTTTCTATCCGGTTGTTTTGATTTTGCAACCCCTGCGAAATAGAGGTTAGTAATTGCATAGCTTGATTACTTTCCAAGGATGTACCTGAATGAGATGATGCCGAAGGTTGTTGGGATTGTTGGGGTGCATACGGCTTGGAATAAAAACCAGGGGGGTTTGGCCTAAATCCTCCTTGTTGGGCAGCTTGTTGTGGTTCCCTCCATTTGAAGTTTGGATGGTCCCTCCATCCGGCATTGTAAGTGTTCGAGTATGGGTTGTTTTGATTTTGTCCTTAGAAACCAATTGCATTGGCAGATTCCCACCCACCATTCTCGATTAGTTGAGGGCACTTGTCGGATGGATGCCCTTGAATTGAGCACACGCCACAAACTTCGTGTTCTTGTGCTTTTGGACCAATCACAACCTGAGAAACAAGAGAAGTAAGATTAGCAAGTTGTGATTGAATTTCAGAAATAGCACTAACCTCATTTACACTTTGTTGCCGTGGGGCTTCCCTTTGGCCCACTCCTTCATATTGTTGAGCGTTGAGCGCTCGGTTGGCTATGAGAATCTTGGCATCCCTTGGTGTTTTGTCCACCAATGCTCCTCCCGCTGATGCATCAAGCATTTGACGTTCGATAGGAAGGAGGCCCTCATAGAAATATTGAAGGGGAAGTTCCTCCTTCATTTGATGTTGAGGACATGAAGCTACAAGGCTCTTGAAACGCTCATAATAAGCCGGGAATGTCTCACCATGATTCTGTAGAATACCACTAATTTTCTTCCGTAGGAGAATCACTCTCGAAGTAGGGAAGAATTTCTCCAAGAAGGCACGCTTCATACTCTCCCACGAAGTCACAGTTCCCGGGGCTAGTTCGTAGAGCCAATCTTTGGCCTTGTCCATAAGTGAAAATGGAAAGGCCTTCATCATCATTATACTCCCATCCACAGTGACGGGGGTCACGCTCGAACAAACCACCTCGAACTCCTTCAAGTGTTTGTTGGGGTCTTCCATAGACAAGCCATGGAACTTCGGAATATAGTGTAACAAACTGGATTTGAGTTCAAACACCTCAGTCTTCCCCTCTGCAGCCGTGGGGTATTGGATACAAAGAGGCAATGCATTATCCAAACCCGAGGCCGAAAGCTCCTTGATGGTTTTATTATCTGCTGCCATGGTTTGTTCTTCTTCAAAAATCTGATCCGTGGGCTTTTCTTCTACACCTACTTCGTCTTCTTCAAGTCCAGGTTGTGGTGGAGGTTGTGGTGGCTCTTGTTGACTCCTCGTTCTCCTCAAAGTGCGTTCAAAATCACCGTCAAAGTCGGAGATGTTCTCTATAATAGGCCGAGAGCTACGAGTCATACACAGTACCTGAAAAACAAGAAAACAAACAAACTAGGAATCTGAAATAAGAATGCACGAAAAAACAACAAAAAAAAAATAAAATAAAATAAAAATAAAGACAAGGGACTAGCAAAGTTGCTAATCCCCGGCAACAGCGCCAAAATTTGATGCGAGAATTACTTGACACTCAAATTAAACCCTCGTTTGACAATTGTAGTAGAATGGATAAGTGAGGGATCGTTTGATGCAAGAATTACTTGACACTCAAATTAAACCCTCGTTTGACAATTGTAGTAGAATGGATAAGTGAGGGATCGTTCTAGACCGGGGATTAGGAGGGCTTGCTAAAACCTTCTAAATTGACTTAAAAACATAAAAACACAATATAAAACACTATTTAATGCTCAAAGAAAGCAAAACTAAAAATAAGAAAGATTAAGACTAAGACTTCAACGAAATAGGGGGGAATTGGATTTGGACGAATTTAAACTAAAACGTAAAAACAATATAAAACGTTAAACTAGACTCAAAGAATGTGAAACTAAACGTTAAAACACTAAGACAAACCAAAAGAATCAAAATGCTTTAAAAACACAAACTAAATTGATTTCTAACTATATTGCACATTAAAGCAAAAGGGAGATTGAGGTTTGATGAAAATTGAAATAACGAAACAAGAATGTAATTGATGAAATAAGATGGTTGGTGAATTAGCTAGAGGTTCTTTCTCCACACATGATATTTATGCATATGAATCAATTTCCAGTTATTCCTTCATTGAATTATGAACGACAATGCCCCAAATTAACCGTGACATCACTAGTTAACCCTCAGATTTTCCTTATATTATTGGATTGGATGGCATCATTCGACAACCCAAAATATTCTCAAAAGTTCCTTACATGTCATCATAATAGAGATACAATCGAAGATCATTAAGAATAATGAAAACCATAAGC
Source organism: Pyrus x bretschneideri (assembly GCF_019419815.1). Taxonomy (NCBI): domain Eukaryota; kingdom Viridiplantae; phylum Streptophyta; class Magnoliopsida; order Rosales; family Rosaceae; genus Pyrus; species Pyrus x bretschneideri. The sequence continues at coordinate 730,495 of NW_025999837.1, read as the reverse complement.
ATTGACAAAGCATTTGCAACTATGACATCATGTTACTCATGCTAAGAATTAAACTTAACGCGATCGTGACAAGCGACCTTCACTACTTTCAAGTATAAGTTAGTAACAATTATGTGAAACCTTCTTAAACTTTAGCCACATATTCATGCATGCTAATTAAGTGTCGACCCTCAATCAACAAACACAAATAAGTTAATCATCAAATAGTTAAGCCAATTGCATTCACGAATCAAGAGTTCATAACTGGAATTCATCAATTCATATTACATAAATAATCATGGTATTGAAATCACCCCTAGCCAAAAAGGATTTAGTTCCTCATAACTTTGAAATCAAAGAAACACCTAAACATTCCAACAACTCAAACGTGAATTGTATGAACGTTTAGGCACTCTTCTCTTCCATTCCTCATATTACAAAACAAAGAGAATTGAATTTAAACATTGAAATCAAAGAAACGCGTAAACATTCCAACAACTCAAACGTGAATTGTATGAACGTTTAGGCCCTCTTATCTTCCTCTTTATTGTGGCACAAGGACTAAGGGATGTTGTTGGTGTGTTGAATGGATTGGGGGATTATGGAAATGGAAGAAATGGAGGAGAAATGGAAGGGAAATGGAGAGAAACTCACGGCTAGGGAGAAGATGGAAGTGTTTGTGGTGTGTTGTGTATGAAATGAGATGATGAATGAATGAATGAATGCAAGGGTATTTATAGGAGTAGTGGAGGGAACATATAGGGAGAGAATGGATGGGAGAGCATGTGAATGATAGCTAGGAGAATGATTAAAGGGGTGTGAATGGTTGGAAATGCATGTGGGTGAATTGGTGGTGCAATGATGAAAGAATAAGTGCATGTGTGTGTGAATGGGTGTTTCTTGATGGTTTTGGGGTTGTGATGCATGTGAATGCATGATGAAAAGTTAATAAATAATGCATGTAGGGTTAGGAAATAAAATCATAATTTAAAGGGGGGATGATTAAAGGATGCGGCTAGGTTGGAAAGGTGTGGAAGATGGATGGAATTAGGGGGAATGTATGGCAATGATGGGGAGTTCTTTGGTGATGAATGCAATGATGAAGAGTGAATAAATAATGCATGTAGGGTTAGCTAGGTTGGCTTTGTTTGGGTGCATGTGAGTTAAAGAGGGAGAATGTGGTGAAATGATGAAGTAGGAAGGTGGAAATGCATGTGAATGCATGTGAGTGCATGTGTGTGTGAATGGGTGTTTCTTGATGGTTTTGGGGTTGTGATGCATGTGAATGCATGTGGCTAAGGCTTGTTGATTGGGCTAGAGGTTTTGCATGGCTCAAAGGATTGTTTGATTGGGCTAGGCCCTTTGTTTTATGTCCAAAGTGCATACAAGGCTTTCAAATTCGTCCAACACTTTGGCTCCAAAAATATGTTATCCATTCCAAGCCCAATTTTGCTCCAAAATGCTCCAAAATGCATCTTTTTGCTTCCTTAGCCATATGAACCTAAAAACACACGAAAATGGCTTAAACTACTAAAACAACTATGAATTAACAACATAGATGCACGAAAACAAGCTAAGTAAGTCGCCTAAATATGCTCCTATCAGCCATAAATAATTAAACCATTTGATTATCCTTACTCATCTCCGTTGTTTCTTCAATCTCTACCTTACTCGGTGTACGATCCATTAGGTTCCTTTTAGCGAGGTAGTGGGCGATTAGAACTCTTCAAATCAATTGTGAATTGAAACTTACTTTCAATTCTTCATTTAGTGATTATACACCTTTAGGGCTTCCACAAACCATGAGTGACACCTAGCAATGTGTCATGACTACCCAAGCTAATCAGAAGAGGTGGAGAATCTATTCAGTTTAGGATTACAATGCAATACGGTCTTTCTCTAATACGATACTCTTGACCACATTGTTTGGTTTGATAGTTTATTCATGTTTATTATCCAATGTGATTCTCTTACTTATATGATTACCTTAAATGTTATTTGGAACGACTTCCTAAATCTCATTCATACTATGGCAAGAGATTCTTAATCATATCATAGAGTATTCTCCCTCAAATGGTTTAAAGGTTAGAGATCCCTTATTGCGCATTCACTTGCCTTCATGGCTAAGTGGCTTAACCCCAACTATGCTGTGGACACCCTCTGACGGAGTGACTTTGACATAGTCAAAGATCAAGGACCTAACCACAAGACAACTATGATGCCTTAGGTCAAAGGACTGCTTTGCATTATCCTAACCATGAGATCTCATGTGACATGAATGAGAACTCCTTGTTGATCGTGTTGAGCAGACTCATTCTCTATTAAGCACCTACATGTCTGTCTTGGTGTCAGTCACACCAATGACTCGAGACCAGTCACTCTCCCTAAGAGAAGACATAGCACGTATTGATCTTAACAGACTGTCAATACCCAATTAGCAATCCTATGATTAGGAACGTTTAGGATATGTATACAAAAGAGAATGGTCTCATGAATCTAACTTCTTTAGATCACATTCTCCCAATTACATATTCTTTGGACTTATCGTTTAAGCATATTATGGAGCCAAAAATTATCAGAAGGCGACACGTGAATTTTTGGATAAGAGAGGACAAAAATACCCTTGAGGAACAACGGGATTCCTACGCGCGAGCAACAGGCAATTATCCTTCAACCAAGTCAAAAATGCCCAAAAAAGGTAACAATTCAAAATCCATCTTATCAAATCCCTTTTACAAGGTAATTCCCAAAACCTATCTCATTCCATATATTTTTTTACCTCTTTTCCCCTCTTTTAGCTAATCAATTAAGCTATCATTACATAACCTCCCAAAAGCATTCCTTTTATTATGTTAATTAGCCAATTAATATGTTTATTCCTAATCAATATATTAATTGCTAATTAAATCACCAAATAACACCCAAAATATACATAAAGGGCCGGCCACTCTTTCTCCAAAGAAGACCGGCCATGCCCTACAAATATGACCCACTTTTCTCTAAAAACAAAAGTTCACACTCGCAAAATTCCAGAAACTCTCTAAACACTTTTCTCTCTAAATTCTAACTTTGGCATCAGAGGTTCTTCGGCCAAAGGCCCCCCCTCATCGTGGGCGCGTGAGGCTCTTAGCCTTGACCCTAAGGTGTTAATTGTTTTGTAGGTGCAATTTTGTCCAAGAAGAAAGAGGAAGAAATTTGCATCCACAAATAGGTGCTTTTATTGAGAGTTGAAATTCACGCTCGTAGAAGACTCTTGGACAAAAAGGTTTTTTCTCTATTTTCTAGTCTGCTTGTATTTTTCGTACATTCTTATTTTAGAATTTTTTATTTGCAAAGATTCTTTGATAAAACAAAAAAGAGAAATACACGCCGAGCAGCCCACTTTCATGGCCCAACCTGATCCCGCCGAGCAGTCTACTCTCGTGGTCCAGCTTGCTTTCGCCGAGCAGCCTGCTCCTGCAGCCTAGTCTGCTCTCGTGGCCTTCCAATCAGCCCAAATCAATCGAAGACTAGTTCAACCGTCCCGGCTCTAAATTTTCGTACCGATGATCAAACCGGGAGCATTTTCACCATATTTTTCTGCGGATTTGACATTTTCCAGCTCAAATCTTGCACCCGGAGTCTACCACACTTCCACTGCTCAAGGAGAAACATTCCTTAGAAGCTCTTCCAATCCAAATGACGAACAACACTTGCCTTGACAAGTCATAGAGTTGACGAGTGCCCTAGCACATCAGACAACCTTGGTGAGCCAACTCTTGTAGCGCACCAAGATGCAATGTGTTCCAAACTAGGTGTCCCAAAGAACGACAAGGGCAGACAAAGAACCTCTCCAGCAACTTCTCGACAAGCAGCCACTCGACCAGCCACGAACCGAGTGTTTGGGCAGAGTACACTCCCGATTGGGCCTCTGAGATAACGTATACTCCCATCTTAGCACGTGGAGGAGTGTGTATTCTCAACTAGGCCGACAGACGAGCATACACTCACGGTTGGGGCCACACTCTGATAATCAACATGAGCAACCTTCCAAGCGAAGTGTTTATTCGTGGCTCGGCCCACAAGGAGCATCATCCACATCACATCGGAGTAAGCAGCACGACGGGCAGAGAGAAGCAGTCACTCAATCCAGCCCAAGTTCAACCAACAGCCTGCAAAATCCCTCGCCTGCTAAGAATCCACCATATGCACCGTCATTACGACATAGACAAGCCGAACACATAGAATAACAACCTAGATCAGTAGGTCAAGATTGGGTACAGTTGATGGCTTCACTACACCAATAAAGGCAAATTCAGGAAGAAGTAGAGAGACTCTTAAACAAGCAATCACGTGATTTCCAACGTAACGAAATGGCCAACGAAGCTCTACGACGGGACATGACCAACATAAACAGGTCATCCTTCACGGACGAGATTAAGCAGGCAGAGCCTCCACACGAGTTCAGCATGCTACATTTCATATCTTTCAAAGGGGATGAAGACCCGAAGAGACACCTAAAGCGCTACCAAAGCGCAATGATCCTCTATCGAAACAACGATGATCTTATGTGTCAGATATGCGCCACCACTTTACAAGGCGAGGTGCAAGATTAGTTCTACACCCTGCCTCCACAATCTATCCGGAATTTTGACGAACTTTCTTTGGTTTTCACCAAAGAATATTCATCCTATTGCTTGATCAAGAAGAAGTCTGACCACTTGTTCAACGTCAAGAAGAACCCAAATGAGTCGTTTCGCAACTATGTGAAGAGGTTCAAGGCAAAGAAGGTAAAGATAGTTGAATGCAATGACTCGATAGCTAGAGCAGTCTTCTAAAAAGGACTTTTAGTAGACCATCCACTATTCAGAAAATTGATCATGAAAGAAGATCTAACTCTAGCAGATTCTTTCGCTCTAGCAGAAAAGCATGCACTTTAGGACGAGGCTCACCAATACACATTCAAGAACTTGAAGAAGTACCCAACATCACCTCCATACTATCCAAACCGGAAGTAGAGGATGACTCATTCATATGTTTGACGGTATCTGAAGCAACAATAAGCTCTACCATCATACGAGAAGAGCTAGGGGCCCGACTACCTGTATTTCACAATTCAAAAGCCCTCATCGATGCTATTAGAAATTCAAAAGCCAACTTTGGCGATAGTTGTTGCAACCCAAAAGCTCAAGTTTTACCTTCAAATGCATGCAGTCATCTTCATGATGCATTATTCCGCCCAATCCAGACGCGCGACAATAAAGGCGTAAACCTTGGCAGATGCAAAGTTTTCTGACAAACGCAACAACTTGGCCCAAAAGACACGCCAAGGGCAGATGAACATTAGAAGAACACACTTGGAAGTAAGTTTTATCCTCGTCGCCCCAAAAGATTCTACATAGGAGCAATATCTACCTGCAGTTGAGCACTACCTCCTGCTACGCGTCACACGGCCTTAGCCGACCCTTGCTTCATAATTTAGCTTTAGAATGGTCCAATACCAGCAGTTGAGCATCTCCTATTATGTGTAACATGGCCCCAACTCCACGACTCCCTACCATGCATTCACAACGCAATAGAGTGGCCCAACGACGCCCTAAAGGTAACCGAGCATGCCTTAGCCGCGCCTACTCTACCCAATGGAGACTTCTGGCATTTGCATGTCGACTGCTCATCGAACTACAAAGGTTCGAGAACAGGCGTAGTCCTTGTCACCCCAGACGATTCGATACCCAAACAAGTGATCACTATAGGCTTCAAAGTACCCAACAACGAAACAGAGTACGAGACCCTACTAGCAGGCCTCCGAATGGCAAAAGACTTAATGGCAGACAACGCTCACATGGATACACTAACCGGCCTAGACTTTGCCCTCGACCACCAACTCAAACACTCTATCCTGAAGGAATATCTAGACAAGACAAGCATAAAGGCGAAGCTAGCAGCTGAGGTGTCACAGGTTAGTACAACCCCAAACTGGCAAGATTTCATTGTAAACTACATGATCAATGGCACATTCCTCACAGAAAGATTGAAGTCTAGGAAGCTCCAAATCAAGGCAGCACGCTACTACATGTGGAACGACATTCTCATCTGAACATCCTACACCAGATCACATCTCCATTATCTAGCATTTCCCGATGACTTGAAGGTTTTAAGCTCAATTCACGAAGGTGTTTGTGGAAATCACTCTGGAGGTCGATCCTTAGCACAGAAGGCTCTTAACGCAGGCTACTATTGGCCTACCATGCACTAAGATGGTAAGGAATTAGTACAAAAATGTGACCACTGCCAACGCTACAAGCCAATACCAGTACTGACGCCAGGGAACTACACCCGCATACGAGTCTTTGGCCGTTCATGCAGTGGGCAATCGGCCTGATAGGACTTATGTCGCCTACTACTAGGGGCAGGGGCATGATGATCGTGGTAACCAACTACTTCAGGATATGGGTAGAAGTAGAGCCCAAGACGACCACGACTCAAACGGACATAGAACACTTCATATGAAGGAACATCATATGCCAATTTGGCATCCCTTAGTCCATCATCACCAACAACGGTTCGTAATTCGTCGGCAAAGATATGGCGAAGTTCTTCCAAAAGTATGGCATCAAGCAACGCATGTCCACGCCGAGATATCCTCAAGGCAATAGGCAGGCCGAAGCATCCGACAAGATGATCCTCGACTGCCTCAAGAAATCCCTCACCAACAAGAAGGGAAAATGGCCTGACGAACTCCTTGGATGTCTATGGGCATATTGCATCACCAAAAGACGAGCAACTAATGAGACTCATTTCTCTTTGGCATTTGGCTAAAAAACAATCATTCATCCCAATGTCATTAAGCCAAGTATCATCGCTCTACTACCAAGTATTGAGCAAAACAGTAAGGAGATGGCCACAAGCTTAGATCTGGCAAAGAAGAAGCTCAAGTAGACCATCATCCGCATCGCAGCCTACCAGCAGCAGTTCCTCTCCAGCTACAATAAAAGGGCCAAGATCCGTCTGTTCCAACCCAAAGATTTAGTCCTAAGAAAAGCCTTCATCCCTACCCACAGAGAAGGCTCTAAAAAGATGGATCCCATCTGAGAAGGTTCGTACAAAATTAGTAGAGTAGGCGGCAAGAGTAATTACACCCTCGCCACCATGAAACGACAAAAAGATCGAAAAGCAGTGGAGCGCCTACAATCTGAGGAAGTGCCATGTGTAACCTCTCACTACATCAAAGCCCGAAGACTCAAGCAACTCGACGGGCACTACCTCATAAGCCGATGACTATCCAGTTGTTATGCAATTCCTACCTTATAGCTAAGTTCTCATTTGTTTCACTCGTTTTTCAACGAGAAATTCAAAAGTAATCATAACTTGGCTCGGCTGCATGCTTACAACAACTGATCACTCTTACACTTCAAAAGAAGACTATGCCCTTTTTAGGGACTTGTTGCAGGAATTGCGCCTCTCGAGGGACCAACTATGTTTTCCAATGCAAGAGGGTAAACCAATTCCTCGACACCCATATGGGTCAGCCCTCTAAGATGGGAGGATAAACTCTACACTTCGAATATCCAGACGTGGATGAGCCTGGTTGCCCTAGTATAACTAGATGCACGATGGCTTGTGCTGGGATTCCTAGAAGTAGCCACAATGGTCTTTTTCAAGGCTTAGCTAACTGAAGGATTTTGGGTATCTTGGCCTAATCCATAGGGAATCGGGCCTTTAAAGACCGAAGGGGCACATTATGCAGTACATCCGATGGACGGCTGCCCTGGAATCCTAAAGCTGCTACCGAGTGCACTAAGGCCGCCTACGGTTTCTAGAAGACTGCCTACGGCTTCCCCTTCGAGCAGTAAAGCCATGCTAGACTTATACAACCGCATATTTTTGTGAAAGGTTAAACAAGCTAGTGTGCATATATGAAGCTTTATCCACTGCCGACATGCTACGTAGTTGAGAAGCTTCACCTCTGCCAAGCTCAAAATAAATAACACCAAGTCCTAAAGTGTTGTGATATTTGCTATGCAACCTACAGAATTGAAGAAAGCCAAGGTTAACAGCCTAGTGGTTACGCAGATTTGTCTGCTTCTGTAAATAAGGCATCCGGCTGCCATCCCTATGACTAACAACTTTGCAAAGTTCTATACCAACACCTACAACTGCATAGACTACGTGGGCCTGTCTGCTTATAGAAAAGTAGCATGCCTGTTACTGGTCTATAAAGTCTAAAGGTTAAGGCATAAACAAAAAAAAAAAAAAAAAACGAAGATGAAGAAAGCGAATGAAGGATGTTTATAAACAACTTGAAAATGCTAAAGGAGCTACAAGGGAAAAAAAAGAAAATCCTAAAGGCTACCTAGAAGACTACATTTCAGCAGCTTGGACATCCCACGACTACTCGGTCACCACACCTTCAACAGCAGCAACATCATCTAGCACTTCACCCCCGGCTACCTTAGCCTAGGCACCAACTTCTTCAACTACTTCACTAATGGAAGCCTCAAAAGTAAAAGCAAGCAAGTCTTCTGGAGAAATAGAGAAGGTCTCGATACCTCGAGCCTATCCTTCTCACCCTTCAGCTGCTCATTCTCTTCGAGTAGACCAACACGGACGCGTTGCAGCTCATCCACTTCCTTCTTCAAACTTTCGTTGATCTTTGAAGTGAATCACTTGATTATAAGCAGCAATCAACTCTTCATCCTTTGCATAAGCAATGAAATGAAGCTGAGAAACTGCAAACTCAAGATCTTGAATCTGAGGTATGTAATATCCAATCTCCTTCTCTGCACTTTCATACTTAACTTGGATCGCGTCAAGCTTAATCTTCAAGTCAACGATTTCTTGGCGAGCGGTCTCAAACTGCAGAGAAATGGGGGCATAAATATTAGACCCCTTCAAAGCAACGAGCTTAGAGTCCAACCTCTTGATCTCCTCGGTCGAGGAATAAGCTTTAACTGCCATAGTCTTCACCACCTCTTTGGTAGCCTTGCTATATATGCATTATAGCAAACAAAGCAGTCCTTCTATATTGGGTCGTATGCTTCACAAAGGAACTCGGGCAAACAAACTTTTCTAACGCCATCAACAAACTTGGCACAATCATCCATGTCTTCAAGTAGATTTGGTTTCAAGAGCACACAGTTCTCAGTAGCCTCCCTATAAGCAGGGTTAGTGGATTCTCCTCCTTCCCAGCAGACGAATCAATCTTACCAGCAGAGGGAGTGGGCCTTAGCGCCACTTTAGTAGCAGAGTCCACCTTATCGCTTTTCATAATAGCCAGCCTTTCCGAATGAAAACCAGACTTAGCTCCCAACGGATATCTTGGCACAGACTTCGGCACTGATGACAAGACCTTTACAGTGAGCAATACTATCAACAATCGAATTAGCCATTCTTGACATAGCAGGAGCTACAGGCTCAAATCTAGCAGCCTTATTTTTCTTCCCATTAGAAGAAGTCATGTCAATCACAGGCCTCTCGATAGTAGGTGGACCCTCACGAGCAGCGGAGGAAGTCTTCAGTTTTTTCTTAACCAGCATCTCTTGAGCAGACGGAGTAGATCTCTTCTTTCCACCTTCATTCACAGTAGGCTCCATGATAACGATCAGATGAGCCAAAGTATCCACCTTGATCCTCTTTACCTTCTCTCGAGAGAGCAACCCACATTTCTCCTAGCGAAGATAACTAAACAGCCAACGCTATTCATGGTACTCAACAGAGGAACTCAACCCATACTGGCTTTTTCCTCATTTTTTCTCTCAGATCAACAGGCAGAAGGTCTGCATGCCCAACATTTCAGCAGCCCATGAAGCCCTCAACCTCCTCATTTCTCCTAATCGCCGGCCTGGCCCCTGCTAAGTCCAAGAAGCCAGAAGACATGAGCCATACGACTCGCCTAACATTGCGCCCTAGTGCCTCAATCTGCGGCCCAAGCCGCATAAGCTACCCTTGGCAATAGCCAAACCAAGCAGCCCAAGCAGTGGTTCTTACCATAACACCTCCTCGCCCTATGCCGAGTTGACTCTTGGCCCCTGCCAGCTGACGTACCGCACCACCTCAACGACTGCTCTACGACAACACTATCCAAGAAGAAGACATGAAAAATTAAATTTTTCTTACCTCGGTGCGGCGCGGAGAAGATGAAGAAAGCAGCGAAAGACGGTCCTTTGCATAGGCAAGTGTAGAAGATTGCTAGAGGAGGGGGAACAAATATCCTCTAGCTTTCTTTCTCTTGCAGGGTAGAATGAATTGATCTCCAAAGTTGATTTATTAACCCACTTAAGGTGGACTTAAATAGGCTTTGAGAGAAATTTATTTCCCTTCCCTAGAAGGATCTAATTTCTTATTGAAGAGGGAATCTACAACAAAATAGAAGCAGTCTTAAGTTTCCTTAAGCAAGAAGATCTTTACACCTGCTGCCCTTTCCTGCGAACAGCCCAATAGGTGTAAGGCATTTGTGAAGCCAAAAATAATCACAAGGCGACACGTGGATTTTTGGATAGGAGAGGACAAAAATACCCTTGAGGTACAATGGGATTCTTACGCGCGAGCAGCGGGCAATCATCCTTCAACCAAGTCAAAAATACCCAAAAAAGGTAACAATTCAAACTCCATCTCATCAAATCCCTTTTACAAGGTAATTCCCAAAACCTATCTCATTCCATATATTTTTTACCTCTTTTTCCCTCTTTTAGCTAATCAATTAAGCTATCATTACATAACCTCCCAAAAACATTCCTTTTATTATGTTAGTTAGCCAATTAATATATTTATTCCTAATCAACATATTAATTGCTAATTAAATCACCAAATAACACCCAAATATATACATAAAGGGCCGGCCACTCTTTTTCCAAAGAAGACCGGCCATGCCTTATAAATATGACCCACTTTGTTCTAGAAACAAAAGTTCACACTCTTGCAAAATTCCAAAAACTCTGTAAACACTTTTCTCTCTAAATTCTAACTTTGGCATTAGAGGTTCTTCGGCCAAAGCCCCACCCATTTGTCGTGGGCGCGTGAGGTTCTTGGCCTTGACCCTAAGGTGTTAATTGTTTTATAGGTGCAATTTTGTCCAAGAAGGAGGAAAAAATTTGCATCCACACATATAACATTTATATGAGACGGCTTAAAACAATAATATTTGCTCTTTATATTACACTAGATTAGTTTAACATGTGAATGTCCGTAAAGTATCATCATATGATTGGTTTTAGGGCACATTTCCAACAATTGTTACTTGAATTCCTCATTGTTGAGCCTAAAATAATCCCAAAAATCCTAGAGCCGATAGGTGGACTTTTGCTCAAGAAAAACAAGATTGCTCTCATTAAATGGGCATGCTTCTCAAATACTCCCACGTGCAGCTCATCACCCTTAAAGGTCCAAGCAGCTGAATAAGACTGCTCACAGCTCACATGCTTATAGCATGGAAAAGTCAAATCATTAAAAATAAAGATTAATTATCCAAATTCTATCTTTAATGCATTCCCAATTGAAGAAATGACTCCATTCTAGTAAGTAATCCTTATTTAAATCAATTAGGGATATTTACAACATTATCTCAAGATATTATTTCTTATTTAATAGCTTGAGAAATTCTCTTCATAAACCTTGACCAATAGGATGCCGCCATGTGTAGGGTAAAACTCTAACACCATGGCCGGCCCCCCTCCTATAAATACCTCAATCTTTACCTCCCTCGTGGGTGCGTGAAACTTAGGACTTTGATCAAAGGTGTTGATTGTTTTCCAGGTGCATTTTCGTTAAAGCTAAAGATGGCTGAAAATTGCATTAACACTCATAGCGAGCAAAGAAAAGATTAATTTACAAATTAATTGTTACTTGAATTCGTCATACTTAGCGAAGAAAAAATAAATTTACAAAGTAATTGTTGTGGGATCAAAATTTCGTTGAAATCAATGACACATATTTCAGAAAGTGTTATACATGATTTTGAAAAGCCCCCTTGCCTGCAGAGCACATAACCCAGAACGTCAACAACCAAAAAATGGATATGTCACTGATTTTGTCGATCCCTTTCTGTTTGGATTGAATGGAAACCACACAATAAACTGCTGAAAATGAAAAAAAGTTGCCTTCCTATTATTCATCTCTAAATATTGGGGGTACATTGGTAACTACGATTGAATCTCAATCTCCCACTAAAGTGAGATCATATCGTGGGAATCCCTGAGAGAAAACTGCTAATGGTTGATTTGAGATTGTGGTACTTTAAAAAAAACAACTTATTTAAAATGTGTTTGGTAAAACAAAAAAAAAAAAGTGTTTTTTATTTTATTTATTTATTTATAATTTCAAAGTATAGTAATCAATGCTCATTTAATGAACTTTTCAAATGGTAAGTATACCTCCACATGTTTTACAAAATTACAATATTTGCCTCTACATTATTGTCTTTAACAAATATTATATCACATTAAATACTATATTTTTTTTAGTCATTTAACATATTCAAAGCGATTTATATAGAAGTTTACCAAACTAGCCCTAACTAGTCATTTAAAATGTTATATCACATTAAATACTATATTCTTTTAGACATTGGTTTTTTTTTTTTAATTTTATTAAATGCACTTTTACAAAGAAACAGATTTATCAAACACTTAACAACTTTAATTTACAGTTGTTTATTCTCCAAGTACAACAAAAGTTGTTTTTTATTTTTTTTTATTTTTTTTAAAGCACAACAATACCAAACTAGGCCTAACTCGTCATGCTTTTTCTTTGAAGGTTGAATATGTTACCTTTTTTTTATTATTATTGTTTTTTACCTTTTTAATTGATTTTTCACTACAGAAACAGAATGTATCTACTTCTTAGTTAGATTTTTTTTTTAATTTTTTAATACAATTTTTTGTAGTATGATTTTTTACCAATTTGTCCTCTTTTTTTATTTTTTTGAATTTTAATTGTGAAGGAAATTAAGGGGTTTTCTTGACATTTTGAAATGCTTCACCTATATAGCCTTCTGGCTTTATATATACTAGCCTTCATGCATGCGCTCATGCTTATACAGAAGACATTTTTTGAATCACGGCGTGTTACGCGTGACTTACACGTTTTAATATATTTATATGCATGAATTGACAAAAGGAAAGTCAAATATTTGAAGTAAATAAATAATCTTAGATCATGCTAGAAAAAACCCCTTACAAATCAACCAAAGCAACTGAATTCACAAAATAAAATTGGTTTTTCAATTTCCATCTACAATCTATTGAATTTACATTAAGAATAGAGAAAATAATATTTAATATGTAACATCCCACATCGACTAACAGAGAGGGGGTGATGTGCCTTATATGTACATGCCCACCTCCTATAACACGAGGCTTTTTGGGAGCTCACTGGCTTCGAGTTCCATCGGAACTTCGAAGTTAAGCGAGTTCGGACTAAAGCATTCCTAAGATGGGTGACCCACTAGGAAGTTATTGTATGAGTTCATAAAAACAAAACTACGAGGGCGTAATCAGAGCCTAAAGGGGACAATATCGTGCTTCGGTGGAGTTGAGACTGGGATGTGACATAATAAACAACTGATTGAATTATATTATTACTAACCCATTGTGAGGTTAAGCCTACCTCCTCCCCCTTAGTGTAGATAATCGTTTGTTCAAAAAACAAAAAATCTAACGTCATATGAAAAAAAATCCAATTCTATGTGGATTGACAGATCTATTGTGTGATGCCAATTTCGACATATGAAAAAAATCTAACATCAAATTGTTTTTATATATTTTGTTGTATGAATCTTAATGCACCAATCATAGATCATAAGAATTAATCTTTATTTATTTATTTTAAACAGTGGGCTCCATAAATATTTATTAAATAAAAAAAACATATGAGTTTGAGCAGAATGAAAATTCGAGATTACCACATAAGCTCTTAAATTTACATTTACCTATTTTTATGACATCTCCGATGATCTTTGCTGTTTTTACGGATACGAACACGAAAAAGGTGTATTCAATTGAGAATTTTAGAGATTTTAATGGATTTATAAATCCATGGATTTTTATGAAGTTTAATTGATTTGTAGAGATTTTATATTAAATTTTGATTCAATTCCCTCAAAATCTCATGGAAGAGGTGAGATTTGTGGATGCTTAAAATACAATACGAAATCTCTCGAATTCCCTCTAATTCCTCAATTTTCTCAAATTCTTTAAATCAATTTCTAATTGAATACACTTGGAATGTTATAAACTTCTTTAAAATCCTAATCGAATACACTTGGATTTCTAAAGATTTTAATAATTTTTTTTTTAAATTCTAATTGAAAACACCTTAAATTTTAAAGAATTACTAAAAATCCTGATTGAATATCCTAAATCCATTAAAATAATTAAATTTTCTCAAAATTCCAATTAAATACACCACGCGAAAACTCGGGTCCAGACTCGCTCTCTATAAAACGAAAGCCAGAAAGCGTAGAACATTGAAGCACATTTGTCTCTGCCTGTTGTACAAGCTAGACTCTGATAAAACCACAGCCTCCGTCGCTCACCGATCTTCGAAGCTCCAAACCATTTCCACGATGCTTAACGGTAAGAGCGCCTCTCGAGTTTAATTTCTCATCCAAGTTATACTGTTTATTGATTTTATTTGTATTCCAAATTGTTGTTCGTACTAAATTCTTTCTAATTTCGAGCATTTCTGGCGCTTAATATTTCACTTGGCGCATTTAGGGGTTTTCTTTCAGTTTTTCAATCTGGGTTACCGGAGTTTGTGGTATTTGACGCGACTAAGCTGTTTGTTTGTCCGTTTTTTTTTTTTTTTTTAGAGTAATTTGCGCTGGATTTGTGGGTTGTAATTCGAAATTAGGATCTGGGTCTTTGCAATTTCGGGATTTCTGATGTGGGTTTTCGTATTTAAGCGGAGTGGTTCGGTTACGTATCATTTTGGTTTCTTTTTGCTGTATTCATCTTATGCAACAATGTTGCATAGCATACTAACGAAGAATCTAAGGTGTTACTGAAATCTCAGTTTTACAGGACTTCAGACTTTTATTAGAAATGAATTAACTAAGTTTACTTTTAGAGGAATTTCGGATATTTGATGTGGGTTTTTCGTATTAAGTTGCACATGTAATTTCTCAGTCAATTTAGTTTATTTTTGCTGTATTTATCTTATGCAACAATTTTGCATAGTGTAATATCGAATAATCTAAGGTGTTGCTGAAAACTCAGTTTTACAAGACTCCAGACTCTTCTTAAATGAATGAACTAGTTTTACTTTTAGCCGAATTTGGGATTTCTAATGTGGGTTTTCATATTAAAGTGGAGCGGTTCTGTTGCACGTATAAAGTTCTTAGTCAATTTAGGTTTCTTTTTGCTGTATTCATCTTATGCAACAATGTTTCATAGCATACTATCGAACAATCTAAGGTGTTGCTGAAAACTCAGTTTTACAAGACTCCAGACACTTGTTGGTTTCGATTGCATTAGTTTTAGCTCAGTAACAAATTTTCTCTCTTTCCAGACGCTATTATTACCTTAATCTGAGGACAGTATAAATGGGTTCTTCATAAGTTCATATGTTGTTCTGTAGATTTGTAACTTTTAACTTGGTTTGTAGATTACATTATTGACAATAGTGATTTATTACTCATTTGTAGTGAGTGTAAAATGGCAAAAGGAGCTGTTGAAAGCTGTGGAAATTGATACTACTCAGCCACCTTATGTATTCAAATGCCAACTGTACGACTTAACAGGGGTACCTCCTGAAAGACAGAAGATAATGGTTAAAGGTGGTTTATTGAAGGTAAATAGATTGCTCAGGCTTAGTGAAAGTGTTCATATATACATTATATATGTCTTGTTTAATTGTCAAGTAAATCCTTCTTTTATGTTTGTATGTTTTTAAATGTAGGATGATGCAGACTGGTCGACTCTAGGAGTAAAAGAGGTGGGGTTTTTTTTTTTTTTTTTTTTTTTTGAAGCGAATCACAATTAGTATTATATTTATCTGCTTCTTATTTATTGTTGCTTTAATCACAAATCTATAACCTTTCCTACAAGGAAACGAAATGATCGATAATATATACGTTTTGTAGGGTCAAAAATTGATGATGATGGGGACAGCAGATGAGGTTGTCAAGGCTCCAGAGAAGGCTATTGTATTTGCAGAAGATCTCCCAGAAGAAGAACAAGCGCTTAACTTGGTAAGTACTTTGTACTTGGGTTCTGCAGATTTAAATAGCTGAACAAGCTCTTAACGTGATAAGTACTAAGTACTTGTTCTGCAGATGTTAAAAGCTGTTATTTCTTCTTAGTGGACCTCGTGCTGTTATTATGACGCACTTGTGATATTTATCTGCAAACTTCTCCCATCTCTTTCATTTAGAGTTTTGCAAACTTCTCTTATATAAATTCGACCTCGTGATGTTATTATGATGATATGCTAGTGGCTCTGTAACATTTTGAGTTTTTCTTACTTTTTCTGTAAATATGATATTAGTTAGGATTTTGTGCTGTACTGTTCTGGCACGTTCCTTGTTGACTTGTAGTACCAATACATTATTTTATTCTCATTTGCATCTGATTCATTATCAGAAATAATGGCTTCAGAGCATTCTCAATTATGCCACCTTTACGTATTTGAAGGTTCAGTCATAAAATGAACTTTTTCGTCTTTTTTTTTTTTTTTTGGAGTAATTTTAACTTGTTAGACTTTTATGCGTTTCTAAATTCCATGATTTTGTTTTGGGTTTCAATATTTTTTCCTTTTCTTTTTGCGTTGTGTATAAATTATTTCAACCTATGTTACTTTTATTTACAGGGTTATGGTGCTGGTCTATTTAACCTGGGAAACACCTGTTATATGAACTCCACCATACAGTGTCTGCATTCTGTTCCAGAGTTGAAATCAGCTTTGATCAAGTAAGTTAGCTTCTTCAGTTGAAGAATGTATTTCAATTTACTTAAAAATTTGTTCCTATCATACTAGTTCTGACAGTATATTATTTCTTCAGGTATTCACATTCTGGAAGAAGCAATGATGTGGATCAGACTTCTCATATGTTGACTATTGCAACTCGTGATTTATTTAGTGAATTGGATAAAAGTGTCAAGGCTGTGGCACCCATGCAATTTTGGATGGTTTGTTCTTTATTCACTGTTTTAATTAATTTCTTGAACACGTTTCATCTTTCAATGAAGCTTACGAAACTTGTACAGTATATTCTTAATTCTTGCATTCTACTTTTGCATAGAAGCTTTGTCATGGAGCCTGATATCATTAGTGTATAGGTAGTTTCTTACTAGTACAGGCGGAAAGATAAACAAGTTGGTTTGTTGTTATATCTGCAGGTATTACGCAAAAAGTATCCTCAATTTGGTCAGCAGCATAATAGTACTTTCATGCAGCAGGTTTTCATTTGGTTTTTATCCTATTGTAATGCTGCATTTTTTCAGTCTAGTTACTTTGGTAGTTTATTGAATTTTTTGTTCTTAATGTGTGACAGGATGCTGAAGAATGTTGGTCACAGCTTTTATACACCCTTTCTCAATCTCTAAGATCGACAGGTTCTAGGTGGGTTATTTTATTTTTTCTGGGTTTAGATGTGTGTAGGAACTGAAAGTGGTTTAATGACCTTAAACTAATGATCTATGGAAACTTTCTTTTAGGTTCAGTAGCAATTTTTGTGTTCTGGTTTCCAGTCTGTTTTCTGCCATATATATTGGAAATTATACTGAATAATGTCCTCTTGCAGTGAAAGTCCAGACTCTGTTAAAGCCCTTTTCGGCATTGAACTTGT
Source organism: Pyrus x bretschneideri (assembly GCF_019419815.1). Classification (NCBI taxonomy): domain Eukaryota; kingdom Viridiplantae; phylum Streptophyta; class Magnoliopsida; order Rosales; family Rosaceae; genus Pyrus; species Pyrus x bretschneideri. The sequence continues at coordinate 712,755 of NW_025999837.1, read as the reverse complement.
TAGCAGGTTAGACATCTGCAACTTATCAACTTACTGTATACTAATTAGATATTGACTTACACTGAATAGCAGTCTGAGATTACGTAACAGTTTTCTTTGTTGTGATTATGAAATTGAAATATATACTTTAGTTTTCTGGATGATTGGTTTAAAGAAAATTTAACAGCTGACGTTTGAATAATTTGTTCAGTTTCCTCTTGCTGGCACGATATATGACTGGCTTGTTGAAGTTCATATTTCATTTATGAGTTATAAGTTAAAGAGTTATTAAATGACGCTGCAATGTTTCTACCATTTCTTGTATTTATTGATGTGGTGGAATGCTAGGGTGCACTGCGTAGAAAGTGGGGAAGAAAGCTCAGAAACAGAGTCAGTTTATTCTCTGAAGTGCCACATATCACATGAGGTGAACCATTTGCATGAAGGGTTAAAACATGTAAGTATAATCTTCTTCATTTCATTTTGTGTGTGCGTGCTAGAATGTGGTGATATAATCAAGATACTCGATAGTAATTACAGGGTCCTCATATATTACACTGCTTCACGCAGGGCTTAAAATCAGAATTGGAAAAAAACTCACCTTCCTTAGGGCGTAGTGCGATCTACGTCAAGGAGTCTCTTATCAATGGCCTTCCGAGGTACAAAATGACTATATGTATACTATTCTTAATGCATTATTCTTGATTGTAACCTTTTAGTCTCCAACATGTAATAAGTTACACTATCACGTAGTCAGTTTAGTATCTTGTGCCCTTATTTAAGGGTCTCATTAATAAATCATTTTCTTTTTAATTTTGAGTTTTCATTTATTTTTTGTGCTACGGAGAGAGGAAAAGTATGTAGGAGAAAGGTGGAATAGAGAGAGGTAAAGGAAGGATGGTGGAAGAAACGCAAAATGAATGTGTATGGAGTGACAGACAAAATGAAAACTAAAAAACAAAACTGGAAACAATATTGTTTTCACTTTCATATTTTTGTTTGCATATAATTTTCTTCATTTCTCTATCCTCCTTCCCACCACCTCCGTTCATCCCTCTCCGTTCCTCACTTCTCCCGTATACTTTCCCTCTATTCTAGCACAAAAATTTAAAACATAAACTAAAACTGAAATGGTTATCAAACGGCCCCAAGTTTGTGGATGGGTGGCTAAATTCTGTGTGGTCTGCCCTTTTGACTTTAACCCAAAAAAATATTACAAAAGTGGAATCTTAACAGAATTTTTTTTCCCTCAAGGTACTTGACCATTCAGTTTGTACGCTTTTTCTGGAAAAGGGAATCAAATCAGAAGGCCAAGATTTTGCGGGTAATGCCTATTTTCTTCTTCTGATATACAAATTATCATTTGTCTCTTTCCATATCGTTCTAGGTGGAAAAAGATAGTATTCCTAAGAGAATTTCTGTGTATGTGTTGAGTATGCTTGACAGTTTTTTTTGCAACTTTAGTGCACTGATATCTTATTGTGAAAGTGTTAATAGAAACACTGCCTATTAAATTTAAACTGTTTTCACTTATCTCAGAAAGTCGATTACCCTTTGCAATTGGATATTTTTGATCTGTGTTCAGATGATCTTCGCAAAACGTTGGAAGCTCCTCGTCAGGTATATACTTCTATTTGATTTTGACGAACTTATGTTAACATTTGGTAAAGAATATTCACTTTTTTTGTTTTTTTTGTACTGGTCCAATTTATTTCCAACCTCAACTTTCAGAGACTGAGGGATGAGGAAGGTAAAAAACTTGGTTTGAAACCCAGTGAAAAGAGCTCTGATTCAAAAGACAAAGATATCAAGATGTCTGATGCGGAGGTGATTATACAACCTAGCTATACACTTTCACACAGAAACCTCATGAACTGCCTATTTGATTACTTATAAAGCATCACCCTCTTTTCTGCGTGCAGGGATCTTCAAATGGAAGTGGAGAATCATCTTATCCTACACCAGATGAAGGTTAAAGTCAATCAACCTTGTGATTTTTCTTCTTCTGTGTTTCACTCTGGTTCTTCGAGTCCTTAGTTTGCACTTATTTTGCTGTCCCATTGCTGCAGGTGCTATGACTGGAATTTATGATTTGGTTGCTGTGCTGACACACAAGGGTCGTAGTGCAGACTCTGGCCATTATGTTGCCTGGGTCAAGCAAGAAAGCGGTCAGTTTTCTGGAATAACTGCTAGTTTGGTTGCATGTGATTATTACAAACCTTTCAACTCATGGAATTCTTTTGTTGGTTCAAGGGAAATGGATCCAATATGACGATGACAATCCCTACCCACAGAAGGAGGAAGACATCACCAAACTCTCCGGAGGAGGTAAGATTGCTGGAATTTCTTTGCTTGCTAACCTCCTGTATAGTAGCATGAATTTCACTAAGGACTGCTCTATGGTTCTCTGGCGCATATATAACAGCAGAGCGGCTCACTTGTTAACTTGTCAATTAACAATGCCTAAACCTACTTACCCATGTTTTGGGCAGCGCTCGTGTCCCGCTTTGGCATTTATCTTGGTCACCTTAAAATTGTCCGTCACTCTAATAGTTTTTGCTTGTTTGCAGGTGATTGGCATATGGCCTATATCTGCATGTACAAGGCCCGTACCATCCGCATGTGATATTTCCTTTACCTCAATTGAAATTGAAATATCCTTCCAGTTTATATTTCTCAGGATTAGATTCTACACCAACTGTATCGTGTGCAATTGAAATTTGTCCCAAATGTGCGTTAGAACGAAAAATTCTGATATTTAGATGCGTTTTAATTATGTAAGCAAATTTTTTGGTTTACATTGAAGTTTGTTCTAATTGTGTGCTAGAACGAAGACTGTTGCCATTTAGATGTGTCTTTAATTTGCAGAGTATTACATATTCGCCGTAATGCTTGATTTACGCTAACAGTTAGCGCGCTGATGACAGTCGAGTCGAGGACTTGAGTGAAGTTGAAGGGGAAAATCTCCACTATAAACTTGGTGTAACTTTCCACATCCTTGACACCAGGAGGAAGAATTCTAACAACCTTGCACGTATACTGAGCATTAAGCTGCACGACATGTTTTCTTTCCTTATCGCAGACGAATCCCAAGCTTATCAGAGCGCGTATGATTGGACACTTAGATAAGGATCCGAGATGAGAGTATGCCACTGCGTGCACACACTTGCATTGAAAAACGAATCTACTGCTCGGAAGCCGAGAAAGTATTTCTGCCAACAAATCGTTTGGGATTGAATGCTTGTTGGCACTTGCATCTGTTAACTAAAGAGAGATTTATTTCGCACGCTATTTTTATCCTAGTTCGTAACAAACAACCAGTGTCTTCTGTGTTGTCTTCTACGACTTACTATTAGCTTTAACCTACACAATTTACTATTAGCTTTGTACAACGAACATTGAGCTGAGATCATGAACTTTGTTCTATTACCCTTCATGATATCCAGACGACAAAGGAGGAAGATTCTCTCCCCTTCTTTTCCTTCCTATTTGAACGGTTACAGTTAAGCCACGTCAATATCTTATATTAATTTTTTTTTATAGAGACAGTAAGACAAAAAACAATATGTGAAAACTTCTACTCCGACGACAAAGGTTCAAAAAAAAATTTCTTCTCATCTTCGTCTTTGAGCCTTCTGTTTCTTTTCTTTTTGTTTGTTTTCAACATGACAAAAAGTGCCATGGTTCCTGCCTTCTTGATGACAAGGGAAACAAAACGATAAGGCGAATGAATCCCTTATACGTTGAATGGATACAAACTAATCAGATGGTTCTCTCCAGGATCACTAGTTCGCTACCCCTAAAGTTCTTTCTACCATCGTCAACAAAACGGATCCTGCTTCTACATGGTCTTGTTTAAAAGAACGATATGCCTCTACCTCTCCAAATCGAATTATCTAGACTGCATACTGAATTAATGAATACTGCTCGTGGTGACCTTTCTATTGCTGATTACCTAGACAAAATCAACGTTCTTGATGACAACCTTGCTCCTTCTGGAGCTCCCGTCTCTGAATCTGATTAGTCGCGGTTGTTATGAGCAAAGTCGGTCCTCAATATGAGAACGCTGTTGCTTCTACCGAAGGACGTGACACCCTAATCACCTACAACGCCTTGGAAGTGCTATTGTTGAGTGCTGAGCAGCGTCATAATGCATTCTCTCTTCCTTCTGATGTCGACACATTTGCTTTTGTTGCTGTATGCGGTGGTTCCATAGGTCGTCATGGTGGTTCCTCACGTGGCTCCAATTTCTCAGATTCTGCTTCTGGAGGGGTTGCTACCTTTCCTTCCTCAGGAAGCTTGCGTGGTAATTCTTCAGCTAATTTCACAGGCTTACTTGGCCCTGCTCCTGGCCCAACTCAAGGCTTTTCTAATGGTTTTCTTCTTCTGGGCGTTTTGAGTGCCAAGTTTGTCAACGGTTTGGTCACTCGGGTATTGTTTCAATCATCTCGCCGTGTTATATGTATTGCCGTGAGTCTTTGGAAAATAGGAATGTAAATATTGTGTAAATATTAGAATTATTTATTAGGAAGGATATCTCTTTGTGTCCTTTTTTGTTTCCTTGGAGAACAAGAATTGTATATACTTACAAAATTATGCAATACATGAAAATTAAGCCGTAAAATTCTATTTGGCATCAGAGCCTGGTGTATTCTACTGCCAAGAAAAAGAAGGAAAAAGAAAAAGAAAAAATCTGCAGATAAAAGTGCATCATGAGAGTTAAAAGATAAAAAGATAAATTCAAAAATTATTTTAATTTTAAAAAATAGAGGTGACTATTGGTCAAAACACTTTAATCAAATTTTAAAAAGCACAGATGTTTAATCTAAATGATATAGAAAAACTGTAAGGGATTCTAATTTTCCCATATTTTTAACTAAGGATCTTGGGCCATTAAATTATTTGTACTGCCAACGGCCTTCATTTTACTCAGATAAAGTACATTATGGATCTTCTAAAGCGCACAACTATGTTGGAATCTAAACCTATTTCTACTACTGCCATTAGTGGTCGTTGTCTCACTCTGCATGATGGTGAACTTGACATAGCGAAAGTTATAACAAAAAGAGATCACGAACTGTCACCTTTGGATGGAAGTCTGGAATACCAAAGGTTGTGAGAGAAACTCTCGTTTTCAAAAATTTTATTCAATGAAAGATGCTCACTACAAGGCCTATGAACATATTATAAATGATTGCTCAAGAGAACTAAAAGATAAGCAATAAAACCCTTGAAACCTCAAAAGACAAATAATAAAGAACATAAAACCCTTGAAACCCCAAAAGACAAACACTAAAGAACCCCATTATTAGTAGGCTGCAGTTTTGATGGATTTTTGCAAAAGATGGCTCAAGCCACTTTTGTGGGAGAAGGAACACCTCTTTTACAACTTGAAAAGTACAAAACATCCACTTTCGAGATATGGCAACAACAAATAATATTTTAACCACTCCAATCACTTTTCTTAGTTAAATGATGCTTTCTTCTTTTATTTCTCCTGCGTCTAAAATAACACCAACTCCATCCTCGACTTTGAGTTCTCTTCGAATAGAAGTTCATCTTGAACAAACATTTTATCTTGTGTGCTATGGGCATAAACTTTACCATAGCTAGAAAGAAAATAACTTGACCTTGAATTCTCAATGAACAAAAATTGATCACCCATGAAAATCAAATCTTGTACCTTTGTGTCATGGAACCAATTATACTTGCATTTTGGCGTTATGATCTTGAATGCAACTCCATAAATAAGTTTGACATTAGCATCTTGGTACCCATTTTCTAACTTGGTTGAAATTTCATGGCTTTGGAACTCGCTTTCTTGAGCTACCATATGATATTGGTCCATTTGATCTGAAATTGGCTCCATAAAATTTATTTTGTCCCTCACAATGATGTCAACTTCTTCTGTTTGAGCAAACATATTTTGACCTTCAAAGAGGACTACTTGTAAGTCATCAACCTTCTCGTCAACAAGAAGACCAACAGGCAACTCGTCCTCCATATTAGATTCTAATAACAGTTCTTCTCCCTCAATACCTTTAGGGTGCACTATGACATCTACAAGCCGTTGAGGTTCTTCATCTAGAGCTCGCACTTCAGATTCTTTTAAATTTGTGTTTGGAGCTTGATGTGGTAAAAACTAACACACAAATTAAACTCTATAAATTATGCAATCATAGTACAAGTTTTCGGGGATTAGAAGGGATGCTAATCAACACAAATTAAGCATATAAACCTGAAAACTAAGTTAAACTAAAAACAAAACAATGATTGGGGGGATTTTGGATGAATTTGACTAAAACAAAAGTAAAGTGCAGCAAGTAAATTATGTTGTGAATGAAATATGGATGAAAGGATAGCTAAAGGATTTTTCTCCACACATGGAACATATGCATACAAATTGATTTCTAGTTATTCTTCCTATAAACCATGAATGACAATGCCCCAAATTAATTGTAAACAACAGTAATTAACTCTCAGATTTTCCTAAGTTCATTGAATTAAATTCATTCACGCAACCAAATTATTCTTCTCAAGTTCCCTAACTATGAAAAGCATGATAGAGATACATCTCAAAGATCATTAAGTTTAGTGAAAATCATAAGCATTGACAAAGCATTCGTAACTATGAAAAACATGATACTCCTACCAAGAATTTACTTAACTCAATCATGACTAGTGACTTTGACTACTTGCAAATATAAGTTCATAACGATTAGGTGAAATTCCCTTATATCCTAGCATCAAATCCCTACATGCAAACTAAGTATGCATCCTTAATAAACATACAAGAATAAGTTTTCTATAAAGCAGATAAGTAAATCGCATTCATGTTTTATGAAACAATAACTGAATATAATCAATTTATATAAAACATATGATCATGGCTTCGAATTCACCTCTAGCTAAAAAGAAACTTAGTTACACATGTTCATCATAACTAAAAAACAATCTAAAATAAACATTGAAACTTAAAACAAAGATAGAAGGAACTCTGAAAATTCCAGCAACTTCAATGGAAGATAGAAAGAAGCCTTAATCCCAATCAAAGAAGGTGCCGTGCCAAATCTGCAAGGGATCCTTCCTTGCCGTGTAAGGGAGCCCATTCCCTTTCCTATTTTCCTTGCCGCAAAGCACATTCCCTTTTGTCCCCTTTCTGCCGCATATCCCTTTCCCTTTTCCCCTTTGATTCTGACTTTAATTCTCCTTTTCCTTGTAGATTTGGGGATAAAAACCTGTTTACCAAAATTAATTAGGGCTGTTTTTTTTCCTTTCCTTTTAAATATAACCCTTTGATGCACATCCCAGGGGGATCACCCATTCAGCCATCATTCTTCCCTTCCACATCCGCACCACCTACCAGACATCCACCACAACCCAATTTCACACCCATTCACCCTTGTGCCGCAGCAAAGAATAAGGAGAGAAGACCCCTTGGAGTTGTGCTTGCCATTCAAGATTGTTGGATTGTTGAAGCGTTTCTAGGTGTATTGAATCTTTGTTTTCAATGTTTAATTTATATTTTCTTTGTTTTGCTGTGAACATGAGAGGCAAAACTCGTTTTAGCTAGAGGATACTTTGAAACCATGATTATATTTGCAATATGAATTGATTAACTCCAGTTATGATTTCATAAATCGTGAATGCAATTTGCTTAATTGTTGGATTAAGAACTTATTCTTGTATGTTGATTAAGGGTGTACACTTAATTTGCATGCATGAATTTGATGCTAGAATATATAAGGGAGTTTCACATAATTGTTATGAACTTATATTCACAAGTAGTGAAGGTCACGATTGTGTTAAGTTGAATTTCTGGCATGAGTATCATGATGTCATAGTTACGAATGCCTTGTCATTGCTTATGATTTTCACAAAGCTTAATGATCTTTGATTGTATCTCTATTATGCTATTCATGTAGGGAACTATTGAAAAATAATTTGGTTGCCAATGTGTATTCCATCCAATTCAATGACTTAAGGAAAATCTGAGGGTTAATTAGTGATGTCACGGTTAATCTGACGTATTGAGGTTCATGGTTTATTGAAAAAGCAACTGGAAATCAATTTGTATGCAAGTGTGTCATGTGTGGAAAAGGACCCTCTAGCTAGCTAATCACCCATCAATTCACCCAAATTTGTATTCCTTTACTTAGTTTCTGCAATTTACTTGTTTTTACTTCAAATTCGTCAAAAACCCAATCCTCTTTACTTTGTTGTGTCAAACTAGTTAGAATCTATCCTAATTTGTGTTTTTAAGTGTTTTGAGTCAAAACCAATTCAATTTTCGTCCAAAGTAAGTCCTAGAGTCTGTTTTGAGTCTATTTGATTGTTTTGTGCTGTTTTGCATCTTTTTAGTTTGTTTTGAGTTCTTTGAGTCTACTTAAGTGTTTTTAAGCCTAGTTTTGTGTTTTTATGTTAGTTTAGAATAGATTAGCAGTCCCTCCTAATCCCCATCCTAGAACGATCCCTACTTATATCTTTACTACAATTATCAATAAGAGGGTTTAATTTGAGTGCTATTATATATCACATCAATAAGCACTTATACTTGCTAATCTAGAAGATTGTTTGTCCTCTTCTTCACGGTTAATTTGAGCACTAGTTGATAGAAAGTTCTCAAAAGTGTTGCTCTTTATACGTTCAAGTGTTTGGCCTATCTCAGCAAGTTTGTCGGACATATACTACCTGAGAAATAGACAGAACACAAATGAAATTTAGAAATCTAAACTGAAAATGAAAATAAATAGGGTTTGAAGAACAAGCAATTATAGGGGGCTGAAATCAATCCCCAGCAACGGCGCCATAATTTTGTTGTGTTCCTTCTGAGTGCAATATATGGTTAGTATAATGGCACAAGTAAGGGTGTTGAACCACATGGACTGATTAAAACTCTATAAATTACTAGCCTTGAAAGAACCCTAACTAAACAATGAAAATAACAAATTAAATGTAGATTGTGTGCTGTTAATGAGAATAACTTAAAATGCAAGAAAAATGTAACAACGAATGATATGTTGATTAAGAAACGATGAGGATGGGTCCAAGGATTTCGAGTTCACCATTACAAAACCAATTCCATGTTTATGAAGTTAAACCGTATTCAATTACCAACCTATTTCCAGAGTCTGTTTTACATATATATGATCAGCCATATGATGTGTGGCTTTGATCAAATTCTCCTAATCTACAATCTAATTGGGATGTTCAACTTCGGTTCCAAATTAAGAGTCTTTAGCATGCAAGAAAACGTTAAAGAACCAAAGAAAATACATGGCAGGATGTTTGCATAGCATTCTCTTCATTCATTCACATGTCTACCAAGATTAACCATGATGTTTACTATAATCTTGATCAAATGATTTGTAAGAAATCCTAATGGTGATCAATCATTAAAATTAACAAACAAATTTAACAAAAGATTCAGTGAATGAAACAAGAGATAGATTGATGAATTCAATATTTTAACATAAAAACATGGATCAATTGTGCAAGGCTACATCGAAATCCCTAGCTATGAATTTAGTTACACATCATGTTCACAGAGATGAAATTGGAAATACACAACATGAGTGAAAATAAATCAAAGAGAGAGGAAACCCTTGAAGCAATTCTGATATTGAACTTCTCCAAGAACAACCTGTCGGGATGAGTCTTCGATGATGTTGGAGAGTATAGAATGAGTTGAGATTTGAGTGTGGATGAAAAGAGAGAAAAATAGTGACTGGAGTTATGAAATTCGCTTAGAATGAAAGGTGTATGTAAAAGTGGCTAAAAGGCTAGGTTTTATGGTGTTAAAGAGCTGTTACAGATTGCCAATACATTCCAGTAATTGGGCATTTAATTCCCACATTTTTTTGTTGTTATTGGTCTTATAAAGAGTCATATTCATCACCATATTCAGTTTCCACTTTTAATTCTTTGTCTACATTAGCATCCTTATTTAATTCTCCACTTTTAGCACCATTTTGCTTTATTTGTCCTCAACTGAGCTCCAAAATTTGATTAGCTGCACACTAACACAAAAGAGGGTAAAATGTAACTAGTTTAACTCAAAAATATCACAAAGGGACTAGGAATGGATGGTATAAATGTATGAAATATATGAGTTATCACTTGGCTAATCAGTGAACGCGATGCCTTAAACTGCTCAGCTGTTTGTGTAAACCAAGATAATAGTAATCACATAATATCCTTCCAAACACCCTGTGGTTGCTCGGTTATGTTCATTTTGGCCCTGAACAATTCTTGGTTTCTCATGAGTGCTTTTAGAGAACTAAGCCCTTCAAAAAATTCTCACAAGAACAACCCCATTCCTCACTCAAGATAGGTGACTTCCTATTAAGAGTATCCTGTAATACCCCACTTGATATTTCCAAGTATAGAAATCATTAAAAGCAAAGTTTACCTAAATACGCTGCAAATAACACTGTTTCATCATAGGACATGGGTAGGAGATTATCTTCGCAGTGCTCCTATTGAATCATCCACAATTCGGCTGTCCCTTTGAACCTAGATCTTGGGATCTCCAATCAGCTAGGTTAGGTTGCCATTATGGCGATTCTTAAAGATGTAGGCTTTTAACCCATTCCCCTCAATGACACAACTTATTCTCTAGTCAAACCTTTAATTAATTGGATCCACTAGGTTGATGACTATCACTTATGGTGCGCACTTCCATTTATGAAATTATATTTCATTCGAGAGTAGTTGTTTCCCAATCTAATTCCTCCAAACATGTGTTCAGGTTTGATAAGTAATTTACTAACACTTGGGTAAATTCCCCACATTTAAGGTATTTGCTAAAGGATCCCCAACCTTTCAATACCTTAAAACTTCAGTTATAAGAGATAATCGTTATCTCTTTCTAGAAACAAATTACTTTTACATTCTTTTTAAGTTTATTCCATTTATCAAAAATAGCTAAGCTAGCCCCACAATTCCCTCACATTGTGGTTGCTTTTTACTGCTATCAATTACTCATTCATCATACTTAAGAAGTAGGTGCCAATGAAGGTACTGTTTCGTTATCTATCTTTACTATTAGGCTTTCAAGCCTCACAAGTACTTTCTAAGGAGATGCACTTGTCTCCTCAATTAGGCTTCTAATTATCAAACCCAACATGATTTGAAGTTTCTTCCCTTTGTGGGAATACTTCTTTTGCCTTCACATATATTTGCAACGTTAATATACTCATCAAGCAAATATACATATGAAGGCATCTTTCACCAATAGATGCTAAACAAACAGAGTGTTTCCATTCTCCAACCAAACCTACCATGACTCTGCCATTTGCTTTCATAAAATGAAAGCATCTGTATTTGCATGCAGAAGACTAATCATTGTGTAGGGCTTGGTTTTTCCAGGCAGGGAATGTTACTTTCCTAATAGAAAGATTTGCTTCGTCTTAGTTTTGTTCTCAGGCGATAATCGTTACTTTTCAAAATTGAAACCGTTTCTTCTTGTTTGCGCCATATCATCTTTTCATGAAGGGTCGCAACTCTTCATGGAGGTTTGCAGAAAATTTAACAACTTTCTCAGACAAACTACTAATTCTTTATAACAAAAAGGAAATCACATCTCATATGCATTCACGAGAATTATTAAACTTTTGAACCAATATAAGTAGAGAAGATATCTTATTACAATAATGGCTGCACCAAATAACTTTTCCTTGTGAGTACTCTTAAGGAAATAACCTTTTTTCAACTAGCACAAGATTATATACATCATTGTCACTTGTATACAAGACAAAAGAAGTGTCATGCATGCTCCACTATTTCTTATTTTGAATCCAATCAAATCTTAATTAAATTCACTAACAGTATATGAAATCATGAATCACTTCATATATATGACATTAAGCATCTGTAAAACCACAAAATTAACACACACACAGACACACAGACACACACACACACACACACACACACACACACACACACACATATATATATAGTTGGTATCTTCTTGGAAACAATAACACACACACACACACAAACACACACACACACACACACACACACACATATATATATATATATATAGTTGGTATCTTCTTGGAAACAATACATGTATGAATAGGGAACATGTTGTCAACAACCACTTATGTAATTAATGCCAATTCGGAAGTGATGACAAAATTATAGCAACCAAACCAAAACTTTTCAATCAAAACGTAAACCCTTTCTTGCTATATTAAATCACATCAAAAATCAAGAAATAATTGATGCACTTATATGTCAAAGTAATGAATGCACATGAGTAACAAATGTTAAATGAACATGATATAATGGATTAGAAAAATCTAGAAAATACGGTCGAGGTAAGTGTTGGACACTTTGTCCTTAAGACAAGTTTACGCCCCACTATAGTTCTCATGGTTGATCGGTGCATGTCTCCCAAGATACAACGATCACGTCCTTATAATAGTAGCACTCCAAATCATAAGGCTACATGAACCACGATTGTGTTGAAAACTTTCTCATATGAAGTCAATGAGACTCTCTAATATTTAATGCATTATGTATGACGAAAAGTTATTTTGTGATTATAGGGGGCTTCTCTATTTATAGAATGTGAGATACCTCTTTGGAAAGTATGTGACTATTAATGAAGAGTCAAAAGTTGCAACACTTTATTTAAATAGACATATCTTTCTACCAAAAGACTCCACTTCTAATTTTCATTGAATTAATAATTTAAGGTATTAAATTTTCCAACAACAACTGCCTGAAACATGAAGAAAGCCAGAAACTCATAATAGCCATTGCAGACAAACCCAGAAAAAGACAAACAAATAAAATCATTCAGATTTTGGAAAACATATGAATATGTGCCCACCCATTATCATATCCGACATTGCAGTTGATTAATCTCACATAAAATCACATTAAAAGAACCCATAAATTTGACTAACAATTCTCTAAAACCCACAATATAAATGAAAAAACCCACACAAATTTAAACAAAAAATTCTTTAAAATCATGAAAAATTTAATAAAACCCAATTACATTAATCACAAATTTGGTCATACAAATCTTCACATACAATAAGTTTAGAATGTACCTAGCTTCCTTGCAAAATCGTATCTTTATAGGCCAAGGCTCAAATTTCCTTGCTGTTGCCTTCATTCGTTAAGTCCTGATTCAAGCAGTTATATACATCACATACATATATATATATATATATATATATAAATAGGATCAAGGGACAAATATTTTTACAAATACTTTGCACTCTTTTTAAGCCTTTTGATTGCATGACATTCAATGGTTCTTATTTATTCATTAAATGACATGGATGCTTATGTGGATTTTAACTAACATATTAAAGATAAAATAAAACTGAAAAAACTTAAAATCTGGAAAATTAAAAATATAATTAAAAGGGGAAGAAACCCTAGATTGATACGAAATTCCAATTGTTGCTGATCAGAGGACGACACCAGCAAAAACAGCGTTGCAGGTGCAATTTAGACAATGGAGGATATATGTTATTTGCAACCATTTTTGTTGTAATGAACTTGGGCACTCTAGGAAAATCGAAAGTAGCAATGTCATTCCCAAATTCCAATTGTTGATGGTGTGAATATTGAAGGGAAGAATTCAATGCATATTTATCTGAACACTCATGCACTGATTAGTTCAAGTAACCTCAATCAATTTGTTGCAACATGACGTGGAAGTCAGATCTTTGGTGGATGATGGCCCATGGATCCACATCAGATAGGCTGATATCAATGAAGGATGTGCACATTTTTTCCATCAAAAAAGGTATGCTGCAAATCAATTATGCCAGCCATTTTTAGTACGTAACTCGGGTCTTGTAGTGTTGGAGATTGTATGTAAGTAGATGTTGAATTCCATAGGTCAAATCTTTAAGACTTTAATGACTAATATTACTTGGAATCAACGTCAAGCACGAAGGAATTATTGGGCATGTTCATATTGATTGAATCATCCGCCATCAGAACTCTCATTTGTCCAATAGCCTGATGCAACAAAACGAATCCCCAGATGGAGAAAAAAATGAGATACCGTTTACACATGTGACATCCCACATCGCCCAGGGGAGTGATCCTTAAATGTATATTCTCATCCCTACCTTGCACGAGGCCTTTTGGGAGCTCACTGGCTTCGGGTTCCATGGAAACGCCGAAGTTAAGCGAGTAGCGCACGAGAGCACTCCCAGGATGGGTGACCCATTTGGAAGTTCTTGTATGAGTTCCCAGAAACAAAACCGTGAGGGCGTGGTCGGGGCCCAAAGCGGACAATATCGTGCTACGGTGGTGGACCGGGCTCGGGAAGTGGTCCCCGCCTGGGTCGGGATATGACAATTTGGTATCAGAGCCTAACCCTGGTCGTGGTGTGCCGACGGGGACGTCGGGCCCCTAAGGGGGGTGGATTGTGACATCCCACATCGCCCAGGGGAGTGATCCTTAAATGTATATTCCCATCCCTACCTAGCACAAGGCCTTTTGGGAGCTCACTGGCTTCGGGTTCCGTGGGAACTCCGAAGTTAAGCGAGTAGCGCACGAGAGCACTCCCAGGATGGGTGACCCATCGGGAAGTTCTCGTGTGAGTTCCCAGAAACAAAACCGTGAGGGCGTGGTCGGAACCAAAAGCGAACAATATCGTGCTACGGTGGTGGACCGGGCCCGGGAAGTGATCCGACCCGGGCAGGGATGTGACAACACATCTATATAACTCTGCTTTAGCTCTAGCATATATGCGCTCTCATGACAACTCAAGTTAGCAAACAATGATGCATAATTAGTTACACTCACGTATGCAGATAATCCCTCGGCTCCATATTTGTCGTCCCAGAACATTGTTCCAATGCAATATATTTGAGGAATGTTGAGTATCTAGTAATGAAGTGAATATCTCAACATTAGTATGTCCTTAATCGATTGCTATTGGTATTAATTCATATCATACCTTATTTCTATTTGCAAAAGTTCATTTCGTATCAATCTAAGGTTTCTTCCCCTTTTAATTATATGTTTAATTTTTTCAGATTTTTTTTTTAGTTATATTTTATCTTTAATATTAGTTAAAATCTACATAAGCATCCATGTCATTTAATAAATAAGAACCATTGGATGTCATGTAATCAAAAGGCTTAAAAAGAGTGTAAAAATATGTCCCTTGATCCTATCCCATATATATCTACGAATTAATGAAACATTTTTTGTTAACTAAAAGAGGGTGAAAAGATTACATAATCTTCTATCACAAAAAAAATAATAATAATAATAATAATATGGGCAATAATGTAATTTCACAAGCCCAAATTTTACCGTTTTTTATTGAAGCCTTATTTACAAGTGATGTTAAAATACCTCTAATATTAAAAATAAAAAAAATACCAAAAACAAAAACCTCCCACTCATCCACATTCTCCCTCTCTCCCTCTCTCCCTTTATCCTTCTCATTTTCTAAAAAAATATGTTCATACACACGAAGTGTGTAGGCAAATGCTAGTGTATATATATAATAAGTTGATGCATTTCATGGGCATGAACTTATCAGAAATTATGAAACCGATTGAACACGTTTAGAGTAATGTCCGCAATTAAATAATGAACATGAAAATGACTAACATGGGTAACACAAACTGCTCAACTTATGAATTAAAGCATCCAATATTTAGAAAATAATTGACAATTTTCATGGTCAAATTAATAAGGAAAATCATAATTGAATAAGGAGTCGACGGTTTAGTATAAACACTACAAATGCCATCCGATGAAACCTAAACCCAAAGGGTTCAAATTTTAGAGAGAAAGTAAGGACAGAGATAGATATGGGGAGGACCTTGAGCGAGGAGGCGATTGACGGCTTCATCGGGGAGGACCTCAGAAGAGGGACAATGCTGTCGAAATCTTACGTGAACAATCCTAGGTGGAGCAAATCATCATCACCACTGAACCCTGTCTCTTTTTCTCTCTGGAATACCTACGCCTACTTCCTCCCTCTATTTGCAACACGTCCCGTCAACCTCGATGTCAAAACACCAATCCCATCCCTTTAGATACACAATTATAAAATTACCCCCAAGTTCTATAGCCCGGTCCGTTCGATCTGGATTGAAAACAGGCTAAAGAGTAATTTTAATGATCCCATCCCCAACCCATGTGACAGCCCACATCGGGCCCAAAAGGCAACAAACCGAAGCCACCCCTCCTCAACTTTAGAATAGATAATGTTCAACGTGGGAGGGGACAGACAAATTTCTTTAATTAAACATTTGACACGTTGTCTCAATTCGAGTTTGATGTTTCTAACGTTAGCGAATAATATGGAGAATTATCACCTTGGATCTGAAGAATTAACAATATAATTGTCTTCTTTATGCTCACAAGAGTGGATAAACTTCAACTTAGGGTTGCCCATGATCCAATGTACATAAAAACGTTAAGAGTCTTCACGATTTTATGAGTTTCTTCTATTATATTGTCAATTATTTTTAGGTGTGAATGGAAGAGGCTTCCCAATTTGAAGTTGCAAAACAAACAAAATTGTTAAAGTTAATGGAATAATTTGTACTACAAAATAAAATGTCATTACAGGGGGTTAATGCTGTAAAAAATAAAAAAATAAAAAAACAAAATGTCGTCGTTAATAGTTATGTTTTCGAAAAATACCTTTGTTCCAACCAGCCATCGTTGTTAATAGTTATATTTATGTCAGAAATAAATTTTCAAAATGGCAAACTTGTTTTATTTTCGACATAGCAATGTGGTTGCAAATACTTATATAGTTGTCAAAATTACTTTCCAAATAACGATATGTGTTTTTTTGCGATGACTTTTTTCTGACCAAACAATTGTGTCACAAAATCTTTTTCCAACAAAATAATTTTTATTTACGAGAGCGTAGTCATCGAAAATACATAACGTCTTCATAGAAATAGGCACAAAAATATATTTGCGATGAGCAAGCATCGTAAAAATTATGTACTTCTAATGGTGAAGTTTTGTCAGTAATACATATTTGCAATGGCAAGCTTCGTCGCAAATATATATATTTTCGACAATGAAGCATTGTCAAGAATATATATTTACAATGGTGAAGCTTCGTCAAGAATATATATTTGCGACATTGAAGTTTCAATGGTAATATATATTTCTGATGGTGAAGCTTCATTGGAAATATATATTATTGACCATGTTCAGTCGTCGCTAATTTTGTCATAATTGAAAATGGGTATTTCCAATAGGAATGTCTTTGTTAGAAATGTGCACATAAGGACTTGAAAATAGAGGTCCACATGATAATAATGAAAGTTCGTGAGTCTTTTAGCTTTATGCCTCGATTTTCTAGGTACGAAATGCAAATCCTCCATGTTAGGAACGATAATGTCATGCTCCTCACGAAAATTTTGTACATCATGAAACAAGTCCCCAAAGTTATCATCTCTCAACTATTGAAATCTTTGCTTGCATACTTCCACTAACGCTATCGCATTCACAATATCTTGATATTTCTTTTGTAATGGATTTCTGCAAGGGATGGCTTAAGCGACTTTTGTGGGAGAAAGAAACACTACTTCTACGACCGCATCAAAGTTTAAGTAGCGTTCATCCGAATAGCCTGAAAAGTCTAAACATACCACTTTCGAGATATGGCAGCAGCAAATAATCTTTTAATCACCGCATTACCAATTCTCCAATCACTTTTCTTAATTAAATGGTGCTTCCTTCTTTTATTTCTCCTGCGTCTAAAATAACACTAATTCAATATCTTAAGGTTTGCCTGATGAAACTGAGGTTTGTCAGCTAGATTAACATTGCCCAATGGCCCAGTTCATTGGCCCAAGTCTCTCTCTCTCTCTCACACTCATACTCTCTCCTCCATCTCTCTTTTCTCCCAATTAATTTAAGCTTAGTTTGTTTTTACTTGTTGAATAAATTTTTATTTGAGTGTGTGATTAATTATTTTTTATTGTTGTAGCTTTGTGATTGGATTGGAAGTAAATTAAAGGAAAGTATGTACTTGTCTCTTAATTATAAATTAATAAGGTGAATTCGTTGGGTTAAGGGTTTAATTTTTTTTAATTTAGTTTTGTTAATAAAACACTCCCTACGAATTGGTCGGTAGAAAAAATTAAGGTTTCTTGTTTTAAAAAAATTAAAATTTTGGCCGAGGAAAATATTTTGTCAAGCAACCATTTTCTATCAGGTCTCTTTGGTCAACACGAGCTTGCTCGACGAACGTTCACCAGGAAAGCTGTTGTTGCACAATGAAAATTAGTTTTCGCCGAGTAAAATGTTCAGCAATAGGTTTTATGCGACGATCTTTGTCCAACGGATATCCATAGCCGAAAATCTTAGACAACGAACTCCTGCTTTAAGAGATGAATGTTTTTCTATAGTTCTAAATGTTTTTTTATAAGTATATATAAAGAGATAAGAAATTTAAATATTTAATATTAAGAATATAAAAGTAATGTTTAAAAGCTCAATATTTTTTTTTTCTCAGGAATTGCTATTGGAAATATAATATATAACAAATTAAATTAAAATAAAAAATACGCTTAGGATCTCGCCTAAGCCCCTAAACCTAGTCCTCCCACTCCCTTGGGTCTTTACCTCCCAACCACTGTAAAAGCTTCCAGCAATCCAATAACCTCACCCTTTTCTCCACATTCTCATTCTTGAAACCTTAATCACTACCACCAAATGTGCCTTCAAACATTTCTTCTAAAACGAAATCATTCACTCTCATTTGCTAAAATTGTGGGTCGTTAACTCCGTACACCTCAAGTTCTCATTGACATGCCCCGATCTCAATGTCCGGAGGACAGCGGGATGGTCAAGTGCTGGCCGACACCTGAAGGTGACGCAAGCCATTTAATGAATACATATAAATTTCGCTTGAACTACTCATAATGTAATATGCATGTTTCACATATTCTCAGCATATGCATTCATTAGATGGCTTGCGTCACCTCAGGTGTCGGCCAGCACATGGCCATCCCGCTATCCTCCGGACATCGGGATCGGGGCGTGTCACTCATGCCAAGCTTAATTATTCTAATATTGAGTAATTATTTTCATATAGCTAAGTTCTATCAGCCTCCCCTTCTTTTGGTCACCATTTAGAGGGCTAAAAGCTTTTGTCTGTTTCTAGTTAGACTTTCATGCTTCCTAATTTGTATTGGCATCACTGTCCATTGTAGTTTATGCTTTTTGTTTGGGCTTTTATTGGCCTTCCTTGTTCGTGTTGTGCCTGTTTTAGGTTTTATGAATTGATTTTTTGTCCAAAATAAAAAAAAATACAACGGTCATTTTATTCAACGAGACATCATAAAACATCGATATTCTAACAACAACGAAATAGTGGCATTGGATCGATATAGATTGAAGCAACGCTATCTCTCGTCACCTTTCCAAATCGTGTGAATCCATCTTCCCCTTTGTAAAGAAGATCAACTATTCTTGTTAAATTGAGAACGCGCATAAGAACAGGCATTGGCACAAAAGTTGATCCAAGGAACTCCTCGTTTATATCCTTCCACAATTCCATAACTTGCTTCTGAAAAGCATCAACTGTCTCTTGCTTTGACAGCCCGTATTGCTTCATGTAGCAATCAACACTAGAAGCAGCATGCCCTCTTCCTCAAACTGCAAAAATTAAATTCAAAATTAATATGTCTTAGGATCTTACTGCATTGAAATAATCACACAAGTTAATAAAATTATACGTACGTCTGTGGAAACAATGTCATCCATGAGCCTAAAAATGGTATTTGCAGCTCTAACAATTTTGGGGTCAGTGAACAACCACTCAAATGCTTCCTTTGTCACAACATGTCCCATGCCAAGTAAAGATACGGTTATAAGAAAGGTGTAACTAATTGAAACTGTTGCAACACGCACGTAATCCTCCATGCTTGGAACTCTTCCCTCATGCAAGCATCGGGCCTCATTAAAATAGGATCGAGCTTGATCTTTCATCTGACGAGCCAAGGGTACGTTAATTTACCAGGAATAAAAAAAGTTTAAAAGAAAAGTGCTGCACATGTTTATGTACTACATACAGCTTGTATTGCATACAGAACTCGGTATGATCTTCCTTCCTTCACCATCTCTTCCTCAATTTCATTGTAGAGATTTAAAAGTGCATGATAAAATGTTTGCATATATTCTGGGAGTTCATCAACACAATTGACATCCCACCTGAAGCGCTAGCATAATCATCATCGTAATCATTGGAATAAAGTAGCAGCTTAATTATTTTCAATAAATAGTTATTATTTAAATACATCTCAAACTTATCAATTGCTTTAGTACAGACTACGAGCTCTTCAAATGTACCAAATGCATCGTAGATATCATCCATTATTGTCAGCAAGACACTCACTTTTGTCATAATTTTTCTCCCAACGGAGTACAGGGGTTCAAAATACACTCCAACAATCCAAAAGTACAACTCTACCATCCTACTTATTGCAAATGGTAGCTTCCCTTCAAAGTCTAGTGCTCTCGACCATTACTTAAATATTAATTACTTTGAATTCGAAAAATGTGTATACATTTGGTCATCTTGCAAACTAATAAGATCAGCTTAATTACCTAGTAATCTCTTGGAGCTCCTTTTTGTGCAAAGGCTGAACAAGATTGAAGTCTAACTTTGCAAGTTTCAGTAAAGCTTGATCTTGGTAGATTGAAATGTAACGCTGCGCAAATAATCTTTCTAAACTTTTTCGCAGAGGTCTCTCTAGGGCTTGAGTTATTTGTGTAGCCAGTGGACTGCTTACATGGATAGCTGTGGACTCAAGGTGAGTAGTGGTGAATACAAGAGCCTCTTCCAATATGTCTTCTCCATACACCTTCAGATGTGTTGCTTCATAAAAGCTTAGCATACCAGACGTGTCATCAATCAAGCTTTCCTTAAAGCTACTACTTTCATCTTTGAAATTGTTGAATATGGCTACATGGTTTTCAGAAAATAGGGACAAAAGAATTAAGAAAGTTGTAATAGTAACTCAAATTAATTAATTTGTTTACACCTACCACATGACACATTATATCCATGTTGTCTTAGCAGCTGGAAACCAAGAGCAACGGTGTATAGATCAACATCTTCATTGCCATGGTCATCATCAAACGTAGCATGCATACATTCAAGTGCTTCTTCGATTCTCTTTCAAAATGGTATGCCACGCCAAGGCACTGAATTGCATCAATCAACTTTAGTTGAAGTGAAAAATCAGTTTCCCTGGTTGTGAATACGTCCCTCACAATTTATTTGAGTTCATCAACTTGTCGTTGGCTGTGAGCTTGAGTAGTCTGCAAATGGTAAAATCCGCATCTATTAGAGAGTGTCAATTTTATGCATTCAGAAATAGCCATACACTATGTTATAACTCATAATATTTAAAAACTGCTGTGTTATTGTTGAAAATATGTGCAAGCATGCATGATATGTATTACAATGTCTTGGGAATCATCATAATTTATGAACTGATCTCCCTAAACGCTCGGGTGAAAATTTGCCGTCCACCGAAAAACTTCAGGCTTAGCATTTTGTGATTGAGCTTCTGCTGAACCTTGGAATAACATGATGTCTTCCATGCTATCCTGTTAGAAAATTTTAGTCGGTCTGAAGAACAATGCGTGGATGATGATGTATATATTGTGGAGCCAAAAATAATCACAAGGCAACATGTGGATTTCTGGACAGGAGAGGACAAAAATACCCTTGAGGTACAATGGGTTTCCTACACGCGAGCAGCGAGCAATCATCATTCAACCAAGTCAAAAATGCCCAAGAAAGGTAACAATTCAAAATCCATCTCATCAAATCCCTCTTACAAGGTAGTTCCCAAAACCTATCTCATTCCATATATTTTTCACCTCTTTTTCCCTTTTTTAGCTAAGCTATCATTACATAACTTACAAAATATTCCACATAAATTACATAACCTTCCCAAAAACATTCCTTTTATTATGTTAATTAGCCAATTAATATATTTATTCCTAATCAGTATATTAATTGCTAATTAAATCACAAAATAACACACAAAATACACATAAAGGGCCGGCCACTCTTTCTCCAAAGAGAACCGGCCATGCCCTATAAATATTACCCACTTTTCCCTAAAAACCTAGGTTCATACTCTTGCAAAATTCCAAAAACTCTCTAAACACTTTTCTCTCTAAATTCTAACTTTGATATCGGAGATTCTTCTACCAAAGTCCCCCCCCCCCCCCAATTCATCGTGGGCACATGAGGCTCTTGGCCTTGACCCTAAGACCATCTCCAATGGTTAGGCTAAAAGCCAAATATTTTAGCCCGGAAAATTTAGCTTTTAGCCTAGAAACAGCTTTTCTGTTCCAACCGTTCTAGCCTAAAATTTTAGCACGGGATTATTAAAGAATGAACTTAGGCTTTTGTTTTTTGTTAAATTAAATTTTTTTTTTTAAATAAGTATGTAGACTATCGTAAATTAATTTTATGAACATTTTAATCTAAAAAAATTTAAATTCCGATAAATATTGGGTGGAGCCCACTCTGATTTTTGGGCTAAATTTTGGGAGGAATTTGGCTTTGGTTTAGCGTATAGCATTTAACCCAAATTTTCCCCTTGGGTTGGATTGGGTGAGTTGGTCTAAGGTGTTAATTGTTTTGTAGGTGCAATTTTGTCCAAAAAGAAGGAGGAAGAAATTTGCATCCACAAATTGGTGTTTTTATTGAGAGAAGAAATCCACACTCGTAGAAGACTCTCGCATGAAAAAGGTTTTTCTCTATTTTCTAGTCCACTTGTATTTTTTTGTACGTTCTTATTATTAGAATTTTTTTATTTGCGAAGATTCTTTGATAAAACGTAAAAAAATAATACAATGGCTGGAAATTTAGAAAATTCCACGAGTGAAAATTCCAATATCCAAGGAATGGGACCACGATGATCCACAAGGCTAAATGTGACAATAAGTGGAGCAGCACCACCACCACGAGTTTCCACCACGGGAACCACCACAGTAGCCACCCGTGGCAAGGTCTATGGTGCCTTCACCACGACCCGAGGTCCATGGTGCCTTCACCACGACCCAAGCCTCACCCTCGCATTCATCACGTACCGAGCAACCCATTCTTGTGGCCCAGCCTACTCCTGTAGCCCAGCTTGCTCTCGTCAAGCAGCCTGCTCCCATGGTCTCCCAAGCAGTCCAAGTCAACTTGAGACCATCTTAACCAATCATCGAGCCAGGGGCATTTTCACCACATTTCTCCACGGATTTGACATTTCCCAACTCAAATCTCGTGCTCGAGGCCTACCATCCTTCCACTGCTCAAGGAGGCACATTCCATCTAAGCTCTTCCGATCCGAATGGTGAACAAAACTTGTCCTGACAAGTCATAGAATCGACGAACGTCCTTGCACAACAGACGGCCTTGGTAAATCAACTTTTGCAACATACCGAGATCTAACGTGCCTCATATGAAGCTTCCCAAAGTAGGACATGGGCAGATGAGAAACCTCTCAAGCAGTGTCCTAGCAAACAGCCACTTAACCAAACACAGATCGAGCATTCGGGTAGTGTACACTCCCGATTAGGCCCCCAAGATAGCGTACACTTCCATCTTAGCAGGCGGAGGAGCGTGCACTTTCGACTAGGCCTACGGACAAGTATACATTCACGGTTGAGGCCACACTTCAATAATCAACATGAGCAGCCTTCTAAGCAAAGCATTCATTCGCGGTTAGGTCCTCAGAGAGCATTATCCACATCACATCGGAGCAGGTAGCATGACAAACGAAGAG
The DNA here is from genome assembly GCF_019419815.1 of Pyrus x bretschneideri. Classification (NCBI taxonomy): domain Eukaryota; kingdom Viridiplantae; phylum Streptophyta; class Magnoliopsida; order Rosales; family Rosaceae; genus Pyrus; species Pyrus x bretschneideri. Next base: position 688,996 of record NW_025999837.1, on the reverse strand, counting down.
AAGCAATCACTCAATCTGGTTCAAGTTCAACCAGTAGCTTGCGAAGAAACCCCTCGCCTACTAGGAATCTATCTCATATACCGCAGCCGCGGCATAAACGAGCCAAGTGTGTAGAAGGGCAGCCTGGACTAGTACGTCAAGACCAAGGGCAGCCGAGAGCTCTGCTACCCCCAACAAAGGCAAATCCAAGAAGAGGTAGGAAGACTTTTCAATGAACGGTTGCGTGATTTCTGATGTAACGAAATGGCTGATGAAACACTAAGGCGGGATATGACCAACATAAGTAGGTCACCTTTCACGGACGAGATTGAGCAGGTAAAGTGTCCACACAAGTTTAACATGTCGCACTTCACATCTTTCAAATGAGATGGAGATCTAGAGAGGTACTTGAAGTACTACCGAAGTGCGATGGTCCTTTATCGGAACAATGACGCCCTTATGTGTAAAATATTCGCCACCACTCTACAAGGCGAGGTACAAGATTGGTTTCACACCTTGCCGCCACTATCCATCTAGAATTTTGATGATCTTTCCTTGGTTTTCACCAAAGAATACTCATCTTACCACTCGATCAAGAAAAAGTCTGATCACTTGTTCAACATAAAGAAAAACCCAAAGGAGTCACTTCGCAACTATGTGAAGAGGTTCAAAGTAGAGAAGGCGAATATCGTCAGATGCGATGACTTGATAGCAAGTGTAGCCTTCCAAAAAGGGCTCCCAGCAAACTACCCACTGTTCGGAGAAATAATCATGAAATAAGACCTAACTTTAGCAAATTCCTTTGCGTTGGCAGAGAAGCATGTACTTTGGGATGAGGCTCGACGAGTAAAAAAGGCGCTCGAGAAACCTCAAAAAGAGTCGATAGCTGCTCAAAGGAAGGAGGACGGGAAGCTGCCTAAAGAAAGCCCGATAACCAAAAACTATTCTAAATTCTCAATTCTAATCCATCAAATCCTTTGTGAATCATGAACGAGCCGTGGTTCAAGCTGCCGAAACAATCAAAAGGATATACTTCCAAGTTGGACCATACCAAGTATTGCGCATTCCACCAAGGTCCTGGTCACACAACCGACGATTGCTACACTTGGAAGAACTACTTAGAGAAACTCGTGAAAAAGGCAAAGTCGATAGATACTTGGACAAGCCAGCTACGCAGCCAAAAAGGAATGCAAATGATGATGAGCAGCCGCCAACCAAGATGATTCCAATCAATGGCATTTTCGTCAAATCCGAGCACTTGGGGGCCACTAATAACTCCAAAAAGAGGAAGATCCAGCAGGCTTTACTAATCTCACAAGTCCAAGCAGTCGATACCCAACATGTACCCATTATTGGCTTCACTGAACAGGATGCAGAAGACGTCGATTTCCCACACGACAATGCACTAATAGTATTTGTCCAACTAGCCCATGCTATAGTTGACAGGATGATAGTTGACAATGAAAGTGCAGTCAACCTACTTGAACTCTCAGTCATTCAAAAGATGGGCCTGGAAAGCACAATCATACGCCGAGCAGAGGTACTTACGGATTCAACGGACACACCTCAACTGCCATCAGCCATATCACACTTGACGTGAAAACACTGCTAGTCGTCTCAAAACAAACATTCGCTATCGTAAGCGATCCATCTCCTTACAATGATATTCTTAGGAGACCTTGGTTGATCAAGCTAGATGCTGTCAGTTCCGTCAAGTATCAAAAAATCTGATTCTGCATCTTGAGAAGAAGAGTCGGAGATATCAATTCTGACCAGGCCTTATCTCGACGATGCACTATGCAAATGTTGAAAGAATCAAAGAAGATGACCTTTACCCTTCATAAAGGCTACCAAATAGCAATTACAACAGGTGGATCGAGAAGAAGGCACCCAAGCAGACGAGATAGGATGGAAACCTGAAGAGGACGCCAAAGACATCATTCTTGATCCTCAGCAGCCGGAAATGACGGCTAGAATTGGCTCATGTCTAAGCCCAGCCGAGAAGGAAGAACTCACGACTTTCCTTAGAGAAAAGCGAGACGTCTTCGTATTGTCACCATCCGACATGCCCGGCATTGACCTTGAGGTGGCCTACCACAAGCTACACATTGACCCCGTTGCTAAACCGATGATCTAAAAGAGAAGACATTTCACACCTGAGCAAGTAGCGATCATCAAGGCAGAAATTGACAAGCTATTGGATGCCAGATTCATAAAAGAGGTAGCATACTCAACATGGCTTGCTAATGTTGTACTAGTCACGAAAAAAGAGAAAGGCAAATGGAGGGTTTGTGTAGACTACACCGACCTCAACAAAGCATGCCCAAAAGACCCTTATCTTATCCCCAGGATCGATCAATTAGTAGATTCAACTTCTGGGAACTAGCTGCTCAGCTTTTTAGACGCATAATCCTGCTACAACCAAATAGCCATGTATGAGCCCAACAAGGAGAAAACTGCGTTCGTGATAGAGCGGGGCACCTACTGCTACAAGGTCATGCCCTTTGGCCTCAAGAATGCGGGAGCCACTTACCAAAGACTAGTAAATATGATGTTCAAGAAGCAAATTGGGGTAACCATGGAGGTTTATGTCGACGATATCATGGTAAAGGGTAAGCAGCGGTTAGACCACATTTACAACTTGGCAAAAACTTTCAGCATCTTTAGACAATACAAGATAAAGCTTAACCCTACCAAATGCACGTTTGGAGTATCTTCAGGCCAATTCCTAGGGTACTTAGTAACTCAACGAAGAATTGAAGCATATCTCAAGCAAATCCAAGCAATCCTAGAGATGAAGTCTCCAACTACCTTGAAGGAGATCCAAAGCTTAACCGGACGAGCAGCTGCCCTCAACCACTTCCTTTCATGGTACCCCGATCGCTGCTAGCCTTTTTTTCAAAGCTATCAAAAAGGCACAATGAGACAAATGGGATGAAGAGTGTGAAAAAACTTTCCAAGACTTGAAGAAGTATCTCACATCACCTCTCTTACTATCCAAGCCAGAAGCAATAGAGGATTTATACATTTACCTGGTAGTCTTCGAAGTAGCCGTGAGCTTTGCCTTCATACGAGAAGAGATGGGGGCCCAACTGCCGGTATTCTACACTTCTAAAACTCTTCTCGATGCAGAAACAAAATATCCGAAGATCGAAAAATTAATTTTGGCATTAGTTGTTGCGGCTTAGAAGCTTAGACCATACTTTCAAGCTCATATAGTCATTATCATGACTTAGTATCCTCTACGATCAATCTTACATTGTCCGGACACTTCTCAACAAGTGATGAAATAGGCATTGGAACTTGGCCAATATGGTTTAGTTTTCTGACCTCACACAGCGATAAAGGCCCAAGCCTTAGCGGACTTTATAGCAGAATTCGCACCTAGCCTAGGCGATGCAATAGAGCAGCCTATCAATACTTTAGAAACAGCTAAACACACCTTACCTTAGCCATGCTTGCACCCCCAAACGAAGATTTTTGGCATTTGCATGTTGACGGCGCATCCAACTACAAAGGCTCGGGGGCAGGCATGGTCTTTTTTACCCAAGACAGCTCAATACTCGAGCAGGCGATCACTTTAGACTTCAAAGCATCCAATAACGAAGCAGAGTACGAGGCCCTACTAGCAGGCCTCCGAATGGCAAAATACTTGGCGATGAAGAAGCTCGCAATTCATTCTAATTCCCAACTAATCACCAGCTAGGCTACTGAGGAATGCATGGCAAAACATCCAAGGATGGCGCAATACCTAGAGAAAGTACACCAATAGCTTGAGGCATTTTAGACTTACACTCTTACTCAAGCTCCGTTAGCAGACAACGCCCATATGGATACACTAGCCGGTTTAGGCTCCGCTCTCAACCACCAATTTAAACACTTCATTCCGGTGGAATATCCAGACAAGCTAAGTATAAAGATGGAGCCGACAGCCGAAGTGTCACAGGTTAATGTAACTCCCAACTGGTAAAGTTCTATTATAGATTACTTGGTTAACGGCACACTACCTACCAAAAGATTGGAGTCAATGAAGCTCCAAATTAAGGCACGCTACTATATGTGGAAGGGCATTCTCGTCTGAAGATCTTACACCAGACCTCATCTCCGCTGCCTACCACTTCCCGATGACTTGAAGGTTCTAAGCTCAATCCACGAAGGCGTTTATGGGAATCACTTCGAAGGCCGATCCTTAGCATAGAAGGCCCTTAACGCAGGTTACTACTGGCCTACCATGCACCAAGATGCTAAGAAGTTAGTAAAAAAGTACAACCATTGCCAAATCTACAAATCGGGACCAGCACTACCTGCCAGTGAACTACACCCGTAGACAAGTCCTTGGCCATTCATGTAGTGGGCAATCGACCTAGTAGGGCCTATATCGCCTGCTACTGGGGGCAGATGCATGATGATCATGGCAACCAACTACTTCACCAAATGGGTAAAAGCAGAGCCTATGATGATCACGACTCAGACGGACATAGAGTGCTTCATATGGAGGAACATCATTTGCCGATTTGGCATCCCTTAGTCCATCGTCACCAACAACGGCCCGCAATTTGTGGGAAAAAATTTGGCGAAGTTTTTCCAAAAGTATGGCATTAAGCAACACATGTCCACACCAAGATATCGTCAAGGCAATGGGCAAGCTGAAGCATCCAACAAGACGATCCTAGACTGCCTCAAGAAATCCCTCATCGACAAAAAGGGAAAATGGCCAGATGAACTCCCTGGATGTTTATGGCCATATCGCACCACTAAAAGACGAGTAACCGGTGAGACTCTTTTCTCTTTGGCATTTGGTTCGGAAGCAATCATTCATCCCAACATCATCGTGCCAAGCATCAGCATTCTATTTCCAAGGATTGAATAGAACAGCAAAGAGATGGCCATAAACTTAGATCTGGCAAAGGAGATGCGCGAGCAAACGATCACCCGTATCAAAGCTTACCAGTAGCAGCTCCTCTCCAGCTACAATAAAAGGGCCAAGATCCTGTAGTTCCAACCCAGAGATCTAGTCTAATCAAAGCCTTCATCACTGCCCGTAGAGAAGGCTCGAAAAAGATGGATCTCATCTGGAAAGGTCCATACAAGATCAACAGAGTAGGCGGTAAGGGTAACTATACCTTCGCCACCATGAATGACAAAGAGATCGAGAAGCAATGGAACGCCTACAATTTGAGGAAATACCATGTGTGACTTCTCACTATGGCAAGACCTAAAGACTCAATAAGCTCAACGAACACCACCTCGTAAGCCGAGGACTATCCAGTTGTCATGCAGCCTTTTACAGCTAAGTTATTCGTTTATTTCATTCATTTTTCAATGAAGAATTCAAAAGTAATTTGCAACTTGGCTCGACTACATGTCTACAACAAATTATCTCTCATGCACTTCAAAAGAAGATCGCACCTTTTTTTGGGACTCATTGCAGGAATTGCACCCCCCTGAGGGACTAACCATGCTCTCCAAAATGGGAGGATAAACTTAACACTCCGAATATCCAGATGTGGATGAGCTTGGCTGCCCTAATATAACTAGATGTATGATGGCTTGTGCCGGGATTCCTAGAAGTAGCCACAATGGTCTTTTCCAAGGCTTAGCTAATTGAAGGATTTTTGGTCTCTTGGCTTAATATGCGGGGAACTGGGCCCTAGATATGGAAGGAGCACATTACGCAGTACACCCTATGGGTGGTTGCCCTGGAAACCTAAAGCTACTACCGAGTGCACTAAGGTAGCCTACAGATTTTCGGAAGACTGCCTATGGCTTGCCTTCAAGCAGTGAAGCCACATTAGACTTGTACAACTACGCATCCTTGTGAAAGGTTAAACAAGCTAGCGTGCATATACGAAGTTTTATCCACTGCCGACATGCTACGTAGTCAATAAACTTCACCTCTGCCAAGCGCGGAACAATCGGCACCAAGTCCTAAAGTGTTGTGATACTTGTTACGCAACCTACGAAATTAGAGGAAGCCAAGGTTAACAACTTAGTGGTTATACGAACTAGTCTACTTCTGTAAGTAAGGCATTCGGCTACCAACCCTATGACTAACAACTTTGCAAAAAGTTTTACACCAACAACTACGGCTGCGTAGGCTACGCGGGCCTATCTGCTTATAAAAAAGTAGTGCGCTTGCCACTGGTCTATAAAGTCTAGAAGTTATGGCGTGAACCAAAGAAGGGAAGATGGAGAAGAACGAAGGAAACAAGTTTATTAAATTTTCTAGCAAAATTGATAAACAACTAGTAAAGACCAAAAGAGTTCAAGAAAAAAACAACAAAGGAAAACAAAGAAAATCCTAAAGGCTACCTAGAAGACTACTCTTCAATAGCTTGGACCTCTCATGACTACTCGATCGCCACACCTTGAGTAACCTTGACGTTTTCAGCACCGGCATCATCCGGCGTTTGAACTTGGCTACCCTAGCCTGGGCACTAACTTCTCCAACTACTTCACCAATAGAAAACTCAAAAGTAAAGGCGAGCAAGTCTTCTAGAGAAATAGAGAAGGTCTCGAAGTCTTTACCGGAAAACTCAAAGTCAGACGATCGCCTATAGAGATGATCTACATAACCCAGCTTGTAGAAATCGGCTTGACACTGAGTAAGCAAAGCCTCGAACCCAGCCTCGAACCCTTCAACTGCTCATTTTCCTCAAGCAGGCAAGCACGAACCCGCTGTAACTCCTTAACTTCCTTCTTCAGATTGTCGTTGATCTTCAAAGCACTTTGAAGCTCCAACACTTAAGATTCAAGCCTATCAACAACCTTTTTGAAGTAGATCACTTGGTTGTAAGCAACGATCAGTTCTTCATCCTTTGCGTAAGCAGCGGAATGGAATTCAAAGATGGAACCCTCAAGATCTTGAATCTAAGGTATGTAATACTCGATTTCCTTCTCTGTACTTTCATACTTTACTTAGATCGCAGTAAGCCTAGTCTTCAAATCCATGATCTCTTAGAGAGCGGTCTCAAGCTGCAGAGAAGTAGGGGCAGAAACATTAGATCCCTTTAAAGCAGCAAGCTCATATTCCAATTTCTTGATTTTTTCGACGGAGGAGTAAGCTTTGGCAGCCATGTTTCTTGCCATCTCTTTAGCAGCCTTGGTATCCTCTTGGTCAAGAAACATAGACTCAGCTGCCAGAATCATTGTTTTCTGCGTCATGGCTAGCAGAGTAATTTTCTATACTTGGATGTGTGCTTCGCGAAAAGACTCGGACCAATAATCTCCTTGACGCCATCAACAAACTTGGCACATATATCCATGTCTTCAAGTAGATATGGCTTCAAAAGCGTGGAGATCTTAGCAACTTCCCCAGAAACAGTCTTGGTGGATTCTTCAAGCCTGCCTGCACTAGCAGTTTCCTTCTTCTCAGCAGACGAGTTGGTCGCAACATTGGAGGAAGAAGGTTTTGGCGCCACTTTAGCAGGTAAGAGCACCTTGTCACTCTTCATAGTACCAAGCCTCTCCAAAGGTGAGCCAGACTTAGCTCCAAACAAACGCTTTGGCACAAACCTCGACACCGGAAGCATGGAGGAACTTTTGCGCTGGGCAATCCTTTCAACAATCGAGTTAGCAGCCTTCAGAACAATAGGCGTTATCGGCACAAATCTAGCTGTTCTTTCTTTCTCGCCCTAAGAGGAAGTCAAGTTAATCACAAGCTTAGGAGCAGTCGGTAGACCTTCACGAGCAGTGGAAGAAGTCTTTATTTTCTTCTCAGCAGGCGTCTCCTGGGTAGGGGGGAAGGTCTCTTTTTTCCACTTTCATTTGTAGCAAGCTCCACCACAGTGATAGGACGAGTTAACGCCTCAGCTTTGATTTGTTTTATCTCCTCTCGGAGGCAACCCATCTTTTTCCCTACGAAGAGGGCTAAGCAACCAACGCCATTCACGATACTCGGAAGGGATACCCATAGCAACATGCACTTTTCTCATGTTTGGAGAAGCCTTAGGAATGGAGCCGAATTCCGAATCTACAAAAACAACGGAAGACAATCAGAAAATTAAGGAGTAGCTTGGCACTAAAGCAAAGCAGCCAAGAAGATTAAGCAGCCTGCTTACCAGATATGAAGACCGTTGGTACACGCAGCTCGGGGGAAGAATCAGACTCTCATTCTCCACTTATCTCCAAAGTCTCCTTGGCCCAGTCATGATCTCCCTTGCTTAAGTTATCAAAAAGAAGGAAAAAGTGAACAACTCCCATAAAAATTGGGTAGTTTTCCATGGGCTAAAGTCAATAGGCCCAAAAGAAAAGAAAAAAAAAATCATTTTTCCCCAACACTCGGATTGGACTACAAGTCCAATGGAGAAAAATAAGTGGGTTGCAAGCCCAAAAGCAGCATAGGAAGCCATACTGGGGTTCTATGGTTTTTTTTTGTCTCTTCTGTTTGCTGGGCTTCTAGCTAGCAATGAGTCACAACCCCAAAGTACACTAGGAGGCCTAGAAAACCCTTAATAGGCTGCACAAGAGAAAAAGAAAAAACAAGCCCAAAACTAGGGCCTAAAGAAAAACAGCCCAAACATAGGCTAGGATTAAGTGGAGCCGAGTATAAGAGAAGGCCCAGTAAGCCTCAGATTGGGTTAAGGACTCCCCAGCGAAGGCTAGGTGTACAACCATTGATGAAACCAGGCACGGCAGTGAGTTTCGAGCAAAATCGAATGGGGTTTCGATAAGGAAGGATTCCGAACATCTGAGGAGTGAGAAATTTCGAACTCTGTGGAGATTTCGAAGGAAAACTCGAAGGGCTCTCTTCGAGAATAACGATGTGGGCTTAAGGACGATTTCCAATCGTCAGAATGATTCACAGGTAGACTGCAGGTTGTCAAAGAAAACCGACTTCACCATGTTCTAGTGAAAGATAATGGTGAGGTAGGCTACAGGCCACCTAAACTACTACCCAATCTTAGGGAGAGCATCAGTTTTACAGATTAGGGTTTGGAACAGTTGACAGCTCAGCAGTTCGACTACTTAGCACGATGGCTCAATGCGGTTCCAGCATAAGTTGGGTACTCAAGTAGTGGGCTTTCAGGTCAAGCCAAACAAAAACAGATTTGTCATGTTTCTAGGCCCAACTCAAGTTCTAGGGTTTTTTCTTTCTTTCTTTTTCTTGCTTATTGACACACCCCAACCGAGACCAGGGCATGCTGGCCGTCACGTGGAAGTGACGTAGCCATGTGTACAGTGCGGAAGCTAAAGAAGGTAATATAAAAGTACGAATAATTTAAAAACTAGCATATATAATGTGATAATATAAGTGCTAGCGTAAGTAAGACACTAAATTCAGAGCATAAAGACTATAGCAGTCCAAAGAAAAGATACGACGGTAGTACACCAGAAGGTGACCCTACACTGGTGAGTGTCTGTCAGAAATGCCGAGACGCCCTCCGGGAAAACCACCGAACCTGCTAAGCTACTAGAACCTGGAGGGGTGCAAAACAAAAGCGTGAGTGGGCAAAAACAAAGCTCTTTGAAAACCATTTAGTAAAATACATTCTAACCCCTCGCCGTAAAACCTGTATACTTCCCAGAAATAAATATATATACGTATGTATAAATATGCCAATCATGTTCAAGGGTATGCCAATCATGCTCAAGAATGTGCTATGTCAAAGCCTTATAATGGTATGCAAGGGCTCAGGTATAAATCACATCAATAGCAAAACGTCTGGCAGCCGGAGTCCCTTAAGTGATCTGTACGGCTGAATCTAGAGCTCAAATCTCAATCTCAATCATTAAACCTGCCCACGAGTCGGAACCACCTATAGTGGTCTGTACGACAGGCCTGGGTGTAATACATATAAACACTCTAGTGCTACGGTCACGTGAAGGCTGTGCGAATAATCGCGGGTCACCTACGAGTCGGAACCACCTATAGTGGTCTGTACGACAGGACTGTGCACCTAACTTGGATCCAAGCTGAGCGTATGGTGCGGGAGGTGAACAACACGTGAAGGACTGTGCCCTACTCTGGGCGGGAGCACTAACACCGGGGGTGCAGGTTATGAGCTCTCTAAGCACCTCTAACCACTATTTAATGCAATTGTTAAATAACGCTTACCTGGCACTTACCTGCGCCTCCACAACACCAAATATAAATATGTATATGTATGTCACTACTAATGCATATGATAATGCATAACAATAACGATATGGTGCATGGCATAAAACAAATAACATTTTTTTTTTTTTTTACAATTTCTGGGAATATAAATGTATATAGGTATATACTGTTGGAAATATGCCCTGAAAGTCAATCTTTGGAAGAAACCTTTCAGGACAATGAATTGATGTATATATGACTCTTATACATCGGAAGGCAAAGATACTAATTAGGATTATCTCAATGAACGAAATATGTCCTAAATAGTGAATCCATGGACAATGGATCGATGGAAGAAGTAACCTAATAATGTTAGATTACAGAGACCTTCTTCTCATAACCATCATGTCCAAAAAGGTTCCCGGTCATAAGGATTGTCGGAGGGATACTGACAATCCATAGATTGGTACATACTATGTCCGCTTCAATTGGAAGGATGGAAAGTCTCATCCCATTCGTGTAGCGACACTAAGACAAGCATGTAGGTGCTCATTAAGGGAATGAGTTCACTGAACACAATCGAACGAGAGTACTTGCATGGAGGTCTACTCACATGTCAAGCAAGTAACTCTAATGGTTGGAATAATGTAAGTAATCCTTTGACCTGAGGCATCGTCGTTGTCTTGTGGTTAAGTACTTAATCTTTGATTATGTTAAAGTCATTCCATTCGAGAGTGTCCAAGGCATCGTTGGGGTTAAGCCACTTAGCCATGAAGGCAAGTGAATGCGCAACAAGGAATCTCTAATCCTCGATAAGAGAGGATGAATACTCTAAGATATGATTCGGGAATCTTCGGCCGAAGTATCGAGCGTAATAAAGGAAAGCGTTCCTATACGTCTCAAATGAATCATATAAGAAGGAATAATCACATTAGGGGTTTGACATTATAAATCCATACCCTAGTAATGTGATTGAGAGTATTGTTTTAGAGAAGGATTGAATTATATTGTAATTCCAACTGAATAGGTTCTCCGAATAACTTCTACATTAGCTTGGGTAGCCATGATATATGGTTAGATGTCACTCATGGCTTGTGAGTTCTTCTAGATGATTAAATGTAGTCATTAAAAGGAAGGTGAATTAAAAGTAAGTTTTAATTCACTAAGTGATTGGATAATCAATTGGATTGGTGCCAATCACCTCACTGCCTCGCTAATTAGAACCTAAAAGATTGTTCACCAATACACTCTTGTAGTGAGTAACTAATGGATGAAGGAAATAATTAATTGGATTAATTAAGTGTTTTGATTAATTTAGAAAGTCTAAAGAAATCATAAAAGCGATAAAGATCGTTTTGGGCTTAAAGAAACGTTCGGGTTTAATTAGGCCCATTGGGCCAAAACCCATTGGGCTTTTATTCAAGCATTGGATGACTTGAAATAATTAAAAGCCCAAAGCCCAAACCAAACATCAAAGGCCGGCCAAAGAGAAGGGAGAGAGTGGGTCAATTGTTGACTTGTTTCTTTATGTAATAAAAGGAACATAATAATGAAAGTGTGAGTGAGTGTGTTAGGTGGTTCATAATACACAAAAGAAAATAAAATCATTCTCTCTCAAACTTGAAAGGGCCGGCCACCAAAGGGAATTCTAGCTAATCATCTTATCACCCTTTGGTTAATTCCTTCATCTTTCTCATTACAAAGTGGGTGAGGATCTTTAGAGGTTTTCATATCTTTGGAAACTTGAAGAGGACCTAGGAGCACTCATTCTCAACAAAGTGGAGGAGGCAAGGAGGGAGGCTAGGCTCAAGGAGTTCAAGGAGCAAAGAGCTTGGAGGTGGTCAATCCTTGGTCTTAGATCTAGATCAAGAGGTATAAAACTACTCCTAAACTTTGTTCTTCAATAAATTGTTTTTGATGCATCATATATAAACCTATGCATCTTGAAGGGGATTTGCATGACTATAGCTTTGATAAAATGTATGACATGCTTCCGTTGCTTTCGTATATAAATTTTGAATTGTATATGCATGCTAGTCACTAGAAATCCCAAATAAATCTCATATTTTCCCTTCATATACGGAAAACCAAAAGCCCACTCACTGGTATGTGGAAGGGTCGTAGCCCCCCTGCCTCGCGTGAGCACGCTCGTCCTCGGGATACGTGTCACCTATATGCGAAAACACTATAAAAACGTTAATTTTAAAGCACATAACCTTCCGTTCAAAATAACTTCTCAAACATTGCTCAAAATGGACAATTGAATATACCAACGTGCTCTACACAACCTCAGGATCACAACCATATTTTTAGAAAAATTTTCCACCGCCGCACGCGCCTGCCACGCGCAGGCACGTGCCTGGCAATTTGACGGCGTCAACTGACGCCGTTAGGAATATTCCGTCAAAACTGACAGATTCCGTTAACGGCGTCAGGAATATTCCATCAGAATTGACGGAATATTCCGTCTCCTTCTCCGTTCAATCTCCGGCGCCGTCGCCGGCGCCAGAAACTGGAAAACCTGTAAATTACGTTTTCTCGTTCGTTTTTCCACCATTTTCCATGATTCTTGCACCATTTTAACCCTTAGAACTAGTAGAACACGTCCATATAAGTTTTAAGGACTAAAACTCACGAGAACTCACCTGTCACCAATTACCAAAACCGGTCAAACTCGAACCAGGCTAATCCGACGTCCAATTCCGTCCAACGATGCACTCCCAAGCTCCTTGGGACCTCACCAACACATCTACAAGCTTCAAAATCCTAAAAACTAACTAGATTATTCTTGCATGAACAGTACATGAATCTGCCATTGTAGAATCAACGTGAAAACGGTTACAACCTTACCTGAAAATGGTACGACTGTGCTCCTCACAGCCCCACGAGCTTGATGGTGTACTTGGTTCCCTTGATCTGCAAACGTTTGAGGGGTTTTGGGTGTGGTCCGTACGTATATGGTGAAAAGGAAGGGGAAAGGGAGCACGGGAGAGAGAGAGAGAGTAACAGAAGGTGATGCAGGTATGGGGGTGTGTGTGTGGCCCAAGGACATGCCAGCACAACACCAAAAACAATCAACAAACGTAAAAGAACGAACTAGGGGCAAAATAGTAATTTCACCCGAGAATTTTCGAGATTTTGGGACGGGATGTCACACTTATTCACACATATTCAATTCACATAATTCAACATTATGAATTTACTGCATACACAATTTATGTAGAATTTAAAATTCATAAAAAATAAAGTTGGGTCATGCATTATGGTGCAGGTTCATGCAATCAAGGCTGAAAAAATATCGAGATAAACACCGATGTTTTAGAAGAACCTAGATTGCTTGATGAATATTGTCAGCAGGTTTGTAGAAATATTTCTTTCTTAAATTTTGGCTTTTCCATCTTCAAAGCTTGTATCAGTTCATGACAAGAAAAATAAATTAAATCAATAAAAGTATATAATTTAATAAAATCAAATTTTAATCAACTAAGAGTAATTGAAACATAATACTCCCCTGATTGAAGACGAATAATTTCCACATCAGATTTCTTAGCGCAGTAGAGGAGCGTGCTGATAACGTGTTGTAGCTTATTTAATATGACAAGGGAGAGAGAGAGAGGTGTGAAGCAGAGTAAAAAGACATAGAGAGATGTGTGTGAGTGATGTGTGTTATTCCCCCTATGCAATGCCTTTATTTATAGTAATAAGGGAAGGAAGAATCATTCTCCTCCAAGGAATACAATCCTAATAGGGAAAAATAACTAGTATCAAATCTAATCTATGAATTACCCAATCACACTTTAAGATAATATCTATAACAAGTTTTTGTTTATTGGTTTTGTTTAGTTTCTATTTTATATAAAAAAAATAGAAGTATTTACTAGACAAACTTTAAAAAACTAAACACTCAAATGGTTATCTAACTGTCAATTAAGGTACATGATACACACACACACACACACACACACACACACATACACACCAAAAGCTCTTGGGGTATCAAGAAATAAGTTCCTTGAAGAGAAAGAAACGTAATAAAATTAGTTTACAAATACTTGCGTTACAAGGAATCCTAACTAAGAGGGTATTCTCCCCAACAACGGTCGGGAATAGACAATTTTCGATGGAACACGAACAAGTGATACTTGTATAGTCCCTTGGTGAGAATGTTAGCTGGGTAATCGGCAGATGGTATGTAATGAACTTGATTAGATTGGATCCACTCACAAACAAAATGATTATCAAACTTAATATGTTTAGTGCGGGCATATTTGAATCAACAAATTGGCAGTTACGTAAGTGCTGCTTAGGTTATCAGAATACATAATATTGACATAAACTTGGCAAGATCAGAGAAGACAAACACAGGGTCTAAGAACAAGCACGAGCACGATATTACTCGAACAAATGAAAATGATATGATTAGAGCATCTACAGTAGACTCTACAAATGTGGAGACCAAAATTTGTTAATTCACAAAAATGAGTGGATTTCTCTTGTGGATTGGTCTTCATCTTCTTTCCAACTTTAGACTCTAGATCTCCGTCCCTCCTTGTAATTTAGATGAACTTGAATTCCCTAGTGTTGCTCAAAATCCGTCTAGAATATTGCGATTGCTGGGATTCTTTAAATGATAAGAATAAACGTCACACTGGTCTTACCTGAATGAATTAGTTAGTTGTTAACAGTTTATTAAAGCATGGAAAGATGTTTACCATTTTGATAGGAAAACCTACGCTTTTACGATAAAAAGTTCAATAAAGTGGCGAGTTCTTACAGCCAACATATATAGATCGTACAAGTATTTTGCACAGGAGTTTCTTAGATCTCATAGTACCTACAATGCATATATATATATATATATAGTAGACATTTATTTAATTGTTGATGGTAAAATTAACTAAGCTGTGGGGTAAGAGGCAGCCATAGCAATGCCACAGAGTCCTTCCGCTGCAGCAACATCTCTTTGCATTCTTATGTACCCAGCTTCACCCCATTCTGCACCCCATGAGTTCTTCACTAGCCAATACTTAGTGCCATCCTCACTCACACCATAACCAACAGCGGTAACACCATGGTCAAGGCTCGTTCCACAGGTTCCGGTAAAGACACCACTTGAGTAGAACTGGAAGTCGGAACCACTAGCATCAATGGCAACAGAAACAGGTTGATGAGCTACTGCGGCAAGAAGTGCCT
Source organism: Pyrus x bretschneideri (assembly GCF_019419815.1). Lineage (NCBI taxonomy): Eukaryota > Viridiplantae > Streptophyta > Magnoliopsida > Rosales > Rosaceae > Pyrus > Pyrus x bretschneideri. The sequence continues at coordinate 673,785 of NW_025999837.1, read as the reverse complement.
TTTCACTGTTTGCAGGGACATCTTCAAAGCCAGTTATCTTGGCTGCATGGCTGGTTTCCTTCTTGGTGTTACATGTACCATCAACGCCTTCGTAGGGGTAATTAGCCTCTGTGCTAATCCCGTGATTTTGTTGGATGAACTGGAAGGCATCGTCCATCAAGCCGCCCTCACATCCTTGGTCTTCACCAGCAGTGTCACAATCAACGAGCTCTTGCTCAGACAAAGAGATCAATTTCCCAGTTGTAAGCTGTGTAATTCCTTCAGTGGCGGCCACTGCTGAAAAAGCCCAACAACATCCTGTATTTTGATATTGGGATTAAAAGTAGTTAGAATAAGTATCAAATATTCAAACCAGTTAATATAAATAAATAAAAAATAAGCTAGACGTTTAACTAGCTACCGCATTGGCCTTGGTCCTTGATGGGGGTTACTGCTCCTTTCTTTCTCCAATCCATTGTTGCTGGTAATGATGCAGTCACATTTTCATATTTGAAAGAAGTTGTTTTCGTGGAGCACTCGTGTCCCTTGAATCCATTTTTTGAGGCCTTGAACTCTTCATTTGTAAGGTCTGCAAATTGATTGACACTTAATTTGTAAGGTTTGTTTGCATACTTATTAGAAGATTCGATAAATGCCACATTTTCCTTGAATATCTTGAAACGAGTCTCCTTCTCATTAACGTCATTATATACGCGACCATAACGAGTCAACCATTGCTCATATCTCCCGTACATCGGTGCATCTTGTAGAGTGCGAGAAGTGGCTCCGGATGACCAGGTCCCCAGCATGAGGATCAAGCTCAAGCACATATATTTCCACGGCTGCAGATTAATGAACTCCATGTTAGCTGGCTAGCTAGTGTTCTGGAATGAAGCAGCTAAGTGTTGAACTTTTGATGAAGTAAAAGATATGAGCAAGTAATACTGAAATGGTAGACTGCTTGGGAATTTATATACTTGTCCATCCAGGTACTACATAATGGCCTCTCGAGCTCTCGCCGTGCCCCAAAAATTGATCTGCAATACATGTACGTGCCCTGGAATTTATGTTGATATGGACCTGTAAGATTAATATGTTAATCTTTAATATATTTGGGTTTGATGCTAAACCTTTATCTTTTTGTGCGGTAATGGGTCCTTAATTAAACAACGAGGGATAATACTAATACACTTAATTATGGCTTATAATTCAGAAGGCGTTGATTACAGTTTTGTAATCATCGAAGTTCGAAATTTCTTATGTATGGAAAACCCTCGCTTCGATTATTTTGTTGAAAATATGACTTTAGCCTCTCAAACTCAATTTTCTTCGTATAAAATCCGACATAATTTTTTTATTCAAAAGAAATCCAGTGACTAGGAGTAGGATCTACATAAGCGAAATCATTAATTTCATATTACTTTAAACCTTTTAAATTTTTCACACGCGTAAAATACCCCTATTACATATTTGATGTACACAATTAATTGTAAGGAGAGAGTTAATGATTATGCAACAAGAAAAAAAAAAAAGACATTAATGACACACCCTAACCGAGATCAGGGCATGCTGGCCGTCACGTGAAGGTGACATAACCATGTGCACAGTGCGGAAGCTAAGAATAATAATAAAAGTACGAATAAATAAAAACCGAGCTATACACTAAGTAGATAACATACATGTGGAAGCGTAAGTGTGATAAAATAATATTCAAAGCATGGAAGACCTAGTGCAGTCCGGGGGAAACAAACACTAAATAAACACACCCAGAGGTGGTCCTACACTAGTGATAATCTGTCAGATATGCCGAATCCCTCGAGAGCCACCAAAAAAGCTACCAGACTAAAACCTAGAGGGGCGCAAAATAGAAAGCGTGAGTGAGCAAAAACAAAGCTTTTCAAAATCATTTCAATAACAAAAGTTCTAACCCTTCTCCGTAAAACCTGTATAGTTTCCCAGAAAATAGAATATACCCATATATATAAATCATGCTCAGAAATATGCCATGTCGAATGCCTCTAAATAAAATGCAAGTACTCAGGTAATGTCAATCAATGTCATGTAATCTGTCAGCCGGAGTCATCTAACGTGACCTGTACGGTTGAATCTAGAGCTCAAATCCCCCACTCACTAACTATAACTGCACACGAGTCGGAACCACCTAAAGTGGTCTGTACGACAGGACTGGGTGTAAAATAAATACGCTCAAGTGCTACGATCACGTGAAGACTGGGCGAATAATCGCAGGTCACCTACGAGTCGGAACCACCTATAGTGGTCTGTACGACAGGACTGTGCACCTAACTTGGATCTAAGATGAGCGTGTGGTGCGGGAGGTGAACATCACGTGAAGGACTGTGCCCTACTCTAGAGGGGAGTACTAACACCGAGGGTGCAGGTTATGGGCTCTTTATGCATCTCAAATCATTACTAAACACAAACATAAACCATAACTTACCTGCCACTTACCTGTGCGTCCGCAGCACCAAACATATATATATATATATATATATATATATATATATATGCAACTACTAATGCATAATTAAATATGCAAATGCAAAGCATGGCATTTAAAACATATAAAGGTTTAATTTCATTTTCTGGGAAAATCACAAGTATATAGGTATATACGGAAAACCAAAAGCCCACTCACTGGTATGTAGAAGGGTCGTAACCCCCTTGCCTCGAGTGACTGCGCTCGTCCTCGGGATAAGTATCACCTATATGCAAAACAACTATAAAAACGTTAATTTAAAGCATATAACCCAAACTAGGTAAAAACTTCTCATACAATGCTCAAATAGGGTGTATGAATGCACCAACGTGATCTACTCAACCTCACGAACATCCCCATATTTTTAAAATAATTTTCCGACGCCGCACGCGCCCCCACGCACCGGCCAAAGCACGACCACACACGCCGCCCACGCACAGGCATGTGCTTAGCACACTGACGGCGTCAGTTAACGCCGTCAGGAATATTCCATTAAATCTGACAGATTCCGTTAAAGTTAACCTAATGCCGTTAGGAATATTCCGGAAAACTAGGAAAATTTCCAAACTTCATATCTTACTCGTTTTTCACCCAAATTTCACGAAATTGGTACCAAAATGAAGTTACAACTAGAGGAACAAATCCTTACCACTTTCAAGTACTAAAACCAACGGAATCTCATCGGAAAAACTCCACCAAATCCGGCCAAACCTGCAACTCATGATCCCAACGTCCAAAACCTTCAAACGAACAACCTTGAGCTTCCTAAGGACCTCACCAAGCTTCCTACAAGCCTGAAATTCCCAAAAACACAAGAATTTACGTGTGCATGAACAGTACTCCAAAATGAACCTCTCGGGTTCGACGTGAAAACGAAGGTTCCATTACCTGAAATGGGTATGGTTGAACTCCTAAGAACCTCACGAGCACAAATGTAAAGGTTTCTTCCTCGATCTACCACGTTTTCGAGTGATTGGGTTCTTGTCCGTACATAAGAAGAAAAAGGGAAAGAGAGAGAGAGAAACTCGGGACAGGCAGAAGATGAGACTAAAAGTGTGGGGGTGTGTGTGTGGTCTAAATACAGCCAACCAAATCCCCAAAACGACCACACAACGAAACAAAATCACTAGGGGCAAAATCGTCATTTCACCCCTACGGTATGAAAAATCCGGGACGGGCTATCATATTAATGTTCAAAATTCATTGCATATTAATTTTAAAAAAGCTTTGAATTTCATAAAACTACAATTCCTTTGGTTTTTTTCCCTTACTCTTGAGTACTTTTGTCTTTACCTTTATTTATTAATATATTAGAACATTGCATGTCATTATTTACATGCACATTAATTACCTATAACAATTATGCCATGGATGTAATATAATCTCTCTTTGTTACAATGATGCAAAATATTGTATATAGGCTTTTCAACCAAAATGGTCCCTGAGATTTGCATAACCAAATTCGTAACTTAATTGTTTCTTAACCAAATTCGACCCATAATATATCAAAATGAAGATAGGAAAGTGTAGAACAAGATTATACCTATTTGGAAGACCAATGGTTGCCGGAGATGGCCAGAAAATAGTCTAAAAGGTGATTGGTCCGCTGAAAAACTGGAAAATTCACAAAAAAACTGGGTAAACTTCAAACATTCATAACTTCTTCAATACTCAACAAAATCAAGTGATTCAAAAACGAAAAATTATACTTTTTGACGAGACGAAGAGAATGATACCTTTTAGACGGTTAATTCGCAGTCTTTTGGCCGAAAAACGGCTCGAAAGTGTCTAACTCAAGACCAAGAGCTTCCGTTTCTTCAAATGTGCTGATTTTATCCCTCATAGAGTTTTGAATCTTGTGGGGGATTTTGTAATTTCAATTATTTTATTATGAATATTCAAAACTTAATATTTTTTGTTTCATTTGAAGAGTCATAATCCTTTTTATAGGGGTACAAGGAGTTCTTTGAATATATAAAAACCTCAGACAAAAACACAATATGTTAAACTACTACGTTTCCTGTACTCTTCATATTGCTATCATCACCATTCTTCAAATCCTATAATCCTTGTGTTTTAACTTTTGGGCAATCAATCACGACTTGGCAATCCCGTCTGCAATTGACGTGCATAGTGGATCAGACATCTTGTGAGGTTTTGGGTTGTATCTTGGAGTTGTAGGCATTGGCATAACCTGCACATAGAGAAGATGTCTACAGCTTTAGGGCAGTGACATCGCACATCTCTTTATTTCACAAGCCAGAATTTCTAATTCTCTTATTCTCATTTAATTTGCACAAATGTTATCGTGATTATATATTTAATTTGTTATATTTGATTATATCAATAGCTAGTCAATTTTACAATATATTTCACACCCAATTTATTAGATAGAAAAGATCACCAATATTTTTTCATACGTTGCCGAACTTATTCGAAGTTAATAAGCATTCTCAATTTTCAATGTTATGCCTTGCAGAGGAGAACGGGCTTGAAGCTCCACTCTCAATTTTCAATTAAAAAAAATTCCACAAATCATCGTATCATATGCACCGGATAATATTATCCACATACCTTCATACACATCTGTTGACTCTAAAAATTACAAAACCTACGTGGCGCGCAGGCCGAGTAACTAATAAGCTAACTACGTCCTTCGGTTGAATGCGGGGCGTGCCAACTCGTCGGCCGAGCTCGGCCGAGGAGTAAAATTTGATGTTGCCGCGTTGGGCGCGCTGTTGACTTCTGTATCTTGCGATTGTGACCGAGGAAGGAACGCTCTCGATCTCTGGGTTCTATAGCCTGAAGACAAGGCTACTAATTCTACGGAGTTCACAAATCGTCGGAACCTGATTCGGTCACTGTGATTATATTCGTAAGAGTATAAGCACGCCGAATCGAGACCAAACTATATGGGCACAGGTACTCAAATGTGATATATGTCTTGATGGTAAACGTAGTTCGGCCGTCGGAATGCTGAACCTTGAAGCTTACTTGCGAGTATCTAATCATAAAATCACTCGACGTCCAATGCGCCGAGCAATGCAATTCGTAACACCCAACTATGCCGGAAAGGCTAGCGAGATGACCTCTACCAACAAGGGCTCGAAAACCCTTCTCGGCCGAGACTTAGATAGATAATCGGTCGACCTCGACGCAGTGCTGTTTATCCAAACTGAAGGTGCTTCTCGGTCGGCTGATTCTGCGGCAGCAGTGCTGTTTATCCAAACTGAAGATGCTCGTCGGGTGCTTCCACAGTGCTGTTTATCCAAACTGAAGGTGTGTTGGCAGGAAAAGAAAAGGAAAAATCTCAAGGTGTTTGAGAGGTTTTGCGCAGGGCAATTGTATGCTGATTTTGAAGGCCCTCATATGTTGCACGATTTCTTGTATTTATAGTACCCCATTCCTTGAAACCAATTCTGATTTGGATTGGGAGTCCTTGTCCCATTTCGACTCTAACTCGAACAAACCTACTCCCACTGGGATTCTGAATTTTCCTTCTTTTCGAGACTCCATTCCTTGCCGGTCGAGAATCCTGGCCGCACCAGGACTTCCTCGACCTTTTCTATTTATCTGGACTACTTAGGATAGGATTTGGCCGACCCTGCCAGCTGGCCCATGATTTATTATTCGGCCCATAGTATTTGTCATCACCTTGGGCCGAGCACATCTTGCTGCTCGGCCCAACAATAGTATTTCGGGCCCAAACAACATCTTAATTTTTGGAGTCAGATCAAATGAATTAAACAAAATCAATAATAATAAAAAAAAATAATAATAACAAGAATGTGTATCACTATTCTAAACACGGATAGATGCCCATTTCCCGGTGGTAATGTTATACTTGTGACAAACGCATAGACGTCGATCGACCTCGAGTCTTCAGTCTTTGACTGGTAATTGGGACTCTTGTTTAAGCTTATGCATTACAAGGCGTTAATTCTAATTTTAGCAGTTGGTACTGTTATAAGGTTGCTAATTTAGTACACCAATGATTGGATTAGGACTCCGACCCACCTACGTGCATGAATTTACGATCGCTGTTTTTTGTTTTTTTTGGAGGAAGGTGTGTGTAAGTTTCTTGGATGGGCTACGAGAAGGGCGAGTATTTATATATTAGTTGTATATGACATTTTACTGCAGTGATAAAAAACAATTATATCTATACAACTTAGTTTAGATTCGAATCTTTATCAAACTATTTTTTAACAACTAATAATTTAATCTTTTAACATCATTATTTGTTAAAAAAATTATTAATGACTCGATTGATGACTATTTTGTTTTAGCTTTTTATTCTTAATATAGAAGAATGTATCCGAGAGAGGAAAGAAACGGTAAAGGATGATGCGAGAAATGAAGAAAGCTTAGAAACTGAAACAACGAAAGAAAACGTACTAAAATTCTTTTTAATTTTTTATTTTATTTCCTTGTAATTTTTCTGTATTTTTAACAAATACAAACGAAATTGTTATTCAACACATCATAAATTTATTTAAAGTTTTCAAGTAAACGAGTACTCGTATTTGTCCTTGGTCAATAAAATCAATAAAAATGTGGTCCGCGTGTAGAGTTAGGGTATTGCCATATCATCAGGGCCAATTACACACCTGTCTAGTGCATGTCTACTCTCATCACTCTCATACATATATATATATATATATATATATATATATATATGTATATGTATGTATATATGTATATGTATGTATGTATATTGTAGCACATGCAACTTCCTTGACATTGACTACATTCAATAGGAAAAGGAAGCAAAGTCTTCGTTTCCTACTTTTATTCCCACCTTCGTTCGTTGGCACTCGGCAAAGAAATCGTAAAATGTAGACTTATTGGAGGCAAATTGTTTGTCTTCCTGTTTGGGTGCTCTTTTCGTTTCTTCTTATTTTGTTCGGTCGTAGTTAAATCACGTTAACATTTTATATTGATTTTTTATAGAGATAATAAGACAAAAAACAATATGAATATAAAATATTGACGTGATTTAACCATAACCGTACAAATAGAAAGGAATGAGAAAAACATCCAAACATAAAGGCAGACAATCCGTCTCCCTCAATCTCTGGGTTGGGCATTTTAGTGAGCCCGGTTGGGTTGGGTTTTGAACATTAAAATTTTATTATTAGTTGAAAATTTGACCATCCGTTTAATAAGTGGGCCACGTCAACAGTTTCACTGTGTCAGACAATCTCGAGGGCACGATGAAGGGGGACATTGCAGCGGCTTGCCGATGCGGACAGTGGTGGTCGTATGCGACGATGCATGCAAGACTCGATGGGGTGGGTATGCTGGGGAAAAGACGAAAATTTTGACAGGTTGGGTCTGGGAAAAAGTGACGATCGAAGAATTTGACAAGAAAATTTGACGGGGTGGAAGGAGGATTTTCTCTCCTAATCTCTTTCTTATTCTCTTTCCTTCTATTTGAACAGTTCCAATTTCTATATTAATTTTTTTAGAAGCAATAAAACAAAGAATAATATGTGAGAGACGGTGAAAGAAAGGGATGGGAACAAGAGGTGACAGAATCCTACTTCTTGCAGGAAAAATCAAATTCCAAATCCATTGCGAGAAAAAATAGGGCCCGGTTCCACTAATGAGCTCAGTTTTATTGTGAACGGTTTCACTCCAAGTTCGTTTTGTCTAATTTGTCAGCCGTTCAGATGAAATCCAAAGCCTTATATTTGATTCTCGCATATGGTCTGCAAACAGCGATCCGCACCTTAGAAAACGCGTTCCTTCATTTGAGTTGGGTACACGGGACCCTCTGTTTGGTAATATAAGGGAAAATTGTTAAACACGCAAGGATTGAATTGAATCCCACAACTTACCAATTCAAGTGGAATTCGGCTAACCGTGCCATTTAATGCTTGAATTATTTGATCTAGCATATAGCATTAATAAGGTTTGAAAATTAATCCACATTGCATGGCATTGCTAGCCTAAAACACCTTAGCACTACGATACAGTGATATTCATTTTTATTTGTAAGTAGAAGAGTTCAGGCATTAATAAGGTTTGAAAATTAAACTAAAATGTATGACATGGCAAGCCAAAAGCGCCTTAGCCATGCTTGTTCTTATCTTGGTTGTCTTCAAACCATTCATCAATTCAACGGTCGAAATTTGAGAAGATATGTATGAAGTAAAAATGAGTGTATGGATAGCTTCACCCTTCACAGTAATCCCTAAACTTATACCTCCACTTTATTCACTCTCAAATTTCAATTTGACTCCCCGTTCGTAATCTTTTATTTGTATATTTTGTTTTACTATAAAGTAACAAATGAAAATGGGGAAATAAATGGTATTCTCATAAAAAGAGGCTGACAAGCCACTCTTCTCTTAATAATATTATTTTTTCTATTGAGCAATAGCTTTATTAAATTAAATAATTAATTATTAGAGCAAGGTTATTAGAGGAAGGAGAACTGATGAAAATTGAACCTAGTTGGAATGATTGATTTGCGCCAATGTCGTTTAAGTACCAACGACAATAATATCACATATCTTGTTTTTACAACGACGATATATTTACACTAAAAGACGAGGAAATAAATTAGTATCGAACTTATTATTGTTGAGATTCGTTCAACACCTAAAGTTGGATCATATGTAACATGTTTCTTATTAATACTTCATTTTGTTTCATTACTCAACCACTAAAGTGTTTTGAAGTTATGGAATATGTAGTAATTGGTTTGGAAAATATTAAAAAAAAAAAAGTGTTATTGACACTTCAAAAATCTCATTCTACATTCCTCACAAATGTATTTTTAGAGTACTAATAACAATTCTCTATAAAAGATACTCTCTTGATGCATTAACTAAATAAAAAGGAAAAGTGCCCAAATGGTGGGAGTTGAAAGTGTTGACCTAATTCCAACCTAATAATTCATAAATATATGCTCTATATTTTTTTAGGACAATGATATATTTTTTATTAAAAGGAAAGGGACTTCGGTTAAGGCATAATGAACAATCTAATTTGGTATCTAATTCGTCATGCACAAGATCCAAACCTATGACCTTTCATTTACAAGTAAAATAAATATCATTAAACCATAGTACTGGCAAATAAATGCTCAATTTAATTGTGGATAAGAAGAAAACAAATAAACACAAGTGGTCCTTGCCAAGTGGTGAAGAAATGAGACTGAGACAGAGACTTCGGAGTTTGAAATAATATCCCACTAGGTTGGACGTTGAACTTTGTCTAGTCCATGAAAGACAAATTACAAATTATACAATTTACATAATGAAGTTATGGTTCCCCATATCTTCTCCAACTCCAAAAGTCATCATGCTTTTAATTTTTCTTCAAATAAATGTTCACCAAAAAAGGTATTTTTCATGATCCCTTTGTGATACAATGAAAATTTGCGTGCAACAACAAACTTCTAGCTCAAGTGGTTGAGAATACAAGAGATCTTGTATTAAGCCTCCAAGTTGTTCATTCATTCGATAACCAGAATCATTCTTTGATAATGATCATAGTATGTAAAATAATACGACAGGAAAGAAGGTGGGGGTTACGAAATAACCCTAGTGGATGCATCGGATAGACATGAAGTGGTTGATATTATCCCTTCCAAAAACAAAATTTCTTGTTTCAGAGGACAAATCCATCAAACTTGATCATTAACGAGTAATCCTAATGTCTTGCTTCCCCAAGTCGCTTGTATAAGAAAATATTGCTATGTATATATCCAAACAAAATCCCTTGTGGATATATCAAATTATCTTATATATCCATAAGCAACAAAAATGTCTAAATCCAACATTCAACGCAATCTAGAAAAAGCCACACATGCATACAAACACAGTACATACATGTCACACCATCACAGAACATGCATACCGGATCAAAGAAGGCACCAAACTGTAAGCACAATCATTACAACTAGCACATGGTATGATTTTGTAAAAATACAACCATAATATTATGAGAGTAACAGGTAAAAGAAAGTCATGCATCCTTTAATAAGAGGAGCCTCCTAGGATCTCTCTGGCGGAAAAATCCGCAAAATCAATAATTTTAGAGGCTATAAGACCACATACAGACAGAAAACACACACAAAAAGAGAGAAAATAGAAACCATTACATATTAGAATGCTGAAGGCATGATGGCCCTGTGGTGTTTTTTATCAAACCCTCTATAACATCAGAAAATAATAAGCTTTTGGAAGCTGCTTTTAGCTTATCGAATAAGCTTGTTTAGAGTCATAATTCAGCTCCACTTTTCATCACAATTACCAAATTTATGATTAAGAAAAGAAGATTAAAAGCATAACCATCTATTTAATATATCTACTGAAAACTTGAACCTGGTGTATAAATGGCAAGGTCAGGCCACCCATTGGCCCCATTCCAACAGCTTGACGTTGAAGAATCACCATTTTGCAACCCCATATAGCTCTCTGGATTCCCATGGCTCTGGCCCTCCAAACCCGGACCCGGATCCGAATTCATCACATTACCTGCAGCATCCAAATTCTCCCCAAAATCACCCATTTGCATCAGTTTCAGACCCGACCCATTTGGATTCAGACCCTCCAGAAGCGACCCGAATTGCCCATTTGAAGTCAGGAGGGAGCTGAAGCTCCCTGAGAAGTCCATCACTCCGCTGTCTTGATCGACTTTTGAGCCGTAGGCCCGGGTCCGGTCGGGCTGCGGATCCGGGTTCTGAGCTGCTGCTGCTGAAGAGCTCGACAGTGACGATGAGGAAGTCGATGAGGAACGTTTCGAAGCTGACGACGACGACTTCTTCGTGTTTTTCCTGCTTCCGCCGCCGATGGGGATATTTCTCAAAGCGCCGCCTTTGGTCCAGTACCGCTTGCAGTTCTTGCAGAAGTGGCGCGGCTGCGAGAGGTTGTAGTTGTTGTAGTAGCAAAACTTGGTGTTGGAGGACTCGCAGCGCGGACATTTCAGCTGCTCTTGCTCTGGAAACTGGGGCTTCATGGGTTGGAAAGTTGCAGGGTCCTGCATTTTGTGGGACCCCAAGTTTCTATTTTTGACCAAAGTTCGGGAAATATGGAAGATTTGGTGATCTGGGTTTTGTTTTTCAGAAACGAATTCAGAGTTCTTGGGTCAGAAATAGATTCGTGAAGTCTGATTTGAGACCAAAAGAGACTGAAATTTTAACACTTTTCTGTGATGAAAGTGTGAAATAGAAGAGGCGAAATATAAAACCAAGGTTTGTGGAATTTGGAGGGTTTTGTTGAGATTTTGAGTCCAAATTGGATCGTGGGAACTGAAAAACCAAAAGTTTATTGGGGATCTGAAATGGCGTTTTAAGAGAGAAAAAATAAAAGGCAGAGAAATCTCTGCAAAAATCTGAAAAGAAGACAAAAAGGTGGAATTGTTTTTAGACTTAGATATGAGCTTCCATTCAAATCATCCAAAAATTACAAAATCTTTGAACTTTCATGCTATGTAGAGAAGAGAGTGAGAAAAACCATCCCAAAAGCCAAAGCAGAAAACCCAGAAAAACTAAATTACAAGATTGGATGTTTGAAATTGTTACACAGAATCCAGAAAAAGCTCAAAACTTTCAGTTGGGAAATGTTTTCATGGGGTCTGAATCAAAGAGTGAAAGATGGAGGAGTAGAAGGAGGAAGGGGAGAGAAAATTTGGGTGATTTTGTTTATATTTTTATGGAGATCATCTGTCTGTGTGTTCGCGTTGGAGTAACGAGCAGCTCAAATAGGAGAGACAAAGACACTGCTCCCTCTCTCCTCTCACACACAGTGGGCATATGCTGGATTGGATTTAGCTAATCTTCTTCCTTCTGGACAGCCCCACATCTTCCACTAATCACTTAGTTAATTAAAAAGTAATTATTTTTCTAATAGAATAATGGTGTCAATAATTATTCTCATTCTTTGGGAGCACAAGCCCAACACTCTGTTTTGTCAATGATTTTAGGGAGATACTTTATTGCAAATATTTGTTAACCAAAGTCAACCTCCATGATTAAAATGCTTTCATTAACCTTAAACATGTGAATATATTAAGCAGCTGGAATGATTAACCATAAAAAATAATATTTAGGTTTCAAAAGAAAAAAGAAAAATTTATAGTTGAAATGAAATTCCCAAAAGTCTTAATATTCTCTAACGGTAGAAATTTTGAAACGTCTTACGAACTTATACTCATTTTTCAATTTGCCATATGAAAACAAAGTTAAACGATTTGTCATACTAATTTTTTGAAATTATTAATTTATCATCCCAGCCTAGCTCCATTAAAGTTTCCATCCAAAAAATAAGTTATGTCGCTTGCAAAAACATAAAGAATATCATATTATTTTACCATAAACTAGAGAGTTCCCAGCAACTATATTTTGATTCATCTTCACTTCGAAAACAAGGAAGTAAGTGCAGGTCGTTCCCTTTTTCTGAAAGGCAAACCATTAGATCATCGTATACCAGATCAACCATTCCTTTTGTATTGATTGAGGATCCCTAGAATTTTTGTCGAAGACAACTTATTAGAGTAGAGTGTTGAAATGATTGAAATAACCATGAACACAAGTTATGTGCAATTTATTTTAGCTAAAAAAACTTAACAAAATTAGGGTATGATGACAATTAATGATTTCGAAAAGTTAGTATAACAAATTGCTTAAAAATCTAATTCATATGACAAATTAGAACAGATATATAAGTTCATGTGACATTTCAAAAAATTCACTTTATTTTATTTTCTAATTATTATTATCGTCCATGGGAGTATGGGGATAGGACAAGTTCAACTGCCTAAGAGCACAAAAATATGTACGGATGATCTAGTAAAAAATTTAATTTAATACCTTATTAAGTTATTAAATCCCAATATGTAGTTTAAGGGTCTTGTTGTTTTGTGGAATAGAGTTTGACAACATATCATATGCCATAGACTTTATGTTATTGTAAATTAATATCTTGATCAATTGTATAAACCTATTATATTTGTGGCATGTGAAGACCACGATGTTTGTATTTGTCACATATGATAAAAGGTAGGTTTTTTAGCTAAAATGGTCTTTGAGATTGTCCATCATTTATTATTTTGGTCATTCCATTAAAAAAACTCCGTTAAGTGCTCCTGAGCTTTTTAATGGAAATACCAAAATGATGGATGGTGGACAATCTCAAGAACCAAAGTTAAGTGTTATGCAAATTTTAGAGACCAAAGTTATGTGTTATACCCTCAACTTAACGGAGTTTTTTTAACGAAATGACCAAAATAATGGATGGTGGACAATCTTAGGGATCACTTCTATTGATTTTAAATCTCAGTGGCCAAAGTTATGTGTTATGCAAATCTCATGGACTATTTTAACTAAAAAGCCTAAAAGGTAAATGTTAAGGAAGCTTTCTTAAAAATAAGACTGTTCACAAATTCTTCACCATTTTATGTTTTTTCCACAAATTTGATGCCAACATTATACAAAATTGTGTAAAAAACATAAGGTAGTGAAGAATCCCACTTTGAGAGTCTCCTTACCATTCTTGTGATTAAATTCATGTCATAATTCAAATAATTACTTATTTATGTGAGATAATGTCATAATTGAAAGTGTTTGCAGTTTAATTTTTGGAAAATGATATGTCACCAATAAAAAATAAGTACGTTAATCAAAACTTAAGTAATAATCCAATTATTAACATCTACAGTATTTAGTTTACAAAATTTGATTAGAAATTTGATCTCTTTAGCATTAGCTTTAAATTTTTTTTGTTCAATAATATCACTAGTGTAAAATGTAGAACAAATGGGTGGTGTTATCCACACGTTCATTCCACCTCCCACAAACTCTTATTAATTTTTGTCCGTTAATTTTTGTTCATTATTTTTTTTCAACTCATTCGATTTGACAATCGAAAACTAAAAGAATGGTATGAGAGGTAAAAAATAATATGTGGATAACACAATCCAGAACGAATAACCATGCCATTGCCAACATAGCTTGAGAACAAGAGATTAGTTATATAGTTATGCTTGTAATTAGAGCATTAGGCCAAGCCGAGTTGATGAGGCTAAGCCGCCAAGCCTTGAAAAAAGCTTGCGTGCAAACAAAGCGAGGAAGCAGTGGTGAGAGGGGATCATTGCCAGTTTATCATCAAATCTTTGCCGCCAATTCTTGTAGTGGCAGCGTCGTGACGGTCCATGTGTTGACTGTCGATGGGATCAAATCCTAGTGAGATATCTTTGCCCTAGCCCTAGAGTAGGCGACTCACTCCCGTTTTTAGGAAAGAAATTTAATTAGGTGTCGAATATCTACACATTTTATTTTACTTCTTATACATTTCTTGATAATTTATGTCTGTTGATCTTCTTCAATTCATCTGATCCAACGGTCGAAATTAGAAGGATGTATGAGAAGTAAAATGAGATGTGTGGATATCACACCCCTTTAATTAAAACTCAGATATAAAAATCAAATAATTAGAAACTTAGAAATTAGAATTGATGAACCGCAAAAATAGTAGAGGTAAAGAACATACTTACATATGAAGTGAAATGATATTATGGTAAAATTTCAAGTTAATCACGTATCTCAAATCATATTAATAAAATATTTTTTGTTAATAAAAATAAGGTGAAAAGACTATTTAGTCTTTTATTACATAAAAAAAAAAAAGATATTGTAGACATCGAAATTTCGGTGAAACAAATGTTCACCAACGTATTAAAGTTTTGACGTGTCAGGGCATACATGGCATACGCCACGTGTCGTACAAATTGTACACATGGCATGTGACTCAACAAAATAGAAAGAAATACCCTTAGATGATTAAACAAGTTTTGCTTCTCAATTTGGGCAATGACAAGGTAAGCACATTTTAATCCATTACGGATCAAAGCAAGTTTTTCTCATTTGGGCAATGACAAAGCAAGTACATTTCAAGTTTAAAATTGTATTAAGTGGAAAATTAGGCCATTTGTTAGACCACTTCAATTTCAATATTGTATTAAGTAGGAAATTAGGCCATAAATAAGACCACTTCAATTTCAATATTGCATTAAGTGGAAAGTTAGGCCATTTGTTAGACCACTTCAATTTCAATATTGCATTAAGTGGGAAAATTAGGTAATAGTGCTTGGGTGGGAAAATTTTGTGGTGGTGATTCACTCTCAAAGCCTATAAATAGGCTTCTCCACCAAGACCAACCCCAATTCACAAATACATTTCTCTACACACCAAAACCTTGAAGCCTTAAAGTTCTAAAGCTCTCAAGAAAATCCCGAAGGATCAAGAAAGCACTCTTCGTTCTTCGTCAAATCCTCCTTCAAGATCAAGCCCCAACGGCCCTTGAAGAACTTCCATTATTCAAGATCAAGCCTCGACGGCCCTTGAAGAAAGTTTTCATCGTTCATCATCCGTTCATCCTAAGATCAAGCCCCAACGGCCCTTTGGATCAACAACATCAACAAATCCACACATCCAACCGTTCTTCAAGATCAAGCCCAAAAGCTCTTGAAGATCCGCTCATCCATCAACCTTCAAGATCAAGCCCCGACGGCCCCTTGAAGAAAGTGTTCATCATTCATCATTCGGTCATCCTAAGATCAAGCCCCAACGGCCCTTTGGATCAACAACCTCAACGAACCCATACACCCATTCTTCAAGATCAAGCCCAAAAGCCCTTGAAGAAAACCAACTGTTCATTCAAGATCAAGCCTCGACGGCCCTTGAAGAAAACCAACCGTTCTTCAAGATCAAGCCCAAAAACCCTTGAAGATCCGCTCATCTATCAACCTTCAAGATCAAGCCCCGAAGGCCCTTGAAGAAACTTCCATCAACCTTCAAGATCAAAGCCACGAAGGCCCTTGAAGAAACTTACAACTGTTCATCCAAGATCAAGCATCGACGGCCCTTGGATCAACAAATCTACATCTTACGGAGATAGAATCAGAGGATCAAATTACAAAGAGATCGTAACCCCAAAATCATTAAACACAAAAATATTATTTTGTACACGTTATTCTTGTTTCTTGTTTTCAGGACTGGACAATGACTGGACGCCACGTATCATTAAAAGGTCCACGTAGACATTATTTTTATAAATAAACTTTAAAAAATTAAATAAATTAATAAATTAATAAAAATAATAATAAAAAAAGAAAAAGGTTGGCGTCTTCTTCGTCAAAGCCCCCGACCCTCCCACCCTTCTCCCTCCCTTTTCTCTTCTGCACCCACCCAACCTCTGCACATCCATCTTTCCCCCTCTTCGACTCTACCCACCCAACCCTCATCCTCTTCGATGACCCATTGAGCTCGAAGGAGTGTGCCCCACTTACCAGATTTGACAGCAAATCTCGAGAAAACTGACTGCAAATCTGGAGAGAAGTAACGGATTGAGCCGCATTCGCATCTACGACTTCATTCTCGAGCCTATTGAGCTCGAACTTACCCAGATCCGAGCCATGCAAGAGGTTTATGAGCTGTCACAGTCCATACTTAGCCTCCTAAATCCTCTCCTCTGCCAGGATGAGCTCTTCCCCTCCTTGAAAGATTCTGACACTGTCACCAGCGGCGGTGGTGTCCGTTACTTGTGAACCGGTGCGGGAAGTCGAAGAAGAGATGGGGGTTAGGTGGGTGCAGAGGAGATAAGGAAGGGAGGGTCGGGGGCCTTGAGGAAGAAGACGCCCACATTTTTTGTTTTCTTTTTTAATTTATTGTTGTTTTTAATTGTTTAATGTTTAATTTTTTAATTTTTAATATCCACATGGGACCCATATTGACACGTGGTGCCCAGTCAATGTCCACGTGGGTATCACATCACCAATTAACGGAAGACTTAATAATCAGACTAACGGATGTATAAGACTGTCCCAAAATTAACACTTTAGGTATGACTCTAGGACGAAAAAAACTTTATTAACTAAATGTTGAAAACCACGAAACTTGAGGGTAGTAAACTGAGATTAACTCTTAAAATTAAAAAAATTAAAAAAATTAAAAAATAAAAACCAAAAACAAAAAACAAAAACCTCCCACTTCCCCCCCCCCCCTTCATTCTCTCTCCTTCTCTCCTTCCCATTTTTCTA
Source organism: Pyrus x bretschneideri (assembly GCF_019419815.1). Taxonomy (NCBI): domain Eukaryota; kingdom Viridiplantae; phylum Streptophyta; class Magnoliopsida; order Rosales; family Rosaceae; genus Pyrus; species Pyrus x bretschneideri. Next base: position 656,258 of record NW_025999837.1, on the reverse strand, counting down.
AAAAAAAATGTGTAGGCAAATGCTAGTTACATTTAAAGTTATAGAAGTTTATGTTAATCTTAACTAGGGGTGGGCACTTGGAACCTAAAACTGAAACCGAAATATGAACCAAATCAAAACGCACCGAACGGTTTGGTTTTGCGGTTTTGAAACAATTTCAGTTTTGAAACCGAACCGCAACATAGAAAACGGTTTGGTTTCAATTTTAGCTTTTAAAAACCGCACTGAAACCGAAACCGCATAACTTTATTAAATGTTAACTTCTAATTTGTTATTTCATTGAGTTTAGTTCATGGCATCATCTGAATAAAATATGGGGCATTGGTTACAGTGTAAGACCAGCATCCTTCTTCCTCATACTTCAAGCAAGGACCTTCGTTACGAGTAACCAAAAAGTAAGACTTCTGCCCTTCCCATTTTTAGCAGTAGTTTTCTGTTGCATTGTGTAAATTGATTGTGTTCCTTTTTTATTTGCTTTCCAATCATCTGTAACAAATTAAATCCCTGAGTTTTATTCGGACCTCCAGTTCCAAAATTTTCATAGTTTTAAAATTGGAAGGCTCAAAGCCTGTAGATTCAATTCTTTGATATCATAAATCTCATGACTATACTTCAATTTGGATCGGTCTACCAGTTCATCAGCGAGCTGCTTTTCAACTAGACAATGAGGTTAGTGGTAAATTACAATTACTTTCACTTAGTATTTTTGGTGCCAGTATTTTTTATAAGTCGCAATGTAAGTTGAACCATCAAAACTTTTTTTTATTGAATTGGATGAACAATTTATTTTTCGTAATGTCATAATCCAATAAGTAACCATTATAGTTTTTTCAAACACCAAAACATTTTTATTGACTTGGATGAAATGATATACAAGTAGGTAACCATAATAGCTTTTTCAAACAATGAAACCAAACCAAAACTGTTTAAAACCAAACCGAACCGAATCAAATGGTTTGGGTTCATTTCGGTTTTAACCTCAAAACCGCATCGAACCGAACCACAAAAACTTGCGGTTTTGGTTTTGGTTTTACTCAAAACCGCACCAAACCGAATCGCGCCCACTCCTAATCTTAACACGAATAATACCCAATTAAGGAAATGCCAGTAATATGTATAAAAAAAATTATAATATTTAAAAACGTGTTTGTGAACATAAAGTAACCACATTCAATTAGAGCGTGCCACATAGATTATGAGCTTAGTATTATGAAAATATCCTTGATGGAGTGAGCAGGGCCAATTTTTACATTTTTCAATCCCATTTGAAAGTTGACGGTTAGTTCTGGAGTAAGTGCTTCAAGACGGGAATCTTCAATGGCTCAATTTTCTGGGGGAGTGTGGTGCATGAGATGATTGATTATGGAAAGGTTCCATGAGGTACCGTTTGGTACGTGGGACGAGATAAAATAGAGTGGGATAAGGCATTCCGTCCCACGTTTGGTGTGCCTAAAACGGGTGGAACAAGCTGTTCCATGGGACGAGTTTTGGGTGAATTTTCGTTCCACCTCACCCTCCTGGAACGACTCGTTCCACATCCGTGGAACACAAAATTATAACCTCTTCGTCTCCTTCTTCTTCCTCCTTGTTTCCATCCGAGGGCATCTTTGCTCCCGCTCTGTTCCGTTCCGTCCTGTCCCGTCTCATTCCGTTCCGTCCCGTCCTGTCTGCATACCAAACGATACCTGAGAGTACAACATGTGATAGGAGCAAGGGTTTTGGATCCTCTCCTGAGCTAATGGAGAGGATCATTCTGACCAATCATTATGGGCCGTTGGATTTTTATCCAACGGCTACAATTATTATAACTTTAAAGGGACCCCTCTGTTTGTAGCCGTTGGACAAAAATCCAACGGCCCACGATGATTGGTCATGAGGATCCTCCCATTAGCTCAGGAGAGGATCCAAATCCAGGAGCAAGAAGGAGTGTGTCAATCGAGGCAGACGTGTAAATTGGAATCGAGGCATTAAATGCAGGATAATGGGCGATTTTGAAGCATATTCATTTCTTCAAAACTCTCAAGCCAAGTGTTCATGGCTGAGGATTTCAAAAGAATCAAAGAAGCCGAGACTAGATGAATATGAAGTCTTGGCTATAAAGGACATATTCAAGTAAATGTCGAGAAAACACAGTCTCATCAGGATTATATCTTGATAGACTTGTTTATCATGAAGGCTATCGCTATAAATCAAAGAGGTTATGCAACATGAAAAGCCCTATTTAACTCAACAAACAACTCAAACTTATGCGAAAATCCTCGTTGTATGTAAAACCCTTCTTACCTGAGAAAAATACTATCATAACCCCCTCGTCAACACACGTTCAGTTTGTATTAACAACACTTTGTTGACAATTTGTGACATCTTCAGTTTGATTAACATCACTGGAGCCATAGAACCAAGCAATTTAGAAACATTTTTAGTTTGGATTAACAACACTGCTTCTAGTTGGTTGGTTATCTATCCAAGTCTCGGTCGGCGAAGAATTTTTAATTCTTTCATCCAAAGAGGTCAATTCATTAGTTTCCCAATGAAGTGAAGTGTTCTATGATTGGTTACTCTCAGGTACAGTTTGCAGTTCGACATTCAGACGGACGAATCACGTTCACCATAAAAATGCTCATCTCCTTTGAGCACCTGCCCTTACCGCCTGATACCGATGCAGCGCACTTATATTCTCATGAATATAGTCGAGGAAGCCAAATCTAGTGCGGGAAATCCTGAACTTCGCAATGAATTAGGCAGTCTTGTCTTTAGGTTCTAGAACTCTAAGGCAAGAGATGTTCCTTCCTAGGTTGTAGTCGATCAAGTGCAGAAGTCAGCAATGCATTTGACACCCCCACCAAATCTATTCTACTCGACCGACCGAGCTCGGTTCCGAGTTAGCACACTCGCATTCACAAGAAGGACGTAATTAACTCGTAATTACTTGACATGTGTGCCACGTAGATCTTTATAATTTTTAGAGTCAACACTAATATGTTGAATTTTAAATGAGATCCTAATCAAGATTAAGTTTGTAGCTCATATGTGGATCAGAAAAGGTAATAAACGATTCCGACAATGACAAGTAATTTGCGGGATTAATAAAACAAGTCGAGTTACAGTTGGCTAGTCCTTGTTAGTTAAAATGACATGAGCCAAATCTATCAACTATCCATGACAAATCCCTTTAGCATTGCATATATAACAACTTCACTTCCATCTAGTATTGCTTAACGTTTAATTCATATTAAGAAAGTATATCTGTATTTGCTTAAACTCATAATTATCTCAAAAATTTAGATTACATTCGGATTTGATCAGAGTTCCTCCAATTCAAATCCCACCTAGTAAGTAGACAAGTTGAAGTTGTGAAAGCTTCCGCTCACCAAGGAAAACGGTACACAAAACTACTTGTATATGTCGAATTCAATTGTGGCTTTGCTGCGCGTTTTGGCCGACCATTGTGGGTCGTTTAAGTATCTGGTCCCACAAGCGCAACTAGAAAGCGACGGCTCTGATAGTTTGACTGTGCAAGTGGAATGACATTATGGCCGATCATTGGTCTGAAGCCCGCATTTGCCATTTGTTGCTTTTTGTCTACCAAAAGCTTTTGAATAAGGTTGCCGCCACACAATTCCGTGATCTTGATAAAATACAGATGTTATATTAAGTAAACGAAAATATTGATATATAAATAAGTAAATATATAAGTTATATTATAAGTGAAATGAAAACATCGCGAAATGTTATGACCGTAAATTACTCGTTGTCAACCAAGTTCAACACCAAATTCCCTATTCAATCCGTTTGTCTAAGCATCAATTACTATTGAGGGATATGATTAGATCGTGGACACAATGATGCAGGGCGCAGCGGATAGAAACAAATTAAAATTACAGATAGAATGGATAGGTAGGGTCCACTATCTCCTAGTGCGAGAAGATGCCTGAAAATTAACTTTGATTCTAGTACCAGCCTACAACGTAGACACTAGAAAGAACAAAGCAACAGACTCTTACAAAGAGAAAGACACATAAAAACGAGTTTACAACTCAAATATCAATATGATAATTCAAACAACTTCTCTCCTTTTCTTTACAAATACATGAACTATGATGCATGTATCAGTAATTATTAAGAGGGGGTTTAAGCATCTAGAGTTAATGAACTCACTAATATTAACCCCACTTAATCTACCCCACTAACATATATTTATTATATTAAATAAAGATTGAATTATTACATAAAATTCATTACTTCAGAACCCTTGTATTCCATGTATATCGGCTGAATTTCAAAAGCCAAATGTATTCAATCTTCTGATGATCTTATTTCATGTCCTGCATCACACATGGGCAATGCCCATTTCGTTCTTGTTAGGGTAGCAGGGTTAATTGGCAATAGGATCCTCTTCAGATCTTCTTTGTGAGGATCTCAAGGATCTGTAAATCGTGTCTGTTTATCGTACATCGTGCAGTCAGTTTTTGTCAGATACTGTTTGTATTTAATTTTAAATAAAAAAATTAAAATGATTTCTGATCATACGATGTATGATAAACATATACGATTCACAAATCCTCAGGATCCTCACAAAGAGGATTCGAAGAGGATCTAGATTCAGTTAATAGGGTCCCTAAATTAAGGGAAGGTCTTCAAGTGGATAGCCAATTTACCACTTTGGATAAGTGATATTCATTAATATTATAACTAAGTGGTATTCATTTTTATTTGTTGGTAAAATATTTTAAATTCAACTCACATAAATAACGAGTTTGATATAACATTATCATGGTGAGTTTATTTTGTGGTTTAGTTCAAATTCTTCATAACATGCTACTAAAATAAAAATGGTATGCGTAGATATAAAGAAATACTATAACTTGCCAAACTTACAAGCAAATCTCTATAATCAAGCCAAAACAAGAGAATTTAATGGACGCTTATCGACTACAGTAATAACATCACAAAAACTCTGGGAGCACAATCAAATCTCATCATCAACTATTAATCCCTAATCTCCAATCAAATTTGAGTGAAATCTGGATTTTCCTTCTTTTTCCTTGCATTCGAGTATGCCGATGTTGCCTATCGCAGCCCCGCGCCACCAGCATTGCCATATCATGTATCTGCCCATGTGAGTACGTAACTTAACTAATAACCGTGTAGTGTATCATCCTTTTTATATAAATAGAATCAAGAAGGATTACATCCTTATATGTCAGCTAAGATGATACAAATAATATAGTATCACTATTATTAATTTGTCAAATGCACACATATACACTTTAAAATTAGCTCTAGTTCGCTCATTCCTTAAGTTTGTGCGTAAAACCTCATGACCTCTAGCTTAAGGTCAAATGTAGCAAGAGAAACAAACACAGAGAAAAATGCAATATATAATATATCAAGGGTTACAGTCAATGTACTACTTCTCTTCACTTATAAGTAAAAAATCTTAAGTTCAATTATCGTCAAAATAAAATTTAAACCACATTAGTATAAATAATATCATTTGTTAAAAATAATAATAATAATGATATATCAAGGGTTACTAGTTAGTGCACAAAAGCAAGAGCACGGGAGTGCATGATGGGCTATATATTCTCTTCAATGGGGTTGCGATGAATGGAGGGAAATGGTAGAGCGTGGGTCCCGCAGAAGAAAACCATGCACGAGTGATGAGTGAGGTCGGTAGGGACTTGCAGCTGCAAACAACAAGCAAGCGATTGAAGCCAAAAAGTATTGATGGGATTTGATGGTGGGGGAAGTGGCGATGGTGGTGGGAGATTGACATCCGTGGACATATCCTTTCTTTGCCCTTCCAGAGCGGGACACGGCTGGGATGGCGTTCACCTTTAGTCTCTGCCTCCCTTAAACCCTTGAATCATGAATCCACCAATGTAAACCCTACTCTACTCATTATTCAGCCCCCTATTCACTGTTCATAAATCTCTCAAATTGAGCAAATTTTCTTTCAGAAGTTCCAAAAAATCAATGGCTAGATATTGCATAAGGAGATTTAATGAATCTTACAATGATTAGATCTTACAAAAATTTTGAATCACTAAGTGAGTTGTAGCATTGTTAAAACAATTGAGAGATTCACTATAAAATAGTTACTTGTTACTTAACCTAAACAAAACCCATCCAAGTTGCACGATGGTGGCTAGAGGAAGATTGAAATGCCTCTATAAGTCTTCTCAACTCCCGAAAATGTGGACTGCCATGGAGAAGCCACCAACTATTCTTGTGACAACCCGTCCCTAATTCTACGATATTTATTGATTTTAATTGAGTGAAATTACGAAAATGCCCTTGAGGCAAAGGTGTTGATTTTTGTTGGAGTATCATCTTGTGCCACGTGTGTGGCCGAGATGGAAAAAGGATGAGAAAAAGGAGGGAAATGAGAGAATAATGGATGGAAGAAAGGAGGTGGTGGAATGGATTAAAAAAAAAAGGAAGAAGAAGAGAGAACATGAGAGAAAAGGAGGGAGATGGGCGAATTGGGACAGGAGAAAGGAGGAGGGGCCAATTGTTGGAAATGTGCCCTACAACCAATCATATGATGATACTTTATGGACATTTCACATGTTAAACTAATCTAGTTTAATATTAAGGGCAAACATTATTGTTTGAGCCGTCTCATATAATGTTATATGCTTAAACGATAAGTCCAAGGAATATGTGATTGGAAGAATGCGATCTAAAGAAGTTAGATTCATGAGACCATTCTTTCGTTGACACATCCTAAACGTTCCTGATCATAGGATTGTCAATTGGGCATTGACAGTCCGTTAAGATCAGTACGTGCTATGTCTTCTCTCAGGGAGAGTGACTAGTCTCGAGTCATTGGTGTGTGTGACATCAAGACAAGTACGTAGGTGCTCAATAGAGAATGAGTTCACTGAACACGATCAACAAAGAGTTTTCATATTCATGTCACATGAGAACTCATGGTTGGGATAATGCAAATTAGTCTTTTGACCTGAGGCATCACAGTTGTCTTGTGGTTAGGTCCTTAATCTTTGATTATGTCAAAGTCACTCCATCATGAGGGTGTCCATGGCATCGTTGGGGTTAAGCCACTTAGCCATGGAGGAAAGTGAATGCGCAACAAGGGATCTCTAACCTTCAAACTGTTTGAGGGAGAATACTCTATGATATGATTTAGAATCTCTGGCCAGAGTATGAATGAGATGTTGGAATGCGTTCCAGATCACATTCAAGGTAATCATATAAGTACAAGATTCACATTGGATAGTAGACATGAATAAACTATCAAACCAAACAATGTGGTCAAGAGTATTGTATTAGAGAAAGACCGTATTGCATTTGTAATCCTAAACTGAATAGGTTCTCCACCTCTTCTGATTAGCTTGGGTAACCATGACATGCTACTAGGCATCAACCATGGTTTGTGGAAGCCCTAAAAGTGTATTATCACTAACGGGAGAATTGAAAGTAAGTTTCAATTCACAATCGATTAGAAAGAGTTTTAATCGCCCACTGCCTCGCTAAAAGGAACCTAATGGATCGTTCACCGAGTAAGGTAGAGTTTGAAGAAACAACGGAGATGAGTAAGAATAATTAAATGGTTTAATTATTTATCTAAGGCTAGGATTAATTAATATGTTAATTAATCAAACGAATAAGTTCGTTAAAGACCTCGGGTTAGTTTTGGGCCGCAAGGCCCAATGGGATTTGAATGTCAAGCCCATTAACTCAAGTTGTATGACAACTTGAATAAAACAAAGGGCTTGAAAGCCCAATAAACCTATAGGCCGGCCATGTGTAAAAGAATAGGGCTTTTGGTCCATTAGGTCACTTATTTGAAGGGACTATATAAAGGACTTTATAGCCTAAAATTTACTAAGGGTTATTTTTGGGGAAAGGATGAGAACACAAGCTCTCCTTTCTCTCTAAAATTTCGGCCACCTTGGAGGGATCATCTAGCAATCAAACTTCTCCAAGGTCACTCATTTCTTCTTCATTATGCCTTGGTGATGAATCATTAGAGGTTCTCAATTTTGGGAACTTTGGAGAAACCTTTTCATCCATCCAAATCCATGGATCTAAGATGCAAGGAATGAAGGCCCTCTCTTTGGGTGATTAGCCTTTGCTTATGCAAAGAGGAATCTATAAAGGTATTGATTTCTCAACTCACTTTGTTTTGAGTTGAGTCTTGGTTCACCTATCTACTAGGCTTTGAATTTCATGGGTAAATGTTTTGTTTTTAAGTGCATACAAGCATGATTCCGCCTTTAATTGTTAATTGCATGCTATTGATGTTGCTTAAATGAACATGTTTTGATAGGAGCATATTCATGCGACTTAATTAGCTTGTTCTCGTGCATTTATGATGTGTTTATTTAGCTATTTTAGTGTTTAAGGCCATTTATGTGTATTTTCAGATTATAAGGCCAAAGTGTGCAAGAAGATGCAAATTGGAGTCTTTTGGAGCGAAAGAGGAATGAATGAGTTGAAGACTTGAAGAAACGACGAATTCCTACTCCAACGATGAATTCTTACCAAAACGAGGAATCCTACTCAAACAAGGTTTCCTATTTTAGAAAAGTTAACCCTAAGTTTCCCGTTTTGGTAACATTTCCTAATTCTAGAAGCTTTTAACTTAATTTTAATTAACAAAAAATAAATTAGGTTTTAAATTTCAGAAAACCCTAGGTCTTACCACCTTAGCCGCACCCTAGGGGGATGATTATATTCCATTCATTTCACAAAAACCTAGCAGCCGCAAATCCCATCCTTTTTTCCACATTCAGCCGCAAGAACCTAAACCATATTCCATAATCAAACAGCCACAAAAACCCTAATACAAAAATCACCATGAAGCCGTGACAATTTTTCCCATTATCCCATTTTTTTTGTCTTTTAGCCGCAAGGAAACCATCCCATAATTTCCCATCCACTTCAGCCGTGCCCCCCCCCCCATTTTAATTATCACCCTAGCTATTCCCAAAAACCGGCCCATTTTCCATAATCATGCTGCCGTGGCCTCCCATTAGCCATTAACCCTAAATCAGCCACATTCACATCTATTTGCACGCAGCCATTAACCCTTTTAAAAGAAAAACCGTGCATTCCCCTTCGATACACATCATTCATTCATCCATCCCGCAGCCACCATCACGGAGTCTCTCCCATTTTCCTCCCAAAACCGTGCAGTCCCCCCTCCATTCCAGCAGCCTCCCATTATTGCCGTGACTTCCAGCCACCTTACACACCTTCCTACACCACCACACCACCTTGCCGCACCACCCAACCTCCATAAATCCATCCCTAAACCCGCAAATCATCCACCAACACCATTTAACCAATCTGCCGCAGAAAGGAGAAGAGGAAGGAGGAGCTTGGACGCGCAGAGGATTCGTTGTGCGTTTTAGGTGTAATCCATCCTTTGTTCGTTATGTTTAAATTCAATTTTATTTTTCTTTTTGTGAACATGAGAGGCTAAATCCCCCTAGTTAGCTAGGGGGTGATTCAAAACCATGTTTATGCTTGCAATATGAATTGATTACTTTTGGTTGGAATTTCATGAATGGTGAATTCAATTTGTTTAACTGCTTGATCGATAACTTATTTATGTATGTTGATTGAGAGTGCACGCTTAATTTTCATGCATGAATATGACACTAGAATATAAGTGAATTTCACCTAATAGTTATGAACTTATTTTCACAAGTAGTGGAGGTTGTTTATAAACAATCGCGTTAAATAAATTCTTGGCATAAGTTTCATGCAATCATAGTAACAAATGCCTCGTCAATACTTATAGTTTTCATGATGCTTAATGATTCTTGCTTGTATCTCTATTATGCAATTCATGTAGGGAACTTGTGGGGAATGCTTTGGGTTGTCGCATGCAATCATCCAATTCATTAACTTAAGGAAAACTTGACGGTTAATTTAAGCGGACCTAATTAACCCGGGGTTTTGAGTTTCATAATTCATCGAAAGACCAACTGAAAATCAAAATGTATGCAAGTGTGACATGTGTGGAGAAGAACCTTCTAGCTAGCATTCATCCATAATTTCATTCAATTCATTACAATCTGCCTTTAAACTACAATCTGTGCATTTAATTTATTTTCGTCAAAAACTAAATCCCCCTTTACTTTTGTGTCCAATTTATTTAGAAAGTGTCTTAGTTTGTGTTTATAAGTGTTTTGATTCATTTGATTACCCAAATTCGTCCAAAGTTGTCAAAGTGCTCAAAACTGCCCAGAAAGTAATTTTAAGGCAGTTTTGAGTGTTTTGGGGCAATTTTGAGTCTTTTGATTTGTTTGAGTGTTTTTATTGTTAGTTTTGCATTCTTTGAGTCTAGTTTAGTGTTTCAAACTTCATTTTACATTTTTGAATCAGTATCCAAGTGATTTTGCAATCCCTCATAATCCCCGGTTAAGAACGATCCCTACTTATTCATATACTACAATTGTCACAAGAGGGTTTTAATTTGTGTGCTTACTTAGTTTGCATCATGTTTTTCACAAATCTTCCTTCACCAATCAGGGATGAAAAAGGAGGGAAATAAGGGGGAGAACCCCGGCTAACCCGAACCCCCTTTAACCCGCGTGACCCGACCCGGTTACCTTCCATATTTTCCGACAGCCTCTCGATCGATTTTTGTGGTTAATCACGTCGAAATCTCACCTGGAAACAACTCATCATCGTCCCACCTTCCAATTCCTTATGAAATCGAGCTATTTTGGTTCTTGTGTCGTGAAAAATCGAAGTCGTGGCTTAATGAGTGTAAGGCGACGATTCGCCGTTTCGACAAGTGACACCGACAACCACCATTGTCATTCAACTTCTCTCAAACTCATGAACAAGGCCCAAGCAAGATTAGGGGCGTTGGAGTTCAAATTGAGGATGAATCATGGGACACCCATTTCTAGGTTTCTGGTGATATTGAGGGTGATCTGAGGTGTTTCCCGACCAAATTGGACTTGGCCATAGGTATAAAACTTGCTCTACTCGTTGAGATCTTCATTCCTGTAAAATTTGAGAATTTTTGGAAATAGTTGAATTTTCTGACGGGAATCTGACGTATGGATTTTCCCGGATGGGTTTTCTAAGTTTGTAAATCTAAACGTCGGCCGCCACTTGATTTCATGATTGTCGGAGATCCGATCGTTGGATCTCAATGAGATTTTAGTATTTTGTTTTAAAAGCAGAATGTGGATCTTTGGACGTTACGGATCAGAATTCCGAGATGCGGATCTTTCAGATCAAGTTACATAGGGTTGTAGACCCTACCGTGGACCTTTGACCAACAGTTGACTTTTGGTCAATGGGTTTCAAATCATTCTAGAACATCCTTGGGGATGTGTTTTATGTAAGTTACATGTTCTATCGATATGAATTCTGAGACGTGATTTTATATTTGTTCTTGGCGACGATCGTTTGTGACGCCTCGATATATACAAGCATTAATAAATTCTTTATGCGATTGCCATGATTAAATTAATGTTTGTACGAATTACCTTATTGTAGAGAAATGATGAAACAATCCTATGGGATGCCCAGGTAAACTTACTATAAAGAGATGCCTTGATTATATTTATGGTCATGAATAGTAGGATGTTGATTAGAATTGTTGAATGGCTGTGGTATGACTATATTAATGTTATATGCTCATCATTGCTACACCCGGTGTTAGTGTTCGCCCAGGGCCAGGGCCAGTATTTCACGTGTATGTTCACATCCACACCGCACGCTCGCCTTAGATCCTAGTAGGTGCCAGTCATGTCGTACAGGTTGTAATAGGCAACTCCAACTCATATGTGATCGTGAATAGTGCCAGTTTTCACGTGATTGTAGCACTAGAGCGTATATTATGATTACATCCAGTCCTGTCGTACAGGTCGCATTAGGCAACTCCAACTTGTGTGTTAGCATATATTGGTGAGCATCAGTCCAGTCGTACAAGTTGCATTAGGCGACTCCGACTTATGTGCTAGCATAAATCAATAAGCACCTGATTTTATTATGCTACTGTCGTGATATTGTGATTTGGCGTATTTATGGATTTATTGTTGTTTTACATTTGATTTCATACTTATACGTAGTATTATTTTCTGGAAACTATACTTGTTTTACGGCCAAGGGTTACAATGTTTTCAGAAAGGTTTTTATAAAACTTTATTTTCAGGCCAACTCACCCTTGTTTTTTGCTCTTCCAGGTTTTATTGCTGAGTTTACATGTCGACAAGGATTCTTGGCAAATTTTAGTGTAGACGATTAACTTCGATGGTATAATTTTCACGTGATTTTACTATACTGTACTTATGATATGACATCACTTGTGAAATGGGCCCGCTTACAGCGCACTCTTATACTTAGGCAATTTTAGGTTTAAATATGTTCACATTTTCCACATCACTACACTTTATGGCTTTGTCACCTTCCAGGTATCGGCTAGCACAACTCGATTCAGAGTCTTAATGGACATTTCAAGTCGGGATGTGTCAATTTGGTATCAGAGCATAAGTTTGGGCAATATTACATTCATCACACGGGTGATGTAAGCATTCTCGATTCTTAAGCCTAAATGTCGAATTTTGCCACCTCGTCGACTACGAAGAATGTGTTAGGTTTTTCTAAGTTTTGGGCGGATTAGACCACTTATCGTCATTTTAGAACGTCGTTTTGGCAGACGTCTCAAAATTTTAACAAAGAACCTCACTGCCAAGGAAAAATCTTGTTTTGGATTAAGTTGATTGCCCTAACGTAGGGCTAATGTATTGGGAGTCACGCATCACCAGAGATTTACAAGTTAATCCCATCATTACTCTCCCACCATCATTACCAAATCTTGCGAGATAGGAAACCACAATTAGTTTTGATTCCTTGTTAGCATTCGATAGCACCCCATTGATTAGAATTCCGACGAAGTTTTAGTTTTCATCAAAATTTTCAAAAATGTCCCGAATGACGATATGGTGCTAAAAGGGTAGCACTTGACATAAGAACATCTGGGGGACAACCATTTTTGGTCCCCAATAACACTAATCTTTCCAAACGCATACAAGGTTTTTCTAAGAACATCTGGGGAACATCTGGTGCTATAAGGAGATGCCTTGATTATATTTATGGGTGATGTGAGAATTATACGCACACAAATTAAAACCCTCTTGTGACAATTGTAGTATAAGTATAAGTAGGGATCCTTAACCGGGGATTAGGAGGGATTGCAAAATCACTTGGAAACTGACTCAAAAACGTAAAATAAAGTTTAAAACACTGAACTAGACTCAAAGAATGCAAAACTAAACACTTAAAACACTAAAACAAACCAAAAGACTCAAACAACACCCAAAACACTCAAAACAGCCTTAAAAACACTTTCTGGGCAGTTTTGAGCACTTTGACTACTTTGGACGAAATTGGGTAATAAAATGAATCAAAACACTTAAAAACACAAACTAAGACACTTTCTAACTAAGTTAGACACTAAAGCAAAAGGGGATTGAGTTTTTGACGAAATTAAATAAAATGCACAGAATGTAATTCAAACAGATTGTAAAGATGAATTTGATGAAAATATGGATGAAATGCTAGCTAGAGGGTTCTTCTCCACACGTGTCACACTTGCACACAAAACGATTTCTAATTGCTTTTCAATAAACCATGAATTCTCAACGCCCCAGATTAACCGTGAATTGCACTAATTAACCCTCAGATTTTCCTAACGTTATTGAATTGGATGATTGCATACGACAACCCAAAACATTCCCCACAAGTCCCCTACATGATTGCATAATAGAGATACAAGCAAGAATCATTAAGTTCTATGAAAACCATAAGCGTTGACGAAGCACTTGTTACTATGATTGCATGAAACTTATGCCAAGAATTTACTTAACGCGATTGAGATCATCAACCTTTACTACTTGTGAATATAATTCCATAACGATTAGGTGAAATTTCCTTATATCCTAGCATCCAATTTATGCATGATAATTAAGCGTGCGCTCTCAATTAACACACACAAATCAATGTAATTCACATAGATAAGTAAATTGAATTCACAACTTATGAAACGCAATTGGAAGTAATCAAATCATATTGCAAGCATAAACATGTATTTCGAATCCCCCCTAGCCAAGGGGGGGTTTAGTTCCTCATACGCACAAAACAAAGAGAATTGAAATTAAACATTGAAATCAAGGAAAAGAAACACCTAAAAATTCCAACAACTCAAACTTAAATTGTATGAACGTTTAGGCCCTTCTCCTCCTCTTTGTTGTGGCACAAGGTCTAAGGATAGGTTTTGGGGGTTATGGATGGTGTAGAATGATGTGTTTAGGATAGGGATGGATGTAGGGGACTTCAAGGCTTATTTTTGGGCAGAAAATATGAAGAATGGTGAAGTATGGATGTGTTATAGAGAGGGGATGAATTTCTGGCATGAATGGTGAATGAATTAATGGTTCTTTTGTGGCTGCAATGGATGTTTATTTATAGGTGGATAAATGATTAAAGAGGGAATATGACAGCTAGGTTGGTTGGTGGCTGCCATCATGAAGAGTGCATGGATGTGGCTGAATGGGTTAAAGAGGGAATGATGATGGGAGAGCATGTGGGTGATAGCTAGGTTGGTTGGTGGCTACAATGGAGGTGTGGTGTGATATCCCGTCCCGAAACTATCGAAACGTACATGTGAAATGACCTTTTTACCCCTAGTTTGTTACGTTATGTTTTTGGTTACTTGGTGTGGTGTTGGCAGGTGCTGGGCCACCCACACACACACCCTCACTGTCTCTATCCCTTTCTCTGTCTCTGTCCCTGTCTCTCTCTCTCCCGAGCTCCCTTCCTTCTTCTTCTTCCTTCAAACTCGTACGGACACACACACAATTACACTAAATCGCCACAGATCGAAGACACTAAGGGCACAGTCGAGATCGTGAGGTCGAGGGGAGCACGATCATACCATTTTCAGGTATGAAATCCGTTGTTTTCACGTCGATTCGACAATGGAAATTTGTGTACTGTTCATGCAAACATTGACCTAGCTTGTTTTTGGGATTTTGAAGTTCATAGATGTCTTAGTGAGGTTCCCAGGAGCCTCAGAGTGTTTCGTTGGACGGAATTGGTCGTCGGAATCACCTGGTTCGAGCTTGACCGGTTTTAGAGGTTGGTGGCAGGTGAGTTTTCGTAGGTTTTAGCCCTTAAAACTTGTATGGACGTGTTCTACTAGTCCTAAGGTTTAAATTGGTGCAAGAATCATGAAAAATGGTGGAAAAACGAACGAGAAAACTCAATTTGCAGGTTTCCCAGTTTCCGGCGCCGGCAACGGTGCCGGAGATTGAACGGAGAAGGTGACAGAATATTTCGTCAATTCTGACGGAATATTCCTGATTCCGTTAATGGAATATGTCAATTTTGACGGAATATTCCTGACGGCGTCAGTTGACGCCGTCAGCGTGCCAGGCACGTGCCTGCGCGTGGCCGACGCGTGTGGCCGTGCCTTGGCCGGCACGTGGGGGCGCGTGCGGCGGTGGAAAATTTTTCCAAAATTATGGTTGTGATCCTGAGGTTGTGTAGAGCACGTTGGTATATTCAATTGTCCATTTTGAGCAATGTATGAGAAGTTATTTTGAACGGAAGGTTATGTGCTTTAAAATTAACGTTTTTATAGTATTTTCGCATATAGGTGACACGTATCCCGAGGACGAGCGTGCTCATGCGAGGCAGGGGGGCTACGACCCTTCCACGTACCAGTGAGTGGGCTTTTGTTTTCCGTATATACCTATATACTTATAATTCCCAGAAATTTATGTATATGTTTATTAGTTTATGCCATTCCTTTATTATTATTGGTTATTATGCATGGTCAGTTGCATATATGGTTATTATATATATTCATTTATACGGTTATATATATATATATATATATATGTTGGTGCTGTGGAGGCACAGGTAAGTGCCAGGTAAGCGTTATTTAATATTCGCATTAAATAGTGGTTAGAGGTGCTTAGAGAGCTCATAACCTGCACCCCCGGTGTTAGTGCTCCCGTCCTAAGTAGGGCACAGTCCTTTACGTGTCGTTCACCTCCCGTACCACACGCTCAGCTTGATCTAAGTTAGGTGCACAGTCTTGTCGTACAGACCACTATAGGTGGTTCCGACTCGTAGGTGACCCGCGATTACTCGCACAGCCTTTACGTGATCGTAGCACTAGAGCGTTATATGTATTACACACAGGCCTGTCGTAGAGACTACTATAGGTGGTTCCGACTCGTGGGCAGGTTTAGTGTTGAGTATTGAGATTTGAGCTCTAGATGCAGTCGTACAGGTTACGTTAGGTGACTCCGGCTGCCAGATTATATATTATTGATGTGATTTATACCTGAGCACATGCATTTCATCGTGAGATTTGGTATGACATACTATGGAGCATGATTTGGCATATCTATATATACGTACATATGTTTATTTTCTGGGAAGTATACAGGGGTTAGAATCTTGCTTTTGAAATGGTTTTTGAAAAGCTTTGTTTTTGCCCACTCACGCTTTTGTTTTGCGCCCTTCCAGGTTTTAGCTAGCTAGCAAGGTTGGTGGTTTTCCCA